>NC_042971.1:20382728-21006062 GCF_901001165.1 Salmo trutta
TAAATTATCCACAGTGTCAGCAGCAAAGCACCCCCACACCATCACACCTCCTCCTTCATGCTTCACGGTGGGAACCACACATGCGGTGATCATCCGTTCACCTACTCTGCATCTCACAAAGACACGGCGGTTGGAACCAGAAATCTCAAATTTGGACTCAGCAGACCAAAGGACAGATTTCCACTGATCTAATATCCATTACTCATGTTTCTTGGCCCAAGCAAGTATTTTCTTCTTATTGGTGTCCTTTAGTAGTAGTTTCTTTGCAGCAATTTGACCATGAAGGCCTGATTAACACAGTCTTCTCTGAACAGTTGATGTTGAGATGTGTCTGTTACTTGAACTCTGTGAAACATTTATTTGGCCTGCAATTTATGAGGTGCAGTTAACTCTAATGAACTTATCCTCTGCAGCAGATGTAACTGTGGGTCTTCCTTTCCTGTGGCGGTCCTCATGAGAGCCAGTTTCATTATAGCGCTTGATGGTTTTTGCGACTGCACTTGAAGAAACTTTCAAAGTTTATTTTAAAATGTTCCATATTGACAGACCTTCCTGTCTTAAAGTAATGATAGACTGTCGTTTCTCTTTTCTTGTTTGAGCTGTTCTTGCCATAATATGGACTTGGTCTTTTACCAAATAGGGCTATCTTCTGTATACCACCCCTACCTTGTTACAACACAACTGATAAACGCATTAAGAAGGAAAGAAATTCCACAAATTAACTTTTAACAAGACACACCTGTTAATTGAAATGAATTCCAGGTGATTACCTTATGAAGCTGGTTGAGAGAATGCCAAGGGTGTGCAAAGCTGTCAACACGGCAAAGGGTGGCTACTTTGAAGAATCGCAAATATACAATATCTTTTAATTTAACACTTTTCCAGGTTACTACATGATTCCATAATTGTTATTTCATAGTTTGGAACTCTTCACTATCATTCTACAATGTAGAAAATAGTAAAAATAAAGAAAAAACCTGAGTTGGTGTGTCCAAACTGTTGACTGGTACTGTATATGTAAATACAGTTCCTTCAGAAAGTATTCACACCCCTTGACGAAAAACGGTATTACACATTATTGGGTAATGGTTGTGTACTGTCTGTATTCCTGCTGTAGCAGCATGGTGTAGAATATGAGACATCTCACAGACACACGTTAGCTAGCTAGCTAGCTACAACACACAGGTATAGCTACTCCAAGACTAATGAGTCATCAAGCCAAAGTCATTACTCTCTGAAATCATCATCAAAACATGTATCAATTTTTGCTCGTAATGAGAGGCACTGATGCTAGTTAGCTAGCTAGCTATAACATTAGACTACAGTGCATTTTAGGTATAGCAAACAATAAAGCTTGGTAGCTAAAATAGCTTGGCTTGTAGTGGTTCTAGCAAGCCCTGTTAAGGCCGAATCAATTACCAAATTGCACTGTACTGAACAACACTGCCTCGGTTAAAAGAGAGATTATATTTCTGGCCAGCTACAGACAACAAACTACTTGTTTGTCATTTACCCTCCTGAGACCAGCCCCTACTTGCTGGTCTTGCAAATTATTTTTCTCGCCGTCTCAACTCCTTATCAGTGTATTCCATCTCAAATAAATATGTCTGTATGCTCCTATGTAAAAGAACATTAAAACAAATGTAGTCGTCCAGCTCTTCTTGGAAAGAGGAATCATCAGAAGCAGCCATTGTAGCTAATTATTTAGCAGTCTCGGATAGACAGTGAGCCTGTAAACTAGTACCGCCTCCGTTTTGAAAAGCCTGCATTTGAGGTTAGGAACAAGGAAGTACGGCTCCCATCAGGCTGTAGTCATTACAAAGCCATATAACATGTGTCAACCTAGATATACTGCAATGTCTTGGCAGATAGGAACATTCTTGAGTCAAGTCCAATGGCTCTATTGAACAAGGACAACCATATCTACTTGTGTGATCGTGCAGCCGGTGAAACACAAAGGCTACAATAATTGATACAAAACATGACTCCCATTTTTACATGGGAGCAGCAGGCTCAATCAACCAATGACTTCATTGTTTGAATACCCCCGGTGTGAAAATGCAAAAATACAGATTTAGTACATACTTATGTCTGAAACATAATTATGTAGGGAGAGTGGAAAAACACCCAAATAGTGTCTAGCAGTGAAGTTTCCCTTTACTGTAATGGATTTCCATAGCATTTTCAACTCTAAAGTCGTGGCCAAAAGTTGAGAATGACACAAATATTATTTTTCACAAAGTCTGCTACCTCAGTTTGTATGATGGCAATTTGCATATACTCCAGAATGTTATGAAGAGTGATCAGATGAATTGCAATTAATTGCAAAGTCCCTCTTTGCCATGCAAATGAACTGAATCCCCAAAAAACATTTCCACTGCATTTCAGCCCTGCCACAAAAGGACCAGCTGACATGTCAGTGATTCTCTCGTTAACACAGGTGTAAGTGTTGACGAGGACAAGGCTGGAGATCACTCTGTCATGCTGATTGAGTTCGAATAACAGACTGGAAGCTTCAAAAGGAGGGTGGTGCTTGGAATCATTGTTCTTCCTCTCTCAATCATGGTTACCTGCAAGGAAACACGTGCTGTCATCATTGCTTTGCACAAAAAGGGCTTCACAGGCAAGGATATTGCTGCCAGTCAGATTGCACCTAAATCAACCATTTAGCGGATCATCAAGAACTTCAAGGAGAGCGGTTCAATTGTTGTGAAGGCTTTAGGGCGCCCAAGAAAGTCCAGCAAGAGCCAGGACCGTCTCCTAAAGTTGAGTCAGCTGTGGGATCGGGGCACCACCAGTACAGAGCTTGCTCAGGAATGGCAGCAGGCAGGTGTGAGTGCATCTGCACACACAGTGAGGCAAAGACTTTTGGAGGATGGCCTGGTGTCAAGAAGGGCAGCAAAGAAGCCACTTCTCACCAGGAAAAACATCCGAGACAGACTGATATTCTGCAAAAGGTACAGGGATTGGACTGCTGAGGACTGGGGTAAAGTCATTTTCTCTGATGAATCCCCTTTCCGATTGTTTGGGGCATCCGAAAAAAAGCTTGTCCGGAGAAGACAAGGTGAGCGCTACCATCAGTCCTGTGTCATGCCAACAGTAAAGCATCCTGAGACCATCCATGTGTGGGGTTGCTTCTCAGCCAAGGGAGTGGGCTCACTCACAACTTTGCCTAAGAACACAGCCATGAATAAAGAATGGTACCAACACATCCTCCGAGAGCAACTTCTCCAAACCATCCAGGAACAGTTTCGTGATGAACAATGCCTTTTCCAGCATGATGGAGCACCTTGCCATAAGGCAAAAGTGATAACTAAGTGGCTTGGGGGAACAAAACATCAATATTTTGGGTCCATGGCCAGGAAACTCCCCAGACCTTAATCCCATTGAGTACTTGTGGTCAATCCTCAAGAGGCGGGTGGACAAACAAAACCCCAGAAATTCTGACAAACTCCAAGCATTGATTATGCAAGAATGGGCTGCCATCAGTCAGGATGTGGCCCAGAAGTTAATTGACAGCATGCCAGGGCGGATTGCAGAGGTCTTGAAAAAGAAGGGTCAACAATGCAAATATTCACTCTTTGCATCAACTTCATGTAATTGTCAATAAAAGCCTTTGACACTTATGAAATGCTTGTAATTATACTTCAGTATTCCATAGTAACATCTGACAAAAATATCTAAAGACACTGAAGCAGCAAACTTTGTGCAAATTAATATTTGTGTCATTCTCAAAACTTTTAGCCACGACTGTACTGATGGAATGTTGCGTCATATAGCGAATGTTCCCACTCTGGTTTTGGCATGTGCGCTCTAGCCAACAGATACAGTGCGGGTAGGCCACCTACCTACATGATGATGAGATTATTATGGATCAGAGAGAATTTTAATTTGCACCTTGCATCACCCTGTAAAGTTGATCATAATTTCTTTCATCTGTAGCTTTACCTAATAAACTCCATGCATTCCCAAGTCATAGTGGGGGAACCACACTACATATCATTTTGTGACTCCAAGTTTACTTCAATATGATGGTTATTATATCAATATTTGGGTTTCCATAATTCATTTTACAGACACAAAAGATCCCACCTTGTCTAGTGTATTTTGTTTTGTCAGTTAACCCACTGTTCCTAGGCTGTCATTAAAAATAAGAATTTGTTCTTAACTGACTTGCCTAGTTAAATAAAGGTAAAATAAATAAAAACGTTTCTGAGACTATGTTTCTGTCCTCCTGCAACATCCTTATTATGGAAGCTCATTCCCGCCACCAATTTATTTTACAAAATGTCAATACTATATAGTAATTTTGAGATACTATCTAAACATTTTGAGATACCATAATTTTTTGGGGGGGAAATCATAATTCTTTTTTGAGATAAATAAGTCGACATTACGAGTTAAACATTGAGATTCTAAGCTGAAATTTTGAGATAGTAGACCCTACTTATAAGATATATTTCTTAATTTGTAACATTGTTTGGTGATTTCTATGGAAGCCCATTCCAGCCACCCAAATATTTGTTTATGTCAATACTATCTACACATTTTGAGATACTATCAAAATAAATTATGCTTAAGTTGATATTTTGAGATAAGTAAGTCAAAATGTAAAAATAGTAGAACATACTTATAGGATATGTTTCTTCATTTGTAACATTGTATGGTGATTTCAGAGGTTGCACCACAGGTCCCAGAGTGATTATTAAGAAATAAACATGTACATTAAACACTAAACAATGTATTTATACTATTAGTGGACACACTTATGTATTCAGACTAGAGATGTGTCCACAAATATAATAAATACATTGTTTAATGTTTCATTTACATGTTTATTTCTTAATAGGCACTAAATACAATATTTGCATTATACACAATTATGATGACCGCAATGGATTTATAATCAATTCAAGAAGGTGATTTCCCACAATCAAAGTCCTGCAATATGAGCTAAGATGCTAATATTTGTGTAAACTCTACACAGTTTGCTCTGTGCGTGTCACTGAGTAGGCTGATACCCCATTTCATGGGTGCAGCATCCATAGGTTAGGGCCAAGGGCCTAGGCAGTACAATGCAGTATGAATGTCTGGAAAGACGAATGACTGGAAAGGTGATTTCCACAGTAAAAGTCCTGCAATAAGAGCTAACACACTAACATTTGTGTAAACTCTACACAGCTCTGCTCTGTGAGTGTCAGTGAGTAGTCGGATATCCCATTTCATGAGTGCAACATCCATTAGGCTGTACAGTGCACATAAGTATGCCTCAATGCAATTCTAAAGTCTAATTCATCTACAGTGCAATATCAACAGATTTTTTTGGGTCAAATTAACTAATTATTGTATTTTTATAATAACATTCCGACCTTGTTTAACATTATTTAGTCCAAATATGGCATGATTCCACTATTTGTATCCATTTGAATCACTTTCAATGGGTGACTTTTAATTTGAAGGCGAACAGCAAATTCCACTGGTGTGGCTAATCCTTATTGTGGCTAGCTTCACACGGGTAAGGTAGCTGAATAAGGAAGCATTAGAGCACTGCATGGTTGTCGTTTGCTCCCTGTGACACAAACAAATGCCCATATCTCTTCGAATACATTGACTAGAGGAAACAGTAGAAAAGTCCACCGTAGACTCCAAAGTCTCCTTGAATTGGATGTGTTTCATGGTAGCAGACCGGTGTTTTTGCGCCAGAGTTCACGTGAAGTTCCAGGAGCAGCTGGAGCAGAGAGAGTAAACCTGCAAGGACCCGCTAATAGCCCTCGGACACGCAGGTAAGATAAATTAACCTCTTCGTAGTATAGGAAGCTAAAGCAATGTTTTTTTGTGAGCTACAATTCATGGCACGTTATGCATAATACCTAAATGCATACAAACATTCACACTGGCCTGGAAAAGCCTACATATGTTCTTTTCATTCATCAGTATAATAGCTGGCTGAAGATTTGAGTGCAATGTTAATGTCATACAATACCTTTTTAACTGGAAAGGCTATTTTAGAGCGTAGAAAATGCATCATATTAGTACAGTACATAAACCACAAGAGACAGTGGATCCTGTGTAGCTGACTGTATAGGTAAAGTTGTTGTTTAGAAACGCGTCACGCTTAGGTTGTTTTAGCGGACTGAACTCCACTCCATGGTGAAACAAGCAATTAATGCAGGTAGATTAGCCTTCTGTCAGAGACATACCTGGGATGTGTTCATTACGGAAACCGTTCACCGTTTAAGAACCAAACGGGAGCAAAACGAGAGTTTATATTGGAGAAATGCAGGTAGGTCCCTATCCGTTCTGAATGCTTCTGTTGAATATACTTTTTGCAACAGAATCGCGGGAAGGAATACACCCTTGTTGAATCTATACAACGCTTGGGGTCTATTCATTATGCTTATTCTGTTGCAAAACGTTTCGTTTGCTGCAAAGTGTTTTGCAACAGAAACCTTTACTCCAACGGAAAACGTTTTGCAACAGAAATGAGAGTTCATAATGGACTAATTCAGGTAGGTCCCTGACGGTTCGTTCTGTTTGGTTCTTAAACCGTTAACGGTTTCCGTTGCCAGACGTAATCATTACACCCAGTGGCAATTTTAGCATGTAAATCTTGGTGGGGAAAACACAACACTAAACAATACATTAATTGCACAATAATAGTGACAAACGGTGCCCACAAACTGTTAGTGCCTACATAAAACTGCCAAAATAGCACAGCTTTCTTTTCAGCACATGGAGTGAATCCTTACCACTGCTACACTTGGCTATCAGCGACGCCTTGTCTGACAGCAAAACAGTTAATTCAGCCTCATTTACTGCCTTTTTAAAAACATAGCTGATATGGTGGACTTGCTTAAACAAATGTGGTTTCTACTGACAATTGAGATGTACAAACTATTGCAAAGGGAACGATCAGCGGAACATTTTGATTAAGACATTAATGAGCGAGCTAAGACAGAAGTAGTCAATACAACTATTTGTTCAGCACTTTTGAAATGAACAGCGACAGAATTCAGAACATGGGCCGTTCTTACAGTATTCTCCCAGTACACCAAGTCACAACTGTAGGATAAATAAAGGGGGCATATAAGCAGACCATGAAAGCACTTGCAATATTTTATGATGACATGTCTCTAAAACAGGCTATAGGCTACATGTGCATTACCAAGTCAGAACAGTAGGCTAAGTTATGAGGGGGAAAGGCAACAAATTATTAGGGTGAGGCACATGGGCTACTAACAAGTTACTACACAACATACACTTAGTATTACTTACTTAGCGACAGTATACATATCTCCCTGGCATATTACATAATTTATGCAGCAGCATACAAGACATTTGTATGTCTTATATGCGGCACGTAGCCTAGTGGTTAGAGCGTTGGGCCAGTAACCGAAAGGTTGCTAGATCGAATCCCCGATCTGACAAGGTAAAAATCTGTCATTCTGCCCGTGAACAAGGCAGTTAACCCACTGTTCCAAGGCTGTCATTTTAAATAAGAATTTTAAATAAGAAACTTTTCTTCAGCTTTGAAGGTCCCCAAGAACACAGTGGCCTCCATCATCCAGGCTGTATCACAACCAGCCGTGATTGGGAGTCCCATAGGGCGGCTCACAATAGGGGGAAAGGGGGATACCTAGTCAGTTGTACAACTGAAATGTCTCTTCCGCATTTAACCCAACCCCTCTGAATCAGAGAGGTGTGGGGGGCTGCCTTTATCAACATCCACGTCTTCGGTGCCTGGGGAACAGTGGGTTAACTGCCTTGCTCGGGCAGAACGACAGATTTTTTTTACCTTGTCAGCTCTGGGATTTGATCCAGCAACCTTTTGGGTACTGGCCCAATGCTCTAACCACTAGGTTACCTGCCACCACTGGCCCAGCGCTGTCCGGGTTTGGCCGGTGTAGGCCGTCATTGTATATAAGAATTTGTTCTTAACTGACTTGCCTAGTTAAATAAATAAATACAATGCTTAAATGAAAGAAGTTTGGAACCCCTAAGACTCTTAGAGCTGGCCGCCCGGACAAACTGAGCAATCGGGGAGAAGGGCCTTGGTCAGGGAGGTGACCAAGAACCCGATGGTCACTCTGACAGAGCTCCAGAGTTCCTCTATGGAGATGGGAGAACCTTCTTCCAGAAGGACAACCATTCAGCTATGTCAAGAATCCAGTGTATAAATACATATGTGGTGTATAAACAGTGTAACTAAATACAAGGTACAGTATGAGCTATGTCGGGAATATAATATTTTATTACTCAGTGTGAAACGGGAAGTGTCCAGTGGTTCAATGTCTCTATGGCATGGGACGGGACAGCAGCGTTGTGTGTGTGTGTGTGTGTGTGTGTGTGTGTGTGTGTGTGTGTGTGGGAAATAGCTGTTGTGTGTGTTGTGTGAATGAGCATGCATCACCTGGTAGACAGCTAGTGATGGTCTGGTAATAGAAGATGCTTTTAGTCTCTCGCTTTTGGCACTGATGCACCTTTACTGACTCTGTTTTCCAGATGGTAGCCTAGTAAACAGTCCATGGCTCAGATGACTGAAGGCCTTAAAGGAGAAGTTTTATTTTTTACTACCAAATCTATATTTTTGATGTAAATGGAATATTGTAGAAGGGTCCAGACATCTTTTTTGTATATTTTTTTAAGAAACTTACCCCAAACAGCAAATCACTTCCTCGTCCTTTGTTGTGTAGTATGTGGGCCCCGATAAAACATGAACAATGGCTTCAAAAACACCCAAATACATCCTTTTAGAAACAGCAAAGCTCTCAGTATAGTGATGCAGGTCTTCAGATGTTGTACACGTGAAATTGTGTCACTCCGAACTTTATCCGCAACGTTATATTCCATTTTGTTATGACTCAAATACTAACGTCTGTTTGGGTATTTCAATATTTAAATCACTGTGCCTATCCCTACAAGCAATAAAGTAAAAAATAACACTAAAATAAACAAAAGACTGCAAAGTAGCAACCATCGTTATCCCACCCTGTAAGATTTTGACGACAATTGTATTGCTTTGTGGTTGTATGTCCTAAAGGCAGCCTGTTTTGAGTAGGCCACAATATCATCCCTCTGGGACCACAGAGAGGTATGGGTCCTCAGGTAGAATTCACATTCAACCTCAATCAAAATAGAGTTAATTTGATACATACATACATACATGCATGCATGCATACAGTGAGTGTACAACACATTCTAAACACCTGATCTTTCCATTACAGACTGACCAAGTGAATCCAGGTGAAAGCTATGATCACTTATTGATCTTGTTAAATCCACTTCAATGTGTATATGAAGGGGAGGAGACAGGTTAAAGAAGGATTTTTTTTAAGCCTTGAGGCAATTGAGACATGGATTGTGTATGTGTGCGATTCAGTGGGTGAATGGGCAAGACAAAAGATGTAAGTGCCTTTGAACGGGGTATGATGATAGGTGCCAGGCGCACCGGTTTGAGTGTGTCAAGAACCACAACAATGCTGGTTTGATACACACAGTTTCCCGTGTGTATCAAGAATGGTCCACCACCGAAAGGACATCCAGCCAACTGTGGGAAGTATTGGATTCAACATGGGCCAGCATTCCTGTGGAATGTTTGACACATTGTAGAGTCCATGCCCTTACAAATTCAGGCTTTTCTGAGAGCAAAAAGGGTGCAACTCAATATTAGAAAGTTGTTCCTAATGTTTTGTACAGTCAGTGTATAATTTGTATATCATCCCTCTGGGTCCTCAGATACAATTCACATTCAACCTCAATCACGTAAAGCCATGGCATGCAAATTACAATAACAGACGAGTTACAAGAATTGAAAGGAACACTGTCACATTTCATTTCAATGACTTGCATGCACAAAGAGCCCTCCCCAAATAAGATCAATGAGTCTCTCGGAATTGTTGGAAAGAGCATGTCAATGGTAACCGTGTTAGCCTTTTCCTGTCGGCTGGTGTTAGCTGGAGAGCCATGGCACTGCTTTTGTTATCCCAGTCAATCACCGCAGTCTGTTTTGGAAGGAACGGAATGTTTCTGCAAGGAATTGTTCTTCTGTCATGTGTCCAGCCTGTCAGACAAGGCAGGAAGGCTGTGAACTATTTATAAGAGCTCAACCCCTGACTTCACTGTTTCCTCCTTTTCCTCGCTCTCACCGTTATTTGTTCACAGGCCTAGCCCGTGGCAAGGCGATTTAACTGCAAGGCGATTTAACCGGCTCTCGTAGACCTCGCTCGTTCAAAGGAAGGGGGGAGTTTCCAGGTAAACATTTTCTCTCTCTTAACTTTACTCTGTTTGCCAACATCTTTTGTGCTGTGGTTTTTGTGTGGGACCTGGGTTGTCTTGAACAGATGCCAAGGCAGATTTTCCCCATGAAAAGATGCAGAGAGTGATTGCCCCAGAGCTAAAGCACTTTAGTTTAGTTCATGGAAAGAGTGTTTGATTAGGTTGAGGTGCACTCTGAATCAGTCAGGCATTACTGCCAGATAAGAGCCATTGATGACTGCTTTAATGTTGCTCTGTTTCATGACCTGTGATGGATTAGAAAATGAATCCAATTGGTTGGTAAAAAATCTTCCCTTGTGATTCAATACGTGCACTGAAATTTGATGTAAATCACAAGTTGCCTGGTGACTCAAACTACATTCATCTGCTGCTCTGTTCGCTTCATAATTCAGTCTGAGACTGCCATCGTTGAAGTCCTTTTTAGTGATGTTTAAATGAGGGGTGTTGTGCAAAACAATGTCATCAGCAATTGGATCATCAAACCAATCCAAGTATCAAAGCCAATGACACATTTTCAAAACGCTGCTTTACCCATGTGTTCTAGCCCTGGCCCAACCCATCGGCTTCTGGAACCAATCAGAACAGTTAACATCTGTCTGCGTTCTAGAAATAATCGAGGAGGTACTAAGATCCAGACTAATTAGGGAGAAGAAAGTAACGTCCATGGGTGTGGCATAGCGTTTGGCCGGAGCAAGGAGTTTGGGTAACCAGGCAACATCACAAGGCAGTGTAACTCAAAAGGAGGAACACATGGAGAAGCATAGAGAGAGTGTGCTTTACTTTGTGTAAGATTGAGCATATCTCTTTGTATGCAAATAAATCATTAAACTAGAAAAGGAAGTGTCAGTAGAAACTTTGTTTGCTCAGCTAGCTGAAAGTATTATTATTATTAATGGTAGTGGGAGAGGTTTTACACAGTTGACAGCTCTGTCTATTTTTGAGATATGAGATAAACCAATGAAAAGTAAATATTTGGTGACCATTGAAACCAATGTTCCAATGTTGATTAATACAACTTTAAATGCTTACAGTTTAAAAAGTATGGCCGAACAGTTATCAAATGCTGCAATGAAGCAGCTAAAGTAATAAAAAGGCTACCCAAAACGTTTGACGCAAGTTAAACAATTTAAAGGCAATGCTACCAAATACTAATTGAGTATGTAAACTTCTGACCCACTGGGAATGTGATGAAAGAAATAAAAGCTGAAATAAATCATTCTCTCTACTATTATTCTGACACTTCACATTCTTAAAATAAAGTGGTGATCATATGTATGTATGTATGTATGTATGTATGTATGTATGTATGTATGTATGTATGTATGTATGTATGTATGTATGTATGTATGTATGTATGTATGTATGTATGTATGTATGTATGTATGTGTGTGTGGAGTAATCAGGAAGGTGATAGTCCAGGTGTGCCTGATGATGAGGCACAGGTGTGCATAATGATGGGTAGCCAGGGCCGGTGGTTAGTAAACCGGTAAAGTCAATGCTGGAGGGGAGGAGCAGGAGTAGACGTGACAATGTCATTGTTTGACTCCAAGTTTACTTCGATATGATGGTGATTATATCAATATTTGCGTATAAATGTGTTTCCACTGCCATTTCTCACATACTTAATTTTACACACACAAAAAGATCCTATCATATCAAAGGAACAATTTGTACCAACATTTCCTGTTTTCATCAGCCCGGTTGTGAATTTTTTCATGCCTCAGGTAATTCATCCGAATGAAATGATTGGATGGAAACCTGGTTACTGACTTGGCATATTCAGTCTGAAACCTGTAAATGTGTGTTGTGTTTATTGTGTGTGTGTGTCCTGATGAATTGTACTGTGTTTGTTTGCTTTGCTCTAACCATACTTAATGTAGTCAGCTGGGCCTGATGCCAAAGCACTAATGTGGAACAAAGGCCATTAGGTGGGTTGGAAATGTAAATAGAGTTAATTGCTCAGCGATAAACAAGGACATGGCGGCTTCTCTCAATGACATGGCATTATACGCTTATAGCCATAGAGTGTTAGTGGTGGGGAGTACAACTGGGCAATATGGACAAAATCCATATCGCGATAAATTGCCTAAATTACTGCAATAACGACAAATAGAAAGTTTAACATTATTCTGCACCACAGTTTATTTTATTCTTTATGATCCTTTAAACTACTACTACTACTGGTTTAATTGCTGTAGCCATCAATTGTCCCATTAACAGTCACCGTTATTAGCAAACTTATTTCATTTCAAACTTCACATTTCTCTAATATAGGTTACTTATCGTAATGAATGATATTAATCAAATGCCTCCAAAAAGTGATCGGTACAGTCAATGTCGATCATTTTCCTTTTATCGTCCCGTCTGTAGTAGGGAGGTTGTAAGTAGAGGTTGACCGATTAATCGGAATGGCCGATTAAGTAGGGCCGATTTCAAGTTTTCATAACAATGGGTAATCGATATTTTTGGCCGGCAATTTTTTTTTTTTTAAAACATTTTTTTTATTTATTTATTTTTTACACCTTTTATTTAACTAGGCAAGTCAGATTAAAAACACATTCTTATTTTAAATGACAGCCTAGGAACGGGGGTTAACTGCCTTGTTCAGGGGGGATTCGGGGATTCGTTTTTGCAACCTTCTGGTTACTAGTCCAACGCTCTAACCACCTGCTTTACATTGCACTCCACGAGGAGCTTGCATGGCAGGCTGACTACCTGTTACGCAAGGGCAGCAAGAAGCCAAGGTAAGTTGCTAGCTAGCATTAAACTTATCCTATAAAAAAACTATCAATCTTAACATAATCACTAGTTAACTACACATGGTTGATGATATTACTAGTTTATCTAACGTGTCCTGCGTTGCATATAATCGATGCGGTGCCTGTTAATTTCTCATTGAATCACAGCCTACTTCGACAAACGGGTGATGATTTTAACAAGCGCATTTGCGAAAAAAGCACTGTCGTTGCACCAATGTACCTAACCATAAACATCAATGCCTTTCTTTAAAATCAATATATATTTTTAAACCTGCATATTTAGTTAATATTGCCTGCTAACATGAAATTGTGTCACTGCTCTTGCGTTCATTGCCTGGCTCGTTGCGAACTAATTTGCCAGAATTTTACGTAATTATGACATAACATTGAAGGTTGTGCAATGTAACATGAATATTTAGACTTAGGGATGCCACCCGTTAGATAAAATACGGACCGGTTCCGTATTTCACTGAAAGAAAAACGTTTTGTTTTCGAGAGAGTTTTCGGATTCGACCATATTAATGACCTAAGGCTCGTATTTCTGTGTGTTTATTATAATTAAGTCTATGATTTGATAGAGCAGTCTGACTGAGCGGTGGTAGGCACCAGCAGGCTCGTAAGCATTCATTCAAACAGCACTTTCATGCGTTTTGCCAGCAGCTCTTCGCAATGCATTGCGCTGTTTATGACTTCAAGCCTGTCAACTCCCAAGATTAGGCTGGTGTAACCGATGTGAAATGGCTAGCTAGTTAGCGGGTGCGCGCTTATAGCGTTTCAAACGTCACTCGGTCTGAGACTTGGAGTAGTTGTTACCCTTGCTCTACATGGGTAACACTGCTTTGAGGGTGGCTGTTGTCGATGTGTTTCTGGTTCGAGCCCAGGTAGGAGCGAGGAGAGGGACGGAAGCTATACTGTTACACTGGCAATACTAATGTGCCTATAAGAACATCCAATAGTCAAAGGTATATGAAATACAAATCGTATAGAGAGAAATAGTCCTATAATAACTACAACCTAAAACTTCTTACCTGGGAATATTGAAGACTCGCGTTAAAAGGAACCACCAGCTTTCATATGTTCTCATGTTCTGAGCAAGGAACTTAAATGTTAGCTTTTTTACATGGCACATATTGCACTTTTACTTTCTTCTCCAACACTTTTGTTTTTGCATTATTTAAACCAACTTGAACATGTTTCATTATTTATTTGAGGCTAAATAGATTTTATTGATGTATTATATTAAGTTAAAATAAGTGTTCATTCAGTATTGTTGTAATTGTCATTATTACAAATAAATAAAAAGAATTGGCCGAATAATCGGTATCGGCTTTTTGGGTCCTCCAATAATCTGTATCGGCGTTGAAAAATCATAATCGGTCGAATAGATTTTATTGATGTATTATATTAAGTTAAAATAAGTGTTCATTCAGTATTGTTGTAATTGTCATTATTACAAATAAATAAAAAGAATTGGCCGAATAATCGGTATCGGCTTTTTGGGTCCTCCAATAATCTGTATCGGCGTTGAAAAATCATAATCGGTCGACCTCAAGTTGTAAGTGTTAGCGAGGGGAAAGATAGTATTAAAAAGTCAGTGTTCATAAATTTCATTTTTAAGTTGTCTAAAGTCGATCGTGACCTGGTCAGTTTCTAGAAGACTTATAACATACTGTGTTTCTCAGCGGCCCTGTCTTTTCCTATTAGTGCCAATGAAACATAAAAAGCGAGGAGAGGTTGCTACTTTCAATTCAACAGATTAACGACCTACCCACAATGATGGACTTTTAAAGGCAATAGCCCCAATGTTTATGGAAATTACGTTCGCTGTAAATGTTACTGCATATGTCAGCTTATGTCGAAATCACCTTTAGAAGTCCATCGCATTGTACAGGTTTTTTCAAGGGTTTTATCATTGTTGTTTTTATTTTTAGTTTGAATTCAACTTTCCTTAAAGGACCTCCCAAGAGGATGTTGTCGCCACTATTTCTACGTAATTTTACATTTAGTTTCCTCCGCCGATGAATGGCGAAGGCTACTTATACCTATTCAGGATTTGAGTTTGGGAATTTCCACGTGGAGTTGATAAATAAAAACAAATGGGGCACCGACAGCTGTTGCTGTAGCTAGGTAGCTAGCTATCTTGCTAACCTTATCAAGCAAGCTAATGTTATCTGCTGTTGCTGTTTTTTTATTTGTTTTATTTACTAAACCGTAATCAAAATATTAGCCTGCTGGCTCTATGGCTGGTTCTGGAGCTGGATTTGTCATAAGCATTGATTTAGGGAACACTTTCCACAGATGGAAACCACTGGCCTATCTTTTACTTAGCTATCTATTGTTATCTCAAGTTTTGGCATCTTCCATAAATTGCAGCCATGATTCCACCACAGAACAATAGAAAGAATAAGATGAAGCTCCAGTAATAAAGGTTAAATAAGATGATGATGATGATGATACTACATTCTAAATTAATCAGTGTCACCAGCAAAACACCCCCACACCATCACACCTCCTCCGCCATGCTTTACGGTGGGAACCACACATGCAGAGATCATCCGTTCACCTACTCTGCATCTCACAAAGACACAGCGGTTGGAACGAAAAATCTCAAATTTGGACTCATCAAACCAAAGGACAGATTTCCACCAGTCTAATGTCCATTGCTCGCGATTCTTGGCCCAAGCAAGTCTCTTCTTCTTATCGGTGTCCTTTAGTCGTGGTTTCTTTGCAGCATTTTGACCATGAAGGCCTGATTCATGCAGTCTCCTCTGAACAGTTGATGTTGAGATGTGTCTGTTGCTTGAACTCTGTAGCATTTATTTGGGCTGCAATTCCTGAGGCTAGTAACTCTATTGAACTTATCCTCTGCAGCAGAGGTAACTCTGGGTCTTCCATTCCTGTGTTAACTGCACCTCAGATTGCAGCCCAAATAAATGCTTCACAGAGTCAAGTAACAGACACATCTCAACATCAACTGTTCAGAGGAAATTGCATGGGGGTGCTTTGCTGGTGACACTGTCAGTGATTTATTTAATATTCAAGGCACACTTAACCAGCATGGCTACCACAGCATTCTGAGGCAATACGCCATCTCATCTGGTTTGCGCTTAGTGGGACTATCGTTTGTTTTTCAACAGGACAATGACCCAACACCTCCAGGCTGTGTAAGAGCTATTTGACCAAGAAGGAGAGTGATGAAGTGTTGCATCAGATGACCTGGCCTCCACAATCACCGACCTCAACCCAATTGAGATGGTTTGGGATGAGTTGGACCGCAGAGTGGAGGAAAATCAGCCAACAAGTGCTCAGCATATGTGGGAACTCCTTAAAGACTGTTGGAAAGGCATTCCAGGTGAAGCTGGTTGAGAGAATGCCAAGAGTGTGCAAAGCTGTCATCAAGGCAAAAGGGTGGCTACTTTGAAGAATCTAAAATATATTTTTATTTGTTTAACACTTTTAAACAAATCACAGTTTTGATGTTGTGATGGAATAAGTAGGTGTGTCCAAACTTCTGACTGGTACTGTACATATAGTCAGATTGTCTCCCTGTGCCTTCAAAAAGTATTCATACCCCTTGACTTATTTCACATTTTGTTATTACAGCCCGAATTCAAAATTGATTAATTTTTTTTCTCTCACCCTTCTACACACACTACACCATAATGACAAAGTGAAAACATGTTTTTAGAGATTTTTGCAAATGTATTAAAATTAAATGCAGAGAACTTATGTAAATGAGATTTCTCGTGAGAATCACATTTGGCAGCGATTACAACTGAGTCTTTCTGGGTAAGTCTCTGAGAGCTTTGCATACCTGGATTGTACAATATTTGCACATTATTCTCTCTTTAAATTCTTCAAGCTCTGTCAAGTTGATTGTTGATCAATTCTTGCCATAGATTTTAAGTAAAAACTGTCACTCGGCCACTCAGGAACATTCAATTTCATCTTGGTAAGCAACTCCAGCGTTATTTCTACATTGTTAGCCCAGAAAATCTTAAGTGTTATTACATACAGCCGGGAAGAACTATTGGATATCAGAGCGACGTCAACTTACTAACATTACGACCAGGAATACAACTTTGCTTTGTTCGCACCACCACCCAGGACATTGAATCTAATCTGAGGCCAACCCAAAACAATTTTGCGGCAGAAGAGGTAGACAGAGTAGCCTCCTGGTCAGACTTCGGAGGCGTGCACACCACCCACCGCTTCCAAGTATATTACTCGCCAATGTCCAGTCTCAAGATAACAAGGTAGACAATTATGGCAAGGGTTGCTTTTCAGAGAGACATCAGAAATTTTAACATTCTCTGTTTCACGGAAACATGGCTCTCTCAAAGATATGATATTGGAGTCAGTACAGCCACTGGGATTCTTCATGCGTTGCGCCGACAGAAATAAACATCTCTCTGGAAAGAAGGGCAGGGGTGGATGCTTCATGATTAACGACTCATTGTGTAATCGTAACAACATACAGGAACTCAGTCCTTTGGTTCCCCTGACCTAGAATTCCTAACAATCAAATGTCGACCATATTATCTCCCAGGAGAACTCTCGTCTGTGATTGTCAGTCGTGTATATCCCCCCTCAAGCCAATACCACGACGGCCCTCAAGGAACTTCACTGGACTCTATGGAAACTGGAAACCATATGTCCTGAGGCTGCAGTTATTGTAGCTGGGGATTTTAACTAAACAAATTTGAGAACAAGGCTACCTAAATTCTACCAGCATATTGATTGTAGCACTCGTGCGGGCAATACACTGGATCACTGTTACGCTAACTTCCGCGAATAATAGTAGGCTCTCCCCCACCCTCCCTTCGGCAAATCTAACCACAACTGCATTTTGCTACTACCGTCCTATAGGCAGAAACTCAAACAGGATGTTCCCGTGACAAGAACTATTCAATGCTGGTCTGACCAATCAGAATCCATGCTTCAAGATTGGTTTGATCACGCGGACTGGGAAATGTTCCGGCAGCCTCAGAGAATCCAACAAGCGAAATGTCGGTATAGGGACAAGGTGGAGTCGCAATTCTACAGCTCAGACACGAGACGTATGCGGCAGGGTCTACAGGAAATCATGGACTACAAAAAGAAAACCAGCCACGTCACGGACACTGACGTCTTGCTTCCAGACAAACTAAACAACTGCCCGCTTTGAGGATAATACAGTGCCACCGACGCGGCCCGCTGCCAAGGACTGCGGGCCCCCCTCTCCTTCTCCGTGGCCGACGTGGGTAAGACTTTTAACGTGTTAACCCTCGCAAGGCTGCCGGCCCATACAGCATTCCTAGCCGAGTCCTCAGAGCATGCGCAGACCAGCTGGCTGGTGTGTTTACGGATATATTCAATCTCTCCCTATCCCAGTCTGCTGTCTCCACATGATTCAAGATGGCCACCATTGTCCCTGTACCCAAGAGGGCAAAGATAATTGAACTAAATGACTATAGCCCCGTAGCACTCACTTCTGTCATCATGAAGTGCTTTGAGAGACTAGTCAAGGATCATATCACCTCCACTACATTTACATTTAAGTCATTTAGCAGACGCTCTTATCCAGAGCGACTTACAAATTAGGCGCTCCGGTACCGCTTGCCGTACAGTAGCAGAGAGAATTGTATGACTAGGGACTTTAGCGATTCCTCTGACACCGCCTGGTATAGAGGTCCTGGATGGCAGGAAGCTTGTCCCCAGTGATGTACTGGGCCATACGCACTACCCTCTGTAGTGCCTTGCGGTCGGAGGCCGAGCAGTTGCAATACTAGGCAGTGATGCAACCAGTCAGGATGCTCTCGATGGTGCAGCTGTCATACCCATAACATGTAGCCACCACCATGCTTGAAAATGTGTTACGTTGGATTTGCTCCAAACATAACGCTTTGCATCCATGACATGAAGTTCATTTCATGTCCTGGATCCATTTTTTTTTCTCCAAATATTCCAGTCACCTAAGTCATAGATTGTTCTCTCTGGTACCGGAGCGCCAAGTCTAGTTCCAAAATACTCCTTAACAGCTTCTACCCCCAAGCAATAAGACTGCTGAACAATTAATCAAATGGCCAACCGGACTATTTACATCGCTGCTACCCGTTGTTTATCATCTATACTGTCACGAAACAGCTCAAAGCCCGTAACAACAAAAGGGAGACAACGTGGAGATAAGGAATAACAAAACTATATGTATTAACTGAGGTAACCTATATACAATTAACAAGTGTGTGTGTGTGTGTGTGTGTGTGTGTGTGGTCAGTAATAAGTATTGTAAGTGAGTGGTTGCATGTATAGCTGTGATAATGTGGGGTGTTGAAAGATGCCAAAGCAAGCAAACAAACCAGCCACAAAAATGCCACAACCAAAATCAAACCGTGTGTCTGCATGAAGAGAGTCTCCTCAATGAATGGTGGTGAGGTGTTTTTATCCCGGGACACACCCGGCCCAGGTGTGTCCCATTTCACTGACGACCCTCCCGGCTCCACCCACCAACATCTTAATAAGGAAAACAAGAGCAAAAAGAGAGAATTTGTCAGCCAGAGGGTCATCACAATACATAGGCACTTTACCCTGACCTACATGTACAAATTACCTCAACTAACCTGTACCCCCGCACATTGACTCTGTACCGGTACCCCTGTATATAACCTCATTATTGTTACTTTATATTGCATTTTTTACTTTATTTAGTAAATATTTTCTTAACTCTTTAACTACATTGTTGGTTTAGGGCTTGTAAGTAAGCATTTCACGGTAAGGCCTACACCTGTTGTATTTGATTTGTTTTGTACAGGCTTCATTTTCACTCTGTCATTTAGATTAGTATTGTGGAGTAACTACAATGTTGATCCATCCTAAGTTTTTTTCCTTTCACAGCCATTAAACTCTAACTGTTTTAAAGTCAGTATTGGCCTCATGGTGAAATCCCTGAGTGAATGCCTTCAACTGACAGAGAGGTGTGGGGGGCTGCCTTAATCAACATCCGTGTATAAGGACACAAGGCGAGACCCAAATGTAGACACAGGAAGCAGATGTTTGAGCTCCAATATTTATTAATCCAAGGGGTAGGCAAAAGGTAGGTCAGGGACAGGCGAGAGTTCATAAACCGGGTCAGAGTCCAAAACAGTACCAGATGAAGGGCAGTCTCGAGGTCAGGCCAGGCAGGGGTTCAGTAACCAGATCCGAGTCCAAACAGAACAAGGGGATAGGCAGGCTTGAAGACAGAACAGGCAGAGTGGTCAGGCAGGCTTGTTCGGAGTCAGGACAGACAAGGGTCGAAACCATGAGGACTAGAAACAAAAGAGACTGGGAATAAAATAGGAGCAAGGAAAAATGCTGCTTGACTTGGCAAACAAGACGAACTGGAACAGAGAGACAGGAAACACAGGGATATATACACCGGGGATAATAAGCGACACCTGGAGGGGGTGGAGACAATCACAAGGACAGGTGAAACAGATCAGGGTGTGACACCACATCTTCGGCGCCTGGGGAACAGTGGGCTAACTGCCTTGCTCAGGGGTAGAACCACAGATTTTTACCTTGTCAGTGGTTTCCTTCCTGTCCGGCAACTAAGTTAGGAAAGACGCCTGTATCATTCTAGTGACTGGGTGTATTGATACACCATCCAAAGTGTAATTAATAACTTCTCCATGCTAAAAGGGCTATTCAATGTCTGCTTTTTTTAATTTTTACCCATTTACCAATAGTTGCTTTTCTTTGCGAGGCATTGGAAATCCTCTCTGGACTTTGTGGTTGAGTCACTGAAATTCACTGCTCAACTGAGGGACCATACAATTATCTGTATGTGTGGGGTACAGCGATGAGGTATCATTCAAAAATCATGTTAAACACTTATTGCACACAGAGTGAGTCCATTCAACTTACTATGTGACCTGTTCAGTACATATTTACTCCTGAATTGATTTAGGCTTGCCATAACAAAGGGGTTGAATAGTTATTGACTCAAGACATTTCAGCTTTGTAAAAATGTCTACAAACATAATTCCACTTTGACATTATAGGGTATTGTGTGTAGGCCAGTGACACAAAATCAGATATTTTATATTATAGGTGTCATGACGTTGCCCTCTGGGTTTTCTAT
This sequence comes from Salmo trutta, assembly GCF_901001165.1. Lineage (NCBI taxonomy): Eukaryota > Metazoa > Chordata > Actinopteri > Salmoniformes > Salmonidae > Salmo > Salmo trutta. The sequence goes on from NC_042971.1 coordinate 20,403,864, forward strand.
GCACCATCCTCCTACCTACCTCCCCCTACCCAGGCCCTGTGAGAGGGGTCGTAAAATTCCAAAGGAGAATGTCCTGCCTCATGGCCACAGTATAAAGAGACAGTGTTTTCATGGAGAGAACAAAGGATTCTTCCACCTCACAGAATTGGAGAACCAAATGACATTTATGTTCTGGAGAAGGTATAAAAGATCGGTGAAGAATACAGCTACGAACTGGTCCGTTTGGTACAATTTTATGAAACTCATGTGAGACAATATTGCCATATTACCATAATAATGTTAATATAATAGCCTCAGCTATGAGACTTGCATCTAAATGGTTGTATACAATTAATGAATAAGGATAAACCTATTTGGAATATGTTGGGATGCTTGTAAGGGACACATGGACACAGACAGGACAAGGCGTCACGTGACAGCCTTTTCTACGTTCAGTATATGAACCCCCACCCAGGGTTTCATTCTTTAGACCAGCTTACCTCGAGAAGAGAGGGCCATGGTTAGACCATGCATTCCTTTACTGAACTTTAACCATACCACGCGGTTAAACTTTTAGACTATCGATACCGACAGAATAATAACAAGTCTGTGATATTAATTAGTAGTCTGCAGCTAGAAATTCGGTATCATTGAACGCGAAGACCGACGAAACATCCATTCTATTACGACATTAATGAATGTCGCTTTGAAAGATCCATTCTAACCGAGAGAGAGAGAGAGAGGACGAAACTCTCCAACAAAGATCACGACGACACACTGAGCGTAAATATATATATATATATATATATATTGATTGCAATCGTTTCAGAATGAGTGAGCGTTCATGTGCAAAGGATTAGCACATCAATTGTTAATATTTATCAACTCTGTAGTGTCTTCTCCGCTGCCCCCACCCCCCTTGTTTGTTTAACAAGCCGCCATGCCGGTTTAGCCCACTAGGGCACATTCCTCTACCATTGCTTTGTAACGATACCTACTGTTTTGTATGCTTTCTGTGAATTACTTAGTTTAGTAAATAAATGATTTTAAGACAATTGATGTATGGATGACTTAGTGAAGACTGGGTTCGTGCAGATAACAACAATTTACGACGTTTGGAATGAGACTGACGAGGTAAAGAATACATCATAAATCAGAAGACTCTATAAAATTATAACTTTGTAATCTGAATATTTTCCTTGGTGCCCCGACCTTCTAGTTAATTACAGTTACATGATTAATCAGTTTAATCGCGTAATAATAATTAGAGTGATTTGATAAACATGTCTTCCGTTTTAATGATGCCCAAAGACACGACATAGGCTATAACACAACAAAATGTGGAAAAAGTCAAGGGGTGATAATACTTTCTGAAGGCACTGTCTTTTTTATACGGACTTAAAAATATTTGAAAATTGGCAAATTATCCAATGGATTAGTATAATTTTCTGGAGAAATAAATTTGAGGTGGAAAAACATCTGTTTTCACCCCCTATTTTAATTTGCTCCATGGCTCAGGTGGCCAAATGGACACAAGGCTGTTTGACTCATCTCAGTTGCAAAGAGAAATAACTTTGCAGCTGTTTCTGATTTAATAAACAATGCCATGCTGGTACAGTAACATTCAAATAAAATCCAGCCCTAACTAAACGTAGTCATATCGTAGGAAAAGACACTGTATTCACACGGAATTGCACAAAGTGGGCAGTTCGGATTTGTCAATTCAAGACCAAATATATCATACTTTGGCAAAAATGATCACTTACTGACTTAAATTGTTGCGCAACATCATGGGTAAGTTCTGGCCATCGTCTTTCTTGGTAACAATTAAGTACCTTACTGTGATTGTTTTCAATTAAAACATTTTTTTTTTACAAATATATCTTCTTAGCAAAATGCAATTTCTCAAGAAATAATTGTGTTTGGACTGTCAGAGGGGTCTGAAAGAGGGGCGTAATTGGAGAAGCATAATGGGAGAGATGTGTAACTTGATTAAAAGCTGTCATTGGCAGAGACGAGAGTAAACTGATGTCACCAGGCAGTCCAAAAACTCCACCCAGCCAAACAAGCTGAAGTTTCAAGTGGCTTTTTCAAATAGCTCTTACACTAAAAGTGCATTATCATAATTTTCAAAATTTCACAGTATTATTCCAACCTCATAGTGTGGAAATATACAGTATATAAAACACAGGTATTTGAGATCAATTTTAAATGACAGCATGGGATACAGGCAATTGGAGAATTAGCTTGAAAGGTTGGTGCAGGGATTAAACCCCGGTCTATGGTGGGGAGAGGCGTACTCCTACATGTGGTTTGAGCAGGGAACCGTTACCCTTACACGAAGGGCTCTGCATCTAAGTGTGTGTTAGTATGGGAGAGCGAGGGGACGGGAGGAGAATGAATGAAAGAATGCATGATTAAATAAACCCTTGCTTGAGCACCTCCATCATACAACTCCCCAATGAGAGTGCGGCACACAGACCCTTGCTGTGTCCCAACAACATTTAGAAATTAGGAACACCGTGACATGAATATTGACATAATATAACTACTTAATGTAAATGAGTGGGTTCTTGTGCAGTTACATGTCCTCTCCTATGAGGGAAGTAGTTAGATGTTTTCCACAGTGTTTATAATTCATAGTTGATAGTCTGGTAACAGTAATCAGCTGTAATATTTGATTGCATGTGTGCCCACAGACCAGAGAACTGGGTGATTTCATTAATTGGGCCTGTAATAAATAGCTGCCTCTGCATTGCCCGCTAAGATACACACATCTATACGCTCCCAACAATAATGTGTCCTCTGTTTGTTTGGAAGCAAAAGAGCTCTCTTTTGAAATGCTTCATTCATCCTTTTCCATTTGATATGATCATAATTAATGCGTTTCACCATGGGCTATAGATGGGTTGGTTGTTCAGCAACTAAACCTGACGCATGCGCAACTACGGGGCAAAAGAGACAGGGTTGACTTAGATTGTTGAACATGTGAACTATATTTTGACTCCAATGTTTATTGAAAACATAAATCAAGTTGCACAATGAGCACTTGTCTCTCAAATACATCTTTACAGTTGTTGGTTAGCTAACTAGCTAGCAAATTTTTGCCATATTAGCTTAGATGTGACATCAGCCCAAACACCTCAAAACAAGACATGGTATTAAGAACAAGGAACTGAAACGAGCCACTTACAATTCACCACATGGCAGTTTCTTGTCATTGTTGCTAGCTATCTGACCATCCAGAAGCATAACAACACACAGCCTTCTTCCCCTTTTTGAAGCGCGCACATCGTTTTTGTGACGTTGTCAGCTAACCCGTCTAAAGCTACCCATTTACTGGCCATTGTTGTTCTGCTAACACTAGCATGTTTGCACTCAAAAAGTTGTCTAATATCAAATTCAAAGAAAAAACATATTTGTGGACATGTATAAAAGCCACAGGTATACCCAATTAACATGAATTATAGGGGTTATACAGTGCTCGGTCAATATCTCTTTGATTTGATTTTCCCAAACAGGATGTAGCCTTTCATTTTCAAGGACTGAGTGTCTGGTTGTGTTTTTGCAGACCTTGTCATCAGCCCTCAAGAGATGACAGACGCCATGTTTGGGACAGGGACTGATCAGTGGGTCTGTCCCAATGACCGGCAGCTGGCCCTTCGAGCCAAGTGAGTATGCACTCCAAAATCTCTACCATCTCACTAAACAGGTGAAAGTGTTTTTGCAATGTCACCTGGGAAAGTTGTTTTGGTTGTGTAAAGGTTTCCTGTGCCCATCGGTATTCTCACCACATTGTATTGTTTTTGTTTTAGCACTGAGTGTGCGTGTGTGTGTTCTTTTGGTTTGTTGAAACTTGTTTTTGATAGCATGGCAGTTTTGTTGTTTGACAAAACCATTGTGCCCATTTGATCTAACACTGCAATGTATATTTATGTATTTGGTACAACGTTTTGCACATGTGGGTTGGTTTGTTTGTCCACAGTATAGTCAAAAAAGGGGTTGCAAACCGTAGTCTGGCTTTTTTTATGGCGGTTTGGAGCAGTGGCTTCCTCCTTGCTGAGCGGCCTTTCAGGTTATGTCGATATAGGACTCCTTTTACTGTGGATATAGATACTTTTGTACCTGTTTCTTCCAGCATCTTCACAAGGTCCTTTGCTGTTGTTCTGGGATTGATTTGAACTTTTGCACCAAAGTACGTTCATCTCTAGAAGACTAAACGCGTCTCTTTCCTGAGCAGTATGATGGCTGTATGGTCCCATGGTGTTTATATATTTGCGTATTATTGTTTGTACAGATGAACGTGGTACCATCAAGCGTTTGGAAATTGCTCCCGAGGATGAACCAGACTTGTGGAGGTCTCCAAAATTATTTTTCTGAGGTCTTGGCTGATTTCTTCTGATTTTCCCATGATGTCAAGCAAAGAGGCACTGAGTTTGAAGTTAGGCCTTGAAATACATCCACAGGTACACCTCCAATTGACTCAAATGATGTCAATTAGCCTATCAGAAGCTTCTAAAGCCATGGCATAATTTTCTGGAATTTTCCAAGCTGTTTAAAGGCACAGTCAACTTAGTGTATGTAAACTTCTGACCCACTGGAATTGTGATACAATGAATTATAAGTGAAATAATCTGTCTGTAAACAATTGTTGGAAAATGACTTGTGTCATGCACAAAGTAGATGTCCTAACAGACTTGCCAAGACTATAGTTTGTTAACAATAAATTTGTCGAGTGGTTGAAAAATGAGTTTTATTCACTCCAACCTAAGTGTATGTAAACTTACGACTTCAACTGTATATATTTTTGTAAGGTGTGCATACATGCATAAGCATAACTCTTCTGTTAGTCACATCACACAGGTTTAATTTTGGCCTGCACTGCCACGTGTAATGAATGACACAACAAAATTGAATTGATCGACATCGTGAAGCAACTTGTTTGTTTGTACCCCAGGCTGCAGACAGGCTGGTCGGTGCACACCTTCCGTACAGACCGACAGAGGAAGAGCCAGATGCTGGAGCAGCAGGAGGTGGAGATCATCCTTAGTGTCATCCGCAGGGCTGAGCAACTTGAGCAGATTGAACAGCTCCGCATCGGGTAGGACGCACGCACATATATACACACACATATATACACACCATTGGCAATAAAACCATGACTTTCTGTTAGTTTATCTGGACTGTCAATCCATGAGCCGTCAGTGGCAGCACATAGCCAACTTTAGCCTCTGTGTCCATTCTGTAACTTTGTGTGTGTCCCAGGAGGCTGGTGGAGCGTCTGGACAACATGAAGAAGAGTGCGCTGGGGAACGGCCTGTCCCAGTGCCTGCTGTGTGGGGAGGTCCTGGGCCTCCTGGGAAACCCCTCCATCTTCTGTCAGGACTGCTGCAAGGTAAAGGTCACCACACTGCCTGCTCTACTGTTGTATCATAGCAGAGGCCCAAACAGTCCTGAAAGGTTGCAGTGCCTTTGGTTTTAATCCTTAGCTCTTCCCAGCATTTGAAAGTACTGTAGGGGATAGAGCTGGGACAATAAACCGAAAATTACCTGCACTGACATTTCCTTCCTCTTATCGAATCAATTTTGCTTACGTCTGTCATTTTTGGTGATTAGGTATTGGCACCGCTTTACAACCAGAGTATGTAATTTAGTGCTGGGGGGATCAATACAGTTACATATCACGTTATTATTTTGGACAATATTAAAAAGATACTTTGACTCCAAGTATCGATTTGTAAAAAATACTACAAATATTGCTAGCGAGTGTTAGCTAACGCTAGTCGGCTGTACCTGTGCTAGCTTGTTCTCATCTTTTTAAATAGTGAGCCAACCATGACTGATCAAAACACTTTTTTTTTCACGCTCTCGTCTCTCTGCAGTAGACGTATGGTGAGCAATATGTTTGGAACATTGTGATGAAATTGTAGTATCAAAACACAATACATATAGAATTGTGAGAATCGCAATGCATATTGTATCGGCATCTAAGTATCATGATGATATCGTATCATGAGGTCCCTGGCAATTCCCAGCCCTAAGGTAACTGAGATGATGCGCAGGTGGAACCGTCATTTGCTGTGAATACAATCAAGTAGCCTACCAATTAAACGTTTTTGTAGGACATTACATTTACTGTAAAATATCAATTGCACGTCTATCTAGCAACAATATCATATTTTGAGTTAGCAATCTAGCTAATATGTGTTTTGAGTTCCCAATTCCTCTGGTGGTGAATTATGTAGCATATAGCCTAGGCCAATATGCACAAAAAAGATGCAAGCAAATTAATCTCTAAAGAGCATAAAGAAATCTGATTATTCTGGATTCTATTTTGACATATTGCACATCAAAATATCAATCATGAATTCCCTGAACATGTTAAATGAAATAGCTTTTTTTGTCTTACTTCTTGATGGCACTGGAAAATGTTAGTCTAGACCATTTCCGCTATTGGAAAGTAACTGAATGAAAATAAAATAAATGTTGTATTTCTAGTTATCGAGCACAATGGGTCAATTTATTGTGATATAACTTTTTGTCTATATTGCCTCGCTCTAGTACGGGAGATATCTGGCCAATGTTAGTGTTGAAATACTCTAAAATGGGAAAGAATAAAAAGTAGACCAATGTTTCCCAACACCTGATTCAACTAGAGGCTTGAAAATTAGATGCATTCTCTACTCTTTATAACAGTGAACCATTACAATTGCAGTATTTCCCTACAGATATTGTTTGTTTGACATATTGACCTCGAAGCCCACTAACCTTCTATGACCAGTAGCTTTATCTATACTGGTCATAGCCTTTTCTAGTGTTTTCTCCAACTCCTCTGCGCTAGAGTGGCACTGGGATGTAATGAGATCAGAAGGGAAGAAATACAAAGGGGAAATGCATTCTGTGGGTCTCTGAGAGGAAAGGTAATAAATTGCATTAGACTGTATTAACCATATAAGAGTGGGTTCATTCTGCTGTTCAAATAAAATGTTATTTGTCACATGCGTCGAATACAGTGAAATGCTTACAGTGAAATGCTTACTTACGAGCCCCTAACCAACAATGCAGTTTAAAAAAGTACAGATAAAAGTAACAAGTAGTTTAAAGAGCATCAGTAAAATAACAACAGCGAGACTATATACAGGGGGGTACCAATACAGAGTCAATGTGTGGGGGCACTAGTTATTTGAGGTAGTATGTACATGTAGGTAGAGTTATTAAAGTGACTATGCATAGATGACAACAGAGTTGCAGTGGTATAAAGAGGGGATGGGGGCACTGCAAATAGTATGGGTAGCCATTTGACTAGATGTTCTGGAGTCTTATGGCTTGGGGATAGAAGCTGTTTAGAAGCCTCCTGGACCTAGACTTGGCGCTCCGGTAGAGAGAACAGCAGTGAGTACAGTCTATGACTAGGGTGGCTAGAATCTTTGACAATTTTTAGGGCCTTCCTCTGACACCGCCTGGTAAAGAGGTCCTGGATGGCAGGAAGCTTGGCCCCAGTGATGTACTGGGCCGTTCGCACTACCCTCTGTAGTGACTTGCGGTCGGAGTCCGAGCAGTTGCCATACCAGGCAGTGATGCAACCAGTCAGGATGCTCTCGATGGCGCAGCTGTAGAACCTTTTGAGGATCTGAGGACCCATGCCAAATCTTTTCAGTCTTCTGAGGGGTAATAGGTTTTGTCGTGCCCTCTTCACGACTGTCTCGGTGTGTTTGGACCATGTTAGTTTGTTGGTGATGTGGACACCAAGGAACTTAAAGATCGCAACCTGCTCCACTGTAGCCCCGTCTATGAGAATGGGGGCGTGCTCGGTCCTCTTTTTCCTGTAGTCCACAATCATCTCCTTTGTCTTGATCACGTTGAGGGAGAGGTTGTTGTCCTGGCACCACATGGCTAGGTCTCTGACCTCCTCCTTAAAGGCTGCCTCGTCGTTGTCAGTGATCAGGCCTACCACTGTTGTCATCGGCAAATTTAATGATGGTGTTGGAGTCGTGCCTGGCCATGCAGTCATGAGTGAACAGGGAGTACAGGAGGGAACTGAGCACGCACCCCTGAGGGGCCCCTGTGTTGAGGATCAGCGTGGCGGATGTGTTGTTACCTGCCCTCACCACCTGGGGAAGGCCCGTCAGGAAGTCCAGGGTCCAGTTGCAGAGGGAGGTGTTTAGTCCCAGGGTCCTTAGCTATTCAATAGTGCTTATGATGTGGATTATCATCTCAAACAGATACTTACAAGAGCTCATGTCTATAACATAATAACTCTTGCCAAGCAAGGCAAAAGACTATAAGATGTAAACATTGTAGTGAATAGCAATTCAATTCACTTTTCCAAAGCATGGGCTTAATTGGACAGCCAGCTTGCAGTAATCACTTTTCACCATAGGGTTGCAGCAGAGACCTCAGATGTGAATCTCTAAATCACTTGCCTAAGCATGAAAGGAGTGATTATGATAATCCATATAAAATAGCATACTGTTTCAAATCAAACGTGACATACAGTTCTGGATATACTACTTTCCCTGATATAGTTGTAAAAAAATGCTCTAGATTTGTTGGCGTTGCAAAATACTTGGTTCTCAATGGAATGTTAATCACTCATGATAAGTTCAAAATAGTATACTCATGACCTTATACAAACTCCTGGTCTACACTAGACTGTTTTATGTATCATTAAAGCAAATGTTGAGAGGTCAGTTTGAAGTGTGTAGGAAAGAAAAGCCAAGTAGTAAATGTAAGGCCCAGGAGAGGGCAGCACAGCCACAAAAGACAGGCGAAGAGCAGTCTGTGTTTACAGTCTCTCCTAGGAGATGGATATGTGGTCCTCGTCTTCACCATCCAAACTGGGATAGACAGGTGTGGAGGCATTGATTATATTAAGTGTCCTGTCCGAAACTTAATTATGCTGCTGAGTGATACTCTATGATGACAGGTTGGACTGTGTAAGGCTGTGTCAGACAGGAAATGCAGGGCTATCCAGGGAATGAAGTGGACACACACACACTGCTATGATGTGTAAGACCCTCAGTTCACTGCAGGTGTGAGTGTGGTGGCATCTGTCTCAGTATAACACCACACACACTTTACGTCACAACGAGATTGATACACACTGTGATTTTAGACTTAAGTTTTTCTGGCAAATTCTCATATTAAAGTATATGTCCAGTGTTCCAGATTTGTATTAAATATTTACAAAAAAGTAATTACAATATGAATTTAATAGATGTCCTTCCTAACAAATGATAATTAATGATGTTATAAATCAGCTTTTCTTTGTTCACCTGCTTGGCCTGAGTGAAAACAACAGTTGTTTGGCCTTATACTGTTCAAGAAAAGCTCATTTGCTCTGCCAATGAGATGTGCACACATTCGGATATTCAAATTAGCTACTAACTCCACGTGGGGCAGGGATGCACACACTGCCTAGCAGGCTTGCCTTTAAAAAATGTTTCTTTACCAAAACCGAAGGCTATTGTCTGTAGTCAAATAGTATGGATGGATTCAGGATTTGGAAACACATGATGGAACTACTAAGGCACTTTACTGTAACAGCAATAAATGCAGACTGATTATTTTACAAGCGTGAGCTGTTTATGTCCATTGCTTTGTCATTATTCCTGATATTTTCGTTGAGCTAGCTAGCAAGTTGTGATTGCTAGGAGCTAAGCTAGCTAGCTGGGTCAGTCCTATTGTGCGGTGCCATTTCTGTCCACAGGAAATATAATTTCTTATTTAGTGTAAAATGTGGATTCCAAAAGGCTTTAAATACAAGGTCAGGTGTCATTTACCTTAACACCCAAATATAGATCCTGAAAGGGAATTTTATTCTTTTTTTTTTTTTAATTGCCAGTGCATGTAGGCGTTTTTGCCATGTCCCCAGGTGTTATTTCTCAACTTTCAGAAGAAATATAATATAAATAAAATTATACGTCTAAAATCTTCATTATTTTAGTCTTAGTTAGTCTCTTTCATCAAAGTTGTGATTATTGTATTTATTATTTTATTTAAGATGTGTGTCCCTGATATCACTTTCCACCCTGTTTAGTTGTAATTCTCCATTTAAGAAAACAATCCCCTTCCTACAATGACACCACATTCAGGAACTGTCATAATTTCTTTAGTGGGAAAACTATGGTGCAAAGAGATAAAATGGTGTGTTTATTTATTTATTTGCCCATGTTTCATGTTGTTAGTCTGTATGTTCCACTCATAAATGTCCACCCTGTTTGGCTAAATTATAGAGAAAATTAAAAAAGAGAAGTTAAAATCCTGTTTTAGTGTTTACCATTTTGCTATCTCAGTCTTGCTCACACACAGCGCTATGGCTAATTTTGGCTCACAATTTCCACCCTATTAGTATTATGCACTTTAAAAATTGGAAAATGCATCCAAAAATGGATGAAGTGCCTGAGCTTGACCAATATGTTTTCCTGAAAGTCTAAACATGTCGTTTTCCTGATAGAATACAAAAAAAATTATATATAAAATGTATTTTCCAAACTTTTTGAAGTCCAAATGGCACCGCATGGTAGGAATGACCCAGCTGGCTAATTGATGCTGCATACTCTTTATAGCAGTCAACAACTGCTAACTAGGTTTCCTCTTGACATCCAACTTGTACTGTAGCTACACACCACTGGATTTAAAACAGCACTGACTTTGCTAATAGCTACTTTGAAAAATGTGCCTACTATGACTGAGGTATGTGGTTGTCCCACCTAGCAATCTTAAAATGAATGCACTTAACTCTAAGTCTGTTAAATGACTAAGTGTGATAGTTGCTGGTTTGGCTTGCTTTGCTGTTGGCTAAGCAGTTAGCTAAGTTGGCCTTGATAGCGAAAGTTAGCATGCTAGCTTGCTGCTTCTAAACAGCCAGCAGCCCAACTTATAAACCACATGATTTGAAATATAAGTGACTGGCGAGGTAGTTGTTGGATAGGCTTTGTCCTTTTTGCTAACACTACCTGTGGATTGCTTGGCTTGCTAGCAGTTTGTGTGCCCTCCTGAGCCTGTGTCTCCGCTAGTCTCCTTCTTCCCACCGGAGAATTTATATTTTTGTTTTTGAAAAAACTGCTCGACCAATCCAGATAGCCTGTCCCGGCCAAGAAGGATGATGTCATTCTCCAAGCAAATTTCAAACATTTGTTTTTAATGATTTTTTTTACTGAGTGGGTTTTGTCATTTATGCTTTGGCCACAACTACAAGTAAAGGACGGGTCAACAACATTATTTGGGTATGAGCAAACATAATGAGATTTTAAAAACAGTTTAAGAAAGCTGCTTACTCAATAAAACAAATGTGAGTTCCCCACAGTAGTGCTGCATATTTCTGTCACATTTAATCTAATTCATATGTTTGCATATCTAATACTTGTTTACTTTTTTAGGTCTCGTCAATAAATGCCACTAGTCCAAACACAAATAGCCCAGATTTGTTAGTATGTAATTGGAAGGCAGACAGATGTATTGGTCGCTAGGTGACACTAGTCTTCAGAAGACATGCTCTGGATGTGAAAATTGACAGGTCTACACATCCATCAGACTACGCTCTATATCTAGAGTACAGATGAGATGGCTATAGTCAGGTGTCTTTGAGCCAATAATCCTGGAACCCAGAACATGGTTTTTGGCATAATATAGCGTTTATATTAACATTCTGTTACGAGAGACTATTGGGTCAGATGTGTCACTGTTTATTTAAGCTGATAGCAGTTGAGCGAAAATGTTTGATCTACGGAGACGCAGAAATTATTCTACCTCTCTCTCTCTCGTTCTGTCTCTCTCTCTCTCTCTCGTTCTGTCTCTCTCTCTCTCTCTCGTTCTCTCTCTCTCTCTCGTTCTCTCTCTCTCTCTCGTTCTCTCTCTCTCGTTCTCTCTCTCTCTCGTTCTCTCTCTCTCGTTCTCTCTCTCTCGTTCTCTCTCTCTCGTTCTCTCTCTCTCGTTCTCTCTCTCGCTGACTAAAAACACTAAGCTACTTCAGGCAAGGCAATTATGGGCACTTCAGCCAAGCTCTCTCCTGCATTACATAAGGCTTGATTAAAGCTTCTTTCCTGTGACTTTTAGAACATCATAATCATCCCTGCTTCCAAACCGATTCTTGAGTTAGACTCAGCAATATGACATAGATGTGGAAAGTAAACAGCATAGTGGGCCAATTTCGCCAACAAGAACGTTGAAGCGCGAGGCTCAACTTCTCCACTGTTTTGGTCCCGTGACTACCATGCTGTAACGGCGTGAAGCGAACCCGTGCACATGCTCAGACACTGTGTGTGACTGTGAGAGCAAAGTCTTGCATCTCGCTCATCTCAATATCTGCTGTGATACTCAAGTCATTTCGCTCAGTCTACCTTTAAGCTAACTTAGAACGTAATGGTGCCCAATGTAATTGGATAGCTTTTAGGCTGCTGTATCCCAACAAGCTCTCTCTTTGCTGATGACTACACTAGGTGGACAGTGACGAGCTCCATATTTTGTTGTTAGGGGCATGCAAACACACTACGTGACCTAAAGTATGTGAACACCTGCTCATTTAACATCTCATTCCAAAATCACAGGCATTAATATGGAGTTGGTCCCCCTATTGCTGCTATAACAGCCTCCACTCTTCTGGGAAGGCTTTCCACTGTATGTTGGAACATTGCTGCAGGGACTTGCTTCCATTCAGCCACAAGAGCATTAGTGAGGTCGGGCACTGATGTTAGGCGGTGCCATGTTGAAAATCACTGAGCTCTTCAGTAAGGCTATTCTACTGCCAATGTTTGTCTATGGAGATTACATGGCTGTGTGCTCAATTTTATATACCTGTCAGCAACGGGTGTGGCTGAAATAGCCGAATCCACTCATTTGAAGGGGTGTCCACATACTTTTCTATATATAGTGTATGTTTCTGATGATTGGATTAATGTTCAGTTCAACATTTATTCCCTTAGGCCTTACCCCCTAGCCACTGCTGTAGATTTGAGGGGACTGGATAGATTGATGCAATATGGCAAAACTCCACCCAGCCGGCCATTCATAAGGCAGAAGGAAGCTGTCTACTGGAGTTCCTAGTGTGTTGGGGCCGATTTGGAATTCAACATAAGTCTGCATGTTGAAGTGACTCACCCACTTTGTTTGTGGTGGAGGTGTTGAGTTGTGCAATGACTTGACTTGTGAAAATACATGAAGTTGGCTGTGATGGCTCAGCAAATTTTCAACTTGTAAAAATGATAACTTTGATAAACATTGATGGTACTCTAGAGTCGCACATCAGTGATTTTACTAAGAGTTCTGTTGTTTGAACAATGTAAAAAAAGAAGAAACAAGTGTCCTTTATATTTATTATGGAATACATTTTGTTATTGCATAATATACAGTATATATTCAGGCACTCTGCAATTTTATGAGTTACCGAGTTGCTAGACTTGGCACTGACTGTTTTCAATTTCAGTGTGGAACATTGCTTTTTGTTTGAAATTGCATAGTCAATTGCAAGTCAAACTAAAATTATCATGAGCTTTTTTTAGTGTTACAAAATACAGCAGCAAACTTTATAGCTAAGTAATTATATATATACACACTTGTTCGAGTAATGTGGACAAAACACAAAATATATAATTACAAATATATATATATATAGTGTTTTGTCCACATTACTCGAACAAGTTACTCCACTCATGGTCAATTCGAATTCGTTCTATTTAAAACCAAAACTTTTTTTCTCTCTCTTACAGAAAGCATGCACCAAATGTGGCATTGAGACCCAGTGCAGTCAGAAGACAACCCAGTGGCTGTGCAAGATCTGCAGTGAACACAGAGAGGTAACGTACATCCCTACAACTGGATAGCCCATCTACAGTATACATTGAACTGCCAACTACATGCTTTTTGATTATCTCCAAATTACTGTTCACATTCTGTACCAGATGGGTGCTTCCCATTGTGGTGATGAAGTCCTACACATTGATTAGGGGGTTACCCTATTAAGTAACCACTGTCAGTTTGAGAAAATTGCAATAAAAATGGAGAAGCAAAAGGGTATAATTTTATGGAAGCTATGTACCTGTAGCTCAGTAGCAGCAGCCAGAGACAATGTAGAACCACAGATACTACATGTCTGTAACTAGTTTACAGACTTCAGGCAGATGGTTACAGGTTGGCTTTCCTCCAGGAATAAGGGTCTCTCGGGGCTTGATTTGGAGGCCCAGTGGTCACCAGCAGGGCTGGCGGATCTGGATGGCCGTCTCACCACAGTCTTGTTAATAATGCACAGGAGCCTGATTGAGGGACAAAGGCTCTTGTCTTGCTGATTGCCCCCTATAGCAGGAAGCTCGCGTCTGGTGACCCATTGTGACTTCATGAAGTTTCTATGCCCTCACAGACTGGTTTCATTAGCTGTGTGGCTTTTTATGTGATTATCATAGCAGTGTGGATGAATCACTGCGGTGCTTATTGGTTGGGAAGTAGGACCAATGGTAGTTTATCCCCACATTCATATTTTGGGTTATGAAAATGTTCCTATAATGCTGATAAAAGGGCAATAAGAGTGTTTACGATGAAGGGTTGTTTCGAGGGATGTGCCAGCGCTGTAGTATCGGCATGGAGCATTCTAGTCCTCTCAGGGTACGTCATGTTTCCATCCAGGGATCTTTTAATCTGAATTTATATTTTATGTTATCAGGTGTGTAACATTAAATCGTTCTCATTAGGGAGTATGGGTTTCTTCCTCAGAAATGCTAATGATGAATGTGCTGCTATGAGTCATTTATCCCCAGTATAATGCTAATAAGATATCACTATCTACTTAGCACAAAAGCAGGATTTCCCAAAGTGGTTAAACATTTGCATTCAATTCCAGTAGCTTTTCAAACCTTTTTAAGGATCTAGGAACAGCCCCGTAGAGAGTGATACAGTATGACTGACATCCAGATTAGTCTCTGGCGTATGCCCTCCCGTATATCAAAGGTGTTCTCCCGTTTAATCCTGTCATTCTCTCCACATACATATATCAATCATGGATCAGGATCTTGATACCTGGCCATAGACAAAATGGATGTGCATTATTTCAGCTTTTATATTGGTCATTCAAGCCAAACACCTTTTTGTGAAGCACAGTAACAGTCAATGGACCATATTCACTCACTATACTATAGGATTATTTTAACTGGCCTCTCTCAAGGACGAGTTTGTTTCATTTGTGGGGAATAATTAAACATCTGAAGCACTTAATATTAACATAATATTATTACCTCCATATTATGTAGGCCTGTATCCAGATTATTCAAGTAATTTTCCACTTTCCCCTCATGGAAAGCCATATCCCAGTAGTGCCCCCGAAAAGCTGCTTAGATGGAGCCTCTAAATTGATGACCCAGAATTATTATTACCGTACAGCACATAACTTCTTGGTTTCAGGTAGGCCGTCTGTTTCTTCAAGTTTATTTTCCTCCTGATGTATGGATCACTAGGCAGTCTGGACTGTAACAGGGGAGGTGGAGGTAAAAGGAGGACGGGGTGAGTTTTAGCGGAGAAATCACATGAGCTCATGAATAATTCCATGGCTGTGCAGGATTGAGGATTGAGAGAGGGCACTGTACCATAAAGACGTTTATGTAAAAATGTGCAAATGTTTTTGAACCACACACTGTGCGTCGAAAGGCAGTCTTCATTTTTCATTTCCCTCTGCTGTGAATCTGCTCCAGCAGATAGAGTCACTGTCTGAAAGGCAGTGTTTGACAGGGCACCTTATCGGCCTTCCTCAGATGATGGAGGTGCTTACTCAAAATGGCTGTCTTCAGTCGGATTTGGGCTCGGGCTGACATGCCTCTGTGGAGGCGCCCCTCCTGAGTTTAGTTTACCCCAGTTCTATTTTCTCAACTCTTCTCACTCTTACTCTCTCTCTTCCCCTCTCTCTCTCTATCTCATATGCTTACTTTATGTCACAGTGTTGAGATACTCTGTGATAGCTGTGAGCAGTGCTTATCTCTAAGGGACAGGTCAAAAGCTTATCGGTTTTTAGGCTCATCTCATGCTCACTCGGTCGAACTCACCACTGTATGTGTGTTCTTTCTGGAAAATTATCCTTAAAATGATCATTGCCTTGCTGTTTCTGGTTGATAACATGCTTATTGATGAGATCATTTGTGACCGACTACCTTGATTCAGTCTTATGTACCAAAATTCGATTTAAATGTAATTTTTTTACATTGGATAAAAGCAGGGACAAAATGGTATATCATACACTACATTTGAGGAACAATGGGAAGATAATTCTGCTTTGAAAGTTGATAAACTTTGAATGTTTTGGTACCAACTGGATAGCTCTTCTTTGTCTACACCCATTCAGCATCATTCACACCCTCTTAAGCTTTAGTCCGACCCATCTCTTTAAAGGTTTCCGAACATTCTGTACTAACAACAGTCAAGCACCCAAGCTAACTTGCTAGCTACTTCCAGACACAAAGAATGGCTTACTGAACATTACTCGCCCTAGTAGAGCTGGTTAGGCTGTTTTTATGTTATCCAGAGCGTTGGTGACTGCAACTGTACTGTCAGATTGTCTGTTTTGTAAATTCAGAGCATTTCACTCTCAGAGCGTTCAGTGCGAACACTGGCCTATGAGTAGGGTTGATCTGAGCGTTCTGACCTCACAACGGCAGTCAAGCACCCAAGCTAACATTGGCTAGCTTGCTAGCTACTTCCAGACAGAAATGTGAGAACACCCCACTCTGACCATTTTACTCGCCCTAGAAGAGCTGGTTAGGCTGTTTTCATGTTATCCAGAGCGTTGGTGACTGTAACTGTGCTGCTGGCAACAATTTAATTGTGCTTTTTTGCCGACGTTTAATGACACCGGCAATATTCAACGGGTGTTGAGCGTTCGTAAATTCATCAGTTATTCTGCGCTCTGGCACACTGACTAGAGTGCTCTGAAATCGGAGTAGATGGCCAGACTGAATTTATGAATGCATCCGCAATGGTTACTTGCATAGTCTTTTGTTAAGACATGTAGCTAGCTAGCTAAAGAATGAACCATAATCCCAACTCATTACGTTACTACCCTGCATGAATCTGCAGGTAACTAACAAACCAGGTTCAATGTTAGCTAGCTAACATTAGGCTATAACTAGGCAAGCAAATGGCGCTGAGATGCAAATAATAAGATCATACACGTAACGTTAGCTAGCGAGCCAGCCAGCTAACATTAGCTAGCTAGCTAACAGTACGCTTTAGCTTGAAATGAAAACGACTTTGTTGTTTATATATGTATAGTTGAAGTCGGAAATTTACAAACACTTAGGTTGGAGTCATTAAAACTCGTTTTTCAACCACTCCACAAATTTGTTGTTGACAAACTATAGGTTTGGCAAGTTGGTTACGACATCTACTTTGACACAAGTAATTTTTCCAACAATTGTTTATAGACAGATTATTTCACTTATAATTTATTGTATCACAATTCCAATGGGTCAGAAGTTTACATACACTAAGTTGACTATGCCTTTAAACAGCCTGGAAAATTCCAGAAAATTATGTCATGGCTTTAGAAGCTTCTGATAGGCTAATTGACATAATTTGAGTCAATTGGAGGTGTACCTGTGGATGTATTTCAAGGCCTGCCTTCAAACTCAGTGCCTCTTTGCTTGACATCATGGGAAAATCAAAAGAAATCAGCCAAGACCTCAGAAAAATAATTGTAGACCTCCACAAGTCTGGTTCATCCTTGGGAGTAATTTCCAAAAGTCTGAAGGTACCACGTTCATCTGTACAAACAATAATATGCAAGTATAAACACCATGGGACCACGCAGCCGTCATCCCGCTCAGGAAGAAGACGTGTTCTGTCTCCTAGAGATGAACGTACTTTGGTGCAAAAAGTTCAAATCAATCCCAGAACAACAGCAAAGGAGCTTGTGAAGATGCTGGAGGAAACAGGTACAAAAGTCTATATCCACAGTAAAAGGAGTTGTATATCGACATAACCTGAAAGGACGCTCAGCAAGGAAGAAGCCACTGCTCTAAAACTGCCATAAAAAAAGCCAGACTACGGTTTGCAACTGCACATGGGGACAAAGATTGTACTTTTTGGAGGAATGTCCTGCGGTCTAATGAAACAAAAATAGAACTGTCTGGCCATAATGACCATCATTATGTTTGGAGGAAAAAGGGTGGGACTTGCAAGCTGAAGAACACCATTCCAACCGTGAAGCACGGGGGTGGCAGCATCATGTTGTGGGGGTGCTTTGCTGCAGGACGGACTGGTGCACTTCACAAAATAGATGGCATCATGAGGTTGGAAAATTTTGTGGATATATTGAAGCAACATCTCAAGACATCAGTCAGGAAGTTAAAGCTTGGTCGCAAATGGGTCTTCCAAATGGACAGTGACCCCAAGCATACTTCCAAAGTTGGTGCATAATGGCTTAAGGACAACAAAGTCAAGGTATTGGAGTGGCCATCACAAAGCCCTGACCTCAATCCTATAGAAAATATGTGGGAAGAAATGAAAAAGCGTGTGTGTGTGTGAGCAAGGAGGCCTACAAACCTGACTGTTAAACCAGCTCTGTCAGGAGGAATGGGCCAAAATTCACCCAACTTATTGTGGAAGGCTACCCAAAACGTTTGACCGAAATTAAACAATTTAAAGGCAATGCTACCAAATACTAATTGAGTGTATGTAAGCTTCTGACCCTCTGGGAATGTGATGAAAGAAATAAAAGCTGAAATAAATCATTCTCTCTACTATTATTCTGACATTTCACATTCTTAAAATAAAGTGGTGATCCTAACTGACATAAGACAGGGGATTTTTACTCTGATCCAACAGGTCCCAGACGTGCTCAATGGGATTGAGATCCGGGCTCTTTGCTGGCCATGGCAGAACACTGACATTCCTGTCTTGCAAGAAATCACGCACAGAACGAGCAGTATGGCTGGTGGCATTGTCATGCAGGAGGGTCATGTCAGGACAACAAGCTCAGTCCGATGATGCTGTGACACACCGCCCCAGACCATGACAGACCCTCCACCTCCAAATCGATCCTGCTCCAGAGTACAGGCCTCGGTGTAGCCTGTATTCCTTCGACGATAAATGCAAATCTGACCATCACCGCTGGTGAGACAAACCGCGACTCTTCAGTGAAGAGCACTCTTTTCCAGTCCTGTCTGGTCCAGCGACGGCGGGTTTGTGCCCGTAGGCGACGTTGTTGCCGGTGATGTCTGGTGAGGACCTGCCTTACAACAGGCCTCAGTCCAGCCTCTCTCAGCCTATTGCAGACAGTCTGAGCACTGATGGAGGGATTTTGCTTTCCTGGTGGTACTCAGGCAGTTGTTGTTGCCATCCTGTACCTGTCCCGCAGGTGTGATGTTCGGATGTACCATCCTGTGCTGTTGATGTTACACGTGGTCTGCCACGATCAGCTGTCCGCCCTGTCTCCCTGTAGCGCTGTCTTAGGCGTCTCACAGTACGGACATTGCAATTTATTGCCCTGTATCATCTGGAGTCCTCCTTGCAGCATGCCTGAGGCACGTTCACGCAGATGAGCAGGGTTCCTGGGCATCTTTCTTTTGGTGTTTTTCAGAGTCAGTAGAAAGGCCTCTTTAGTGTCCTAAGTTTTCATAACTGTGACCTTAATTGCCTACTGTCTGTAAGCTGTTAGTGTCTTAACTACCGTTCCACAGGTGCATATTCATCAATTGTTTATGCTTCATTGAACAAGCATGGGAATCAGTGTTTAGCCCCTTTACAATGGAGATCTGTGTAGTTATTTGGATTTTTACAAATTATCTTTGAAAGACAGGGTGCTGAAAAGGGCCGTTTCATTTTTTGCTGAGTTTATATCTGTAGTCTATCAGGCCATTACATAAAGTTTTTTTTTAATTTCAATCTCTGAGAGAAAATGTCCCCAGATGTCAGAAACGCTATTGAATAGAGCACGTGATGCCGAAGGAGCTGAGCAGACGTTGACAAACCGAGCTCATCAAAATTATTCCATTATTACCTAAATAACAACGTTGAAACAATATTCTAACATCGGCTGATAAATTGTCAAGTACTTACATTCCCAAAGAGCCATGGACCTCCGCCCGAGAGGCAAGAAGGACGACCAAAACGTCATTGATTCCCAAGATAACGATAACGCTACAGCTAGCAAGATTAGCATTAGCCCTCGTAACTCAGACGACAGTTCCAGACTGTTGCTCTTGGCCTCTTGCGAGCCTGCCGACATGCTGGCTACTCTCTTCCGTGAAATTCAGGATGGTAACAAAGGTCTTTCTCTGAAAATTGACAAGAAATCAGCTGAACTCCATTCTTCCATTGACGACCTGAAATCCTCCATGAAGGATCTCCTTTTGAGAACGACTGAGGCTGACTTGCGCATTAGCACAGATGAAGATACCATCACTAGACATGACCAGGTTCTGATACAACTGCAGAAGGACAATGCCTACCTCAAAAACAAGGTAGACCAGATGGAGAACCAGAGCAGACGTAGTAATATCCGTGTGGTGGGATTGAAAGAGGACAGCGAGGGCCATGACCCGGTCCGTTTCTTCACTCAATGGATTCCGGATGTCCTAGGTATAATCAACTTCACCAAGCCGCTGGAAATCGAACGCGCCCACAGAACATCAGCACCGAAACCCCGGCCAGATGAGCCCCCACGGGCCGTCCTGATCAGGTTCCTCTGTTTCCAGGACAGAGAGAAGATACTGTAACTCGCAAGAGCCAAAGGGGACATCCCCATCGATGGCAAGAGGGTCAGCCTTTTCCCGGATATGAGCGCGGATCTCGCCAGACGTCGCAAGCAGTTCAGACCTGCCGCCAAAGCGCTGAAGGAGAAGAACATCACCCGCTACCTCATCCAACCTGCGCGGATGAAAGTTCAGTACAAAGGCCGAAGCCATCTCTTCAACACACCGGAAGAAGTGATCACTTTTCTCAAAGAACTGAAACGTGTCTGAACCAGGATGGTCTCTCTGGGGGATAAGATGCAGTTTGTTTGTTTTCTCTTATCCGGGCTGTCCTGGGACTGAACTGCTGATATCTTCTTGGAATTTGGATCCGTTTACCCCGCTATCCGGTCACTATAATTGATTTGTACATTTTCAACTAACCGTTTTTTTCCTGGGGTGAGTTCTATTACATTTACATGAGAGTATATATTTTGGTTTAGTCAATATCCACTGGGCGACGCAAATTAGTCGGCTTAGGCCCACTGCTCCCCCCCCCATTTATGTTTCTCCTCTCCTGAAAAGAGACTCAAGCAGCCCTTACTGTGGGCAGTAAATATTCAGCCATAAATGTCTATTCACAACGTTTGTTTTTAACAGGGAGCTCGCAGGTTTTAGTTTACGCCAAGGTTTAGCTAGTAACAGCAAGATGGAAAGCGAGCAACAACGTATCTCTACAAAACAACAATCTTGGATTGTTGTTTTAGTCTGACAATCGGGGTGGGTGGGGTTTCTGTTTTTTTTCTTCTATGTTTATTGTTGTTTCCTTCCTAAAGAGACACATAGGTCACTTCTGTGTTCAAACTAAAGTTGAAACATTTCCTGACTATTTACATATGAGAGATTTCCATTCGGTTACATATTTGAAACCCAACCTATGCTTAATCCACTAAAATATGTCACATTCAACATAAAAGGTCTTAACAGCCCGATTTTCAAAGGAAAAGAGTCTATACATACCTTAAGAAATGAAAGGCTGATATTGTGTTTTTACAAGAAACACATCTTACAGCCAGTGAACACAAGAAATTGAAGAGGGAATGGGTAGGACAAGTTTTTGCGTCCTCTTTTAACTCCAAAGCAAGAAGAACTGCAATTTTGATAAGTAGACACATCCCCTTCTGCGTCAACAACACCATCTCTGATCCCTCGGGCAGGTTTGTTTTGGTGCAGTGGCATCTGTTTTCGGAGTCTTGGACCCTATTGAATATTTATGCTCCTAACTTCGATGACCATATGTTTATTCAGAATGTCTTCCTTCAGGTTGCTCAAGCACCACCAGTATGGCTACTGGTTGGAGGAGATGTTAATATTGGTTTAGATACAATCCTTGATAGGTCCTCTGATAAACCCTCACTTCTTACCAAAGCCGGCAAGCTCACCATGTCATTCATGAAAGATCTCAATTTACTAGACATCTGGAGACAGTTGCACCCACAGGATAGGGACTACTCTTTTTATTCACACCCACACAACACACACAGACACAACTTTTTACTATCGACCCAACTGTTTCATAGAGTGTTAGATATCGAGTATCTCCCCTGATTGCTTAGTGACCATTCTCCTCTGGTATTATCAATCTCCATTCCTACCAAGGTTAATGGAGCATATAGATGGAGACTAAATTCTACACTCCTGAAGCAACCTGAATGTTGTGCATTCATCAAAGAGCAGGTCAATATTTTTACTTTGACAAACAAACCCTCCGCTCCTGACAGTTTCATTCTTTGGGACACATTTGAAAGCCTTTCTGAGGGGACAGATCATTTCCTATACTAAAGGGTTGAAGAGAAAACACGGTGCGGAACTGAATGTCCTTGAATCTGAAATCTCTGAGCTAGAGAGAACCTACCAAAGAGGCCCGACTAAAGATCTATACAGGCTTTTGGTAAATAAAAAACTGAAATATAATATTCTGAACACATATCAAGCTGAGAGGACCATCACTAAATCAAAACAGCGTTATTATGTGTTTGGAGAGAAAGCTCACAAAGTATTTGCATGGCAACTGAAAGCAGAGGAAAGTAAGATGACGATTAATGCTATAGAAACTCTTACTAATGAGATCTTTCGACCCTACTAAAATGAATGATACTTTTAAGAAATACTATGAAGACCTCTACACTTCCCAATCAAGCGATGCTCTATCAGAGACCGACTCCTTTCTCTCCTCTCTCAACCTCCCATGCCTGTCAGAGGAAGACAGAGAGCGCCTGAGTGAACACTTCTCGGTTCCTGAACTGTTGGAGGCCATTAAATCCTTACCTTCTAATAAATCTCCTGGGGAGGATGGCTTCCCTCCAGAGTTCTATAAAGAATTTAGGGAGCTGTTGGTCCCCTACCTTATGGAGGTACTTAAAAAAGCCGGGGAAGACAACTGCTTTCCAGAGTCTTTCTCTCAAGCAGTAATTACTGTAATCCACAAGAAAGGGAAAAACCCGCTAAAGTGCGCCTCCTATAGACCAATCTCTCTCCTTAACACAGATTGTAAACTGGTCACCAAGATGCTATCTAAGAGACTGGAGTCATGTCTTCCCCTGCTGGTCAACCCAGATCAGACTGGCTTCATAATTAATAGACTGTCCTCCAATAATCTCAGCAGGTTCTTTGATATAATTCACCTTGCTGACAATAACAAAATACCTAGTGTCGCAGTCTCCCTTGACGGTGAAAAGGCCTTTGATAGGGTTGAATAGCCATAACTCTTTCGCGTCTTGGAAAAGTTTGGTTTAGGTACCGTGTTTGTAAATTTGATAAAATCACTCTACAAATCTCCTAAAGGATTGTTTGTAAATTTGATAAAATCAATCTACAAATCTCCTAGGATTGCTACCAATGGGATTACTTCCTCCTCTTTCCCCCTCTATAGGGGGAACAGACAAGGTTCCCCAATTAGTCCCCACCTCTTTGCCCTCGCCATCGAACCGTTGGCTGAGGCTATTAGAACGTGCCCTGACATACATGGCTTTGAGGTGGGCGCCCATACCCATAAGGTCGTCCACAAAGAGTGATAACTTATCTTATTTCTAACAAACCCAGAACACTCCCTCTCTCACTTGCAGATCCTACTACAGTGTTATAGTTCTTTCTCTGGATATAAGGTACATTTTGATAAAAACGAAATCTTGCCGTTGTCTGTCTTTGACCACCATAGCATCAAGCACAAGTTTCCTTTTAGATGTCGCCTATGGGCTTCACATATTTGGGCATAATGGTGGATCCTAACCTGAACAACCTCTATAAACTCAATCTGGCCAGCTTGTTGCAAAAGGTGGAGGGTGACCTTTGTAAATGGATGGACTTGCCTCTCACTCTGTGTAAAATAAATGTAATTAAAATGAATGTCCTGCCCAGATTTCTATATTTGTTTCAATCTCTCCCTATCCCTGTTCCCGCAGCATTCTTTTCCTTTCTCAACAAGCTGGCCAGATGGTTTATCTGGCACGGCAAAACCCCTAGGGTTGGCCTGGATAAACTGACCCTTGATTACAGTCAAGGGGGCTTTAACCTCCCCAATTTTAGAATGTACTACTAGGCTGCACAGTCTAGGTTTCTGGCTCAAACGTTTGACAATGGTCTATCTCCCTCATGGTTGAACATTGAAAAGTTTGAGGTAAATGATGACACTGGGGCAGAATTGTTTTACAAGTGGGACAGAAAAGCTATAAAAGCCAACAGACAACCCTTTAATCATACATTCTGTCCTGGCATGGTGCAAACTGCATGAGCTGTTCAGACGAGGGATTCCTTTCCCCTAAAACCCCTTTATGGAACAATAGATTGATCCCTATGATTTTCCAGAATAGTAACTGTTCCAGAAGGGTATCACTCTTCTGGAACATTGTTATGAGGAGGGAGTTCTTATGTCTTTTGAACAGCTGAAACAGAAATACCACTTGTCTAACAGGGACTTCTTTAGCTACCTACAACTACGAGACTTTATTAGGGTGACTCTCAAGGGACAATGGAACCTACCTAAGATGTCACCTATTGAACAACTCTGCTACGCAGACCAACCACTGTTCAAGACCATTTCTCGTGTTTACGATGCTCTTATGTCAGGACTAACACTGCCTGAGCTAGATAAACCTCGACTTAGATGGGAAAAAGATCTGGGTATTGATCTTGATGAGGGTCTATGGAGTGACCTATGCAGGGATGGTGTTACATCCACATTGAACTCCAGATACAGACTGATCCAGTTTAATTTCCTCCATCAGCTCTATATCACCCCATCTAGACTGCACAAGTTCAACTCTGATATCTCCTCCCTATGTTTTAGATGTGGCTCAGATGAAGGAACATTCCTCCGTTCCACTTGGCAGTGTTCAAAACTACACGGTTTCTGGCAGGGGGTATGCGATACCATATCCTCAATTCACAGGGTTGCATTCCCTTTAGACCCGGAGGTCTGTCTACTGGGTAACTTTACTAACTCCAATCTTAGGCATAGCCATACTATAAAGCTAACAGAAATATTGCTAGCGATTGCCAAGAAATGTATTGCCTTGAAATGGAAATTGGATTCCTCCCTGCCAGTTGCAATGTGGCTATCAGAAGTTAATAGTTGTATCCCACTGGAGAAAATCACTTACTGCTTGAGGAATAAGTTAGACATTTTACAGAATTTGGCTACCTTTTATTGACGATATGGACAATCTCCCCTCCCCTCACATCACATTGATTGAATCTCTATATAATCCTTATATAATGTTTCACACGTAATGTATAGTATGTAGCTTACGGCAGGTGATCTAATGTCTCATTATTATTTTTTGTTTTTTTACGCTCGTCTGTTACTGTCACTTTATCCTATTGTTGTCTAATATCTTTTCACTTTTGTTTTGATATAAGAAAAGCTATTGAATGTGCAGTGGTTCTTCCTTTAAAAGTTGCTTCGTACTGCAGCACAGCTTGCTGACTGCCATGGAATTCTAAGAGTCAGCCATTGTTGCCATTAATGCTAGTTAGTGCTAGTTTGACCACCAGAGGGCATCTTTGAGAAGCGTTTGACTGTTTTTAATATTGGCTGTACTAGAGAAATGTTAAACTTTTTTTGTAAGAACATAGTATATGGGATTGATTTTAAGAAATCTAGCTTCATTAATTTGATTAATATTATGTTTATATTCCAAGAAAAAACAAAAATTATACATCTGACAGACAGCGCCTGATTCAGTAAAACTGAACAAGGATTATTGTGGATGGAGGCCGATGTTATCGGAAGAGCCATGTATAGTTGAGGGAAAGGTGTGAAATATCTGGGCAACTACAGTACCTTTTTAGTTAGTGAGAAGAAAATAGGAGCATAAGAAAGAGAGAGAGTATTGTTAACATGGGGGGAAAGCGGTAACTGGCTTCCAAAAGTTGGTGCTGTACAACGTGACCGGTCGGGAGTAGGCTACTAAGTGACTGTGAGTGAAGAGCAAAATAGTCCTGACAATTCCACCCCCTAATTGTAGGCTAACCAATACCCAAACGGAGATTTAGTGAAAATAAAATTCTCATTGATTTATCAGTCCCCATGCTTGTCTCAGAGCAGTGCGAAATGGTGTTGAAATAGTTGACCACACGTGGGTAGGCTATTGCTTCAAATCCTATTATAACAATTGGATGACTTTGGGTGTTCCAGTAAGCAACAATTTGTTGCCTTCATTAGGCTACTTTATTCTTAAAATAACTCCAGCACAGAGAATAGAAAGGAGCCTTAAATAATTAAAACAATAAAGCGGTTGAATTCAAATGCATTTGACTGTTTATTTTTGGCCATCAACCAAAAACACAGCATCTACCGTGTTATTTCATTTCCAGCGAGACTATTCAAGTCATCGACTGACTCACTGATGGCTAAACATGATAATTGATCGGCAAAGGCAATCTGGCATCACTGCACAGCATCAACATCGCTCTAATCACAGTCAGAAGACAGTTGAAGAAACTTGAGCGGACTTCTTTTTTTTCAGAACATTAACCATGTGTGTTCTCTTGTTTTGAACTGTTCTGTAGCCCAATGAACCAATGATTTGTCTGAGAAACAAAGAACTTTGCGTGCTGCAAAACCAGTTTGCATTTAAGTATAACTTTTGTATGACTGACGCCTTTAGTGAGAGGTCTTATACTTTAATGTTTAATCATTTGTGCCCTCTGAATTCATATTCATTATATAAATAGGCCCATGTGCACCTTCATCAGATGAACCGCAACGTCGGCTAAAGCGATTTAATTCATGAATGCATTTGAAAGTTTTTAATATTGTGATTGTGAAGAGCAAAATCCTAACATTTCCAAAACAAAACCTGATTGATTGATCAAGACCAATCCCCATGCTATGTCATTCAGTGATATTTATTCCCATTGTAATTCGCTATGGATCCATTAATATATTTAAAGTCCCTAAACTTGGCAAGAGTCTATTGTCCTGCTGTCCTGTTGAAATAAACATCTGCATTTTGAAAGAGTATTTTTTAAATTATTTTATTAACGAAAGCATAAAGATGTTGATAAAGAAATACTGTACAGTATATGCTTTACCCGACATTTTGCGGTTGCATGATGTTTGTAGTTAGAAATGTATAACTTTAGAGTACCTAATTTTTTTTAAATTCACACCTCTCCCGAGCTATCCTTTTGTAACGAGCTATCCTTTTGTAACGGTTGAAGAGTCTATTGTCCTGCTAATAGCCCATCATGGAAACGTTGTTTGCAATCATAAGTTTTAGGCCTGCAATAGGTTAGATTAATCCATGCCTTCTGGGAATGTTTAAATGTCCAGAGGTTATGGGTGGAGTTAGAATTTTGGCTGTCAGAAGTATTCAAATCAACCAATGTCAGCCTTTAAATGCTTTATTATCCAAATGTTTAAAGTGTCAGTGGGCGATAGAGAGAATGCATTTAACTGTTTTAAATATTAGGGCTTTGAAGAGGAAAGGAAAATTGCGTGTCAATTCATAAATCATTTGCCATGGAATCGGTACATCGAAAATCTCTTCCTAACTATTTTGCAATCTATATGGCACAGCTGTCATTTTTTTGGTCCTTAAATGAAACTGGTATATATTTTTATTTATCACAATTTTCTTACCCAATTTTAGTCTTTAATGCAAGACAAGTTCCTTACTTTTTCCCCTTCCACTTGATAAAGGTTCCAATTGATAAAGTAATTTCCAATTTCTGCCCTCCGAATTCATATTCATTATAAAAGTCATTCTTACTCATTTGTAAATAAAGCCAGTTTGTTATTTTGAATTATTTATTTCTGTATTTAGAGGGAGAGAAACCAAAAGCCCACCGTGCCTATTTTTTTTTAAATCGTCAGTCCACATGTCAAGTGAAATCCCCCCATTGTATTTACCCAAGTTCTCTCTTAACTATATTTTGTTGTTGCCTGATGCAGGACTCTAGTGCCAGAAAAGAGAGATTCTCAGACTGAAAACGCCTCCATTAATTGCCACAGTTTAGACTACCGATAGATCAGCGTTCTAACTCCCCCTTGTGATAGTGTGGTGCAATGACAGAAGGCCACCATCTACCACTAACGGTCGCGGCATAAGCATGTAGCTTTAAAGGAAAAACCACTGTACCATTCATTTTATAAATCAATCTTTCTGTTTCTGCAAGGGCTATGTACCATTCCTTATATGAGGAGGGTCCTTCTGCCTCCAGTTTCTCAATATGACTTTTTTGGCTGTGGTTAGAACTTTTAGCCAGTTTAAACAGAAGCTTCTCAGTCTATCAATATCCTTAGTGATATTCAGTAATAGCAAAGCAGGATTTGTGGTACCCAGAATATCCCCAATCTTTTTCATTAGCCTCTGCCAAAAGATGCCCAAGCTTAGACAGTTATAGAGCATATGGATCATGTCACCTGTACATGACTGACATCTCCAGCATAGGTTGGATTCTATCAAACCTATTCTCTTCCGCCTCAGTGGAGTCCAATAATTCCTATTGAACAATTTAAATTGAATCCGCTTGGACCGGGCATCTCTTATAGGCATCTCTTCTTTTGTACTATTTTGTTCCATTCCTCCTGTCTAAATGTTACCTCAAGGTCTTTTTCCCATACGGTCTTTAGGCCCTTATAAGTTCCATTAAATCCACCAATAAGGTGGCTATATATAAGCCCTAAGCTATGTGGTAATTTGCTGAGGATTTCTATCTTAACACTTCAGAATGTACAGGGAAATGTTTTTTGTTTTTTTAAACATCTCCAGAAGTATTGTTTCTGTAAATTATACTTGGACCTTAGTTCTTCAAAAGAGGTAAATGTGTTTTCTTGATATAGACACCCAATGTTCTTTATCCCCTTTATATACCAATCTTTCCAGAAAACCACGTCCTCCTATTTTCAATTTAACGAAGCAGAGCTTGTCAAGAAACGTGACGATTTCGCTCTCTTTTGAATCTGACTCCATATATTTTTAGTATGGGACATTATTGGATTCTGCAGTCCCACTTTCTGTTGTCTCAAATAAACTGATGCTCCAAATGGGGCATTAAGTTCTTCCATATCCACCCAAATTGGCCTATTAGAGTTCTCAATAAAGAGAGGGCCTATTTGAAGGCTTCTTGATATAATTACATGTTAGGGAGCTTTAATCCTCCCTTCTCGGTCTTTGCCTGTAATCTCGCTAGTTTCATCCTGGCCTTTTACCGGCCCAAATAAACTGAGTAATCATTTTGTCTATGGATTTAAAAGTACAGACAGGTATGGACAGTGGTAACATGCTAATGATGTAATTCAGTTTTGGAGTTATGACCCTCTTTGTAACCTGCATCCTACTCCAAAATGAGATTTGTAGTTTATCCCAGTTCTTAAACTGGAGTTGAATATTGTTCAATAGTGGGTCAAGATTTTCAAAAATAATTCCCAAGTACTTCAAGTTTTTAGGGACCCATTGAAACCTCCAGTTGAGGAAGTCATTTCTTAGACAATGTTTTGATAGGGGCATTACCTCAGATTTGGTCCAATGTACTTTATACCCCCATATCTCTGAAAATGCATTTACTAGGTCCAGTCAAGGCAATATGAAGAGTTGGGGGTCTGACATTTAATAGTAATGTTATCTGCAAAAAGCAGTAGATTATTATCTGTAACTCCCATAGTAACCCCTTTACATTTTTTAGTCATTTAGCAGACGCTCTTATCCAGAGCAACTTACAGTAGTGAATGCATACATTTCATACAATTTCATACATTTATATTTTTTTTTCCTGTGCTGGCCCCCCGTGGGAATCGAACCCACAACCCTGGTGTTGCAAACACCATGCTCTACCAACTGAGCTACAGGGAAGGCCCTTTGATTGACTGATGCATCCTAATGGCTTTGGCTAATTGTTCTAGTGCTATAATAAATAGGAGAGCTGAGAGACAGTCACCTTGTTTTTCGTGACTCGCCCTACTGTAAATGGAGATGATCGTAATCCGTTAGTGACTACTATAGATTTGGTGTCGTGGTATACAAGTATAATAATATTCTGGAAGCCCTATCCAAATCCAATCTATTTAGAGTGTAAAGCAGGTAGTCCCAGCCCACCCTATCAAAGGCTTTCTCTGCGTCTAGGGATAAGGCCACTGAAGTATCCAAATCTTTTGCCTTCCAGGTGACATGCAATAGGGGTCTAAGATTATCAGATGAAGTTCTGCCTTTCACTCTTCTCACCTTCATAGCCAGAAGTTTTGAAAACAATTTTCAAAGAAATTGGACGGTAGCTCTCACACTCATGGGATTCATTTTCCTTTTTGGGATTAGGGTGATTACGGCATCACTCAAAGAAGATGGGAGCACACCTGTGTCAATCAATATGTTAAATGTGTTCAATATCTCTGGGTTAAGATGCTCTGCAATGCTTTTATAGAAATCACTGGGTATGCCATTCAAGCTTGGAGTTTTACCACTGGATGCTTGTCTTATAGTATCGGTCAATTTCTCCAAATTAATGGGGCGGTCGAGCCAATTACGGTCTTCCTTTTGTTAGGTTAGGAAGGTTCCAACTCTTAAAGAATTCCTCTGCTTTCTGCATATCTAAAGAACCCTGTGAAGTATAAAGTTCCTGATTATAAGTCTCAAAATATATTGTTTATTTCTTTATGATTGATAATCAGCTTGCTTGTCTTAATTCTGATTCCAGATATTTGCAGAGTAGTTTCTCTAGATTTCATTTGACTGGCCAACAGTTTCCCTGCCTTTTCAACTGATTCGTACCATCTCTGCTTCAACCTGTACAGGGAATATTCCGCTTTTTTACTGAATAAAGTATTCAGCTCATATTTGGTTTTCGTCAGATTTGCCAGCGTTTTGAGCCCTGTTTCAAGTTGATACATTTTTTGTTTATAAAATTTCTTAATAGTAGCTGATCGTTGTATCATTTACTCTGCATATGTAAGCTTTAAAAGCTTCCCAAACATGTACAGTATCTGTTTCACACTTTCATGTTTGTTTCGAAGAATATCGTAATGTGTGTTTTAAGGAATTCACAAAACATCTTGTCCTGTAAGAGGCTGGTGTTCATTCGCCAACATTTAGATTTGAATTAGCTGGTTGATAAGCTGAATCAGGTTGGTTACAACTGAGGTTGGAGCGAACACCTGCAGGAGGATAGCTCTCCGGGGACAGGGTTGGAGAGCCCTGATCTAGGCAATGCCAAAGTGTTTGTTATCAGTGCCATCTAGCAATGTTGCTGTTATGAATGCCAAGCCAGTGACTGTTATCACCACCTCACAACCCTGAGCTGCACACTCCACTCCCCATCCCCCATGACCAGAGCTTGAGTGTCTAGGGGGTACCATACACCTGCCTCTCAAACTCTCCCTGACTTGTGTGACCTGTGGTCTGATAGGTTCCTAGGGATGTTACTAGGGGGCCGGACTTCTGCCCGTCCTCTTGTCTATACAGGTCACACAATACTTGCAATCTCCCTTGAGCAGTGGCAGAGAGCTTCATCTCTGTCTCTGCCCATCAACAACTGGACTCATATCTCTGGACGTATGGGATGGAGTGTGTGCCCAAAGTGAGTTGTGTGACATGTTCTGTATATATTGTTCTTAATACTTAGTTGCATTATGTATGCTGCCTCTGTATAGCTTGTAACCTGTAAACATGTTCAAAAGTTTATTATGTGAGCTTACTCAAATGCTTTAATTAACTGGTATAGGCCTACTTATTTATTTATTTCTTTATTTATTTCTTTATTTATTTTATCTCAGACTTTCATAGCCTACTGGACTCATAGAGAGCTACTCTCTCAAGTTATCTTGTTGGGGTGAGTGGCTCTTTGAATTTACAATGGCTAGCCCCAAGTCGTTTTTTTTCTTCTTGTGCTTTATGCTACTTGCCCCATGACTCCTGCGTGCTTTGTTGACTGTAAACTTGCTTGTTTCTCCCACCGTGGGACAGACAATGTTTGTTCCCACATTCGCGACTCTGACTGTATTACTCACACGGACTCTAAGCCTCCCATCCTATTCAAACCACCTCTTGCCAGCTTTGTAGTCATGTCACAGCAATTTCATCAGGTACAATATGATCTTGTTACCATCTGATGCACATAAAATGTCATACAAGAATCAACACTGCAGAGCTCTCCCTGTCCTCTGCCGGTCCCTGATTGTATTATGGCTGATGATGATATCTGGAAATGTGCATGTACACCCTGGCACATCTACTGTTGGTAGGCCCAATTCTGACTTGTGCTCTGATTTCTGCTTTACTGATTTCTGCTCTTGTAAAAGCCTGAGTTTTCTGCACGTTAACACTGGAAGCTTATTACCTAAAATTGATAAATTGAAAGTGTGGGTTCACAGCTCCAATCCAGATGTGTTGGTCATTACTGAGATGTGGTTAAGAAAGAGTGGTTGGAACACTGATGTTAACCTTTCTGGTTATAACATTTTTCTGCAAGACAGATCTTCCAAAGGTGGTGGAGTGTCAATCTTTACCAAGGAACTCATTCACTTCAGTGCTCTGTTGTCTCTACCATGTCCGTCCCCAAACAATTTGATTTGCTGTTTTAAGCATTAAGCTTTCAAATAGCTCTTTGTTGACTGTTACTGGGTGTTATCGTCCACCATCAGCACCGGCCTGTACCCTACCTGCCCTAAGTTCTTGCCTGGCCCCTAACACCAAGTCTGAATTTGTCCTGCTAGGTGACCTAAACTGGAACATGCTTAAACCACCTGACCAAGTCCTAAAGAAATGGGACCCCTAAATCTTTCTCAGATTATTACCAATCCCACAAGGTATGTCTCCAAACACCCAGAAAAGGCTACTCTCCTCAATGTTATCCTCACAAATAATCATTATAGGTACCAGTCTGGTGTTTTCTGTAATGACCTTAGTGATCACTGTTTTACAGCCTGTGTTCGTAATGGCTGCTCAGTGAAACGACCTGTCCTGATTTGTCATAGACGCTTGCTAAAAAACTTTAATGAGTAAGCATTCCTTCATGACCCGGCCTCTGTAAATTGGTATAGAATCAGCTTGATCCCCTCTGTCGAAGACACTTGGGCCTTATTTTTTTATATTTTCAGTGGTATTGTTAACAAACGTGCCCCCATGAAGAAAATTTAAAGGAAAAACAGGTTTAGCCCCTGGTTCGACCGTGATCTTGCAGAGTTATTCCACCTCAAGAATTGCATTTGACGAAAGGCTCGGCACACACATACTCAGGCTAACTGGCTCTCGTTCAGGCAAATGAGAAATAAGTGCACTCAGGCTATCCGGAAGGCTAAAGTTAGTTACTTTAAGGAACCGTTCTCTCTCTGGGTTTAACCCCAAGAAGTTCTGGAAAATGGTTAAAGACCTGGAAAATAAACCCTCCTCACAGCTGCCCATGTCCCTTAACTTCTATGGGCTAGGTGGGATGTTAGCGTCCCACTCTATTCAACAGCCAGTGGAATTGCGTGGCGCGAAATTCGAATACCTCAAAAATGCGATAATTTCAATATATCAAACATATGACTATTTTACAGCTATTTAAAGACAAGACTCTCGTTAATCTAACCACATTGTCCGATTTCAAAAAGGCTTTACAGCGAAAGCAAAACATTTAGATTATGTTAGGAGAGTACATAGACACAAATAACCACACAGCCATTTTTCAAGCAAGCATATATGTCACAAAAACCCAAAACACAGCTAAATGCAGCACTAACCTTTGATCTTCATCAGATGACACTCCTAGGACATTGTTATACAATACATGCATGTTTTGTTCAATCAAGTTCATATTTATATCAAAAAACAGCTTTTTACATTGGCGTGTGATGTTCAGAAATTGTATTCCCACCGAAAACTTCCGGTGAATTTACTAAATTACTCATGATAAACGTTGACAAAATACATAACAATTATTTTAAGAATTATAGATACAGAACTCCTTTATGCAATCACTGTCAGATTTTAAAATAGCTTTTCGGCGAAAGCACATTTTGCAATATTCTGAGTAAATAGCACGGCTAGCTAATTTGACACCCGCCAAGTTCGGGGCAACCTAAACTCAGAATTACTATTAGAAAAATGTGATTACCTTTGCTGTTCTTCGTCAGAATGCACTCCCAGGACTGCTACTTCCACAACAAATGTTGTTTTTGTTCCAAATAATCCATAGTTATGTGCAAATACCCCCGTTTTGTTCATGCATTCAGGTCACCATCCAAACGGTAACGCGCGAGCGCATTTCGAGACAAATTTTTTTCCTTTACCATACTTAGAAGCATGTCAAACGCTGTTTAAAATCAATTTTTATGGTATTTTTCTCGTGAAATAGCGATAATATTCCAACCGGACAATGCTGTAAAAAATGGCGAGGTCTCGTGAACGCGCATCTCCAGTCTCTTAGCCACCAGGCAGTCCACTGACAAACTGTGCTCCTGTACTCTGCCCGGAGACAGGAGACGCGTCAATGTGCTTTCTGAACGCTTTAGAGAGTCAATGGAAGCCTTAGAAAGTGCTACATAACCCCACGGGCACTGTAGTTTCAATAGAGAAGCAAAGGGACACCCGCGGGACACACTATTCAACAGCCAGTGAAATAGCAGGGCGGCAAATTCAAAACAACAAATCTCATAATTCAAATTTCTCAAACATACAACTATTATATCCCATTTTCAAGATACACTTCTCGTTAATCCAACCACATTGTCCGATTTCAAAAAGGCTTTACGGCGAAAGCATAACATTAGATTATGTTAGGACAGCGCCTAAACAAGAAAAACCACACAGCCATTTTCCAAGCAAGGAGAGGCATCACAAAAACCAGAAATACAGCTAAAATGAATCACTAACCTTTGATCTTCATCAGATGACACTCCCAGGACTCAATGTTACACAGTACATGTATGTTTTGTTCGATAAAGTTCATATTTATATCCATAAACCAGCTTGACTGTATCAACCCAATCCAACTTGTGGGAGGTGCTTCAGGAAGCATGATGGGAAATCTTTTCAGATTACCTCAACTAATTTACAACTGGAATGCCAAAGGTCTGCAAGGCTGTAATTTCTGCAAATTGAGGATTCTTTGACAAAAGCAAAGTTTGAAGGACAATTATTATTTCAATTAAAAATCATTATTTATAACCTTGTCAACGTCTTGACTATATTTCCTATTCATTTTGCAACTCATTTCATGTATGTTTTCATGGAAAACAAGGACATTTCTAAATAACCCCAAACTTTTGAACAGTAGTGTATAAAAACCCCGTCCCCACAGGAGGCCTTTTGCCTTTTGGTAGGCCGTCATTGTAAATAAGAATTTGTTCTTAACTGACTTGCCTTTTTAAATAAAGGTTCAATATAATTAAAATAAAATTACAATTTTACAGACCTTAATTGCTGTTATTACTGCTCTTGTGATATCTTATGTACAGTATATGCATTGCCTTTAATTTCCTTCTACAGAACCACTACCATTCCACCACCTTTCCCACTTTTCATCCCCATGTTCATCTTCCTCCGTGTGTTTGAATAAAGGTATTGTGTGTTAACTCTTGGGCTATTTTATTCCCCTCTAACTGGGGGCGGTGTCGGTGAGTCACAAACCAGTAAAATACGTAGAGCCTGGTCGCTCTCTTTCAGTAGCCATGTCCATTTTATAGATACCGTAAAACTTTAATTAATAGCCTGGTTGTCTATTTCCTTAATGCACACAGCTTTTGATCATTTGCATAGTGAATTGTTTAATTCCAGCATTCACATCCAACATTGAACCTCGTAAACAATTCATGGTAGTTCATGGTAACCTCACAAACAATTCATTAAGACCCGGCGTTTATTCAAAACAGCCATTTAATTGCTGAAATGTGTGCCATTTCCTGGTTATTAAAAGGGAGAGACTGCTACAGTTGAAGTCGGAAGTTTACATACACTTAGATTAGTCATTAAAACTCGTTTTTCAACCACTCCACAAATTTCTTATTAGCAAACTATAGTTTTGGCAAGTCGGTTAGGACATCTACTTTGTACATGACACAAGTCATTTTTCCAACAATTGTTTAGACATATTATTTCACTTATAATTTACTATCACAATTCCAGTGGGTCAGAAGTTTACATGCACTAAGTTGACTGTGCCTTTAAACAGTTTGGAAAATTCCAGAAAACGGTGTCATGGGCTTAGACGCTTCTGATAGGCTAATTGACACCATTTGAGTCAATTGGAGGTGTACCTGTGGATGTATTTCAAGGCCTACCTTCAAACTTTGCTTGACATCATGGGAAAATCCAAAGAAATCAGCCAAGACCTCAGCAAAAAAATTGTAGACCTCCACAAGTCTGGCTCATCCTGGCTAAGGTGTATGTAAACTTCTGACTTCAACTGTATTTGAGACTGCGTTTAATTTAAGTTGTACAGTAGTTAAGAATTTGGGGATAAATTCTAATGTTGATTTATCACTACAAGCAGCTAAATGTAACACACAGAGTGCATAACAATGCCCCCTAGACGTTTGAGTGGCAGGGTAAGCAGTGTTACCTGGTTACCTAGCATAATACCAAAATTACCACTCTCTGAGAATGACATTGAGATGCGCAGCTGGACAGCATCTCATTGCTAGCATCTGATGCTATCTGTTGCTAGCACACCAGTATAATGACCACTGTGACACCGCCTGGAGGCTTTTACCGTCTCTGCGCCTCATTCTCTGTCTGCTTTTCCCATGTGATGTTTTTATTAAAGGAGAAGAATGGAGACAACGCCAACACTGGCCAGATATGACTAATTAGACTGATGCTATCGCAACATCCTGTGCTAGCATGGCCAGAGGCTAGCAAGCAGTGATGTCTGGTCTTACTCTGAGGGTTAGTTCTCATTCACTCCAAGCACATTCATGAACATGATTTTTAAAATTCTAATACAATTTGGTGTTTTTGTAGTGGGAGTGTTTGAGTCTAAATTCAAGGACTTACAGAGCTTTCGTAGCTTTATTATTGGAGAAGTAGGCTGTGGGTTGTGGAATGGGTTGTCAAAGATTGGCTAATTAATGCAGAAAGGACACAGTATTTCACACATCTCATGTAAAAAATAATTATATGTGGACGATAAAAGGATTTTTCCCTCTCTAATGTAACTGCTTTTTAGTTGCCTCATGATTGTGGTTTTGAAATTCTGGGCAGATACGATGACTGAAGCTTTCTGAAAAGTGTGCCTGTAGGACAGTCGGTGAAGCTGGTCGGTCGCTGACTGGCTTCTGTCTGAGCTCTTCTTATCTCAGGCCTGTGCAGTCTCCAGATACATCTCGGGATCTCTGCTTGTGTGTGTATCCCTCCATTTGGACATGTGAACCCACAAGCTGAGCTGGGCTAACAAAGTACCTCCTATCTGATCAACCCATGCCCTCTCTCCCAGGACATCCTGGTTTTTATCATGTCTTTTCAGCACTGATCCTATCGCCACGTATTAATCTCCCCTTACAGGGCCACCCTAATCACCCGCCCGCCTCCATCCTCACATCTGATCACCTCGCCTCCAAAGACAGCAGACTCACACCTGGTGATGGAAGAAGTCCAAGCACACTGAGATTGTGACGTCATGCAAAGTAACTTTTTGGGGAGATTGTGTAAAGGATTCACTCAATTTAAAAATATATATTTTTATGGTCCTTGGCTTGTTGTGCACCTCTTGATGAAGTTGAAAAATTTAACTTAAGTTTAAGAGTAAAATGTGTTTTTTATGGAATCAGATTGTTATGAAATTCGCATCTACGCCTACCCACAGTAAACAATGCATCCAGAAAGTACTCATTCACTTTTTCCACATTTTATGTTACAGACTTATTCTAAAGTGGATTACATTAAAAACAATTCTCATCAATCTACACACAATAACCCATAATGATGATGCAAAAACAGGTTTTCATTTTTTTTTTGCTAATTTAATCCCTTATTTACATAAGCATTCAGACCCTTTGCTATGAGACTTGAAATTGAGCTCGGGTGCATCCTGTTTCCATTGATCGTCCTTGATATTTCTACAACGTGATTGGAGTCTACCTGTGGTAAATTCAATTGATTGGACATGATTTGTAAAGGCACACACCTGTCTATATAAGGTCCCACAGCTGACAGTGCATGTCAGAGCAAAAACCAAGCCATGAGGTCGAAGGAATTCATCCTAGAGCTCCTTTGACAGGATTCTGTCGAGGCACAGATCTAGGGAAGGGTACGAAAACATTTCTGCAACATTGAAGGTCCCCAAAAACACAGTGGCCTCCATCATTCGTAAATGGAAGAAGCTTGGAACCACCAAGACTCTGCCTAGAGCTGGCCGCCCGGGCCAAATTGAGCAAAAAGGGGTAGAAGGGCCTTGGTCAGGGAGGTGACCAAGAACCTCATGGTCACTCTGACAGAGCTCTAGAGTTCCTCTGTGGAGATGGAAGAACCTTCAAGAAGGACAACCATCTCTGCATCACTCCACCAATCAGGTCGTTATGGTGGAGTGGCCACTCCTCAGCAAAAGGCACATGACAGCCTGCTTGGAGTTTTCCAAAAGGCACCTAAAGGACTTTCAGACCATGAGAAACAAGATTCTCTGGTTTGATGAAACCAAGATTGAACTCGTTGGCCTGATTGCCAAGCATCACATCTGGAGGAAACCTGGCACCATCCCTACAGTGAAGCATGGTAGTGGAAGCATCATGCTGTGGGGATGGTTTTCTGAGGCAGTGACTGGGAGACTAGTCAGGATCGAGGGAAAGATGAACAGAGCAAAGTACAGAGATCCTTGATGAAACCTGCTCCAGAGCACTCAGACTGAGGAGAAGGTTCACCTTCCAATAGGACAACAACTCTAAGCACACAGCCAAGACAATGTAAGAGTGGCTTCGGGACAAGTCTCTGAATGTCCTTGAGTGGCCCAGCCAGAGTCCGGACTTGAACATCTCTATCGAACATCTCTGAAGAGACCTGAAAATAGCTGTGCTGCAACGCTCCTCATCCAACCTGACAGAGCTTGAGAGGATCTAGTAGAGAAGAATGGGAGAAACTCCCAAAATACAGGTATGCCAAGCGTCATACCCAAGAAGACTCAATGCTGTAATTGCTGCCAAAGCTGCTTCAATGAAGTGCTGAGAAATACTTATGTAAATGTGATATTTCATTTTTTGTATTTTTTTATAAATTAGCAAACATTTCTGAAATCCAGTTTTTGCATCATTATGGGGTATTGTGTGTAGATTGATGAGGGGAAGAAAAAATACATTTTTAAATAAATCTGTAAGGTAACAAAATGTGAACAAAGCCAAGGGGTCTGAATACTTTCCGAAGGCACTGTATACTGTGTGCTCTTCATTATCTGTTCAATGTTTAATCCTTCCGTGCCTTGTCTCAAAACATAAAATCAAAGTTGCCCTGGGGGTTGAATAGACTATGCATTTGAACCATCTTTAGTGCCTGAAAGCACGAATGGCTGATTTTACGGCTTAGCGGCCCAGATATCAATCACTAAGAAGGTACCTGGAGGCCCCATTACAATAGAAATTATCATCAGAATAGTGCTCTTAACAATGGTCGTCACTCTCTTTCTTGTTTTTTTTTAATCAGCTAGAGCTTCTCCTGTGAATGTAAAAGTGCTTCCATTAAACTGGAGTAAATCGGAATAAATGTAGACTAATGTCAATGATTCACTCTAGCATGTGACACCTGTTACCAACAATAAGTATGGTTTGCTCCTGAGGTCAGTGCACCCAACTAGGGGAATGACTTAAAAACGTATTTAGGGAATTGGAGTGGATAGGATTGTGATGTCAACTCTCCGCAAGGTGAGATCCTGAGAGTTCCTCCTTAGCCTGGGCCCCGGCCCAGTGGCTGGGTTCCCTGTTCCGGCCCGTCACTTTCCCCCCATTAGTGCCGGAGGATTAGCGGTTAACGGTGAGCACCCCTCGTAGCCCCTCAATCTGTCCCGGGGCTGACCCTTTTTCGCTGTGACACAGTGGATCCCGGTGGCACTAATAGAGTTCTGGCTCACTGCTCCTCCCAAAGCACAGAGACTTTAACTCCCGATCCAGTCACCGGTCTGACTGGCCACACGCCGCACCCACAGAACTAATTTTGCGAAACACTGCCTCTCACCATGCAAATTAGCGATGTTATGATAGCCACTAATTAAAACGCCCAAAAGGAAATTGTTCACTGCGATTTCCATTTTATTTGGCATGTCTCGAAACGGTCGGATAGTGAAAGGGAAATTAATGCTTGGCTAGGCGTGGCACCATTTGAAGAACAATTGGTAATTGGCTGCAGAAGAAGTGCATTTTATTGGTAATTGTTTGTTTACCTGATGATAATTCTACTTATAAGCTTTTTCTTTCATTGGTGCTCACTGGCAACTGTTGCAGTCTGAAGGGTTTAATGAAAGTGCTGTTACTTATTTTAGAACAGGTGGATGCTTTTTTGAAAGAGTAAAGTAAGTTCATGTGCCTCTTATGTATGGATCATTTTTCTGTTTTTGGCAGACCTGCCTGCAGTTAATGGCGCAATTTGTATTGTAACACATAGAGGTGGCCATTCCGTAAGCATACACTTTTTTTCCTGCATGGTGAAAGACAACAATTCTTCAAACTTCAAGGACAAGTCATCAGTGTAGTTGATTGACATATAGTGTCTTTGCGCGTGTTACATGTTGAATTGATGAGGCAAACTCACTGACATGAGACTCATCCAAGATGTTTATCTTGAATTGAAAAGCAGGAGCTGATGACATTGCAATATGATTGTTTGTCAAGCAAAGTAAGTTTGATTTCTGGACTCTAATTGCTTTCATTCTGTAATCCTCAACTTTATAACAGAGGATTTGCATATTTTTGTTGGAGGATGCTAGATTATACATTTGAACAAAACTGTTTTTGTGCTTATTATAGCCAAATACTAATTTGGGAAATTCCCTTTATTGCTTGTAATTACCACCTTC
Organism: Salmo trutta; assembly: GCF_901001165.1. Lineage (NCBI taxonomy): Eukaryota > Metazoa > Chordata > Actinopteri > Salmoniformes > Salmonidae > Salmo > Salmo trutta. The sequence goes on from NC_042971.1 coordinate 20,444,954, forward strand.
CTTGCATCATGCTTTCTTGTGATCAACCTCCTGTTGAAACGGTACCCAAAACAAAATAACATTAATTCTCAATGTCTTCTACATTTGTTTGTGTTCTCCAGGGGTGATTTCTGCTGTGTAGGCTGTTATTTAATAATGTAGATGTGTCACTGCATGCACACCCAGAGGAACCCATCAAACAGTCTCTAAACAGTAATTTCAAGAACAAGAGGAAGCTGTGCTCAATCCAATAGGGGTTTTATCAGACTCCCATCACAGACACTAGTTCTTGGTGGAGCATGGACGCTAACAGCGTGGTGACTACGTGTTTAGCCAGTATGGCTGACCCCATTAGTTGACTGGGTCGATTGTTTGGTCGATAAGCTGTTGGTTGGCCAAGATTTATTTTTTGTCGAGCAGTCTAAAATATATACAGTACCAGTCAAAAGTTTGGACACACCTACTCATTCAAGGGTATTTCTTTATTTTTACTATTTGCTACATTGTAGAGTAATAGTGAAGACATCAAAACTATGAAATAACACATATGGAAACATGTTGTAACCAAAAAAGTGTTTACCGAGTCGATATTTACCGAGTTTCAACTGTTCTGCCTGCGGGTATGGAACCCTGACCTGTTCACCGGACGTGCTACCTGTCCCAGATCTGCTGTTTTCAACTCTCTAGAGACAACAGGAGTGGTAGAGATACTCTGAATGATCGGCTATGAAAAGCCAACTGACATTTACCCCTTAGGTGCTGACCTGTTGCACCCTCGACAACCACTGTGATTATTATTATTTGACCCTACTGGTCATCTATGAACATTTGAACATCTTGGCCATGTTCTGTTATAATCTCCACCCGGCACAGGCAAAAGAGGACTGGCCACCCCTCGTAGCCTGGTTTCTTCCTAGGTTCTGGCCTTTCTAGGGAGTTTTTCCTAGCCACCCTACTTCTCCACCTGCATTGCTTGCTGTTTGGGGTTTTAGGCTGGGTTTCTTACAGCACTTTGAAATATCAGCTGATGTAAGAAGGGCTTTATAAATAGATTTGATATTATGGCAAGAAAAGCTAAAATAAGCAAAGATAAACGGCATTACTTCAAGAACTTTTAATGTTTCTTTAAGTGAAGTCGCAAAAACCATCAAGCACTATGATGAAACTAGCTCTCATGAGGACCGCCACAGGAAAGGAAGATCCAGAGAACTCTGCCTAGAAGGCCAGCATCCCGGAGTCGCCTCTTCACTGTTGATGTTGATACTGGTGTTTTGCGGGTACTATTTAATGAAGCTGCCAGTTGAGGACTTGTGAGGTGTGTGTGTTTCTCAAACTAGACACTAATGTACTTGTCGTCTTGCTCAGTTATGCACCGGGTCCTCCCACTCCTCTTTCTATTCTGGTTAGTTTGCGCTGTTCTGTGAAGGGAGTTGTACACGGCGTTGTTCGAGATCTTCAGTTTCTTGGCAATTTCTCACATGGAATAGCCTTCATTTCTCAGAACAAGCATAAACTGATGCGTTTCAGAAGAAAGGTCTTTGTTTCTGGCCATTTTGAGCCAGTAATCAAACCCACAAATGCTGATGCTCCAGATACTCAACTAGTCTAAAGATGGCCATTTTTTGGCTTCTTTACTCAGGACAGCAGTTTTCAGCTCTGCTAACATAATTGCAAAGGGGTTTTCTAATGATCAATTAGCCTTTTAAAATTATTAACTTGGATTAGCTAACAACGTGTCATTGGAACACACAGGAGTGATGCTGATAATGGGCTTCTGTACACCTATGTAGATATTCCATAAAAAAAATTGCCGTTTCCAGCTACAATAATCATTTACAACATTAACAATGTGTATATGTTATATATATCATTTTTATTGCACATGAGACCTGTCTGATTCACGCCTGTCTCAGTGAGCTAATCCATTGCAGAGGCCATGGGGATGGCACACCAGTATCACTAGTAGTACATTTACCGTTAATTCCCATCATTTCTCATCTTCAACTTTTGTTTGGTTATGGTCATTTCTGTTAATGCATTCAATGTTATTATTACAGTATTTTACCATTCTCAACGTAGGCTACACTTGTGAGGAACACGTTTTGTTTTTTTAATTGGATTTAGGAGTTGTCAATTTATTCATTGTTGTTTGTTTGTAGCGCTCCTGTCAATGTTGCGTTATGACGCGCACCAGATTATAGATAAAAGTATGCCTAGGTTACTTGGCCTGTGTGCAAATGTAGGCCTTTAAATATTTCCATTTGGGGAAATATACTATTTCTGATTGTTTTAGGCTATCTTGATCTCTGGCTCCCTCGAGTCATTTGTGAGTAATTATTTAATCACATTGTGCTTAAAGCATCAGTCAAGCTCAGTAGCCTACATATAGTTGATTTTATTAAAACACATAGTATACTTTTTGGCCAAAAGTCTACTAATATTTTTTTTTGTCTGGGACAGCCCTATTAGCCAGCAATGCAGGGTGGACATATCCTGTGCTTGTTAAACTAGATTAAAGCCCCATCAACATGGCAGCAGAGATAATGAAGGCCCATGTTATCGGACCTGACGTGGAGAAAGTTGCCGCACCACCGTTTACCCTTTCATGTTGTTCTTGAAGTGACAATTGTGATTCCCCAGTAGACAGACCACTGTGTTCGGGCCCTACCTCTGGAAGCATCTTGTCCCTCCCTTAGGCATACCAATAACAGCATTGACATGCTCTTCCTTCGCCATAATGACTACTAAAATGCCTGTATGTACTTGTATTCTCATGTTTCTTTAATTCACATCACAGTTCTTGTTTTTTTATTTTTTTATTTATTTTCTATTATTAACTAAATTATTATCACTGCATTGTTGGGAAAGAGCGCATAAAGTAATAATTTCACTGTGTTTTACACATTTTGTATCCTGTGCAAGGGGTGAATAAAAGTTGAAAGTTAGTCTTTGAAATTACTACTGTGATTAAATAATGAGGGAAATGGCGTCTGGCAGCTTTTACATTTGTCTCATGCTTCCTCCCCCAGCCATGACAAATAATTGTACGTAAAGAGGTCAATGCAATGAATCTCTGTCTTGTCTGTCATAAAGACAGGAAAATAATGCACCTGTGGGATTTTTGCATTTAAATGTGACGTGTTTCAATTGGTTTTGTTTTCTGGCATGTTCATAGGACCGCTTTTGTGTATATACATTAGCTTTCATACAGTGACTTTCTATTGGCCCCAAGGCATCCCTGCTACTTTTCATGTAACCAATGCGTCAGTCCATTGTGTGTGGTTCAGTCTATTTGTTTTTCTCATTTAATTTCACCTGTCAGTCCCAAGGGATGTTATTGACAGATGAGGAGAAAATGTTAGAGACAATTGGCATTTTCTCAACTTTGTCACTCTGATGTCAGAGTTGCTGTGATCTACAGTGAAAATGGTGTGTCAGCTGAGCTGGTTGCTTTTCAACTGGCAGAAATCAATATTTCCAGTTACATATGCCAATAGGCCCTAAAGTGGTTATTTACCGCATTAGAACATGGAGGTATGGATTTTTATAAATTACTATAGGTTATAAGAAAATAAGACATTTTGTTTTTCTATGCAGTACTGTTTACTTGAGTTGTACATTTGAGCTTTTCAGAACAGTGCACCCTCAGTCGTTCAACAGTGTTCCTGCTGGGCCCCTGTAGCCCTGCTCTTGGGCAGTAATTCCATAGATACAGGCTGTAACCAGGCACTATACTGTCATTACTACCCTGTGAAAAGGCCAGCGAGTCAATCCTACTTCTCATTTTCTTTCACTTTCCTGGCTCACTAAATGACTGCAAAGTGGATTTCTCAGATTTAATAGTGAGAAATACACTCAGTATATCAAACATTAGGAACACCTTCCTAATATTGAGTTGCACCCCCCTTTTGCCCTCAGAACAGCATCAATTCGTTGGGGTGTGGACTCATTGGGGCGTGCTTCCCAAAGTTCTGTCAAGTTGGCTAGATGTTCTTTGGGTGGTGGACCATTCTCGATACACTCGAGACACAAACCGGTGCGCCTGACACCTACTACCATTCCCCGTTCAAAGGCACTTAAAGCTGTTGTCTTGCGTATTGACCCTCTGAATGGCACACATACACAATCCATGTCTCAAGGCTTAAAAATACTTCTTTAACCTGTCTACTCCCCTTCATCTACACTCATTTGAAGTGGATTTAACAAGTGACATCAATAAGGGATCAAAGCTTTCACCTGGATTCACCTGGTCAGTCGATGTCATGTTTTGTATGCTCAGTGTATGTGACAGACTCACACGAAAACTGGAAGCCAGAGGAACATTTTTGGAATGCCAAACTCCTGTTGTTGATGTTCAGGGGTTTCGGGGAGCTTGCTTGCTGACACAAAAATGTGATAATGCAGTTGGCCGGCAGAGATAAGGAAAGTGGCTGCGGCCATTTGAAAAAAGGGCTGGTTCTGTGGTTGTTGCCGGCTACGAGTGCGGCCAAGGTATGGCTGGGAGGTGGCATTTGCAAACTCTGGAGCAGCTGCTATCGGCCCTGACATTTTAGTGCCTGCTGTCCATTAGTGGCACGGTGGTGGTGCCCACAGCACTGAAAGGTGGTGAGCACAGTGCCCACTACCAGTCTGTTAGCATGTTAATGTCAGGACCCACTGGGCAAAAACTGGTTGAATCAACTTTGTTTCCACGTCATTTCAACAACAAAGAATTCAATATGATGAAGTTGAATCAACATGGAAAACTGACTGGATTTGCAAAAAATGATCAACCTAAGGGAATTTTGTATTTCTTTCACCCAACTTTTTGCCTAAACCCAATGAAAGGGTGAAATCTTTGGTTGATTTGACATTGAATTGACGTTAGTTTACAACTCAACCAAATGTACAGCAAAACTAGACGTTGAACTGACATTTGTGCCCAGTGGGGAGACTGTTTGTCAGTGCATCTCCAGACATGACGGTTGTGGCCTCTGGGAGTTTAGACATTGCTATTAGACCAATCAGAGTCTTTGAAGTTATAGTTATTTTCCTCTTGGATATTCGTGGAAAAGCAAGAGCTGCTCGCTCATAAAATTCTTGACTTCTGTGCCGCTGTCATTTTTTTATGCCTAATATATGCAAATTGCACATTTTCAATGTTTGTCTGATGTGAGGTTGAGCCTTGCTCTTTGTAAACTAGGGCCATGTTCTGTATCCAGGAAACTGGAGAAAATGTATTAAAACGGAAGAAGTACTACTTGACCTTTATGAACGCACATATTTGTCCTCAAAACTGATGACAGCCCTTCTGTATGTGTTTTCCAGGTGTGGAAGCGCTCTGGAGCCTGGTTCTACAAGGCCCTGCCCAATTACGTGCGCCCAGGGAAGGAGGGGCAGAGTGGGGCTGCTCTCGGACTGCAAGAGGCCCAGAGAGGAGGGCAGAAGATGGCCAAGAGTTCCACAGTCAGTCAGACCTACACATGGGCATACAGCAAAGGTCAGTCATTCACTCCCCATTTCCACTGTAATAAAGCCTTATGTCCTTATTTGGAATAGTTTAAAATCTATGGGTGAATTTGGTGTCGTTGCGGCTTCTGAGACATGCACAGAACTGAATATAACCATCAGTTCTTTATATACAGTACCAGTCAAAAGTTCTCATTCAAGGGTTTTTCTTTATTTTTACTTTTTTCTACATTGTAGAATAATAGTGAAGACATCAAAACTATGAAAAAACACATGGAATCATGTAGTAACCAAAAAAGTGTTAAACAAATCAAAATGTATTTTATATTTGAGATTCTTCAGTAGCCACCCTTTGCCTTGATGACAGCTTTGCACACGTTTGGCATTTTCTCAACCAGCTTCAATCAATCAATCAATCAAATGTATTTATAAAGCCTTTTTTACATCAGCCGATGTCACAAAGTGCTATACAGAAACCCAGCCCAAAATCCCAAACAGCAAGCAATGCAGATGTAGAAACACGGTGGCTAGGAAAAACTCCCTAGAATGGCAGGAACCTAGGATGAAACCTAGAGAGGAACCAGGCACTGAGGGGTGGCCAGTCCTCTTCTGGCTGTGCCGGGTGGAGATTATATCAGTACATGGCCAAGATGTTCATAGATGACCAGCAGGGTCAAATAATAATAGTCACAGTGGTTGTAGAGGGTGCAACAGGTCAGCACCTCAGGAGTAAATGTCAGTTGTCTTTTCATAGCAGATCATTCAGAGTTAGAGAGTGAGTTAGAGAGTGAGTTAGAGAGTGAGTTAGAGAGTGAGTTAGAGAGTGAGTTAGAGAGTGAGTTAGAGAGTGAGTTAGAGAGTGAGTTAGAGAGTGAGTTAGAGAGTGAGTTAGAGTCAGTCAGTCAGTCAAAAACAGCAGGTCCGGGACAAGGCAGCACATCCGGTGAACAGGTCAGGGTTCCATAGCCGCAGGCAGAACAGTTGAAACTGGAGCAGCGGCATGACCAGGTGGACTGGGGACAGCAAGGAGTCATCAGGCCAGGTAATCCTGAGCCATGGTCCTAGGGCTCAGGTCCTCCAAAAGAAGAGAGTTAGAGGGAGCATACTTAAATTCACACAGGACACCGGATAAGACTGGAGAAATACTGCAGATATAACAGACTGACCCTAGCCCCCCGACACAAACTATTGCAGCATAAATACAGGAGGGGTCGGGAGACGCTGTGGCCCCGTCGGACGATACCCCCGGACAGGGCCAAACAGGCAGGATATAACCCCACCCACTTTGCCAAAGCACAGCCCCCACACTACTAGAGGGATATCTTCAAACCACCAACTTACTACCCTGAGACAAAGCCGAGTATAGCCCACGAAGATCTCCCCCACGGCACGAACCCGAGGGGGGGGGGGGGGGCGCCAACCCGGACAGGAAGATCACGTCAGTGACTCAACCCACTCAAGTGATACACCCCTCCTAGGGACTAGAGGTCGACCGGTTATGTTTTTTCAACGCAGATACCGATTATTGGAGGACCAAAAAAAAGCCGGAAAGTAGAGCATTGCAGTAGTCTAATCTAGAAGTGACAAAAGAGTTTCAGATTTTTGCAATGTTACATAGATGGAAAAAAGCTGTCCTTGAAATATTCTTGATATGTTCGTCAAAATGAGATCAGGGTCCAGATTAAGGACAGATGCAGAGCCTTGGTCTGACGCCATTAAAAGGTAATTTACCACCTTCACGAGTGCAGTCTCAGTGCTATGATTGGGTCTAAAACCAGACTGAAGCGTGTCCAGCTTCACCTGGAATGCTTTTCCAGCAGTCTTGAAGGAGTTCCCACATATGCTCAGCACTTGTTGGCTACTTTTCCTTCACCCTGCGGTCCAAATCATCCCAAACCATCTCAATTGGGTTGAGGTCTGGTGATTTTGGATGCCAGGTCATCTGATGGAGCTCTCCATCATTCTCCTTCTTGGTCAAATAGCCCTTACACAGCCTGGAGGTTTGTTAGGTCATTGTCCTGTTGAAAAACAAATGATAGTCCCACTAAGCGCAAACCAGATGGGATGGCATATTGCTGCAGAATGCTGTGGTAGCTATTATGGTTAAGTGTGCATTGAATTCTAAATAAATCACAGACAGTGTCACCAGCAAAGCAACCCCACACATCACACCTCCTCCTCCATGCTTCACGGTGGGAACCACACATGCGAAGATCATCCGTTCACCTACTCTGTGTCTCACTAAAGACACGGCAGTTGGAACCAAAATCTTACATTTGGACTCATCAGATCAAAGGACAGATTTCCACCGGTTTAATGTCAATTGCTCGTGTTTCTTGGCACAAGCAAGTCTCCCTTCTTTTTATTGGTGTTTTGTATAGTTACAAAACAGTGACATAGAGATGGCCTTAGATTTTAGAATACTCTTTAGGACCATGTTTTATTAGGAGGAACCTGCTCTGGCTGTGTCAAACTTGTTCTAGCATCCTGTTTAGTAGGCTTTTTGGGTAGTAAAGAAGAGTTTTATAATATGTGACATTTCTACAAATTAGTGTTTTAAAATGAGTGGTCATAGCATAGGCACCCATTGAGGCAGCCACTGTGTTTCCCTACACTGCTGTGTATCTCTGCCAAAGAGGAAGAGATCAGGGACCTCTATAGAGAGGCCAAGAAAAAAGCTACTTTCAGGAATGAAAATTCTGTTATCATCCGACAATATACTACTAAAGACTTCCCTGACTATGAGATCCACAGCAGCGTCAGGCATAGAGTCATGTAACCATGTCTCCGTAAACAGAAAGCAGAGGTGAGAGGGTAGTCATTTTTTTGTTCTTATCAGAAGTTGTAGCCTTCTGAAACGCACTGGAGTCTTGGCTCGCCTCCCCTCCTCCGTCGCATAGCCTCGGTTTCGAATCCGACTAGTAGTCTTCAGTAGCATATCTTGGGATGATGACAGAATTTCAATTCCTGAGTGTAGCTTTTTCTTGGCAATGACTGCTCATCTGTCTGTAAAGGACTCAAACAAATTGTAAACTACAAACCAAAAGCTCCCCTAAGGGCAGACGACCCCTCCCTTCCGAATAAACTAAACCCTCAATCACAAGGAAAATACCCCCTTTCCCCCCTATCCTTGCCACTTCAACCTCTCACCCATCTATTCCACCCCCCGACCCTCCGTTCCCCATTCCTCTCTAGGCTCCTCTCCTCTACCCCACTGCGTTCTGTCAGTGGATCACTGACTTCCTGACGAACAGGACGCAACACGTGATGCTGGAAAAAAACTATGACTGCAACTCCAACAACTCATCTGTCAAACTATTCAAGTTTGCAGATGACACCACTCTGGTCGATCTCATCACTGACAGTGATGAGTCCATCTACCGTGAAGAACTCAACCGGCTGGTGGCCTGGTGCATTCGCAATAACCTGGAACTCAACACAGACAAAACTGTGGAGATGGTGGTCATTAAAATCCCTGGGGACTATCATCTTCCAAAACCTCAAGAAGGAAGACATCATACTTGTCACCAAGAAGGCACGCAAGCGGATGTACTACTTGCAGCAACTGAAAAAACTGTCTCTCAGACAATCTTGATTCGGTTTTATGCATCCGTCGTCCATCTTCACCACCTCCATCACTGTCTGGTTTTGGTCTATGTTTGTCCGCTGCAAGTGAAGACTGCAACACTTTGTCCGGTCTGCAGAGAGGTTCATCAGCTGCCACCTGCCCTCAACTGTGGTCCTGCACGACCCCAGGGCAAGGAAGCGTGCAGGAAAGATCATCGCTGACCTCTCCCAACCTGGTTACTCCGTCTTCCAAAAATGATCCTCTGGCAGGCGATTCAGTTCAATCCTGACCAAAACATCCCATCCAGTTTCTTTCCCGGGCTGTGGCTCTCACTAACCGGCCATTTGGTCCATGGAGACTAAAGGACTATGCACTCTATGCTGCTAACCGCATCAAGCCATCTCTGAACTCTAAACAAAATATCTGCATTATATTGCATTTGCATTCTGTTCATCTCTCTGCATTTAGATATATTTATAGTGATACTGTAAATTTGTACATCCATGTATATCGACTGTTTACCTACTGTATATTTGTATATCCACTGCTCATTCTCTTATAGCTCTATCCTCACTCTACTTAGTTGTATACAATGGGTGGCTTGGAATTACCATTGTTAGGGCCTATACTGCCCATGATATACTAGACAACATAAACATTCATAACAGTGCTACCGTTTTACGTCGTTACCTAGCAACACACTACTACTGCTACTACTACTACTTTTACAGATCCACTGTCTCATCTGCCCAGCCATTCAATTTATTAACTTGACCTCTGCTGTAAAAAGCATCTAGACATTATCTCCGACATTTGCAACATTGTTGCAATATTGAAATTCGATATCCACTGTGTCCCATATTAATGAACGTGTATGTATTCGGGGCGAGACAGACAGGCAGCTTTTCTCAGCCAGTTGAAATCATGAATCAGCATAATTTAATAATTAATCAGCATGAAGAAATATCAATAGAAAAAGAGCTAAAACTAAACTAAATGCAGCTAGTTTGCAGTCTTTCCAGTTTCAGTCTGAAGTGATTGTGTTAGCTGCGTAGTTGGCAAGCTAGCAAGGAGGGAAGAGCCTCCATAGCAACCATTTTTGTTTGCCATAGTTCCAGAACTTTGCAGATTGCGATCAACCAGTGCTTGGGTAATTTTGCTTACATGGCAGTCATGACGAATAGAACTAACGACCAGAGAACAAGAGAAGACATACAATTGCACTTGACAACCAGTGTTAGTGAATTAGCGTCCCATTTTGTTTAAATTCTGATGTTTATTCTGTTTCTATATGTTATCTATCGCTGGCAGTACCATATCACCAACAAAAATGATGAATGTGGAAATGTACTTGGTGAATAAATGTGATTCTGATGTAAATGACAGGATGTTATTCTGATTTCTGTTTTTCATCTAGTATGAATTTGTTGCACGTTATTGAGGACGAGAATAGTATTGTCAGACCCACGTGTGTTTGGCAACAGCTGATAATTTGATGAGGGGATGGGCTGTGCCAAAATGAACGAATGGCGGGGAATAACCCAATTTTACATAAGATGACACCTCTGTGTGGATGAGCTTAGTAGGTTGATTTCTTGCTTATGTGGTATAAATTCTATAGGAAGAGAGACTGCAGGTTCTTTCAAACAACAACGAAGCAATCATTGATCCCAAAGAATAGTTCAGAGTTGAAAGCTCAACGAACAGAGTTGTCTCTCCTTGTATAGAAAGTGCATCCTTTTATCTTTGTGACAGTTAGCAGATGTGCAGGAACAGAGTTGTAAAAAGTAATTTAGCTTGTCTGTGTAGATCAAGATAGCTGATATCGACACCATTCTCTGTTCCTCACTGCATTTCCCAGATAGCTAAATTCCTGCCGATCGTAAACACAGGAGGTCACATACTGCGGTTGCACCCAAACGGCTCATACATCTGTACACTAAGGTTTATGACTAAGTCACACAAGACAAGTTTGTATCAATAAAAATACTAGCATATAACAATGGACAATTCTTTGAGTAAAAAAACACCATAGTATGTCTAATTAAACAGAATAGTATAATTAATATTAATTTCCTCCACACTTACATCCATTTTTACTGAATAGTATGTTCTAAATAGTGTATAGTATGGTCAATACATTATATATACTTTGAGTTCGCAGAAGGCTATGAAGAATTTGGACACAGCCAAGGCCTCCAGACTGACATTTTCCCATAGTGGCAGTGGGGCCACAAACATTTTCATTTATATATATATGAGTGACTGTACAATTTCTTTGGGGTGCAACCAAATTATGAGCTGGTGCCACCAAATGAAAATGTTTTTTATATATATATATATATATTTCTTCATTCAGTGTTTAATTGAAAAGTGTAATAGACTGCTGAGATGGTATTCAATAAATAAGTTATTTCATCTTTTCATTTTATGATTCAAAATATATTTATGTGCAACCTAATCCAGTGATTGTCATGGGTTTTTGGTTGGCAGTTAGACTATTGTTATATTTTCTGTTATTTTTGGGGGTTCAAAATAAATGCATTTCCAAGCATCTTTGTGCACTAATATCATAGGCACATTTATTTGGTGCTAATTTTGGGGCCAATAATAAGTGGAAACTTAAAACAAATTAGCCTATGCAATTGCCAATGCACATTTCACGCGCTCCGTATCTCAAAGCTATATCAAATATCTTGGTTGTAAAATATGGGTGAACTGGGACGAAAGTAACATGCTCATTTTTCTCAGATGACACAGAAGATAGGAACGTTCTGACTTCACTACGTCATTCTAATGCGGAGTACGAGCTCCCTGCAAAAAAGTTGCCCAGTCCGACCATGTTTCGCAGAGTGACAAAAAAAGTGGTTTTGTGCAGTGTAAGTAAAGGTTCCAAACATTTAAATATTTATTTTTATTTAACCAGTTAGGCCAGTTGAGAACAAGTTCTACATTTACAACTGCAACCTGGCTAAGATTTTATTTTTTATTTTATTTGACCTTTATTTATCTAGACAAGTCAGTTAAGAACAAATTCCTATTTTGAATGACTGCCTAGGAACAGATGTTTACCTTGTCAGCTCGGGGATTTTGCTTACTAGTCCAACGCTCTAACCACTAGGCTACCTGCCACCCCAAAGCAGTGCGACAAAAACAACAACACAGTCACACATAAACAAACGTACTGTCAATAACACAAAAGAAAAGAAAAATAGAAACATCTATGTACAGTGTGTGCAAATATACAAAAGTACAGTACCAGTCAAAAGTTTGGACACACCTACTCATTCCAGGGTATTTCTTTATTTTGACTATTTTCTACATTGTAGAATAATAGTGAAGACATCAAAAGTATGGAAAATCTGAAATCATGTATAAACAAATCCAAATATATTTTAGAATTGAGTTTCTTCAAACTAGCCATCCTTTGCCTTGATGACAGCTTTGCACACTCTTGGCAATCTTTCAACCAGCTTCAAGAGGTAGTCACCTGGAATGCATTTCAATCAACAGGTGTGCCTTGTTAAAAGTTTAATTTGTGGAATTTCTTTCCTTCTTAATGCGTTTGAGCCAATCAGTTGTGTTGTGACAAGGTAGGGGTGGTATACAGAAGATGGCCCTATTAAGTAAAAGACCAAGTCCATATTATGGCAAGAACAGCAAACACTGACGTCATCAGAGCGTGACGTATGTTTGTTGTTGTTGTCGAAAGCCGAAACTGAAACCTGTCAAACGCTGAAACCTGAACTAAAGACCTTGGTTTAAAAGCTGACGGTGTTTTTATATACTGTTATTTTAATTTGATTCCTGCGGCTCTGTTGGGCTCAATTGCTGTGAGCACTGCTTTCTGTCCAGGATCCTGCCAGATTCTGTAAAGGGGGAGAGACGCGAAAGTCCAGCTAGCCTAGTTTGCTCGGCGGCCTCAAATGGAGGCCACTATTGAACATTTCCAATGTTGCAGGAGCTGTGTTTACTTTGCTTTGTTCCAGGACAATGTGGACCGCGTTGACTTTCAATGTAGAAACTGCTTGCTTGCGGAGGACTACAGGAGCGAAGTAGCTACTCTTAGCAAGCAAGTAGCAAACCTACATAAGCTACTGGGGAAGCCACACCCACCTACTTTTTCTTTTTTTTCCCATCCCAGTAGCCGGATGCCGCTCTGGTCTGGTGGAAGTTTCGCCGCCGTGTCGGCTCTCCACAGCAGGCGGGCCAGTGCTAGGCAGGGTTCCATCCCCGAAGGGGTCTCCCCCTTCCCTGGAGAATTGAGCTGATCTCGACCCAACCAACGAGCCATGGAGGTACGTCACTCGCCGTGGAAGTTGAAGAAGGCGTCCTCTGGCAACGGGCGTCCTCATGGAGATGTTGAGCCCTGAACTGACACAGACCAGAAACAACTTTGCCGCCTTCGTCCGTGGTGGCTTCCCAATCAAGATCGGATCCGGAGGTACCTGCGTCTTTGTCCACGACTCTGTCTCCCTCTCCGGTGACTTCTACCTCGGGTTCAGATCCTCGGAGCTCCCAGCCTCACCAGTGAGGCTGCCTGAGAGACGGGCCCATTCAACATCACCAGCTGTCATCATAGGCAGCTCTATGGTTAGAAACATCTTGGTTCCCAAGGCAAAAACCCTGTGCTACCCAGGAGGAAGAGTACAGGACATAACAAGGCTGCTTCCGACTGTTCTACCATAGATGCCGGGAGCTGACGCTGTCGTAGTCCATGTGGGGTCAAACGACATCAGGAGGGCTAGCTCGGAATATTAACAATGGACTTTAAAGAACTGATTTTAGCATTAAAAGACTGAAAAAAACAGGCAATAATTTCAGGTCCAATACCATCGTTGGGCCACGGGTGTGAAAGATTCAGCAGACTGCTGGTATTACACATCTGGCTAAAAGACTACTGTAGCTCTGCTGGAGTCACTTTTATTGATAACTTTGACCCCTGGAAACAGAAGATACTCTACACGAATGAAGGAGTCCATCCAAATCATCTTGGCTCCTGGACTCAAGGCTGCGTTGAAACGATGACTGGTAAATGATCCAAGACCAGCTCAGTTAATCCCTACCATTGTGACAATGAGTCGTCATAATGCTGACAATGAGTCGTCATAAATGTACATGATCTTAGGGGCATTGGCAAACACAATGTAAGTAATTTAATTTATGTACCCCTAATTGCACCGAATACATCTGTTTATCCTACAGCTATTGTAAGCAGTAATCATGAGCCTATAAACCAGAGTTGCACTGAGGCGGTGTGCTATATTAGGAAGACCACTTTATGCAGCTCACCTTGCACAATCAGCTCCAATGTAAATAACATGAGTAAGTCTACCTCTGATAAGCTTCTCAGTAAAACATTAAAAACAATCAAGCAACCCAGAAAAGTGCTAAAAAATAGCCCATATTAACATATGTAGCCTAAGAAACAAGGTCCATGAAGTCAATGACTTGCTTGTAACAGATGCCATTCATATTCTGACTCTCTCTGAAACTCACTTAGATAATACCTTTTGATGATACAGAAATTCCAACGGAGGCGGTGCTGCGGTCTATATTCAGAACCACATTCCTGTAAAGCTTAGACGATCTAATGTTAAATACTGTTGAAGTAATATGGCTACAGGTTCATCTGCCTCACCTAAAGCCCATTCTGGTGGGAAGCTGCTATAGACCACCAAGTGCTAACAGTCAGTATCTGGATAATATGGGTGAAATGCTTGATAATGTATGTGATATCAACAGAGAAGTATATTTTCTGGGTGATTTAATTATTCACTGGCTATCATCAAGCTGCCCACTCAGGAAAAAACGTCAAACTGTAACCAGTACCTGCAACCTGGATCAGGTTGTCAGTCAACCTACCAGGGTAGTTACAAACAGCACAGGAATTAAATCATAAACATGTGTTGATCACATTTTTACTAACGCTGCAAATATTTGCTTTAAATCAGTATCCAAATCCATAGGATGTAGTGATGACAATATAATAGCCATATCTAGGTAAATCAAAATTCCAAAGGCTGGGCCTAATATAGTGTATAAGATGTCATACAACAAGTTTTGTAGTGATTCATATGTTGATGATGTAAAGAATATTTGCTGGTCTGTGGTGTGTAATGAGGAGCAACTAGACACTGCACTTGACGCATTTATTCTACAATGTAGAAAATAGTAAAAAATAAAGAAAAACCCTTGAATGAGTAGGTGTGTCCAAAATTGTGACTGGTACTGTATTTGTACACCCCTTCAAATTAGTGGATTTCGCTATTTCAGCCACACCTATTACTGACAGGTCTATAAAATTGAGCACACCGCCATGCAATCTTCAAATATTGGCAGTAGAATGGCCTAACTGAAGCGCTCAGTGACTGTCATAGGATGTCACCTTTCCAACAAGTCAGTTTGTTAAATTTCTGCCCTGCTAGAGCTGCACCGGTCAACTGTGAGTGCTTTTATGGTGAAGCGGAAACATTTCGGAGGTGATAGGCCACACAAGCTCACAGAATGGGACTGCCAAGTGCTGAAGCACGTAGTGCGTAAAAATCATCTGTCCTCGGTTGCAACACTCACTACCGAGTTCCAAACTGCATGTGGAAGAAATGTCAGCACAATAATTGTTTGTCGGGAACATGTTCTCTCGAGTGATGAATCACGTTTCACCATCTGTCAATCCGACGGACTAATCTTGGTTTGACAGATGCCAGGAGAACGCTACCGCCCCGACTGCATAGTGCCAACTGTAAAGTTTGGTGGAGGAGAAATAATGGTCTTTTGCTGTTTTTCATCGTTTGGGCTAGGCCCCTTAGTTCCAGTAAAGGGAAATCTTAAAGCTACAGCATACAATTACATTCTATATGATTCTGTGCTTTCAACTTTATGGCAACAGTTTGTGGAAGGCCATTTTCTGTTTCAGCATGACAATGCCCCTGTGCACAAAGCGAGGTCCATAAAGAACTGGTTTGTCAAAACCGGGGGAAGAACTTGACTGGCTTGCACAGAGCCCTGACCTCAACCTCATCAAACACCTTTGGGATGAATTGGAGCGTTGACTGCGAGCCAGGCCTTTCGCCCAACATCAGTGCCCAACCTCAAATGCTTTTGTGGCAGAATGAAAGCAAGTCCCCGCAGCAATGTTCCAACATCTAGTGGAAACCCTTCACAGAAGAGTGGAGGTTGTTAAAGCAGCAAAGGGGTGGACCAACTCCATATTAATACCCATGATTTTGGAATGTCCACATACTTTTGGTCATGTAGTGTATGTAATTTTCTTAACCCATCTAGTGACTAAAGGACAGCATAGGTTTCATGCTAGCTAATCTTGAGTGTCAGCCTGGGAGAAATTACAGGAGAGACGGTTGGGACGAAAATAACGCGATGTTAACTGATCTGTAATAAAAAATGTAAAAGGTTAAACACAGGCCATTGTCTCTAGTTACTTTATAATGTTAGCAAAATATCAACCAAGTGAATGAATGTTTAAAAATGACATCATTATGCCTTAATCAATAGAGTTGATGGGTCAGCTTCTCATATAAGCTCTACTCAGCAGGTTAGTGGTTACAAATATATACATTTATGATTCTGGGAGTCAGTTACCTTGTGTCAAGCCATGGAAATGTGATTAGTTTTCCACTTGTGAAGAGGAGCGCGCATGACAAGGACATTTGGCGTGTACTTGATTGGTAGCGCTAAGCATGAATTGAAAATGGTGAAAAACATCTCCTTATTCCAATGCTTAATATAAATATTATGTGATACATTTAGTCCAATTCATATTGTAAGGCAAAATATTGTGGTTGTGCAACATTGCAATGTTGACGCATGGTTCATTTTCAGACATTTCTAACCTATAGCATTCATTATTCAAATCGACACAAACATGACATTACGTCTGATGGTACCTGTACATATGTTGAAAGTAACAAGCATTACAAACCTGAAACTTGGAGATAAGACATATTGTGTACTTCTCGCCAACTCCTCCTTTTATTGCTTTATCCTCAAATGTTGTTTTTTTTCTCTCTAAATGCATCCAAAGGAACTTTGGGACGGGAGCCTGAACAAAAGCAGACCCATGTTTTCAAAGTCTCCTGTTTTGTCGGCCTCTTATCTTAATTGGACAATTCCCATGGAAGCTCTTTTAGGGAAACAAGGTTTAGAAATGTTTGTTCTAACGTGTGTGTGGGCAGCTTCAAGTCCAATATCTCCTCCCTATACAACAGAAGGTGAATCCATTTTCTCAATTTTGCCTTGTCCCTCCCAGTTAGGCTTTGTTGCCATTCATCTTCAGTAAAATTGTCAAATCTGATAACATGACAATGATAACAGGGAGATACATCATCATCAATCTATTGTCTCAGTGAAGCTATAACAAATCCTATATATTATTTGCAGTCGTACTTTGGATGCACCTTACAAGTTTGATAAAGTTAGCAGTGAAAGTGGACACTGTTACCCTCACAGCTTTATAACCCACAAGGTCAACCGTTGTCATGTTCACTGAAAGTATCATTGCCTTAGAATGTAAGACTCACTTTCTTAAGGCCCCATCTATGTTCTCTATGGTGGTTCTCAGGGCCACGCTCCTTATCTGTGTGATGCTGAATGGCTAGCTGGGGGCCTCGGAGCACCGCTATATCACATATTTGTTATGACTCACCTGGGAAATGAACAAACAGCCTTTATTGCAAGGCCACAGATGTAATTTGTATCTGACCATGCTCCTGGGCTATTCTAAAAGCACTTGTCGCTGCATTTTCCTCAATAAATATGTTAGTGTCTCTCCAGTTTATTTTCCATCACAATGCTGTAACTGGAGCTGTGTATTTATTGAATCCCGAGCGAAATCTGTATGTCTGAGATATAGGAGGCTAAGCTTAGTTGATATCACCCTGTTTTTGGTCAACAGTTTGTGCCATTTTAGATTTCAACATTCTATAAGCTTGAAGGGCACCATGTGTTTTAGTGTGGCATTTATACTGTATATGTCTGGTGCCTGCTTTCCGACATTAAATCCATGTTTTCAAACCGTTGCGTACATGTATGTTCACTGGCCCCAAAATGACATTGAGAAGTGAAGCCCCTCAGTCCATTTCTTAAACTGCATCATATATATGACAGCATCTTGAAAGAGCAAGAAAATGTGGCCTCCAATGGTTGTCGGGAACCCACTGCGTTGTTGGTCCCTTGTTAAAGATAAAGTTAATATCAAATACTACCTGAAATACTGAGCAGCTGGTTGCAATTTGCCTAACCCTTGCAAATAAAGTGAGCACAAAATACAGATTTATATTGAATAAATTGGGTGTGACGCGGATAAAACCCAACCGTCTTTTACTCATGATTCAATTAAGTAGTTCAGTGCAGAGGTGTGTGTGTGTGTGTGTGTGTGTTCTATGTGTGTGTTGTCTGTGTGTCTGCTGCATAGCTCAGTACACAATGACAGTACCTTGTGTGTGTGTGTGCGTTTGTGCATATGCTGTATAGTTCGATACACATCAACTGTGTGTGTGTGTCTCTCCTTAATGTGTAGTTCACTACACGTCTACCTGTCAGTGTGTGGGCCTGTGGGATGTTTAAGGGGGATCTCCATAAAGACTCCCTGGACACCAATAGATTTATGTTATCAGCTCTACTGTCATGGTCATTAAAGGGATGGACTTGCACTGAAACATACCCTTTCATACAGCCGTCTGTGGAGTCACACATGTAATTATAATCATTAGAATATAAATCATACACCCAGTGTTTTAGACTGTATTAATATACTGTACTGTTATTTCAAATGACAGATGAAATGGGTTCCCAAACCATCACCTCTTGCTTTTCATCTGCACTTGAGAAGACAATCAACACCCACCCTCACACACACACACACATAACATGGCATTCAGTGGAGGTTCCTCAAATCGAATCAAATGTATTTGTCACATACACATGGTTAGCAGGTGTTAATGCAAGTGTTGCGAAATGCGTGTGCTTCTAGTTCCGACCATGCAGTAATATCTAACAAGTAATCTAACAATTTCACAATAACTACCTTATACACACAAATATAAAGGAATGAGTACGAATATGTACATAAAAATATATAAATGAGTGATGGCCGAACGGCATAGGCAAGATGCAGTAGATGGTATAGAGTACAGTATATACATATGAGATGAGCAATGCAGGGTATGAAAACATTATATGAAGTGACATTGTTTAAAGTGGCTAGTGATACATTACATCAAGATGGCAAGATGCAGTAGATGGTATGGCGTACAGTATATACATATGAGATGAGCAATGTAGGAAGGGGATGACTAATGCTTGACTTGGGCAGGAGCTTACCAGAGCTAAGGACCGGCACCTCAAATGTCCTACTGCTTGAGGTCCTGTTCCTCTTATACAATATTAGATCAAAAGTAATGTGGAGCTCCTGCACCTAAATATGTACAATACTGGCACCCAAAATGAGTACCAACACCTATTTCAGTCCAAGTCAAGCACTGGAGAGGACCGTCCCACTCAGTGAATTTCAGAATTTAAAAAAATGGTTAAACATTAGAAAAGTTATCCTTTTTTAGAAAAAACTATACTAAATATATTCTCGTCACCAAATAACTGATTAAAACACACTGTTGTGCTATGAAAGTCTACAGTAGCCTCAACAGCACTCTGTAGGGTAGCACCATGGTGTAGCCGGAGGACAGCTATTTCCAGTCCTCCTCTGGGCACATTGACTTCAATACAAAACCTAGGAGGTGCATGGTTCTTATCCCCTTCCATAAACTTACACAGTAATTATGATGACATCTGGAGGATGTCCTCCAACCTATCAGAGCTCTTGCAGCATGAACTGACATGTTGTCCATCCAATCAAAGGATCAGATAATGAATCTAGTACTGAAAGCATAAGCTACAGCTAGCCCTTGATCATGACTCTCAGTTCCATTACATTACACCTAAGAGTCATTGGACGAAGGCTTCTTTTGTACGGGGTAGTTTTGTTAAGCGTAAGAACCAACGCTGGAGTAGAGGAGCAGGTACGAAGAGTGAACATTTCATTTTGCACAGACATGGAACAGCATCAGAAGCGGGTAACACAACGACACAATAATTAATGCTGAAGCAGGGAACAGATCTGGGGAACAGACAGATATAGGGGAGGTAATAACACCGGTGATTGAGTCCAATGAATCGCTAATGCGCGTGACAAGGGAAGCAGGAGTGCGTAATGCTGGGCAGCCTGGTGCCCTCGAGCACCAGGGAGGGAGAGCGGGAGCAGGCGTGACAGTTAAGAGCCCCGACTCTCGGTCTGAACATTAACATACATAGCTTGCGCTACGGTTTCGGGAAGCGTACGGACCTTATCTTTCATATCAGTGAGAAATAATTATAAAAAAGTTAAATTGATACACACCTTTATAGGATTAGTGTTCCCACATGGCTATATCTCCATGTTACAGTGCATGTTTAAGGAAAACAGATGCAAGACAGAGTCGACTTCCTGTGCTAATTAGCTATCTGTGTCTCCTAATACCTGTGTGTAAACGTAAGACTGATATCACAAACGTGTTGTCACTGAAAAATACTGACAGCTTTTTAACGGTGTTAATGCAGCCAATTTTAGACTACTAAACAATTTGACTCAAACAGAGAGGAATGCTATTTATGTTAGCTAGCTGGATAAGGCTCTTCAACTCTTCCAAGTCAAGGTAAGTGTTTGGTTTTATGAAAGTATTGCCACCGGTGTAACTGCTAAACTACGTGCTGTACACTGTACTGCTTGATTGTACACATGGATTGGATTGTGGGTTTACTAACGCTTTAGTTGTAGTAGCTATGTTGAATTTAGCTAATATGGTGACAACAATGTAGGCTGTGTTGCACTGACCGCCACTGATTACATTACATCACATAGCATGAGTTATAGGCTCGTCGGGTTCGGGCCCACTTCACATGTGCTTTCCGATAGGCCAGGCTGAGTCATGGTACTCCGTTGTGGTCCCAGCAGGAGCGTAGGGGGGATCAGATGGTGCCGGCAGCTGCGGCTGTGACCCCCATGAACCACGGCCCACCGCCTCGGCGCAGGTGAGCTGATACTGTGTAGCAGAGGCGGGGGAGGGGTAATGCATAACGCAATCTTGACACTGTGAGACTCCAGCAGGTGTAAAAGCTGATCTGAGTACAGTTCTTAGGAGCTAAGGAAGCATGCAACGTGACACCGCACTGCGTCAGTGGACGGTACAAGGGGACTTTTCAGGGGTGCAGTACTATAAGGGCGACATTTTCATAGAGCAAAATAATGGTGCAAAGTGCAAAAATGATAATCTTGCAGTGTGATTTAATTTGAGACTTTTCTCCAACAATGTGCATTATAAACTAATAACTAGGAAATACAGGAAACTATTTATGCTCATGTATGTGTCATTTAATCACACATTGTTGGAGAAAAGTCTAAAAATAAGTCACATTGCAAGATTAAAATATTTTGCACTTGGCACAATTGTGTTGCACTAGAAAAAGATAGCCTTATATCCTGTTCTGGAGTGATTGGAGTGAGCATCTTACTATTTTATGAACTACAGTATAAAGTCTCAATATAATAAGACTCAGTATAATGAGACTCAATATAAATGTGACTTCCACATGTATAGTAGTGATTTCCATGCATCTACACTCTTAGAAATAAATGGGTTATTTTACTGTCCCCATAGGAGAACCCTTAGAAGAACCCATTTTGGTTCTAGGTTTAACACTTTTTTCTAAGAATGTACCTGTACACTTCTCTAGTGCATCTATAACACGGCTTGAAATTACCCAAACGAGTGGCGCTCGAAACCAATTCCAGCCTTGTTTTGTGAGTGGGCATGCAGTGATACAGTATCTCTCCCTATCTAGACAGACAGAGTCATGAAGGGCTCTCATCAGGGAAGTGTGAGATCGAGCCCTGAGAGCACCAGGACACACACTGATCTGGCCACAGTACTATTTACAGCTTGAGACGGGGCCTTGTGGCTGTTGCACAACATGGAGAGACACTGGGCTCTAAAGATAGGGAGATGATTCACTGTCTAACGACTGGCTCGGCTCAATAAAATATCGACCAAGTTATAACACTTTTTTCGAATACAGCTGATTTTGTTTTTGGAGGACAGGTTTGTTTTACTTGTTTGGGTGGGTGTATTTTTGTATTAGTTGTGTGATTGTGCATGATTGCGTGTGTGCATCTATTAATCAGCCTTTTTGTTGTTGGTACTAGGCACAAAACTAGTCCTTTTACTAACCAAACAACAACCATGTCCAAAATAGCATCTCACTAATTATTCATAACAACATTGACCTGTGTTGTTTGGAATCGGGCATCGAAAAAATGATTTTCATTGACCTCGCCCTACCCATCTAGATGAAGGGGGTCCCTCTGGGTGCATCCCAAATAGCGCCCTATTCCCTATGTAGTGCACTTCATAGGAAATGGGGTGTAATTTTTCTGTTGGCTCCGACCATCTATCAGCTCTTTGGCCTCCACAGTGACGTGCCCCGAGCTAATTTGAATTAATGCTCACGGGTTAATCAGAGAATTTATGTAAATCCCAAAATGGGTTTCATTAGTGTGCCTAAAATGATGTATTTGGCAGTTCTTACCGAGTAATGGTGATAATGCCCCGCAATTGATGGGTTCATAGAAGGCAATGGGTGGTTATTTTAGGATGAGTGGGTTCGGGGTTGACATGGAGGGAGAGAGAGGATTGCTCTGTCTCTGGACAATACTTTTGGAACTCATTTCAGTCAAGAATTTTAATGGGAAATTCCCTCTGTTTTCTGTCAAGGGGGATCCCATTAAATGTGTATTTTGAACAGTATTGTACTGTGCCGTGCTGTTTTCAAAAAAAAGTGTACTGTACTATCTTTAATCAGGTCAAGTGAACCTGTCCCACATCCATTCTCCTTTTATCTGATTGCTGATCTATTAGCACTGACTCTCCAACCCTTAGAACACAAGCACACACACACTCACAGTCAACACTAGTGTTTTATTATATTATATTCAACTGCGCAACCCAAGACACTAATTACTTCATACTTGACTTAGCACATTCATTAGCCTATTGTGTACATATCAGGCTATTACTATGCATTCTACATCTTCTATGACTTGCTATTTTTGATTTGACTCTTTTTATTATTGATTATTGTACTGCAATGTGGAGGGAGCTAGCACACTTCCATTTTGCTGTACCTTTTATGCCTGCGTAAATTGTGTATGTGACAATATATTTGATTTGATTTGAATCGGAAAACTGTCCAATCTCCTTGCCTTTGTCTTTAACAGTAACAAATGTTTTAGGTCAATGGCGTTGCATACCATTGCTCAGAATGATTCTATAACCCTGCCACATCATTACCATCAATAAAACGTGCTTTCATTGACTTGGGTGACAATCTACTAATTTCCCACTAACAGGATGAAGCTCTGTCACTAAGTGGTGCGCCTGTATACTAAGTACACCATTTGGCAACTAAAAAGGGAGGCATACAATCTGTTATTCAGGATAAATACTGCTTAAATTCACACTGTGTGCTTTCTTACACCGAAACCCATTTTAACATCACACTTTGAAGATAAATATTGAAAAATGCAGATGGATTTTCCTTGCCCATGAGTTGTGCTTCAAAAGAGTTGTTCAGAGGCATGAATTATATTTGAAATGAACAAGATCAATTGAAATGAGAGATCTCTCTCTGGAAGCCATTACTCTTCATTTAGTTTGTTTGCCGCCCCTGTCGATTGGTTGTTTAATGAGATGGGAGGAACATAATGCCAAAATCAACATGTAGCGAGATCGCAAAATACCACTGGTTTCCCTTTTTTTCCCTTTTCCTTTTTAAAGGAGAGTGGAATCCCAGTTGTATTTTCAGATGTTATTGTTATAGATAGACAATTGTTAATGGGAGGAGAGATTAGTGTTGAATGAGACATACAGGTTAGAGCAGTGGGAATAGAGCAGTGGGCACGCTAACCTGTACTCAATATGTGCTGCAGTGTTACCCACTTTACCAGCCAGAGGCACTTCTTTTTTCCTTTCAGCCTTTTGCTGTGGAGCTCTGTGTTTTTTGGGTGAATGTGCAGCTCCCCTGGACATAGTTTTGGGGTTACGTTCCTTGTTCACAGGGCACAACGGAAGGAAATTGTACATATGGTATCCTCAGAGAATTCCTGTCGAGCAGCAAGATGTACTGTGTTAAGTTCTAATTTCTGGTACAGTAATCCAGACGGACTCAGAGAAATGCTCAGACTAAATGTATTCACCACACTAGGGGTTGCAGCTGCAAAAGCCCCATCCAGATCACAAGCACATATATTTATAACTTCCGACTAGACCCCCTCCCCCTTTCTGATCACGCCCCCTTCCATGTCTAGGATGAAGGAACTGAGTCGGTTCCTCATGTTGGTGGTATTGTGTCCCAGCTTGAGTCCAGAACCTTTGTACTCCTCTGTACCTTTCACAGATCTTATCAGGAGAGGCCTTGAGTTATGTGGAGTACACATTCCTACAGTCTACTGCCGTCCACTAGATAATTACACTTCTCATACACAAAGAGCTTAAACCTAACAATACTTTCAATCCCTAAGAATATATAAAAACTGTAAATGAATCTGCCTGTGGGGCTGACAGAGTTTGGTCTGGTGCAGGAGGGACAATGAGACAGAAGTCTGCTCCCTTGGCCGTATTCATCAGGCCAGATTGAAGAGCTGGGTGGTATTTCACAGGGCCCATGAGAAAGGAATGAGAGAGAGGGGGTGTGTGTGTATCCATGTTACAGACGCGTGCGTGTGTGTGTGTGTGTGTGTGTGTGTGTGTGTGTGTGTGTGTGTGTGTGCGCGTGTGTGTGTGTATGCGCATCTGTGTATATGCGAGTCAATAAGAAAGCGTGTGTGTGTATAAGTGAATTAGACTGCGTGTGTGTATCTGGAGAGAGGAAGAGAGAAAGGATGGCGTATAGCACACACTCAGTCCCTGCATTGCCAGCCTTCAGCGCCGGTCTCCCAGTCTAGGGCTGTTACAGTGACCGTATTACCGCCACACCAGCAGTCACTAGTCATGACCGCAGTCAAATTCCACGTGACCGTTGAGTCGCGCCAACTACGCTTCTCCAAAACTGCGCTCTGATTCCGCTGATGGTCATTAGTAGCGTACCAAACTTGCTAATGGCCTGGTATCAGCGTTCTAATTTCCCTCTAATCCCTCTGACGTCAATGCAAATGCAATGGAAAACACTTCATGAGAACCCTGGCATTCAGAGTTTGAGCAGAATAGGATCATCAGTTGCGCAGTGAGAGCCAGCTCCTCATAGCTGGTTGATGCATGGAATGAAATAAGTGTTCCTATAAGCCCATGTTGCATAACATTTCAATAAGCTATGCAATTGCTTATTTTTTATGGCCTCTATTTAAAAGAGGAGGATCCCGTCAGTTTTCTATAAACTATTCTCTTATGGAATACGCCAGGAGGTGCCGATTCTTCGTATATTCAATTGTATTATTCTTAGTATTAAACAATATAAAGTAATGCCACAGGAATTATAAGTACATCTTGTCTGCTTAAATGAGCTAATGTAGCCCACAGCCATATTGCGTAGCCAGATCGGGGCCTAACATAAGGACGACTCAGAATATGCTATTCTGTTCTTCTGAAATAGGCTACATTTTCTTCATATGTTTGTTTAGACCTGTCTAAAATAAATAATGTAGACCTTAAAGTGAAATGCTTACTTACAAGCCCTTAACCAACAATGCTTTAAGAAGTTAAGAAAAACATGTTAAGTAAAAATAGATAAGGGGTGACAAATATTTAAACAGCAGCAGTAAAATAACAATAGCGAGGCTATATACAGGGTGTACCGGTACAGAGTCAATGTGCGGGGGCACCGGTTAGTCGAGGTACTTGAGTTAATATGTACATGTAAGTAGAGTTAAAGTGACCATGCATATATATATATTTTTTTTATAAACAGAGAGTAGCAGCAGCGTAAAAGAGGGGTCTGGGTAGCCCTTTGATTAGCTGTTCAGGAGTCTTATGGCTTGGGGGTAGAAGCTGTTAAGCCTTTTGGACCTAGACTTGGCGCTCCGGTACCGCTTGCCGTGCGGTAGCAGAGAGAACAGTCTATGACTAGGGTGGCTGGATTTATAATGGATTTATTGTGAAGGTGTAGGCTATATTACATGGATTTATGAAACTTTCTAAAATGTAGATGTTCCAAAGGTCTGCATCAGTGGCTTGTAGGCTATGTGTGGAAGCCAGCCGATGCTAAATGTGTTTATGTTAATTAACGGTCAATTACCGTGAGACCAGCAGTTATTTGCTTGACAATCACCAGCTGACAAAATGTTGTGACCGCCACAGCCCTACTGCTATAATCCCCTATTGAGGTTTCCTCTTGTCTTGTCCGTCTGTCTGCAGTGGTGTCTAGTGGCAGCGAGTCGGACCACAGTGAGGGCAGCGAGGAGAGCAAGGTGTCCAACCACGGTCTCTATGAGGGCAAGCAGCGCACCGACTCAGGTACATCCCTCTGGAAGTATACCTTCTCTCTGTAATTTCAACAGCCTGACCCTGCCATGCATATGACAACACAAATATACACAATGGAGTAATACAACCTTTGATTTTGAGATAATATGGGGGGTAAGACAGTACTAAGCGTATAAGCCTTTTATCAGCTATGTTCTTGAAGAATCAATGGGTATAGGAATCAAAATGAACAGCAAAACTATTGAGTAACAGGACATCTTCGAGACTGCCTTTGACCCCTTGGCCCTGTGTGTTTGTCCACAGGGTTCAATGGGGCGCCAATCTGGACCCCCACAGGACTGGGCTGGTGCCCACATGGCAGCCTGCTGTCAGAGAGCCGCTCCAGCCTAGCCAGCGAGCCTCCCCACAGCACCGCCCCCCTAGCAGCCCCCCCTGAGGACTACGACACAGACCACAGCCGGCCCTTCCCTAGTGAGTACACCCATATGCACATCTAGACCTCGACATTGTCTATGTGGCTCCAGTGGCTCAGTGTGTTAGACAGAGCATGATGCTGGCAACATCAGGGTTGGGGATTTACATCCTGCATTAGCCAAATATGTGTGACTGTCAATGTCGCCTTGGATAAAAGTCCCTGTCAAATGGCCATATTATATTACTACATCTATCCATACCCGGGTGGGTTCTAATCCATCAAACCACGTCCTTCCCCTCTGTTCTCGTTGACTTCTTTCAGTGCACCTGGCAGTACTGGATAGATTTGAGCAATTTGGGACAGATGCCAAGAGGGGCACCTGTTTTCTCTCTCCTTCCCGTGTTGCGTTCCCAACAATAATATTTCTAAATGCAGAAGAAATATGTGCTCACCTTCTAAGACGCTGAGCTCATGAACATCTTAGATGCTGACGGTGCTGAGCAGCTTCCCAGCCAAGTGGGCCTACATCAGACTAGAAGAAACCTGAACACGAGTGTTTACTGAACTGGACCCCCTTAGCCCACTGGCAAACTGAATAAAGCTCCTGTTTTCTACCCCAGGAAGGAAACACAGTTCTCAGGTGTTCTTGCTCCAACAAGACCCCCCTAACTGTTTCTGTTTCTGCCAGTGGGTGCGGTGTAGTGCCACTATGGGGTGCCCATGTTTCCTCTGTGCCCCAACTGCTACCCCTGCCCTCCAGAGGCAGAACACTCGCTGGCACAACTCGAGCCCAATTAGGCCTTATTTGTACAGCGAATGTGTCAGGTGGCAGGTTGCCTGTATCGCCAATTTGTACAGCCCAGTGCCAGCGGTTTTGAAAGATAACAACTATTTTTCAAGTGCTCACTTGAAACACTTGAAAATAAAAAAATAAACACCCTTCCTGACATTTTTGGGCCTTTATGCATTCCTACAAAGAAAACCATTTGTCACATTTCATACACTCCTCTTTAATCTGCCCTTTTCCTGTATACTTTTACATCATTAAACATAGGACATACTGCATCACCAACGCCAGCTACCACTGTCCGATGCCATAAATGTGTCGGCTGACTTTGCAGGATAATGACTTCATTTGCATTTACTACAGAAGTCGTTAGCCAACTAGCGAAACGACTGCCTCTGCACCACTATCCCCCTTTCCTTTCCCACTAAATTTAAAAGGACACGAAAATACATCTCTGCCAAATAGTTGGGGATAGACTGCATGGATAATGGTCCACAGATTCTCTCACTTTCTTATCTACTTCTCCCCCTAATACCCTGCCGCTGTAATTCATTAACAATACAGATTTTATTTATTTATTACAATGTGGATGTCAAGAATAGCCTGGGCTGTGTTGAATGCGCCACTGCATGGATGTCCTCCAGGGAAGCTGGAGAACGGATTTCTATTTGTCGGGTATTGATTTTTGTCGCCTGCAAGCGGTGAGCAGTCAATCAGAACATAATGGGGTTTATCCCTATGCAAGACGCCGGGTCTCCCACAGTCACTGATTTGTTTTCACTCAACATCGTCCTGCTTCAAGCCACTTATGGATTAGTCAGAGCAATTACTCATTCCCACAATTTCTTCATTTGACTCTTATGTGCCTGTTTATAACGCAGCAGCGCCATTTAATGTGTGTGCGTGTTCAACCAAGCTTAAATAACACCCGTCTTTTGTGTGTTGTTATATTGGAGTTTTTTATTCAGATTTCCCTTTAGATCTTGGTTTTAGGATTGATTTGTGATTTTTTTTTTTTTCTATTTCAGATGGTCAAATCAAATCAGATTTTATTGGTCACTTACACGTGTTTAGCAGATGTTATTGTAGCGAAATGCTTGTGCTTCTAGTTCTGACAGTGCAGCAATATCTAACAATGTCACAACATTACATTACAACATATACCCAATACACACAAATCTAAGTAAGGAATGGAATTTAGAATATATGGACGAGCAATGTCAGAGTGGCATAGACTAGAATACAGTAGAATAGTATAGAATACAGTATATACATATGAGATGAGCAATGCAAGATATGTAAACATTATTTAAGTGACTAGTGTTCCATTTATTAAAGTGGCCAATGATATAAAGTCTGTAGGTAGGCAGCCACCTCTCTGTGCTAGTGATGGCTATTTAACAGTCTGATGGCCTTGCGAAAATCAGTTTTTTCAGTTTCTCGGTCCCAGCTTTGATGCACCTGTACTGACCTCGCCTTCTGGATGATAGCGGGATGAACAGGCAGTGGCTCGGGTGGTTGTTGTCCTTGATGATCTTTTTGGCCTTCGTGTGACATCGGATGCTGTAGGTGTCCTGGAGGGCAGATAGTTTGCCCCCGGTGATGCGTGGGGTGTTACAGCCTGACAGGATGCTCTCAATTGTGCATCTGTAAAAGTTTGAGGGTTTTAGGTGACAAGACAAATTTCTTCATCTTCCTGAGGTTGAAGAGGCGCTGTTGCGCCTTGTTCACCACACTGTCTGTGTGGGTGGACCATTTCAGTTTGTCAGTGATGTGTACGCCAAGGAACTTAACTTTCCACCTTCTCCACTGCTGTCCCATCGATGTGGATAGAGGGGTGCTCCCTCTGCTGTTTCCTGAAGTCCACGATCACCTCCTTTGTTTTGTTGACGTTGAGTGAGAGGTTATTTTCCTGGCGCCACACTCCCAGAGCCCTCAATTCCTCCCTGTAGGCTGTCTGGTCGTTGTTGGTAATCAAGCCTACTACTGTTGTGTCGTCTGCAAACTTGGTGATTGAGTTGGAGGCGTGCTAGGCCACGCAGACATTGGTGAACAGAGTACTGGAGGGGACTGAGTACACACCCTTGTGGGGGCCCCAGTTTTGAGGATCAGCGAAGTGTAGGTGTTGTTTCCTAACTTCACCACCTGGGGGCTTCCAGTCAGGAAGTCCAGGACCCAATTGCACAGGGTGGGCTTCAGAACCCAGGGCCTCGAGGTTAATGATGAGCTTGGAGGGTACTATGGTGATGAATGCTGAGCTATAGTCAATGAACAGCATTGAATGTTAGCACACTTTCAATGTAGTCAATTTTAATTTGACTCCCTTTCAGACACAACCTGCATTGTCTAGACCTGAGTAGTTTTTAATGACCTTTAGCAGACATTGTGTTGTTTACTAGTTATATTTACTTGAATCCAAGGCACTAAAGGTGCAAAAGGAGCTATATGGTCACTTTTTTCCTAAATGGCATTTCTTGATTTTTTTTACCACTTTATTTGTACCTCCAAGCATTGGAGATAATGCAACCAAGGACAGACTACTGTTCTCCCTTGAATTAATGATTGACATTATAAGACACAAACTAAAAAGGGAAGAATGTCAACCTAATATCACCCCAATCAACATTTCTTAACTCAATCAATTTTTTCACTCTACACGATACGAAATCACATTGGTTGGCTTTGTTGTGCGATCCTTCAATGAAGCTTTGAGCCCACGCACGACCTGCATCTTTATGTTCATGTTGCTTTGTTTTGATGTAGTCTTTAAAGCATCTTTCTCTGTGTGTCATTACAAAGGTAACAGTGTGCAGCTGTGTGCCAGCTCGAGTGGAAATTGAAAAGAACCCATAAGGCTTTCACAGTAGTCGCTGTAGGTCTTCGATTGATTTGCCTGATGGGAGGGAAAATTGTTTGTCGGTCTCTGTGAATAACCCTTCCGCACCCCCGCGTGCCCCAGTCTTACGCTTCCAACCATTCTTCACTCCTCCTCTCTCTTCCTCTCTCCCTCACTTCATTTATCTAATCCACCTTGACATTTTCAGAAGTTTTCTGCTATACTTTTTTCTTTTTTTCTTCTTTACACTGAGGTCGTATAATCGCACTTCATCATTGTGCACTCGTTCGGGAGTAACCCTTCACTCTCTGATGCAGAAAACCTGCCACGGTGTTTCATCGAAGGTTCTCTAAATGAAAAATGACCGGAGGGAGTCGGCACTGAAGAGGAAACGCTTAAACACTGCTGCCAGTTGCAGCAGTTTCAGCTTTTCCTATGTACGCTCGCCGTTCTAACACAACATATGTTGACAGTCGTGTTGACAGTTGCACCTAGATGTTTTCCTTAAGAGTTACACTAACATTACCTTCAGTTAACCTGATTAGAAAAGAAAATGTGCATATGTGACTGACCGGCTCAAAATCGGTCTTATGTAGCAAAATTTGAAATTGTTTTTTTTTACATTGGATAAAAGTAGAGACTGGTATATCATACACTGCATTTGAGGAACAATGGGAAAGTAATTCTGCTTTGAAAGTTGATAAACTTGTAAACTCACTTTTTTGAATGCTCTCCTTTGTCTACGCCCATTCAGCATTGTTCACACCCTCTTAAGCCAGCCCCACCCATCTCTTTAAGGATTCACATTTGAGGCCATGTGTTAAACAGTGAGGAGTGTAGTAAAGATTTACACTAAAGTAGTAGCCTACAATAAGGAAAAATTCCAAGTAAACAAAGTGTCCAAATAAAAATATTTTATAAATATTAGATGATGCTTACCCAGACACACTTGTCTAAATTGATGGGTCATGTGAAATAAATGCTATAACCCCCAGCCACATCCAGTGGTGGAAAAAGTACTCAATTGTCGTACTTGAGTAAAAGTATAAATAATTAAAAATTCCTTATATTAAACCAGAAGGCATAATTAAAACATTTTTATTTTTATTGACGGATAGCCATGGGCACACTCCAACACTCAGACATAATTTACAAACGAAGCGTTTGTGTTTAGTGAGTCTGCCAGATCAGATGCAGCAGGGATGACCAGGCATGTTCTCTTGATAGGTGTGTGAATTGGACAATTTTCCTGTCAAAATGTAACAGGTACTTTTGGGTATCAGGGAAAATGTATGGAGTAAAAAGTACATTATTTTCTTTTGGAATGTAGTGAAATGAAAGTAAAAGTTGCCAAAAATATAAATAGTAAAGTAATGTACAGATACCCCCCAAAAAGACTTAAGTAGTACTTTTACTAAAGTACTTTAAACCACTGACCAGTACATTAGCATACTTTATATACTGTTAGACATGCACTTATCACATAGTTTTCCATACATAAGTTAAGGCAATGCAAGTTGAGTTGAAACCTGAGTGAGGTGCACATGTACAGTACATAAACAGATGCATGCGCCATATATTTATGTGGTGGACACTTGATACGGTCACATGATATTGTTGTGGTATGTCACAATATCATGTTACGACCACACATATCAATATTCATTTTATATATCAATATTTTGCTAAGTCTTGCTAACTGGATGGGTCTCTACAGAAGGTGTAAAATGTACAACCAAATGGTTACTTGCATAGTAGCAATATCAGAAATAGATAGTGTCAATATAAATAAAATAATATACAGTATGTACAAGAACAATATCAATAACGATATCAGTGATAGACGAGGTAGTTATATGCACACAATCAGGAGTAAAGTGGCTGAGCAGCAGGATAAAAAAAATAGTAGCAACAACGATTTGTTGTTAGGAGAGAGCCTGTTTCTGTCCTGCCCTTGACTTTGGTGCAGGCCATGTGATGTCCATAGCCTCTTCGTTGCAAAACTGATCTTCTCAAAAATATATGTTTTTCTAGCTGTGTCCAGTCCAGGTGGTGCTTGTACAGGCAGACCATCTATGGGAGGAAGGATGTCAGCATTGCGCAGCAGCTGAAACCTGGTCCCGACTGAGTCCGAATGCTCCTTGGTGACAACACCAGGCTCCGGAGCATTGAAGCTGTAAAACACGAAATAACAGCAACAAATCAAAAGACATTACTACCCTGCACAACATCAATTCACCTCCCAAGTTTAGATAAGAAGAATAACCTCATACAATGTAATGAAAATTATTTTCACCTGAAGTTCTGGTACTGCTTGATCTGTGGCAGCGGTCAGAAGTACGGAGTCAGGTGTTGTTGCCAGACATAGCTTTCCACCAGCACCGTACCATCCTCCAGTCCAACCAGCTGTGGGATGTTCACCCCTGTCACAGTGCTGTCCTTCACAACATCAGCAATCTTAGACAAAGTGTCACTCTGGTCTTTCTGAAGCGCTGCTTGATGAGGCTGAAGCACCAGGCAGGGGCAAACTTGGTGTGGCCTGTGATCAGGAAGTGAAGGTCCAGACTGTGGTGGAGCTTGTGCATGGTCCGCCAAGCACACTACCAGAGCACAACTATGTTCTTGTTTTGGCCACTGCAGTTATCACAATTCAGGTACACACCTGTTTCCCTAACTCCGTAGTTGGTGGAGAAATGGTGCATGTAGTTGATGACTGCGCTGCTGCAGACTGCAACCCCTTTTATTAAATAAGACGTCCTGTGTCGTTTCCGTTTAGTTTGTACAGCTTGTTTGGCCCGTTGTGTTCCACTGATTTCAAAACTCGGTCAACTTCTTCCTTGACTACAACACTGTTGATCGCCGTTTCTTCCCCATCACTGTCATCAGAAGACTACAATGTCTTCGTCAATGAAAATGTTTTTACCTAAATCAGGCATTTCCTCATCGTCTGATTCATTTTAGAATCAGAGAGAGTTAGCATGGCACGATCGTCCTCCAGAAAGTAGTCCACAACTTTTTCCCACTGACCTTTGTTGATAGCGCCTGATAAATTCAGGGCAGCAATGTTATTGAGAGCAGTACCAACATATTTGCAGTTCTCCATGGCTAACTTTATATCTTTGGAAAAAACTGCAGTAGAAAGGATTATCTATGCATAACAAGTAGCTCCTTTTATAGACACAAGATGCTACACTGCAGACCAATCTGAAACCATCTCTTGGCATGTCCAGCCCACTCATTATCTCAGCCAATCATGGCTAGCTGGAAGGTTCCTGACTTTTTCTTTTGCTGAACCAACTAGGCTCGTAATTTAACAACTTTATTCATATTTACAGATGGCACAAACGTTTGTTATTAAGGCAAATGAAAGTTCACATGTTCGAGAAGGCATTTCTGCCAAAAAACACATTTTGATAAAAAACATATTTTTTACTTTCAAATGCCTCTCCTGTGAAGTCGTGACTTGCGACCTAGTTTCCTGAATCGGGTCACATATTCCATGTGCCACTTCGTAATGGTTTACTGAGTCTTAATAAATGGGAACTGCCTCATAGAACCAACTTCTCTGGTTATAAACTGCTTATGTGGCATCGATATGAGTCAGGAACATTAATTATAGTATCAACATTGACTACAAAGTGTAAATAGGATAATTTTGGTCATAAAGTTAGCTTTGTCCAAAATTATATCTGGAAGTGAGTGCGTCACGATGGGTATGGATGGGTTGAGTATGAATTACTTACATGCCCACTTTGCCAATGATGTCTAATTGCCCAGAGACAAGGTGTGGTCCGCCCCCAGCTGCCATGTGTTTTGGACATGTTGCATCTGCAACGCACACAGACTTGCTCAACATAAAAGTGAAAATGGGCTTCCATAAAGTTGGCACAAACTTCTAATGCATTCAACAACATTGAGCAGTTTGTCGAGGAATATGTGTCAGCAAGCATTCAGCAACATAACATTACACAGCTGATTGCATATGGTGCTTGTAAGACAACTGGGAACTCTAGAAAAAAAACAAATGTCAATCATGATGTCAGTGATCTTCAGGTCATAAAGTCGGAGCTCAAGAAAGATGCCAGAGTTTCTGACTTGTAATTCCGAGTTGGGTGACCATTCAGAACCATTCATTTTTCCCAGTTGGAGCTAGTTTTTTCCCAAGAGTTCCAAGATGTCTTGAACGCACTGAAGTCGGAAGTCTGAGATTACTGAGTTCCAAGTTGTTTTGAACGCGGCAATGGCAACGGCGTCAGCATCACTGGCCTGAATCTATTTTGTACTTAGTTACTCTATTAATATAATTACTTCCAAACAAGATAAAATATTTTTTTTCTCGCCATAGAAATAGAATAGAATGCCATACTAGTTCTGTTACAGCTGAAGATTGTTATGCTTCTTGTTCTATCTGTGGTTGTACTCTACACACAACTTATTTTCATTTGCTAGGTAAAGTGTATGCATACTGCCTTTATAAGCAAATCAACATGATAGCCTATTTACAGCAGAACATTTTTCGTCTTTGTAACAAAAACACCCCCATCGATTTTTAGTTGATACATGTACAGTACCAGTTAAAAGTTTGGACACACCTACTCATTCCAGGGTTTTTCTTTATTGTAGAATAATTGTAGAGACATCAAAACTATGAAATACCACATATGGAATCATGTAGTAACCAAAAAAAGTGTTAAACAAATCCAAATATATTTTATATTTGAGATTCTTGAAAGTAGCCACCATTTGCCTTGATGACAGCTTTGCACACTCTTGGTATTTTCTCAACCAGCATCATGAGGTAGTCACCTGGAATGCATTTCAATTAATAGGTGGGCCTTGTTCATTTGTGGAATTTATTTCCTTCTTAATGCGTTTGAGCCAATCAGTTGTGTTGTGACAAGTTAGGGGTCGTATACAGACGTTAGCCCTATTTTGTAAAAGACCAAGTCCATATTATGGCAAGAACCGCTCAAATAAGCAAAGAGAAATGACAGTCCATCATTACTGTAAGACATGAAGGTCAGTCAATACGGAAAATTTCAAGAACTTTGAAAGTTTCTTCAAGTGCTCCCATGAGGACCGCCACAGGACAGGAAGACCCAGAGCTACCTCTGCTGCAGAGGATAAGTTAATTCGAGTTAACAGCCTCAGAAATTGCAGCCCAAATAAATGCTTCACAGAGAAACAGACACATCTCAACATCAACTGTTAAAAGGAGACTGCGTGAATCAGACCTTCATGGTCGAATTGCTGCAAAGAAACCACTAGTAAAGGACACCAATAATAAGGTCTGATGAGTCCAAATTTTCGATTTTTGGTTCCAACCGCCGTGTCTTTGTGAGACGCAGAGTAGGTGAACGGATGATCTCTACATGTGTGGTTCCCACCATGAAGCATGGAGGAGGAGGTGTAATGATGTGGGAGTGCTTTGCTGGTGACACCATCTGTGATTTATTTAGAATTCAAAGCACATTTAACCAGCATGGCTACCACAGCATTCTGCAGCGATATGCCATCCCATCTGGTTTGTGCTATTACTTGTTTTTCAACAGGACAATGACCCAACAAACCTCCAGGCTGTGTAAGGGCTATTTGACCAAGAAGGAGAGTGATGGAGTGCTGCATCAGATGACCTGCCTCCACAATCACCTGACCTCAACCCAATTGAGATGGTTTGGAATGTGTTGGACTGCAGAGTAAAGGCAAAGCAGCCAACAAGTGCTCAGTATATGTGGGAACTCCTTCAAGACTGTTGGAAAAGCATTCCAGGTGAAGCTGGTTGAGGGAATGCCAGAGTGTGACGCTGTCATCAAGGTGAAGGGTGGCTACTTTGAAGAATCTCAAATATAAATTATATTTTGATTTGTTTTAACACTTTTTTGCTAACTACATGATTCCATATGTGTTATTTCACAGTTTTGATGTCTTCACTATTATTCTACAATGTAGAAAGTAGTAAAATTAAAGTAAAACCCTGGAATGAGTAGGTGTGTCCAAACTTTTGACTGGTACTCTATCTACACTCAAGCTGGCCATGTTTGGGTAATGTCCACATGTAACCTACACCTGTAGGGATATTAGTTCTATGATTTTCCCCCCATTTAAAGATCTAACAGCGGACATAAGGAGATACGATACGAGACAAAACTATCTGGTTACAGAATATTGTGTTGACAGCTGAGCTGACTGAAGACCAGGCATTCAACTTGCAGTTGTTGATATAATTTCCATGGAAACATGTACATGACGTGATAAAACTTCAAGTTGCAAGCTACGTTCGTAGCAAGGTGTTGTAGATCAAGTGTCTCATGAAACACATTCCAGATACTGGTACTTCTTGCTATCTTGGCATAACTGTGAATTTACAGAGAAATATCAGCTAGCGATATTGGCAAGCCAGCTGTAGCTATCCCCAAGCTATGCTAGCTAGCTGATGTCAGGTTGGCTGAACACAAGGTCAGGCTTTAGCCTACACATAGAACTGAATTAGCAGGTCATCTTGAGATGGCAAGTCAGTCAAGACTTCTTGCCATAGCAAAGCGAACTTAGTTTACCTTGCTGACGCTAAGTTACTTACTACTGCCCTTTTTTTGTTTGTTGTGATTGAATGGCAAAGACAACCCACGAAACACATGTATGAAACCATTCACCAAAGACAACTTTAGTTTGGGCTTCAGTAATGGGCATTGCATTTCTTAATGAGCACCGGAAGAAACACATGCGGAATCGTGACCACTTCTTCCCCGAATGCGCATATTCAATTAGATGCCATACACAGGCTTGATGAAGTGGCAATCGGTAGCATTCAGTGCTCAGTGCAGTATGTACCAGGGCGCTGCTTAAGAAACTATGTCTCTATCAGTTTCAGTGTTTTTGTACGGCCAAATGAACTGGAGCGTCTCGTACACAAGTCCATTTGACTCAGTCCTTATCATTAATTACACAACAGCCACTCAGGAAATCACTGACTTAAACACACAATCAAGTTACTGGCCGTGATGCAGAGCCGTTCGCCGAAAGAGAACATGCTGTTTGTTTTTCTTCTCACTACTCATACTTCCTCAACACCTGGACAACAGTACTCAGCCATTTAGTAGAAAATAATGACAAAACACGTTTTGCCACACACCAGATTGGGACAAAAATGTAGCCCTGGCATTTCAGCCACACCAGACCACATCACTGCGCGCCCACCTACTTACACACCCAGGCAGTAATGCTACTGACACATAATATAGGCAGCTATAGTACAGCGTTTCTCAACTTTTACTGTACCAGTGACGGGTGAAACATAGTCCTCCTTTTTTAGCAGTTTAAGACAAATACAACATGTAAACACACCACTGAAGATACAACTCACCACTTTAATGTTGCCTCTGTTGCCTCCCTGTTGTGCAGTCTGTCTCTGCATCTTCTCTGCTGTCACTGTCTGCCTCTCCCAAGTGTTAATTGCTATTACATATAGAGCCAACATGTATAAGGAACTCGCAGTAAATCTGTGTCTCTGTTTTCTTCCTCGCTCCACTGCACTCACCTCTGAGCTGTCTCTGCTAAGCCTAGCATCCTTTCCCATAGCACTGGTAGCAGAAGACCAGGGGACTACACTGCCTGTGCTGGGCCCAGCAACATCCTAGTTGTGAATTAATAAATACATTTATCAGATAAAGAATTAAAAATGACTGAATACATGCCTAATAGATGACCATTGGCTCATAAAATCTTATGAAAGCCTAACTACTTGCATACAAAAGGTGGTATTAATCCTGGACGCTGACTGGTTAAAACGGCCTTCCAGCCAGTGTCTATTCCACAAGTTACCACCGGCTAAAGCTATGATGTTGAAATGCCTATTTACTCTGTTCCATCTCACTGCACAATCCACTGTCTCATCAGCCCAGCCAGACAATTGATAAACTTGTACTCCATTGTAAAAAAAGCATCTAAAAAAGCAATTGGTTTTCAATAGTGGAGATTTGTATAAACCTTGCTGTCTGCCTTTCTGACATTGTAACATTTAAATTTGATCTCCAGCTGTCCCATAGTAATGAACGTGTAGGAGTCGGGACGAGACCGTCAGGCAGGCAGCTTTTCTCTGCCAGTCAGAATCATGAATCGGCATAATTGTTATGGATATATACAAAGAAATGTCAATGGAAAACAGGTTAAACGAAACTAAATGTAGCTAGTTTGAGGTCTTTCCAGCTTCAGTTTGAAGTGATTGTGTTAGCTGTGTCGTTGGCTATATCCTCTGAACAACAGTGTCCTGACGAGAGAGCACATTTTCTATGCCAGGTGAAATCCAGCATCATTAGCTCATTGTTATGGATGTCTCCAAATACAGTGCCTTCGGGAAGTATTCAGACTGCTTGACCTTTCTACATTTGTTCTGCATTTGTTCTACATGTTACTTTACAGCCTCATTCTAAAATGGATTAAATACATGTTTTTCCTCAGCAATCTACACACAATACCCCGTAATGACAAAGTGAAAACAGGTTTTATTTTTTTGCAAATGTATAAAAAATGTAAAACTGGAAAAACCTTATTTACATAAGTATTCAGCCCCTTTGCTATGAGACTCAAAATTGAAACCAGGTGCATCCTGTTTCCATTGATCATCCTTGATGTGTCTACAACTTCATTGGAGTCCACCTGTGGTAAATGTAATTGATTGTAAAGTATTTGGAGAGGCACACACCTGTCTATATAAGGTCCCACAGTTGACAGTGCATGTCAGAGCAAAAACCAAGCCGTGAGGTTGAAGGAATTGTCCGTAGAGCACCGAGACAGGATTGTGTTGAGGCACAGATCTAGGGAAGGGTACCAAAAAAATGTCTGCAGCATTGAACGTCCCCAAGAACACATTGGCCTCCATCATTCTTAAATGGTAAATGTTTGGAACTACCAAGCCTCTTCCTAGAGCTGGCCGCCCAGCCAAACTGAGCAATCGGAAGAGAAGGGCCTTGGCCAGGGAGGTGACCAAGAACCTGATGGTCACTCTGACAGAGCTCTAGAGTTCCTTTGTGGAGATGGGAGAATCTTCCAGAAGGACAACCATCTCTGCAGCGTTCCACCAATCAAGCCTTTTTGGTAGAGTGGCCAGATGGAAGCCACTCCTCAGTAAAAGGCACATGACAGCCCACTTGGAGTTTGCCAAAAGGCACCTAAAGGACTCTTAGACCATGAGAAACAAGATTCTCTGGTCTGATTAAACCAAGATTTAACTATTTGGCCTGAATTCCAACCGTCACGTACGTCTGGAGAAAACTTGGCACCATCCCTAAGGTGAAGCATGCTGGTGGCAGCATCATGCTGTGGGGATGTTTTTCAGTGGCAGTGACTGGGAGACTAGTCAGGATTGAGCAAAGATGAACGGAGCAAAGTATGGAG
This sequence comes from Salmo trutta, assembly GCF_901001165.1. Lineage (NCBI taxonomy): Eukaryota > Metazoa > Chordata > Actinopteri > Salmoniformes > Salmonidae > Salmo > Salmo trutta. The sequence goes on from NC_042971.1 coordinate 20,484,899, forward strand.
CAGGTTTCCTTGATGAAAACCTGCTCCAGAGCACTCAGGACCTCAGACTGGGGCGAAGGTTCTCCTTCCAACAGTACAACAACCCTAAGCACACAGCCAAGACAACACAAGTCTCTGAATGTCCTTGAGTGGCCCGGACTTGAACCTGATCGAACATCTCTGGAGAGACCTGAAAATAGCTGTGCAACAACGCTCCCCATCCAGCCTGACAGAGCATGAGACGATCTCCAGAGAAGAATGCGAGAAACTCCCCAAATACAGGTGTGCCATGATTGTAGCGTCAGAAAACCCGATGCTGCAATTGCTGCCAAAGGTGCTTCAACAAAGTACTGAGTAAAGGGTCTGAATATTTATGTAAATGTGATATTTCAGTTGTTTTTTTAAATAATTAGCACCAATTTCTAAAAAGCTATTTTTGCTTTGTCATTATGGGATATTGTGTGTAGATTGATGAGAACAAAACAACAATTTAATCAATTTTAGAATAAGGCTGTAACGTAACAAAATGTGGAAAAAGTTAAGGGGTCTGAATACTTTCCAAAGGCACTGTAAATGTCACTAGAAAACAGCTTATGCAAATGCAACTACTTTGCTGTTATTCTGGCTTGCACTGTGACGTGACCGTATGTTAGCCATAGTTGGCTAGCTAGCAAGCAAGGGATGAGAACGTTGCCAGCCAGTATGCCAATAGAACATTTTGAACAAACGTCCTTAGATACAGAACAAAAAGACTTAACAACTGGGTCGCGTTTCTGGCAACCAACTAATAGAACAAATGACCAGCCGCCTCGGGTAGCAACTCTAGATTTGTTTCGGGACTATATCTCATGGAAGGGTGAAATAGTATGAATAAATGTATAAAAATAAAGTTTTTAATGAAAATATGGCAATCATTAATATTTTGGTAACCCGTTGTATAAAAGTGATAGTCCCTAGAAGCCAGTGTTTGGAGGATATTACCACAACACCCATGCCAATATATCACCCAAACACCAGCTTATTGGGCATTATCACTTACAGAAACTGTAACTCGGCCACTCAGGAGCATTCACTGTCTTCTTGGTAAGCAATGCCAGTGTAGATTTGGTCTCGTGTTTTTGGTTATTATCCTGCTGAAAGGTGAATTCATCTTTCAGTGTCTGGTGAGAACCAGGTTTTCCTCTAGGATTTTGCCTGTGCTTCGCTCCATTCCGTTTATTTTTTATCCTGAAAACCTCCCCAGTCCTTAACGATCACAAGCATATCCACAACATGATGCAGCCACCACTATGCTTGAAAATATGGAGAGTGGTACTCAGTAATGGATGTGCCCCAAACATAATGCTTCGTATTCAGGACAAAAACGCAGTTTCTTTGCCACATTTATTATTTTAGTGTGTTGTTGCAAACAGGATGCATGTTTTGGAATATTTTTTATTCTGTACAGGCTTCCTTCTTTTCACTCTGTCATTTTGGTTAGTATTGTAGAGTAACTACAATGTTGTTGATCCATCCTGGTTTCTCCTGGTTTCTCCTATCACAGCCATTGAACTCTGTAACTGGTTTAACAACACCATTGACCTCATGGTGAAATCCCTGAGTGGTTTCCTTCCTGTTCGTCAGGAAGGATGCATGTATATTTATAGTGACTGGGTGTATTGATACACCATCCAAAGTGTAATTAAAGGGATATTCAATGTCTGCTTTTTGAAAAGGTTACCCATCTACCAATAGTTGTCCTTTTTTTCTAGGCATTGGAAAACCTCTCTGGTCTTTGTCATTGAATCTGTGCTTAAAATCTACTGCTCAACCTTACAGATCATTGTATGTGTGGGGTACAGAGATAGGGTAATCATTAAAAAATAATGTTAAACACCATTGCACAGAGTTAGTCAGTGCAACTCATTATCTTACTTGATAACCACATTTGTACTCCTGAAGTAGTTTAGGCTTGCCATAAGAAATAGTTTGAATACTTCATGACTACAGACATTCCGCTTTTCATTTTTTTAAATTAATTTCAATAACATAATTCCACTTTGACATTATGGGGTATTGCGTGTAAATCAGTGACATTAAATCAGCATTTAATCAATTTTAAATTCAGGCTGTAACACAACAAACTAGAAAAAGTCCAGAGGTCTGAATACTTTGAAGACACTGTAATCATTTTCAGAAAGGTTGTTAAATTGACATTAATTAAAATTCTTGTGAAAGTGATGTCACTATTATTTTTTTCATCTTAGTATGACATGCATGGCTAGTGAAAAGACAGACCTGATTTTGTTTGAAATGTATAATCAATTTGTTTCAACTATGTTGTACTAATATCATATAGCCGATGTAAAATGTTTTCTTTCTGGACATTTTAAATACATTTTGGAAAAATAATTATGGGTTTTCTACAGGCTTTTTCATTACGATAAATCAAGGGCAGCTTTTTGAGTTTGATTATATACACTTTAGGGAAGGATTTAACTTCCCTGGGCTAGCCCACCCTAGTCAACAGCCAGTGTAATCGCGTGGCGCGAAATACAAATACCTAAAAAATGCTATAACTTCAATTTCTCAAACATATAACTATTTTACACCATTTTAAAGACAAGACTCTCGTTAATCTAACCACATCAAAAAGGCTTTACAGCGAAAGCAAAACATTAGATTGTCAGGAGAGTACCCTGCCAAAAGTAATCAAACAGCCATTTTCAAAGCAAGCATATATGTCACAAAAACCCAAACCACAGCTAAATGCAGCACTAACCTTTGATGATCTTCATCAGATGACACTCCTAGGACATTATGTTATACAATACATGCATGTTTTGTTCAATCAAGTTCATATTTATATCAAAAACCAGCTTTTTACATTAGCATGTGATGTTCAGAACTAGCATACCCACCGTAAATTACTCATGATTAACGTTCACAAAATACATAACAATTATTTTAAGAATTATAGATACAGAACTCCTTTATGCAATCGCGGTGTCAGATTTTAAAATAGCTTTTTGGCGAAAGCACATTTTGCAATATTCTGAGTACATAGCCCGGCCATCACGGCTAGCTATTTTGACACCCACCAAGTTTGGCCCTCACCAAACTCAGAATTACTATTAGAAAAATTGGATTACCTTTGCTGTTCTTCGTCAGAATGCACTCCCAGGACTTCTACTTCAACAACAAATGTTGTTTTGGTTCCAAATAATCCATAGTTATATCCAAATACCTCCGTTTTGTTCGTACGTTCAGGTCACTATCCGAAGGGTGACTCGCGAGCGCATTTCGTGACAAAAAAATTCAAAATATTCCATTACCGTACTTAGAAGCATGTCAAACACTATTTAAAATAAATGTTTATGCTATTTTTCTCGTAAAATAGCGATAATATTCCAACTGGGCGACGTTGTATTCATTCAAAGGCTGAAAGAAAAAAATGGAGAATTCTCATGAACGCGTATCTCCAGTGTCACTGTTCCCAGGCTGACCACTCACAAATTCTCCTGCTGTTCTTCGCCCAGAGACAGCAGACACCCCATTACACTTTCTGGCGCCTTCTGAGAGCCAATGGAAGCCTTAGAAAATGTCACGTTACAGCAGAGATGCTGTATTTTCGATAGAGATGAAACAGAAGGACAACAAATTGTCAGACAGGGCACTTCCTGTATGGAATCTTCTCAGGTTTTGGCCTGCCATATGAGTTCTGTTATACTCACAGACACCATTCAAACAGTTTTAGAAACTTTAGGGTGTTTTCTATCCAAATCTACTAATTATATGCATATTCTCGTTTCTGGGCAAGAGTAGTAACCAGTTTAAATCGGGTACGTTTTTTATCCGGCCGTGCAAATACTGCCCCCTAGCCCCAACAGGTTAAGGACATTGAAAGTTTGTAATTTGCAGGTCAAGGATGGGTTGATTCTTATAGTCGGAGTGACTCAGCTTGCTGTTTCCAGTGTCCGTATATGTTTGCTGCTGTATTATTTTCTCCCTTCACCTGAATGGTGCTGGATCTTGGCTCTCTACTTTTCATGAGCTTGTTTAGAAAGTTTCCTTTTTGGCCAACAGAAACAGACATCACAGGCTCCAATAAACTGTTGAAGGGATCCCTCAATCAAAAGGTCCACAACACACAAGAGCTCAAAGCTAAGGTAACAAACAGCTGAGAGTGACAGCTGTTTATCACAGCATCTGGCTGACTAAGCCAGGAGTTAGCCTAAATTAGGGATGGGTAACTGTAGTGCTTGGGGGGCCTGATTGGTGTCACACGTTTGCCCCCAGTCCCAGCTAACACACCTGACTACAATAATCAACCAATCATGATCTTCAGTTTAGAATGCAATTAGTTTAAGTCAGCTGTGTTTGCTAGGCATGGAGAAAAAGTGTGACACCACTCTGCCCCCAGAGGACTGGAGCTGCCCATCCCTGGCTTAAATTAATAAGTTCAAGTTCTGATTACCCTCCTAAATGTGGGGAAAATATTTAAAGAAACCTAATCTATGACAGAACCATGTATTTATAGAATTTTGAATATTGTTCTAGACTTTCAGTTGCATAGCATCAGAACCATGTATTTAGAAAGTTAAGGCTGGTGTATACTTCGTCTATCAATATGTCTGTAGACTGTTGTCACGGGTCTGGATATAGCACGTTTTGGGATGAAACAAGTGTATCGGATATAGCGTTTTGCCCAAAAAACGACATTTTAAAGCACATGTGAAGTAAAGGTTTTAAAAGCATGAGAACAGCCATAATTCATACACATAGAAAGCGACTCATGAAAATCCCTTTCAGATGAAAAAATTCCAACGTGAAAAATTAGCTTAAAAAAATATATATAGACCGTCTTTCTCGACAATTTTGTGATATCCAATTGCGATCCAATTACGATCTTGTCTTATCGCTGCAACTCCCCAACAGGCACGAGAGAGGCGAAGGTCGAGTCATGCGTCCTCTGAAAACATGACCTGTCAAGCCGCGCTTCTTAACAACCTCTCACTGAAACCCCATTCAACTGACGATCGCTTTCAGCTTGCACGCACCCGGCCCGCCACAAGGAGTCGCTAGAGCGTGTTGAGCCAAGTAAAGCTCCCCCGGCCAAACCCTCCCATAACCCGGACGACGTTGGGCCATTTGTGCGCCGCCCTATGGGACTACAAGTCACAGACGGTTGTAACACAGCCTGGGATCGAACCCCAAGCTGTAGTGACGCCGCAACACTGTGATGCAGTGCCTTAGACCGCTGCACCACTTGGGAGGTGAAAACTTGGCGTTTATTAAACTCTAAATATTGTTCTAAATTTTTATTGGTTGAGTTCAATGTTGAGACATTCTAAATGCTGCATACTGAAGACAGGGCCAGAAGTTACACACCCCTTATGTAAGTGCTCTACATGAGATTGGTCAATCAAAGGCAGTTAGTTTGAATCTTGTTATTGAGAGGAATTGGAGAGATTGGCATTTTGGTGTTCTTTTTGGGATCCTTCTGCACAAGATGAGTCATCCACTCTCAATTTCTCACCTTTACAGGTTTATCTGAAGAGCATCATTAGTCTGACTGACACAGAACGCAACAAAAATACTCATGTAATTAACACCCCTATGGGCCCTGATCAAAAGTATTGCACTATATAGGGAAAAGGGTGCCATTTGGGTCTCTGATGAAAGCAATGATCAACCTGCGCTATACTATACAATGTCATTACCTCGCTTACAGCGCAAGTTTCATATAATTGCTTTAACGTTTCAAAATGTGAGTCTGCGGAACGTAGCCCCTTCTACAAAATATCATATAATGACTCTGATCTGTCAAAGTCTGTTACACTGTGGAGAAATGGTAACGCGACAACCTCTGTCGGGAATACAAAACACCTCCACGGTAATGAGTAACCACTGCCATTTTTTTTTATAAATGTTGGGGGAAGGAGGGGGTGGAGGGATGGTGAGGGAGAGTAGGGGGAGTCATTTGGCAAAAATAATAACACTCCAGTCTCCTCTAATTAACTCCAGACAAGGCCTGAATATAAGATGAGGACTGGCTATAGAGATGCTGCTGGAGATTTGCCCAGGGACCGTTGTTGTTTTTAAGCAAGGGGATGATGTCTTAATCCAACCCAATGATTATTCTAGGACGCATTATGAAAACAGCGAAAGCCTATTGTAGTTTCAGCTAAACATTGAATAAACGTATACGCTATTAGAGCTGTATTTAGAATATTGCTTGATTTGCTGCATACCGTACCATCTCTACCCTTGAGAAACAACAAAAGTATGCCTTTCCTCCACCTCTCGTGTAAAAATAATTGAAATAGATACACAGTCAAATCGAGATAAGGTAAGCTGCAGATATAAACATTTGCCAGTTTGCATTTCCATTCAAAATGTGTCTGAGAAAATTCATCATTCTCTGCCCACCGAGGAAGACAGTCAGACCGCAGTGCTGTGTTCAGGCATTCTCCACGGAAGCTCACAATTTCAAGCAATTCCTTTTGCTTTGACAGGTAGTCATGATTGGATGCAGTGAAATTACTTTACAGAAAAACTTCAGTGACAGGGCGCTTGACGGGAAAACATACTTGCTGTCTCTTGGCATTTCGGTTCAGCACTGATGTGGCTCTCTGGCGCATCTGTCCAGCAACTGGCTGTATTAAAATTGTGGATAAAACAACTTTAATCAAGCTCTGTGCTGCACACATTGCAATAGGCTGTTAATTTAATCATAACAGTGGTGAGTTGCAGAAATCATTTAAACTGCCTTGAAACTAATTGTAATGTTACTAAAGCTCTGCATATTCGTAGGGCATGTAATACGGTGTTATTATTAAGACACCCAAGTCTTAATTGAGCTGCACATACAGTGGTAGTGATTCACACTAATTATTAATTTAGCTGGGGCAAACTGTACTAGCTGTAGCCAAAGGTGTGTGGAAGTAGAGTGGAACGCTTTAGCGAAACGTGACTCTCCTAATGATCTGTGTGGATGAAATACTAACAGGAGACAGGGGTGTTTAACCCCTTGGCCTGCAGCTCTTTATGTGGCACTTGTCAGCTATGCTGAACCACCGATGAAGGAGAGTCTCCCACACGCAGCCCTATTATATCCCCAGGAGGCTGCCGTCATTGTACCTGTGTCAGTTAAAGGTATTGGTATGCAAAACGGACCAGTGCTGGCTTTTTCAGAGGTTCCAACAGCTCTTTTTTTTGGCAGTAGATCTTACAGATAGTCCTTTAGGTTTTCAGGGCGTCTTTATTTAAGCCTGCATAAAATGTTATCTGGGCTTCCAGCAGGGAATGTATTAATCAGTGAAGGGTCCACAGGTTTTTGTGTTCTTTTTTTTAAGTCAATTGAAGGGATGCTGGAACAAAAGGCATATATTTTACCTACACAAGTATCATCACACAGACAGAATTACTTTATAATTTGTATGTAGCCATTTGAAAGTGGTAAATGACTGTGTGAGGCGAATGGCACAATTGGATTTGATTGATTCCTGAATTACTTTTTTTAAAGGGGCGCTGAACTTCTTGATTTAGCCTCAGTTTCAATTATCCTCCTCTGGAAATTCGACTGAAAACGAGATTTGGGTCTTGGAAGTGTGCTTTGATGGTGTGTGTGTGTGTGTGTGTGTGTGTGTGTGTGTGTGTGTGTGTGAATGTGGGAAGCATTTGCAGTGGCGTGTATTCATGGATGCCAACGGAAGCCAGACTTCCCCAAAAAATGTACCAATAAACAAACAATGAAATACGAAACAACTTTTATTTTGTCTCTGTGTTTCATAATTGTTCTTCAATGTGCAAGAGGCTGATTGTATCTCTGGAGAAAGCATCTGAGCGAGTGAAACAGCACCCCTCTGTCTCAGTATGTATACCCCATCTACAGTATCTGATGCCATTTGGTCAAAAAGAGTATGACATTGTTGACGCCTGTAGCATTGAATGTAATGGAAGCCAGCAAGCATTTGGCCTCCCTTGATCAAAATATAATAATAGCCATCCAGCGTTGAGCTACACTGAGTGAGCTCAACTGTGAATGGTGCTGGTGCACCAAAGAAAAGTGTCAAGGGAAGCTAGTTTGGATTTGGTTTCACACTAATCACATCAAAAGCAAAACATCATTGGCAGAAAAAAACATGCATTGTTGCATCTTGTTGTGTAATTGTCCTCCGGTGGCTAGCTAGCTTGCTAAAATTGTCGGTTTCCTAAATTAGCCATGGATGGAGATGGGGATTTTGACTTAGTTTTATTGGTTTTACTTAATTCTCAGTAGGCTACTGGTCAATGACTATAATTGCAATTCTGATCTAACCATAAATTCATACATTGTGCCCTTGGCCGAAGAGGATGGAAGTTCAATATCTAGCTAGATGTAGTAGGCTAATATCAACTAGCTGGCTCGTCGTTGCAAGGAAGTTAGGCTAGTGAGCAAACATTTTAGCCAGGTAGCCTAGGACAACAAAAACTAAAAGTGTGTATTTAGTCATAGTACGTTTTGGGTGAGTCAACATCACAGGAGTTTGGTGGCTAGGGCCACGTGACCATTTAGTCACGGTAATGAGGCTTCTCCAAGCTCTGACGCTGCTGATGGTCATTAATAGCCTACCAACCTTGCTAACTGCCTGGTACTCAGCATGCTATTGTCCTTCTAATCACTCTGACATCAATGCAAATGTAATCAAAAATCTAATCAAACACTTCATGAGAGCCTATGAGCTCATGTTGCGCAACAGGATTGTGTCGAGGCACAGATCTGGGGAAGGGTACCAAAAAATGTCTGCAGCATCGAAGGTCCCCAAGAACACAGTGGCCTCTGGCCTCTTAAATGGAAGAAGTTTGGAACCACCAAGACTCTTCCTAGAGTTGGCGGCCCGGCCAAAGTGAGCAATCGGGGGAGAAGGGCCATAATCAAGGAGGTGACTAAGAACCCGATGGTCACTGAAAGAGCTCCAGAGTTCCTCTGTGGAGATGGGAGAACCTTCCAGAAGGACAAACATCTTTGCAGCACTCCACCAATCAGGCCTTTATGGTAGAGTGGCCAGATGGAAGCCACTCCTCAGTAAAAGGCACATGACAGCCCCCTTGCTAAAAGGCACCTAAAGACTCTCAGACCATGAGAAACAAGATTCTTTGGTCTGATGAAACCAAGATTAAACTCCTTGGCCTGAATGCCAAACGTCACGTCTGGGGGAAACCTGGCACCATCCCTAAGGTGAAGTAGGGTGGTGGCAGCATCATGCTTTGGGGATGTTTTTCAGCAGCAGGAACTGGGAGACTAGTCAGAATCGAGGCAAAGATGAACGGAGCAAAGTACAGAGCAATCCTTGATGAAAACATGGTCCAGAGCACTCAAGACCTCAGACTGGGGCGAAGGTTCACCTTCTAACAGGACAATGACCCTAAACACAGAGCCAGGACAATGCAGGAGTGGCTTTGGGACAAGTCTCTGAATATCATTGAGTGGCCCAGCCAGAGCCTGGACTGGAACATCTCTGGAGAGACCTGAAAATAGCTGTGCTGCAACTCTCCCCATCCAACCTGACAGAACTTGAGAGGATCTGCGTAGAAGAATGGAAGAAACTCCCCAAATACAGGTGTGCCAAGCTTGTAGCGTCATACCCAAGAAGACTAGAATGTAATCGCTGCCAAAAGTGCTTCAACAAAGTACTGAGTAAAGGGTCTGAATACTTATGTAAATGTGACATTTAATTTGATTTATTTTAAATAAATTAGCAAACATTTCTAAAATCCTGTTTTTGCTTTGTCATTATGTGGTATTGTGTGTAGATTGATAAGAAGAAAAAAACTATTGATTCAATTTTAGAATAAGGCTGTAACTAAATCTAAAGGTAGAAATGTCATGCTTTAGGTCATTAAAATGTACTGCGACTGGATAATCCCTGTCGTTTCTCCTTATTGAACTTTTGTGTTCACTAATTCTCTGTTTGAGAGAATTAGTGAACAGAGAATTAGTGAACACAAAAGTTCAATCAGGAGAAACGACAGGGATTATCCAGTCGCAGTACATTTTAATGACCTAAAGCATGACATTTCTACCTTTAGATTTTGTGGCATAGAGAAAGTCAAGATATCAGACAGGGGAGGTGATATTAATAATACTCTGAGCAAAAGAGAATGTTTTTGGATTTTCACCCTCCAGACATTATTTCCTAAAGGACTTAATGATGAAATGCCTATGTATGTTATGTTGTGAATTTAAAAAATGTTCCTATTTAAGATTACTTAGTTTTTTTCGTATGATGTACCCAATGATTAATGAAAACTTGCTATGTCCTCGTTGTGATTTTATGGACGTGTTTGGTGCGTCTTGTCTATACACTTGTAATATTTGTGAAATGCATATTGTTATGTTTGGTAGCACTTTTTTATTTTTCCTTAGCCTCCAACTCCTTTCCATATGTGGAACGGATGTGGGTGGGGCTAGGTCTACATAGAGGTGCTGTTTTCGAAAATTCACAAAAGCTCTGACGAAGGCCGTTGGGCCGATACGTAAGCTTATTAAATACCAGTGATACTATCAAGAGCAGTGTGCGGTTTCTTTCATCCTGTTTTAATTGCTTTAATTGTTGCCATGCACCTGCAACAAGACTGCTCAGATGTGCGAGTGCCTTTTGAATGTTTTTGGTTATTGAAGTATAAATCACCAAAATTACCATAGATTGCCATAGATTACCTGTTCATTACCAAAATGAAATTCCGGTAAATTACTGGTAGCTTTGCAACCCTACTTACACCTCAAATGTGCCACAGTGACGGGCTATTCATTGCTAACTCCATCCGGAGGCGTCTTTCAGAAAAATAGCTTCAACACAAAGAAAATGGCCGGTCAATAATTTCTATTAAAAGCCTTAGCGATGGTCTCCACTGAGATTAATGGAATCCTTTCCCTCTTCAACCCAGGTGTCAACCTTTATGGCCAAGGCCAACCTTACTGTGCGCTGCACATGCTGTTTCTCCTAGGTTGGACATACAGATCGTACATCAGTCATTTCCTAGTGCACCGCATCCACTGCTGCACACTGCACTACAGCATAGCAGAAGGCCACTGAGGTCAAGCCCGTTCTGTATGGAGAACCTTGTCGCATGCATGGTATGCTGCATTTTTTTTTTTTTTACAATCGGGCCAGTGACTTGCCTAAGAAAATGTCACACCCCTTGACTTCTCCACAATTTGTAGTTTTACAGCCTGAATTTAAAATTGATTAAATTTACATTTCTTTGGTCACTGGCCTACACACAATGCCCCATAATATCAAAGTGAAATTATCTTTTTCAAGTTTTTTTACAAATTAATTAGAAGATTCCAAAGGCACTCGCACATCTGAGCAGTCTTGTTGCAGGTGCATGGCAACAATTAAAGCAATTAAAACAGGATGAAGGAAACCGCACACTGCTCTTGATAGTATCACTGGTATTTAATAAGCTTACGTATCGGCCCAACGGCCTTCGTCAGAGCTTTTTTTTTTTTTACAATCGGGCCAGTGACTTGCCTAAGAAAATGTCACACCCCTTGACTTCTCCACAATTTGTAGTTTTACAGCCTGAATTTAAAATTGATTAAATTTACATTTCTTTGGTCACTGGCCTACACACAATGCCCCATAATATCAAAGTGAAATTATCTTTTTCAAGTTTTTTTACAAATTAATTAGAAGATTCCAAAGGCACTCGCACATCTGAGCAGTCTTGTTGCAGGTGCATGGCAACAATTAAAGCAATTAAAACAGGATGAAGGAAACCGCACACTGCTCTTGATAGTATCACTGGTATTTAATAAGCTTACGTATCGGCCCAACGGCCTTCGTCAGAGCTTTTTTTTTTTTTACAAATTAATTACAAATGAGAAGCTGAAAATGTAATGTCTTGAGTCAATAAGTATTCAACCACTTTGTTATGGCAAGCCTAAATCAATTCAGGAGTGAAAATGTGCTTAACAACTCACATGGACTCACTCTGTGTTCAATAATAGTGTTTAACATGCTTTTTGAATGACTACCTCATCTATGTACCCCACAATTATCTGTAAGGTCCTTCATTCCTGCAGTGAATTTCAAACACGGATTCAACCACAGCGACCAGGGTATGCCTGCAAAATGGACCTATTAGTACATGAAGCAATTCAAAAACAAACACTGTTTAGCCTGAGCATCTTTTACATCATTGGTTGCTCAAGTGGTTTGCAAGTGATTTCCATTTTTCAATTCGTTTGGATCTTTTTTTTTTTGCTGTGCTCATCTCTCTGTCTGTCCTGTGCAACAATTTGCAATGCGTCAGTGCAATAATGTTATTACCACAGGCCATAGTGATCACACCAACGCAGTCTCCTTAACGTTCCAAAACAGTTCATTTGGCCAATGCCTATTTTACATTAATCAATAGCAAGAGCAAGGCTGCTTCTCTTCACACACATTCTAATAGGCCTAGTATAAAAAAGGCTACAAATAAATGTCCTATAGCTTCTCCTGGGATTTCATGTGAAGTGGAATAGCCGAGAGGCTTGTGTAGCCTATCATATATTGTACACGGGACAGCTGGAAGAGGGAGTCTAGAGATGTGTAGCCAAAGTAAGAAGTGAAATATGAGTTAGATTTTAGTCCATCAATCAAAGTGACACAAAACTCTCCCCAATTGTTGAAGCTTTTTAGGGACAAGAAAGGGACCATGCCCAGGCTATAACAACACAGTTGAATAATGCATTTTATATTTTTTCTAGTGAGTAAATAATTGTCTGTAAAGTGCAGTGAATATGCCATTTCAATAACCGCTAAAAAGCCTTGCGTTTGGAATACGTTTCATTCTGAAATAATAATATAGCCTAGGCAACCATTTGGAGTAGCAATGTGTATTTGATTGACAGTTTTAAAGGCACATAAAGTCACATTAGCAGGCTAGTCATTGTGTATTTTGTCAGACTGTATCGGCGTTAACAGATCTATACAGTAGACCTACCATCGGAAAATAGTGTTGCCTTCTCATGCGCTGTTTGTCGTGGATCATCATTCTCCAGAGTCGTACTATATTTAATGTGGCCAACAATATGCTCAGTTATTTAGGCAAATTTACCGTGCCTCTGCCTTCGCGTTTTTGATTGGTTGTCAGTGTTTTATAGTCAGGGAAAAAATCGCTCTGAATGTGATCCAAATGATAGCTCTCGTTTATAATTCTCCACTCTTTTTGTAGTTATCGTTGTAGTGTGATGACTCCTGTTCACTTGATTTATATATATATATATATATATATATATATATATATATATATATATATATATATATATATAGATTAATGTTAATGTTTTTAGCGTTATATACTCTACTGTAGTTATCGTCATGGTGTGGACAGTGCTTTACCATGTTTATCTCTAAAGTCGATGATGTTTACTTTACTGAAATCAAAGTCGTATTTATGGTAGTGTTAAAACACAATCACAACGCATATAGGCCTATCTTATAAAGACAATATAAAAAAACTCTGATTGCTTTATTTTGAGGTTTACTTTAATGAAATTAAAGGCATATTTATGGTAGTACTGGAGCTAAATCCTTTGTACAATTGATCTATAATTTAAGACATATTCACAGCGCTTAGAAAATGGTGTTCTTTGTTCAACATTCACACAAAATAGCAATGAACAATAATATATACAGTTATATACAACATTGTATGTACAGTAATGTAATAGAATGAGCAGTATCTGTAAAATAAACCCACACCACTTCCTTCAATGGAAATAGATTTTCATCTCTTATTTATTTCTGCATGAGTGTGTGTGTCTGTAGAGTCACTCCCCCATCTACAGTGCCTTTGGAAAGTATTCAGACCTTGACTTTTTCCACATTTTGTTACGTTGCAGCCTTATTCTAAAATTGAATAAATCGTTTTTTTCCCTCATCAATCTACAGACAATACCCCATAATGACAAAGAAAACCAGGTTTTTTAGACCATTCTTCTCTGCAGATCTTCTCAAGCTCTCTCAGGTTGGATGGGGAGCTTTTGCTGCACAGCTATTTTCAGGTCTCACCAGAGATGTTCGATCAGGTTCCAGTCCGGGCTCTGGCTGGGCCACTGAAGGACAGTCAGAGACTTGTCCCAAAGCCACTCCTGCATTGTCTTGGCTGTGTGCTTAGTGTCGTTGTCCTGTTGGAAGGTGAACCTTCGCCCCAGTCTGAGGTCTTGAGGGCTCTGGAACAGGTTTTCATCAAGGATCACTCTGGGCTTTTCTCTGTTCATCTTTGCCTCGATCCTGACTAGTCTCCCAGTCCATGTCGCTGAAAAACATCCCTACAGCATGATGCTGCCACCACAATGCTTCACCTTAGGAATGGTGCCAGGTTTCCTCCAGACGTGACACTAGGCATTCAGGCCAAAGAGTTCAATCTTGGTTTCATCAGACCAGAGCATCTTGTTTCACATGGTCTGAGAGTCTTAGTGCCTTTTTGCAAACTTCCAGTAGGCTGTCATGTGCCTTTTTATTGAGGAGTGGCTTCCGTCTGGCCAGTCTACCTTAAAGACCTGATTGGTGTAGTGCTGCAGAGATGGTTCTCCTTCTGGAAGGTTTTCCCATCTCCACAGAGGAACTCTGGAGCTCTGTAAGAGTGACCATCGGGTTCTTGGTCACCTCCCTGACCAAGGCCCTTCTCCCCCGATTGCTCAGTTTCGCCAGGCGGCCAGCTCTAGGAAGAGTCTTGGTGGTTCCAAACTACTTCCATTTAAGAATGATAGAGTTCTTGAGGGCCTTCAATGCTGCAGAATTTTTTTAGTTACCCTTCCCCAGATCTGTGCCTCAATAAAATCCTGTCTCGTAACTCTACGGACAATTCCTTTGACCTCATGACTTGTTTTTTTCTCTGACATCCACTGTCAATTGTGGGAACTTATATAGACAGATGTGTGCCTTTTTCAAATCATGTCCAATCAATTGAATTTTCTACAGGTGGACTCCAATGAAGTTGTAGAAACATCTCAAGGATGATCAATGGAAACAGGATGCACCTGTTCAATTTTGAGTCTCATAGCAAAGGGTCTGAATACCTATGTAAATAAGGTATTTTATTTTTTATACATTTGCAAAAATTTGTAAAAACCTGTTTTCACTTTGTCTTTATGGGGTGTTGTGTGTAGATTGATGTGCATTTTATTTATTTATTTAATCCATCTTAGAATAAGACTGTAACGTAACAAAATGTGGAAAAGGTCAAGGCGTCTGAATTCTTTCCGAATGCACTGTAAATAAACTACAGTAGTAGAGGGTGAGTGGTAGATATGATGCTGTACAGTAATTTCTCCTGGAATCGAAGGTGCAGTCAAGCCTATGACCAGCTTCCTGTACAGCACCAATGACCCAGGGACCTTATGGATCAACTCTTCAAAAAGAGCATTTTAACAAGAATTCAGTTTGATTTGAACCCCTATTCCACATGTATTGTCATATTTTAAGCTTTACTTAGTCTACTGAAACAACCATATGTAATGGACATTTCCAAATAACTGTTGTGTTGATGGCCACCTCGTGACAAGCAATGCTCCCAGTTATAAAAATGTGCAGATTCTCCGTTATCAGAATACTGTTTGAAAAGCTTGTTTTTCCTCCACATTTACTGTTAAGCACTTGAATCTGATGGTACCATATAGTTAATTTGTACTTTTCCCTATTGTTCCTATGCACTATGGAGGAAAATAGTCACTGAAATGAATGTGGCTTTCCAGCAGGTATTAGTTCTATTGGACGAGAAGTTCTGAGGGCTCTGTTGCACTGACCTGTGTTCTGATGAGTCATTTGGTAATTATGAAGTCAGAGGGGAAGCAGACAGGCTAACCATGGTGCCAGGGTCGGCCTGCTGGGACTCTGTGGTGTCGCTAGTGTCTGTGTGCCATGTTACACTAATGGACAGTGATGTCCACCAGCCGGCCAGTGGGTACCCTTGACAATGCCCCCTCCACAGTGGTGAGACAGAACCAACCTCGAACTCTGACCCCTAGTGGATAGTAGGAGATGCAGGTGGATGAGCTGTGTTGTTTTCCTCCTCTAACCCACAGCTCAGAGTCTGGAGGTATGGGTTTAACCAGAGGTTGGAACCAGTTCAGGAAACAGATCTGAAAACGAAAGTGATCTATACTGTACAAGAACAGAACCATTATTTTAAAAGCATGGGAACTGGTTAATAACGTTATTTTACGTTCCGGGCATTTTTTTCCAGTCCCACAAAAAAAAACGCAACAAAGCACCTATGCAAATCCCTCCCTCTGTCAATCAGAAACTTCATCTGCCTGTGTCTGCCTGCCAGCTGAAAATATTTGCCTCTGTGTGTGCGTGTGTAAGCTTCCTGCCCCTTCCCCTCCGAAGGCTACTGTAGCGTAATTCAGGGAGAGAGATTTTTTATTATAGAAGAATAGTTTAACTTTTTGAATGCTAGTTAGGGATACAGTTTACATTAGGTTTATTAACTACAAAAATATAATATGTTTTTAATTCTGGTGCCGCTCTGCAGGTACAAGCTTGTTAGCTAGATAGCTAGCTACCTCTGTTTTATCTGTGGCTTAACGTTGGACCAATGCGGTTAAGCCAACTCTCTGAAGTTCAAAGCTATTCAGAGTTCCTCCATAGAAGCCGCTCCTCTGTAGGTATAATTCTGTGGCCCTAATTCAAATAATGCATGTCATCACAAGATGCCCAGCGCTTCAAGCCTCCAACCTCTCTCACTGTCACCCCACCCACAAAATTTCAGTTGCATCTCACACCCAACAATTGTCTTTCCATCATGCCTGAAAATAAAGCTTGCCCGTTCCATATCAAGCTGCTCTATCTGCACTGATTGTTGAAGCAATTTAATGTCGAGCTAAATGTAAAAAAAATAAAATGATTTCAGTGGTTTAAAAAGTAACAGAAAGGAACGATATAAACCGTTACTTTTTGGGTCTTCGAACTGGTTCAGAACTTTATTTTGCTGGTCGGAACAGTGGAACGGAACAAAAAAAATGGGTTCTGTTCAGAACGAAATGATTGGAAAATGATTTTGGTTCCAACCCCTGGTTTAAACTGGAACCCTGCACAGGCATGGATTTTAAGCCATATCCATGCCTGTGACGTTCAGGCCCTACCCGAGTCTGATTGCTTTAAGGTGGTCATGTGTGGCTCAGTCGGTAGAACATGGCGCTTGCAATGCGCTTGCAACGCTGCTGGTGCCACCCATACATAAAAATGTATACACGCATGACTAAGTTGCTTTAGATAAGTGTCTGCTAAATGGCATATATTATATTAAAGCCTGGCCCTGCCCAAAAGTAACTTCCTCCGTTAGTGTTCTTCAGCTGCTCGTCTCTGTCTGGCCCCTGCTGCCTGCGCGGCCCCTGCTGCCTGCACTGCTCCTGCTGCATGCGCACGTTTTTTTTTCCTCTGCCTGTGTGAGCATCCATAGCAATGACTACGCCTTTGGTCTGCTCGATGACAAGACATGAGAGAGAGCAGTTAGCTGTTAGCTACAGTAGCTACTTTTCAACGCGATCAAATGGCTCAGTTTAAAATGTTTGTGATCAATTTATGATACCTGAGCCCTGCTGATACCCTAGTTATTGATGAAACGTGAGGCCCTTCCTTTCTTTCCTAGTCTTAGTTATACTTTGACACAAGGTTTGTCTTTTTGTGTTGAAGCACAGGAGTATGGACAGTGTGCTACAATCCACAAATAGACTTAACTGAAGGCTTCCATATTTTTGGAAACTACTGTTCACTGCCATGAAGTTGTTTTTCCAGTGTTCTCACCATTCTTTGAAGATCCGAGAGTCTTGGAGAGCATATAGCAAACAGAATCCCAGGGGAATGGAACAGGCTTTCAAGGGGCAATAAACCCCAGTGGCAAACTTTAGGAAATATTAAACCATTACACAGCCCTACCCAGACACATAGCAGGAGGGGCACACAAGCATGTACACACAAACAAACATCTTTCAACCCCAGGGTGTCTGCAGTTCCTTAAAAAGTATTACATTCATTAATCTAAAATAAAAGCCTTAAATTGTATTAAATTGTCTTAAATTCCATTTTAAAAGGTCTGAAGAAAGGCGACCGGAGATGACTACAGTGTTTCCGCTATGTTGTGCAGTTGCTTAATTGTTGCCACCACGGCAAAATAAGAAAAATAATTTCATTTAAATAATACTCCTGCCTGTTAAGTTGAGGCCTGCTGCTGTGATGATCACTGCCTCTCCCACTGCAGCCCTGGATATATTTTCTTCTGCTTCTATAACATTTTAAATTAAAACATGGCTAATTCCAGTGAGATTTATATTTAGAGGTAGCAATCTAGCTAATGTGTTTTGAGTTTCCACTTACTCAGCTGGTGAATTAGCACAGAATAAATTTGCATATGATATTAGTGCACATAAATATGTAGGCAAGTTCATCTCTTTTAAACAAATAATATTTAGTCCTATTTCAACAGGAAAATGTAACAACAATAGCCTAATGTCATGAATTTTGAGATGACAAATCACTGGATTAGGTTGCAGTGCACGTCACAATATCTTGAATCATGCATTCCTGCTGGATGAAACAACGTATTTATTGAATACAATCACAGTAGTTTATTACACTTCTTAATAAAGCACTGTGAATGAAATGTGTTCTATTGCGTGACGGCGCGAAAAAGATTGGTGCGACCAAATCATAAGCTGGTACCAGCAACTGAAGAAGCTAGTGGCACCAGTGAGAAAAAAAGTTAGTCTGGAGCCCAGCCAGGAGAGCTACTGGGTTTGCCCTGTAGACTTTTGTTCCAGCCCCACTCTAACACCAATCAAATCAAAGTTTATTTGTCACGTGCGCCGAATACAACAGGTGTAGACCTTACAGTGAAACGCTTACTTACAGACTCTAACCAATAGTGCAAAAAAGGTATTAGGTGAATAATAGGTAAGTAAAGAAATAAAACAACAGTAAAAAGACAGGCTATATAAAGTAGCGAGGCTATATAAAGTAGCGAGGCTATAAAAGTAGCTAGGCTACATACAGACACCGGTTAGTCAGGCTGATTGAGGTAGAATGTACATTTAGATATGGTTAAAGTGACTATGCATATATGATGAACAGAGAGTAGCAGTAGCGTAAAAGAGGGGTTGGCGGGTGGCGGGACACAATGCAGATAGCCCGGTTAGCTAATGTGCGGGAGCACTAGTTGGTCGGCCCAATTGAGGTAGTATGTACATGAATGAATAGTTAACGTGACTATGCATATATGATAAACCGAGAGTAGCAGCAGCGTAAAAAGAGGGGTTCGGGAGGGGCACACAATGCAAATAGTCTGGGTAGCCATTTGATTACCTGTTCAGGAGTCTTATGGCTTGGGGGTAAAAACTGTTGAGAAGCCTTTTTGTCCTAGACTTGGCACTCCGGTACCGCTTGCCATGCGGTAGTAGAGCGAACAGTCTATGACTGGGGTGGCTGGGGTCTTTGACAATTTTTAGGGCCTTCCTCTGACACCGCCTGGTGTAGAGGTCCTGGATGGCAGGCAGCTTTGCCCCAGTGATGTACTGGGCCGTACGCACTACCCTCTGTAGTGGCTTGCAGTCAGAGGCCGAGCAATTGCCGTACCAGGCAGTGATGCAACCAGTCCGGATGCTCTCGATGTTGCAACTGTAGAACCTTTTGAGGATCTCAGGACCCATGCCAAAGGCTTTGTCGTGCCCTCTTCACGACTGTCTTGGTGTGTTTGGACCATTCTAGTTTGTTGTTGATGTGGAAACCAAGGAACTTGAAGCTCTCAACCTGCTCCACTACAGCCTATTGATGAGAACACCAGATTCTCCGAATCAACTGCTCAACAGGACCTTGTTAAGTTGACTCAGGTGTGTTTGAGCAGGGCTGGATCAAAAGCTTGCACACACCCAGTAGCCTAGATCTCCAGATGAAGAGTTGACCACGTGTTTATACAGCAATAGTGATGTATGTTTGACTTTAAGGCATATTTTCACTGTGGTTTTATTATGGTATTGAGTATAATTATACTAAGCTTGTATTGTTATCGAAATACAAATTCTGGTATTGTGTCAACACTTTCATGTAACTAATGGTTAGTCGATTGGGGTAGGCCATACAAAAGCAGACGGGCAACCCCATGTTACAGCCATCTACACTGAGTTTACCAAACATTAGGAACACCTTCCTAATATTGGCCTTTGTGGTTGAATCTGTGATTGAAATTCAATGCTCGACATAGGGACTTTAATTGTATGTGTGGGGTACAGAGATGGGGCAGTCACTTAAAAATCACAAACATTATTATTTCACACGTCAGAGTGAGTCCATGCAATTTATAATGTGACTTGTTAACCACATTTTTTTTTAACCACATAACCAGTGTTCAAGTGTTGAATACTTAATGACTCAAGATATTTCAGCTTTTCACTTTCAAATAATTAGTAAACACGGACATGGATCCTTACACGAAAGCCCACTATGACCTCCAACGAGCCATCAAAAATGGATAATGTCAGTATAGGACTGAGAGAATCCTAGTACACCGGCTCCAACACTCATCGGATGTGGCAGGGTTTGCAGACTCTTACGGATTACAAAGAGAAACCCAGCTGTGAGTTGCCCAGTGATGCAAACCTCCCAGACGAGCTGAATGCCTTCTATGCTTATTTCGTGGCTAACAACACTGAGCCAGGCATGAGAGCCCCAGCTGTCCTGAACGACTATGTGATCTCGCTATCCGTCGGCGATTTAAGCAAGACTTTTAAACAGGTTAACACACGCAAGGCCGCTGGGCCAGACGGTATACCAGAGCGCGTTCTCAGAGCATGCGCAAACCAGCTGGTAAATGTCTTCACCCACATTTTCAACATCTCCTTGTCCCAGTCTGTAATCCCAACATGTTTCAAGCAGAACCCCATTGCCCCTGTTCCTAAGAACTCCAAAGGTAACCTGCCTAAACAACTATTGTCCCATAGTACTCGTATCTGTAACCATGAAATGCTTTGAAAGGCTGGTCATGTCACACATCAACACCCTCATCCCAGACACCCTGGACCCACACCAATTCCCATACTGCCCCAACAGATCCACAGACAACACAATCTCTATTGCACTTCACACTGCTCTCCCCCACCTGGACAAGAGGAATACCTATGTGAGAATGCTGTTCATTGACTACAGTTCAGCGTTCAACACCATAGTCCTGCCAAACTCATCACCAACCTTCGGACCCTGGGACTGAACACCTCCCTCTGCAACTGGATGCTGAACTTTCTGAGGGGTCGGCACCAGGTGGTGAGGGTAGGTGACAACACATCTGCCACGCTGACCCTCAACACGGGTGCGTGCTTAGTCCCCTCCTGTACTCCCTGTTCACCCACGACTGTGTGGCCACGCATGAATCCAACACCATCATCAAGTTTTCTGATGACACGATGTTGGTATGCCTGATCACTGACGACGATGAGACGGCCTACAGGGAGGTCAGAGACTTAGCAGCGTGTTCCCAGGACAACAACCTCTCCCTCAACGTCAGCAAGGCAAAGGAGCTGATCATGGACTACAGGAAAAGGAGGGGCGGTATTTACCCATTGACATGGACGGGGCTGTATTGGAGCGGTTTGAGAACTTCAGGTTCCTCGGCATCAAATCAAATTTTATTTGTCACATGCACCGAATACAGCTGGTGTAGACTTTACCATGAAATGCTTGCTTATGAGCCCTTCCCAACAATGCAGAGTTTCAATATAAAAATAAAATAGTAACACGAGGAATAAAATCAAATAGACAAGAATGGAGCTATATACAGGGCATACTAATACTAGATCAATGAGAAGAGGTACTGTATGAGGTATTTGAGGTAGATATGTACATAAAGGCAGGATAAAGTGACTAGGCATCAGGATAGATACCAATAAGAGTAAAATGAAGAACAGAGCAGCAGCAGCAAATGATGAGTGTAAAAGTGTGTGCGTGTGTGCGTATGTGAATGTGTGTGGGTTTTGTGTGGGAGTGTAAATGTAGTGTGAGTGAGTATATGGTTTGTCCAGTATATATAGTCTTGTGAGTCCAAGATAGAATCAGTGCAGGTAGTTTGGGTACCTTTAATTGGCCTGGCTATATACGCCCGTTTGAGGTTGTTGTGAAGGCAGGGTGAAGTAACTAGGCATCAGGATAGATAATAATAAGAGAAAAATAAAGAACAGTAGCAGCAGCAAATGATGAGTGTAAAGGTGTGTGAGTGTTTTTGTTTTGTGGAGGCGTCAGTGTAGTGTGCATATGGTTTGTGTGTATATATATAGTCTAGTTCAAGTACCATTAATTTACTATTTAGCAGTTAGCTGTCTTATGTCTTGGGGGTAAAAGCTGTCTCGGAGCCTGTTGCTCAGAGAGCCGATGCTCCAGTACCGTTTGCTGGACGGTAGCAGAGTGAAGAGTCTATGGCTTGGGTGGCTGTAGTCATTGGCAATTTTTCGGGCCTTCCTCTGACACCACCTGATATCGAGGTCATGGACGGCAGGGAGCTCAGCCCAGTGATGTACTGGGCTGTCCGCACAACCCGCTTTGCGGTCAAGGGCAGTGCATTTGACATACCAAGCGGTGATGCAGCCAGTCAAGATGCTCTTGATGATGCAGGTGTAGAACTTTTTGATCATCCGAGGGTCCATGCCAAATCTTTTCAGCCTCCTGAGGGGGAAGAGGCACTGTTGTGCCCTCTTCACGACTGTGCTGGTGTGTGTAGACCAGGTTAGGTCCTCTGTACTTCTCAAAGCGTGTTTATTATCTCACAGTTCATTTAAGGACACTATATAGGCCTACGTAACACACAGTCAACACTGTGATCAATATGTGCATATTTCCATGGGTGTGTTTGAGTGTTCCAAGGTGTGTGTTTGTGTGTGTTTATGCACTTGAGTGAACACACAAACCCTAATTTCCCCTGACAGGCAAAATAATAGTTTAGGCTCTCTTCTGCACACTGGTTCCCTTCTCTTCATTTATATTCCCTATTCCCTGTTGCTTCTCTTTCGGTAATGTTCCCCATGGTTTTATTGAGCCTCTGTGCTCTCCTCTGTCTGTCAGTATCTGGGGGAATGAATGTGCGAATCTTGCTCTGATAGTGAGTGGTGCACATCAAGTGCCTCCTTGGACAAAAGGCTTGGATGTCCTTTACTCAAGACAAGCTCCCTCTCCACCCCCCAGAGGGCCTCGATAAGCTTAATGAACAGGCACCTTTTTAAATCGTGGCGAGTTTATGATTGAAGTGCTTTTTTCAATGTATTGGTCTTTTATAATCTCTGTCTTCTATTACAGACTACTTTCTCACAGGAAACCTTACATTTAAGTGTATGGTGAATATTGTGCATCAGGAAATTATCTCCTTTTTAAGTCCTGTTAATCTTCTTACCCACAATCTTTAGCTGTATTCTGTGATCTCTGCTTTCTAGAATTATAACTTTCAGGTTTATGACTTAGGTTTTATTATGGGGTTTACAGCTATGTATTTTGGATGCCAGTGCCATTACCAGAATAGCAATTTCACTGTTTTGTTCACCATAGTTAGGACCTTTGTGTTTTGGTTAATCATGTCACATGACCTGGATTTTAACATTTATTTTAAGGCTTTTCCAGAAATGAAAATTTGACCAAAAATCTAATTGTTTGAAGATGGTGCTGGACCATCTGACAAAAAAGAAAAGCGGACATTTTGATGAAAAAGCTTTAAATAAAGGTTGAAATCCAGGTCATGTCACATGAATAACCAAAACATAGGGCCCTAACCATTGTACCTGATTTCCTAATGTGCCTGGTGTCAAGCATCTGTTGCCACTCCTCTTCTACCCAGTCAATTGTACTGTGCATTACGTGCTATTTTTGCCTGCGCTTTTCTCTTGATGATGAGTTTGAAAAAACATAAACCTTCAAGTGGATAATGTCGGCTTCTGCCATTTCATTAACAGACAAGCACATCTCAGCGCCCTTGTCTGTTGTCAGGAGCCCCTCTCTGTACTTTTTACCTCTGTGTCAGCACCGGGGGCCACTGTCGTTTGGGAGGGAGCCCACTCCACAGCCATCACATTGCATAGGTAATGAGCCTCTCCTGCCCATGTGGCACTAGAGGCCCAATCACAGTCAAAACGGTGCTCCACACAAGGGTTTCTATAAGTGGTGTGAGAGTGTGTGTGGCTGTGTGTGTACGCTTATGTTGGTCCACACACAAATGAAACAGGCGAGCTATTGGATAGCAGAAATAGAGCTTCAATTCTGGCTTTGACTATTGGTCCGATATGAATCGAAAACAGTGACTTGTTCTTAAGGCAGATCACACAACATGGTTGTGGTCATTCGGATATACTATACAAATAAAACAAATTGTAATGGAAAATTAAAATTACTTTCTTATTTGGCAAGTCCAAGTAGTCCCTCCCTGTTTGTCTGTTTTCTTCAGTTTGGTGCACTTTTTTATTATGTTGTTTGTGTGTTAGATACCTTAGGAAAATACCCACGTGGGTTTATGACAGTGGCTTCTTTGTGGCAGACAAAGCCTGAATTAGCATCCCATCAAAGCATTTTAGCTGAAGATGAGTCTGGAAATTAACATCAATTTTGCTTTTACATTTCTTCAGACACGCACATTTAACTTTGAACATTCAAATTCTCTACATGTTAGTTCTTTTAGCTTAAAGTAATAGCCCTGTAACAGTGCTCCTACATTGCATTTACATGGTTCCATGTACACCTGAGTGCTCTAGCCTTGATTTACATATAAAGGATTTGGTGTAGGCCTAAATGGCCACAATCAATGCAGGAACTATGAATGGGTTCATTCTGTTCCCCTTAAAGGTTTGTACTCCTGAATACTTAAACTACAATTGATTGGTTGTATAAGCCTGGTCACTGTAGCCTGCATTGGCATCCCACGGATATTCACTTCACAAGAAAAGAGAAAATTGCATGAATGATTTTGTCTGAGAGGTTATGAGTGATTGAATGGTAAAATTACTGAGCTTTGTATGCTATACAGTTGTCTGAATAGCTTCTTACTGAGCCTTGGCACAACAGCCCTTCATGTCAAAGGAAGGTTTATCGAGAGCTGTATGAACTAAATCAGCATCTTTTCAAAAGAACCCAGTCATTCCTACCAATGAACAATAAATTGTTATGAGGCGTTTGGACTGCACTTAAAGCCCTGGAGGGTGTGGGTGGGTAGAGGGACGTTAAACAAAGGGATATGACAGTATTTAGCCCGCAAACGACTGCGTGGCCTTGTGCTCCCGCTCAGACAATGAGGCTTATGGGTCGGTATTGCTCAGTAATGAGCACTGTCGCTGCCCCCACCATACCGTACCACCTCCATATCCTTCTGTGTCTGAGAGAAATTACATTCTATTCTACCACATTGCTCGCTGAGCCTTTACAAAAATGGTTGCTCATAATTGAGCAAAACTTCTCCTCGCTGTACTCTTAATCATAGTTATCCCATTCATGAGAAAGAGAAGCACCATTAACTTCGCCTGGACTCTCCGAATTGCTTCCACATCCAAAACCTACTGTGTGTTTCTTTTGAGGAGGTTTCAGGTCTTTTTTTTAAGTCGCTGAGATCTCAAGTAGTTCGAGGGGACATTTTAGGACTTGTTACAAAGTAGAAATTCCTCCCGTGTTCATGTAACTGGATTAGCGAAGCATAGAGTTGTTCTATGGGCTATGCCTCTGTGGCCTAGCCAGACATGTGAGGACAAACTTGTGAAGTCGTTGTCCAACCAGCTCTTTACCATTGGACTCCTAGCAATCCAGATACATCGCACTCCCCGTTTCTAAGCTTTTTGCCCTGGTTATATCCTGCTTCTCCCCATAGAGGGTACTCCTGTCTGTGAGGATGACTCACTAGCTTATCGTATCCAGCCTGCGGTATTGTATCCTCACAGATGTGTGGGCTCTCCATATGGTGAAGACTGGGGCAACCAGAGAATGCCATGCAATGCCTTTTGCCTCCCAACCTAGCACTGCCAGACGCACGTATGCACTGACTCACCATAAACCTTTTGGCAGACATGAAATACCCAGGTTGAGCGAGGACATTTACATAAGCTACCAGCTTACCAGTGCCAGCCACCCAAGTGAAATTAGCCTGTTGGTCATGTCTATGTAACAGTATAGCTTCTGTCCCTCTCCTCGCCCCTACCTGGGCTCGAACCAGGGACCCTCTGCACACATAGACAACAGCCACCCTCGAAGCATCGTTACCCATCACTCCACAAAAGCCGCGGCCCTTGCAGAGCAAGGGGATCAACTACTTCAAGGTCTCAGAGCGAGTGACGTCACCAATTGAAACGCTATTAGCGCGCACCCCGCTAACTAGCTAGCCATTTCACATCGGTTACATCTATACGACGACAGAGATTCTGTGTTGTCTTATATGGTTTACATTGCCCGTGTTCCAAGTCGATGTGTGTCTGCCTGTGAAAGCCATATTCGTCACAGTGAACTGCGTATTAACTATTTTCATCACTCCACAACAGCTTTCCCAGTCTCTTTTTCAACCTGTTACAAGCTACGAACAATAACCATCCCCCATCAATATGCCCTCCTCATGCCCCTAACCCATTCAAAAGGGATAGAAAGATAGAGATTTTTGCATCACTTGACATTACAGTGGCGTTATTCTTGAGTAACTATAGCGGACTATCTTTGTAAATACCTTGTATTAGGTAGAAAAGCACAATCAACACAGTACCTAAAACACCAGAACTGCCTGGCTTTCAGCCTGTAAATACCCTCCAGAGAACGTTGCTGGTCGTCACATTTAGCATATGCATCAGATGCATATCAACCCACAAGGTGCAGCAAACAAAAGCACCAGCTCTTGATAAATATTGCACAAACTATTATAAAGGATTAATTGCATGAAACATATTTGTGGAAAGGTATACGTTTACATTTTTTTTAACAACAATACTTATTTAGATATAGTCAAGGATATGTTTTGTAGAATTCTACAAAGTCCTAGAAAAAAACAAAGGCCTGTATCGTATGTTCGTTTCTCTTACAATAAAACATTAGTGTAATCCATTTGATCAACTTTATTTGTAGATCTGATTGGTAATAGAGTTATAGGAATTAATAAAGTCCAGTTACAGATTCTTTTGACAAAGTAGAAATGAAAAATATGATAATAATAATAATATACAGGCGAAATGATTTACTGTATTCCTAAACAAAAGCACCAGTGCATGAACAATTGTAAAAGATGAATTGCATAAACAAATAGCATATTTTAATTTGACGTTTATTATGTTACTAGCGTTTGCTTAGAAGCCAGAGCAATGCTGCCGCGTGAGTGGTCATGTGCTGAGTGCATGGACAGCACAAATATTCCTGGAAAGAGTGAAATTTGGAAATAAAGCTGCACCTCTTGAAATATGAAAGGTATTTGACAAAGGTAAGTGTAATAGAAACAGCAGAATATGCTATTTTTGATACTACATAGAAATCAAAATGTTTTACCTGCAGGAGGATTTGATCAAGTGATGCTCCTTTCCCTGCATCTGCAAATTACAAGATGTGCCCATCTCTTCATGTACAATTTGACAACTGATATTCCTAATGTTGTCACTCATCAGATTATTGTCAATTTAATCTTGTGTATAGGCTAACTCTCTTATTATGTGTGAAATTAGTTTTGGTATAGTTTAGCTGTAGTTTCAATGGGCTAGCTATGCAGGCTGACTGGCATCGTTTGGTTCCCACTCATTAAGTTCGATAGAGTAAAGAATACAGTAAACAGTAAGTTACAGTAAACAAAACAGTCCTGCAATAGCTTCTTTTTAAAAAGTAAAACATAATAGAGAATGGTACCAACCAGCAAGGGGTGCGGACAAATTATTAACATGAACTTCAACGTTGATAAATAGGCACAACACAAACTCATCATTACACTATTGTCTTTATAAATTAAATCAACCTCTTTACCCCCCTTATCATTGTTAGGCCTAATTTAAATTCAATTGTGAAGTAAGGTGCACAATTATCACTCATTCCATCCATTTGTCATTCATTCAGTGGGCTGGCATCGTTTGCTTTGCTGGATAGAGTCAAGGATATCTTTGACATTATTCTAAAGGCTTACTGCACCATGTAGCATGTTTTAGTTTTCCTTGCAATACATTTGATTAGTAATAGAGTTACAGTAAATAAAACAGTCCCATAACAGCTTGTTTTTGCAAAGTAAAACCTAAAAGAGAATGGTATCAACCCACACTTCAAATAATTTGCTGCTGATTAATAGGCATAACAAACTCATCATTACACTATTGTCTTTCTAAATTGAATCAAACTCTTCCCCTCATTACTCAGTTAGGCCAAAGTTAAATTCAATTGTGAAGTAAAGCCCACAATTATCGCCCATTCATCTATTTGTCATTCATTCAGTGAGGAGAGAGAGATGCATTAGTACCTGGCTGGGTACCAACGTCCTACAGCACATTGTCTTGACAGGTTAAGTTATGAATAGGTGTGAACAAAAACTAGTAAAAAGTCTCAATACTTTTCTGTTTGTGGTTTCAAAATTCTGACAAATATGAGCAGTGTAATATACAAGCATTTAGGAAAAATCAGGGAAGGAGCAGGACATAGATTTTTTTGGGGGGGGCAGATTTTTTTATTATTTACAAAATCACTCTTTAGTGGCCGTTGGCCTATGGCGGTTCTAGTGTTTACAGATAATCGTTAGTAGTATGTAGTAACAGCAAATCCACACACAAGAATGATGACCCTGATTTACGACCTAAATGTCAAAGGTCACGTACATAAGTGTACACATGTAAAGTAGTTCAGGTTTAGACACTGGAGGGTTTTTGTTCACTTAAGAATGTGGGAGTATTCTAATGATGATGTATACGTGTACAATTCGTAGAATTTGTGTTTGTCACGAACTTACACTGTGCGTGTATACGATGTGCATGTGTGCATGGTGTACGTACGCTACAGGGGCAGGTGCCTGAGTGTGTGAGTCTAAAGACACGGTGTGAGGGGCCAAAACCCAGGTCCCGTAGTCTTGGTGGAAGGAATAGCACCTAGGTATCGTGGAGATAGTGTATAAGAGTACTTCCTAAAAAAAAAAAAAAAAAAGGTAATGTCCTCATGGGAGTTTTCTACAAAACTGTTAGTTCAAACCCTTTGGAAAGTGACTTGAGTACCTGTGCTTTGTTGTTCCGGCTTTCGTGCTACATGTAATGTGCACTTGTTATTTCGGGTCTCGTCCCGTGTAGTGTTATTACGGGTCTCGTCCCGTGTGATCTTTAGAGGTTTAAACCTCACTCTTTTCTTTGGGTTACATCCCTGTGTATTTTATATACGTGTTTGTTTTGGGCTTCATCCCCGTGCCCTTTTTCATCACATGTTGTATTTTGAGTGGAGTAATAACACCCCCTATTACGTATTCTTGCACTTGTCTCCGATCCTTATACAACGTGACACTCTTCAAGGTGTCAAAAGCGTTCCACAGGGATGCTGGCCCATGTTGACTCCAATACTTCCTACAGTTGTGTTCCAATTCATTCAAAAGGTGTTCGATGGGGTTGAGGTCAGGGCTCTGTGCAGGCCAGTCAAGTTCTTCCACACCGATCTCGACAAACCATTTCTGTATGGGTCTTGCTTTGTGCACTGGGGAATTGTCATGCTGAAACAGGAATGGGCCTTCCCCAAACTGTTGCCACCAAGCTGGAAGCACACAATCGTCTAGAATGTCATTGTTTGCTGTAGCGTTAAGATTTCCCTTTACCATTGTTCCTCCTCCACCAAACTTTACAGTGGGCACTATGGATTCGGGAAGGTAGCATTCTCCTGGCATCCACTAAACCCAGATTTGTCCGTCAGACTGCCAGATGGTGAAGTGTAATTTATCACTCCAGAGGACGAGTTCCGCTGCTCCAGAGTACAATGGCGGCGAGCTTTACACCCTTCCAGCCGACGCTTGGCATTGCGCACGGTGATCTTAGGCTTGTGTATGGCTGCTCGGCCATGGAAACCCATCATGAAGTGTCCAACTAACAGTTCTTGTGCTGAGGTTTCTTCCAGAGGCAGATTGGAACTCGGTAGTGAGTGTTGCACCTGAGGACAGATGAATTTTAACCGCTTCAGCACTTGGCGGTCCTGTTCTGTGAGCTTGTATGGTCTACCACTTCGCGGCTGAGCTGTTGTTGCTCCTAGATGTTTCCACTTCACAATAACATCACTTACAATTGACTGGGGCAAAATTTGAAAAGTCACTGAGCTCTTCAGTAAGGCCGTTCTAAAGCCAATGTTTCAATGGAGATTGCATGGCTGTGTTCTCAATGTTATACACCTGTCTGCAACGGGTGTGGCTTAAATCAGTCGATTCCACTGATTTGAAGGGGTGTCCACATGCTTTTGTATATACAGTGTATGTGCATATAAACTCAGCAAAAAAGAAATGTCCTCTCACTGTCAACTGCGTTTTTTTCAGCAAACTTAACATGTCTAAATATTTGTATGAACATAAGATTCAAAACTGAGACATAAACTGACCAAGTTCCACAGACATGTGACTAACAGAAATTGAATAATGTGTCCCTGAACAAAGGGAGGGGGGACAAAATCAAAAGTAACAGTCAGTATCTGGTGTGGCCACCAGCTGCATTAAGTACTGCAGTGCATCTCCTCCTCATGGACTGCACCAGATTTACCAGTTCTTGCTGTGAGATGTTACCCCACTCTTCCACAAAGGCACCTGCAAGTTCCTGCACATTTCTGGGGGGGAATGGCCCTAGCCCTCACCCTCCGATCCAACAGGTCCCAGACATGCTCAATGGGATTGAGATCCGGGCTCTTTGCTGGCCAGGGCAGAACACTGACATTCCTGCAGGAAATCACGCACAGAACGAGCAGTATGGCTGATGTCATTGCATTGCTGGAGGGTCATGTCAGGATGAGCCTGCAGGAATGGTACCACATGAGGGAGGAGGATGTCTTCCCTGTAACGCACAGCGTTGAGATTGCCTGCAATGACAACAAGCTCAGTTCGATGAGGCTGTGACCCACCGCCCCAGACCATGACTGACCCTCCACCTCCAAATCGATCCCGCTCCAGAGTACAGGCCTCGGTGTAACACTCATTCCTTCGACGATAAACACGAATCCGACCATCACCCCTGGTGAGACAAAACGCGACTCGTCAGTGAAGAGCACTTTTTTCCAGTCCTGTCTGGTCCAGTGACGGTGGGTTTGTGCCCATAGGCGACGTTGTTGCCGGTGATGTCTGGTGAGGACCTGCCTTACAACAAGCCTACAAGTCCTCAGTCCAGCCTCTCTCAGCCTATTGCGGACAGTCTAAGCACTGATGGAGGGATTGTGCATTCCTGGTGTAACTCGGGCAGTTGTTGTTGCCATCCTGTACCTGTCCAGCAGGTGTGATGTTAGGATGTACCGATCCTGTGCTGGTGTTGTTACACGTGGTCTGCCACTGAGAGTATAATGAGCTGTCCATCCTGTCTCCCTGTAGCGCTGTCTTAGGCGTCTCACGGTACGGACATTGCAATTTATTGCCCTGGCCACATCTGCAGTCCTCATGCCTCCTTGCAGCATGCCTAAGGCACATTCACGCAGATGAGCAGGGACCCTGTCCATCTTTCTTTTGGTGTTTTTCAGAGTCAGTAGAAAGGCCTCTTTAGTGTCCTAAGTTTTCATAACTGTGACCTTAATTGCCTAACATCTGTAAGCTGTTAGTGTCTTAACGACCGTTCCACAGGTGCATGTTCATCAATTGTTTAGTGTTCATTGAACAAGCATGGGAAACAGTGTTTAAACCCTTTACAATGAAGATCTGTGAAGTTATTTGGATTTTTACGAATTTTCTTTGAAAGACAGGGTCTTGAAAAAGGGACATTTCTATTTTTGCTGAGTTTAGTTTGGGATAAAGTGACTAGACAATGTGATAGATAGTAAACTGTAAGAGCAGCGTGCGTCTGTGATGAGTCAAAAGCAATTAGTGCAATAAGTGTCAATGCAGATATTCCGGGTAGCTATTGATTAACTATTTAGCAATCTTATAGCTTCCGGGTAGAATCTGTTCTGAGTCCTGTTTGTTCCAAACTTGGTCCATCAGTTCTGCTTGCAATGCGGTAGCAGACAAAACAATCTATGATTTGGGTGGCTGGAGCTTTGACAGTTTTTAGGGTCTTCCTCTTACATCGCCTGATATAGAGGTCCTGGATGGCAGGGAACTTGGCCACAGTGATGTACTGGGCCATACCTGCTACCCTCTGAAGAAACCTTGTCATGTCCTCTTCAGAACTGTGTTGATGTGTGTGGACCATGATAGTTCCTTAGTGATGTGGACACAGAGGAACATAAAGCTCTCAACCTGTTCCACAACACCCCTGTCAATGTGGATGGGTGCGTGCTAGGCCCTCAGTTTTCTGTAGTCAACGATCAGCTCCTTTGACTTGTTGACAAAGAGGGAGAGGTTGTTTTCCTTGCCCCACACTACTAGGTCTCTGACCTCCTTCCTGTAGGCGTCATTGTCGTCGGTGATCAATTGATCAGGCCTACAACTGTCGTGCGTGGCCACACAGTCATGGGTTAACAAGGAGTACAGGAGGTGACTAAGCACGCACCCCTGAGTGGCCTCCATGTTGAGGGTCAGCGTGGCGGATGTGTTGTTTCCTACCCTCAACACCTGGGGGCGGCCCGTCAGGAAATCCGGGATCCAGTTGCAGAGGGAAGTGTTTAATTCCAGGGTCCTTAGCTTGGTGATGAGCTTTGAGGGCACTATGATGTTTAACTCTGAGCTGTAGTCAAAGGACAGCGTTCTCAGGTAGGTGTTCCTTTTGACCAGTGTGGAGTTCAATTGAGATCGCGTCATTCTGCGGAATTGGAGTGGGTCCATGGTGTCTGAGATGGTGGTGTTGATGTGAGCCAGAACCAACCTTTAAAAGCATTTCATGGATACAGATGTGCAAATCAATTTAAAAAAATGTTCACATTCATTTTCTGGATATTTTTGTTGTTATTCTGTCTCTCACTGTTCAAATAAACCTACCATTAAAATTATAGACTGATCCTTTCTTTATCAGTGGGCAAACATACAAAATCAGCAGGGGATCAAATACTTTTTTCCCCCACTGTAGGTATTACAGACTGGGTCAGGGAGAGGTTGAAAATGTCAGTGAAGACACTTGCCAGCTGGTCAGTTCATGCTCTGAGTATGTGTCCTGGTAATCCGTCTGGCCCTGTGGCCTTGTGAAAGTTGCCATGTTTAAAGGTCTTACTCACATCACCTGCGGAGAGCATGATCACACAGTCAGTGTTGCTAGCCTCAAAGCACACACAGAAGGTATTTATGTCTGGTAGGCTTGCATCACTGGATAGTTCGCGGCTGGGTTTCCATTTGTAATCCGTGATAGTCTGCAAGCCGTACTACATCAGAGGAGCATTAGAGCCGGTGTAGTAGGATTCGATCTTGGTCCTGTATTGACACTTTGCCTGTTTGATGGTTCGTCAGAGGGCATAGCAGGATTTCCTATAAGCTTCCGGGTTAGAGTCCCGCTTCTTGAATGTGGCAGCTCTACCCTTTAGCTCAGTGCCAATGTTGCCTGTAATCCATGGCTTCTGGTTGGGGTATGTATGTACGGTCACTGTGGGGACGACGTCCCCTATGCACTTATTGATAAAGCCAGTTACTGATGTGGTATACTCATCAATGCCATCGGAAGAATCCGGGCACATATTCCAGTCTGTGCTAGCTAAACAGCCCTGTAGTTTGGCATCTGCTTCATCTGACCACTTTTTTATTGACCGAGTCACTGGTGCTCCCTGCTTTAATTTTTGCTTGTAAGCAGGAGTCAGGAGGATAGAATTGTGGTCAGATTTACCAAATGGAGGGCGAGGGCGAGCTTTGTACGCGTCTCTGTGTGTGGAGAAAAGGTGGTCTAGAATTTTTCCCCCTCTGGTTGCACATTTAACACGCTGATAGAAATGAGGTAAAACTGATTTAAGTTTCCCTGCATTAAAGGAGCAGGGAAGGGGCGCCGCCTCTGGATGATCGTTGTCCTGTTTGCCAATCGCGGTATACAGCTCATTGAGTGCGGTTTTAGTGCCAACATCGGTCTGTGGTGATATGCAGACAGCTACGAAAAATGCAGATGAAAGCTAGGTAGATGAGATAATCAACCTCAGGTGAGCAAAACCTTGAGACTTCCTTAGATATCGTGCACCAGCTGTTGTTTACATGTATGCATAGGCCCCCGCCCCGTGTCTTACCAGAGGCTGCTGTTCTATCCTGCCGATAGAGTCTATAACCCGCCAGCTGTATGTTCTTAATGTCGTCGTTCAGCCACAACTCGGTGAAACATAAGATATTACAGTTTTTAATGTTCCGTTGGTAGGATGTACGTGCTTCCAGTTCGTCCCATTTATTTTCCAGCAATTGAACAATAGCTAGCAGGACGGAAGGCAAAGGCAGATTAGCCACTCGTCGTCTGATCCTCTCCAGGCACCCTGATCTTTTTCTGCAAAATCTAATTTTCCTTCTCCAGCGAGTGACGGGGATCTGGGCCTGGTCGGGTGTCTGTAGTATATCCCTTCCGTCCGACTCATTGAAGTAAAAAATGTTGTCTAATCTGAGGTGAGTAATCGCAGTTCTGATGTCCAGAAGCTCTTTTCGGTGATAAGAGATGGTAGCAGCAACATTATGTACAAAAAAAGTTACGAACAACGCAAAAAAACAAACAAAATAGGATGTTTGGTTAAGAGCCGATAAGAAGGCAGCCATCCCCTCCAGCGCCATCATGGAGGGTTAGGGTTAAAAGGATGGTTCAAACAATTCAAAGGTTGGTTCAAACTAACAACCTAAAATATTACACAATGATGTTTATATTTCTTCAGAATCATCCACGAGATGTGAGAACAGATATGACCATTGTAGAGTCTTTCCTGTTTGTCTTACATGACTCATGCTTTTTTCCATTTGTAATACATCTTCAGTATTAGCATTCGTATTTGATGTGTAGAGCGAGGTATCGCCCATTTATATTTTCAATAATTTGTTTCATAAGAGCTGTGAGCTCTCTCAGAAGAAAACATTTGGTTATTCTTGCAAACATGATACACAGACAGTTCCCATTACTTCTCTGAAGGGGT
Source organism: Salmo trutta (assembly GCF_901001165.1). Classification (NCBI taxonomy): domain Eukaryota; kingdom Metazoa; phylum Chordata; class Actinopteri; order Salmoniformes; family Salmonidae; genus Salmo; species Salmo trutta. The sequence continues at coordinate 20,520,013 of NC_042971.1, forward strand.
TCTTTTGAGCCAAAGGGGTTTATTGAGCCAAAAAGACACCACGCCATTCACCAAGGCTTCCTTGTTTTTTTTTTAACCCTAACTCTCCAGGATGAGGCTTGCCTCCTTCAGACAACTTAAGGTTTACCTAAGGTTACTTAAGCTAAACATTTAGTAAAAATGAAAATGTTACTCCTGCTGAAAGGGATTGGGAATTTAAAAATGGTAAATACGTTCAACTACAATGGTGGCAGTAAAAAATAAAAAATAAAAGAAAGATTACTTTCCACTATTGTAGTGAAACAGCTAGGAGGACTCTGTCCTAATTCAGCTGGAACACACTGAGACACAACTCAAACATAGCACTTAGAAGCAGACAACAAATTAGTATTACTAAGCATTTTTATATTGGTAGCATTACAGGATGTATAAAACTATCATAGACCGAGGGATACAAAGGAGTCTAGGTAATGAGATGCTGTGCTAATTAAGATGAGTAATGAAAAACATTAGCAATTTCAGTAATGGGATAGCTTAATTAAATTAATTATTCATCTCTGCTTCTAAGTGTTATGTTTAAGTTGTGCCTCAGTGTGTTCCAGCTGAGTAAGGACAGAGTCCTCCTTGCTGTTTCACCACAAAGTCATAATGTTTTCCCTTTTCTTTTTACTGCCACAATTGTAGTTTAAAGTTTTTTTTATATTTACAATCCCAATCTCTTTCAGCAGCAGTGAAATATTTAATAAATATAAATATTTACCAAATGTTTAGCTTAAGTAACCTTAGGTAAACCTTAAGTTGTCTGCCCCCCTTTGAAAAAAAGTACAATTTTGATTGGTGGTGGTTTTCTTTCAAAAACAAATTACTAAATAATCTAATGCTTTGGCAGTATTCATTTCGTTCCTTACTTAATTATTTATTATTTATTTACATTTTCTGGTTGAGCATTTTTGGTTGGAAACTGTCACGTCTACTCCCGCTCCCCCTCTCCAGTGCTCTGACTACCGTCATTACGCACACCTGGCACCATTGTTACGCGCACCTGCGCCTCATCATGAGACACACCTGGACTCCATCTCTTCACTGATTACCTCCCCTATATCTTTCACTCCCTTAGTTCCATTCCCCAGGCAGTATTGACTATGTGTTTTATATCCGTACGCTACTCCTGTTTCTTGTATTGGTCCATGTTTCGTTTATTGTTAAACTCACCACCTGCACTTGCTTCCCGACTCCCAGTGTATACATTACAGAAACGGCCTATATGGCATTGGTAGTAGACATGAACATCAGTTTTAGACCCAAAATTAGTAGAACTTTGGTTATGTGGGAGATTTAATGTGGGAGATTTAAGGAATGGCTAATTCTTCATATCTGTGGTGTGGGTTTTCCTTACACAGGAAGCGTGAAAATAGCAAACCCTGCAAGGACAATCATGCAATAAGGAAATGGAGAACGGGGAAAAAACTGATCCATGTGTTATGTTAGAAGGTTGTGAATAGTATAGAAGTAAATTCCAGGGGGTTATTTCCGGGGTTGACTGAAATTGCATGACTTTAATTAGTAGTAGTCAGTAGTGAAGGCTACGAGTGAGAAAAAACGTCAGAAGATAACACACAGAGAACTCTCAAGACTGAAAACCATGGAATTGTTATGTACTGACAAACCTGCGATGACCCTGACATCAGAAGTAGGACCCAAGATATCCCATAGAAAAAATAGCTGAGTAATAATCAGCATTATATGATGCTCCAAAAACATGTTTTCTAAATTTGTACAGAACCCAAATACCCCCCAATAAGGTGCTGACAAGTCAATTGGGGAAGTCTAATGGTGTACTGTGTGTGTATGTGTTTGATTACCCGGCCTGTAGAGTGAAGCTCTATACCTTAGGCGAAGAATATACAGACAAAACCTTTAGGAGTGAAATACAGGCTTGAGGACTGGGAGGTGTTTTGCAAGGTGGTGTGTCCTGATCTGACAAATAGACCAAAGTGTTATACCCTGTACAAGGCCAAGTGGGAAGGCGCACCAGACTCATCAGGGAGAGTCTTTCATAGTGTGAGATGTAGTGTAAAGAATGGACTTCCATACGGCAGAGTGAGGTTCTATATCAGGAACGAGAACATCCACAGCGGGAAACTCAATGCTGAGGATGATGGTTTTAGGTTAAGTATGCTGATGCCTGTTCAAGGCTGGGATATAATGGAGTTACAACTTAGAAAGGTGCTAGAACATAAGTTACCACAATAATATCTCTACAAAACCCTCTGAGGTGACTTCCGAAAACTCTTTTGAAGTCTTCAAAAAATATTTGAAATATCTTTTGTCTTTTAAATTCAAAGTGGTTGACCTGGTATATATTTCAGTTGCTGGGTATTTGACAAAGTATGAACAAGGTTACAGTGACAAGTTCTTCATAATGACAATGTATATCCAGTATCACTCCTATCTATAAGTTAAAAGACTATGATGGGTAACATATCGAGAGGGCCTTTTATATGGAGGAACTAGTTAAATACACCTTCCCGTGGAAGAGATTTTGGACCAATAGAGACACAATGGGTTTTGAGTATGTGTTGGGTTTTAAAGGATGATGTAATGGCTGCAGCGAGTGAAAAACTTCAACCATTGTGCTTGATGTAAAGTACAACGGATTACCTGACTCTCCCCAGTAATTACCTGACTCTCCCATCTCTACTAAAAAACTGACAACAAAAAATGTATTGCATCCCTAACAAAAAATGCTGATCAGTTTACAGTACGTTACATGAATAGCCTGATTAATGATGGCGCCGGAGAAGAAGGCAGATGTTTTACGTGCCCCCAACCGATTGTGTTTTTTGTTGGTTTATTTGCATTGTTTGTAACTTTTTCTACTTATTTTGTACATAATGTTGCGGCTACCTTCTCTTATGACCGAAAATAACTTCTGGTCATCAGGACTGCGATTACTTATCACGGACTGGCAGAATATTTTTTTTCCTTTAACGAGTCTGACGAGCCCGACAAGAACGATATACTGCTTTCTCGGGAACAGGCCCAGATCCCCGTGATTTGAGTGAAGAGGAGGCAGAGAAAAAGGGGCCGGACGGCGGGCTGCCTTCTGCGAATTCATAGGCGATCGAATAAACCTCCACTACCTTCCGTTCTGCTAGCAAACGTGTAATCTTTGGACAATAAAATAGATGACATACGTGGAAGATTAAACTACCAACGGGACATTCAAAACTGTAATATCTTATGCTTCACAGAGTCGTGGCTGAACGATGACACTATCAACATACAGCTGACTTGGTTATACGCTGGTTATACGCTGCATCGGCAGGATAGAACAACGGTGTCTGGTAAGACAAGGGGCGGCGGACTATGTGTTTTTGGAAACAACAGCTGGTGCACGATATCGAAGGAAGTCTCGAGCTATTGCTCGCCTGAGGTAGCGTTTCTCATGATAAGCTGTGGACCAACCTACCTACCGAGAGAGTTTTCATCTGTATTTTTTGTAGCTGTTTACATACCACCACAGTCAGAGGCTGGCACTAAGACAGCATTGAATGAGCTGTATTCCACCATAAGCAAACAGGAAAACGCTCTCCCGGAGACATCGCTCCTAGTAGCCGGGGACTTTAATGCAGGGAAACTTAAATCTGTTTTACCAAATTTTTATCAGCATGTTAAATGTGCAACCAGAGGGAAAAAACTCTAGACCAACTCACACAGAGACGCGTGACCTTGGGACTAAACACCTCCCTCTGCAACTGGATCCTGGACTTCCTGACGGTCCGCCTCCAAGTGGTAAGGGTAGGTAACAACACATCCGCCACACTGATCCTCAACACAGGGGCCCCTCAGGGGTGCGTGCTCAGTCTCCTCCTGTACTCCCTGTTCAGTCATGACTGCACAGCCAGGCACGGCTCCAACACTATCATTAAGTTTGCCGATGGCACAACAGTGGTAGGCCTGATAACCAACAACGACGAGATGGCCTATAGGGAGGAGGTTAGAGACATGGCCATGTGGTGCCAGGACAAGAACCTCTCCCTCAACGTGATCAAGACAGGAGATGATTGTGGACTACAGGAAAAAGAGGACCGAGCATGCCCCCATTCTCATGCAGTGGAGCAGGTTGAGAGCTTCAAGTTCCTTGGTGTCCACATCACCAACAAACTAGCATGGTCCAAGCACACCAAGACAGTCGTGAAGAAGGCACGACAAAACCTTTTCCCCTCAGGAGACTGAAAATATTTGGCATGGGTCCTCAGATCTTCAAAAGGTTCTACAGCTGCACCGTCAAGAGCATCCTGACTGGTTGCATCAATGCCTGGTATGCCAACTGCTTGGCCTCTGACCAGCAAGAACTGGCAAATCTGGTGCAGTCCATGAGGAGGAGATGCACTGCAGTACTTAATGCAGCTGGTGGCCACACCAGATACTGACTGTTACTTTTGATTTTGACCCCCCCTCCCTTTGTTCAGGGACACATTATTCAATTTCTGTTAGTCACATGTCTGTGGAACTTGTTCAGTTTATGTATCAGTTGTTGAATCTTGTTATGTTCATACAAATATTTACACATGTTAAGTTTGCTGAAAATAAACGCAGTTGACAGTGAGAGGACGTTTTTTTTTTTTTTTTTTTGTCTTTGACTCCAGTAATTTGTGTCTTCAATTTTTACTGTTTTTGCCGAGTGAAAGTGACAGAAAACTCTGTGGCTGTGAAAGTCTCTGAAAGTCTAAAATTATATTCTCCAAAATTATTGGTTTAATTGCTATTTATCAATATGAACATGCATGCGATACATGATTTTCTTCTATTACAGTTAAACAAACTGGATGACTTGATTAATAACTTATAATGATCTCCATATGGGTACCATTTGTACAGTCTTGGTATTTGTATTTGTAATATGATTTAGATTTTTTATATGATTTGGGCATTTGTATTAGTATTTTCTAACATAAAATATTTATGTTTAGTATTTATTTAACTTGCCATTTATTTTCATTACGTGATTCAGCTAATTCACCAGCTTTTCATTTTATTTTAAATAGATTTTAGATTTTAAAACAACCGAGGGAAACCCGCGAAATGTGGTAAACAAAATAATAATCCCTTGAAAAGTTAAAATCCAGCTCAAAAGAGTGTGTGCTGACAGGTGCAGAAGGCGTTGTGGTGTAGATTCTGGATCGGATTAGATTAAAAAAACGAAAGAATATACACAAATTCATTGAAGAAGATGACAGTTATTGAACGTTGAATCAGATGAAGTGAAATGTTAACATTTTGCAATAACTATTCCACAGGTCGTTGCTGTAAATAAGAATGTGTTCTCAGTCAGCTTGCCTGGTAAGTGGTGAGCTCCAAAAGTATTGGGACAGTGACACATTTTATGTTGTTTTGGCTCTGTACTTCAGTATTTTGGATTTGAAATGATACAATGACTTTAAGCTTAAAGTGCAGACTGACATCTTTAATTTGAGGGAATATTTATCCATATCGGGTGAACCGTTTAGAAATTACAGCACTTTTTGTACCTAGTCCCACGATTTTAGGGAACCAAAAGTATTGGGACAAATTCACTTACAGTGGATTCGGAAAGTATTCAGACCCCTTGACTTTTTCCACATTTTGTTACATTACAACCTTATTCTAAAATTAATGAAATTAATATTTTTCCTCATCAATCTGCACACAAAACCATGTAATGACAAAGTGAAAACAGATTTTTACAAAATGTAAAACATTTTTTTGAAATACCTTATTTATCCCTAAGTATTCTGACCCTTTGCTATGAGACTTGAAATTGCGCTCAGGTGCATTCTGTTTCCATTAATCAGCCTTGATGTTTCTACAACTTGAATGGAGTCCACCTTTTGGTAAATACAATTGATTGACATGATTTGGAAAGGCACACACCTGTCTATATAAGGTCTTACAGTTGACACTGCATGTCACAGCAAAATCCAAGCCCTGAGGTCGAAGGAATTGTCCGTAGAGCTCCAAGACAGGATTGTGTCGAAGCACAGATCTTAGGAAGGGTACCAAGAAATGTCTGCAGCATTGAAAGTCCCAAAGAACACGGTGGCCTCCATCGTTCTTAAATGGAAGAAGTTTGGAACCACCATGACTCTTCCTAGAGCTGGCTGTCCGGCCAAACTGAGCAGTCAGGGGAGAAGGGCCTTGGTCAGGAAGGTTACCAAGAACCCGATGGTCACTCTGACCTTCCAGAAGGATAACCATCTCTACAGCACTCCACCAATCAGGCCTTTATGGTAGAGTGGCCAGACGGAAGCCACTCCTCAGTAAAAGGCACGTGACAGCCCACTTGGAGTTTGCCAAAAGGCACCTAAAGACTCTCAGACCATAAGAAACAAGATTCTCTGGTCTGATGAAACCAAGATGAACTCTTTGGCCTGAATGCGAAGGGTCAAGTCTGGAGGAAACCTGGCACCATCACTACGGTGAAGCATGGTGGTTGCAGCGTCATGCTGTGGGGTTGTTTTTCAGCTGCAGGGACTGGGAGACTAGTCAGGACCTCTCACCATTACAATAACAGGGGAGGTTAGTATTTTGTGCGAAGTGTTTAGAAACATATTCTATTCTTATTTACAATAAAAGTCACTCCAAAATGACACATAATTTCTAATTATAAGTGCTGGAGTACAGAACCAGAACAACTAAAATTGTCTCACTGTCCCAATGCTTTCAGAGTTGACTATGTCCACACTCACACACACACACAACATGTCTAAGACACGCATACATACTTTCATATTTAAACCAATACACACAACTTGTCTTAGACCTGTGGTGACAAAATCAATTGTACTTAGTGATTCTATCCTAATTTAAGCTCTGCGTGAGTCTTTCGGAAGGACTTTGAACAGAACCTGGAACACCCAGGAACTGGAACATGATCTAGTTCTTTCTGATGTAGAAAACCGCTTAAAGTCAAGTATATTATTTGGATAGGCCTGATGACAACGACAGTAATTTCAGGGTGACAGGAACACTTTGTTCATGGATATAGGGGGCAAAGCATTTGCCCCCTGCTTTCCAAAGCATTTGAGCAAACAGTTTTGTAGAAAACTCCAATGAGGACATGACCTGTTTTGTAGGGACTACTCTTATACACTATTTCCACGGGACCTGGGTTTTGGCCAGTTTGGCCCCTCACACTGTGTCTTTAGACTCACACCCCCACGCACCTTCCCCTGTCGCGTACCTACACACGTACATCGTACACACCTATACAGTACACACATTTTTTGGAACAAATACTAATTCCACGAATTGTACACGTATATGTACAAAAGGACATACATCATCATAAGAATACTCCAACATTCTTCAGTGAACAAAATCTCTCCAGTGTCTAAACCACCTGATCTACTTTACTTGCGTATATGTACGTGACCTTTGACATTTAGGTTGTAAATCAGGGTCCTAAATAATTATTGTGTGGGGATTTGCTGTTACTACAGACACAATGGCTATATATACACAAAACACATGATTTATACACACTCAACACACAAGCCCTATATGATATCTGTATCTAAATGTGTACAATAGGCCTGCTTAATTGGGAAAATAATAGTAGAATCAACTTGAACTATAGAAAAAAATTATCACTTTGAAAAGTTACTTTTTCACTCTTTATCCAGTGAATACAGTCTATTGACGGAAGGTTTGGCTGGTTATGCTCGCCATTATAATTCCACACAGGAACCACATTTTTCACAAAAAGGGACAAGCAAGTTTGTAGATAATAGATTTTTGCGGAGGCAATATACCCCATTTATGAACAGGTGAGCCATCCGATTTTAAACCACCCAGCAATGTGTGTGACGTCCTCTTTTCAGCTGCCCAGTCCTGCCATTGATGTGCAACTGTGGCAGCCTGTGGCTAGATTAGACCCATTCTGATGGAAGGGGCTGATAAATGTAATCATTTTGGTCCGGCACAGTGTTTCCCCCGTAAAGGTATTTTTTCCTCATGGTGGAAAAAGCTGGTATCCGTCTCCATGGTAACGGCCTGGCAGTGCCGGCAGATGGGAGAGACTGCAGGAATCCTGTGCGATGAAGCAGCATTTTACTTTTTTCACACATTTTGGGCAATTCTACAGGTATTATTGTCAACGCTGCTGATTTCCAGAGGCCCTCCCTCCATTTGTCAGATTTGGTTTGTTTTTGTTTTCCTCTGACCCCGCAGCAGCCTTGTAATGGTACCTCTTTATTTATTTGTGTAAAGACATCTCTTAGATCATCTCTTAATCTTGCAAACATGTCAGAGATGTTTTATCATCTTTAAAGCCCCACTGTAATATGTGCATATCAACAGTGGGCCAACAAAAATGTAAAGAGTGGCACATATGAATCTGTCATTTTCACATGCAAATAACACTTTATTTATTAACACTTGATCTGTAGAGCCCAAGGATTGACATTTCATTAGAGCAACACTCTAATCAAGGGGTTTATTATATTCATTGAAATGACTGTAAATGTAAGATTGTGCCCTACACAGTGGCATGTCTTTGTATGTTCTGTCCTTTCACTAATGTTTGAAGTTAAGCTACAATTTCAAACAGTACTGCTTGACATGACGCTCTGCAGAGGGTCACTTACCAAAACCATTGACTGATCAACCATGTATTCTGGAGACTTAGTAGTGCACTGAGAGTCATCAGTTAAACAGCAATAGCCATTGTGTCTCAGAGTCCACCAACAGCTGACCAAAACCTAGTTTACTTTTGATTAGGAAGTCAATCTCCACCCTCATTCGATTCTTGATTTTCAAGGTCTTGCCATAGATGACACTGCTTACCCCAGACACCAAGACACCAGAGTAGTATTTACAACCACCATGGTGGTGTGCACTCCGGCTGGTTTCTCACGACTCAGTGACAAAAACAAATGCTAAATACATTTTTGGCAACCATTACAGAAAACACGTACCCTGTCATCCCGTATACTGGTGAAAAATGGCCAAAACATGCTATATATAACGTTAGAGCTCAGGTTCTCCTCTTCACAGTGCTGTATGGGTTTTCACTGATAGCCGTTATAAATTTCAGCACCGCGCGTGCCCCATCCCTCCTGCTAATTGGGCTACTTTTGCACATTTGTTGTTGTCTGAGTGAGGAAAACGCTGTAAATCGAGAGGAGTTGATGTCATACAAGCATCCACAAACTCTTGAGTCCAATTGTGCACTTCACATTTCCAAAATCGAAAACTCATGTCATTACACTGTCAATGTAATGAAAGATGAGACATTGGGAATTATAATAAATACCGGTTTGATGTCATACAAGCAAACCACACACCCTTGAGTCCAAATGGCATTTCACATTTACATATTTGAAAAATCATGTCATTACATTATCACTGTTTATGATCGCTATGTTTGATCCACAATTACAAGGATGACATGCGTTATACCCTCAGTTGTCCAGAACAGAATGAGCCTATGTTTGTTGTATTGTGACAAAAATTAGCAGTGGACATGCACTTCAATGCACTCATGACATTCTGTGGGCACTAAAATTACAATCTGTTAGTCTGAAGTGCATTTTGAAAGCCTAATAGTATAAGTGTCACGTCCTGACCGGTGTAAGAGGTCATTTTCTATACTAGATGGGTCAGGGCGTGACAGGGGGTGTTTGTTTGACAGTCTGTGTTGTTATTTCTATGTTGTGGGTTCTAGGTTTTCTGTTTCTATGTCGGGTGTTGTTTAAGGGTTGATCTCCAATTGGAGGCAGCTGTTTCTTGTTGTCTCTGATTGGAGATCGTATTCAGGTAGGGAGTTTTCTTATTGTATGCTGTGGGGTGTTAATTGTGAGTAGTGTGTTTTCCTGCTCTGCGTCACGGCTTTATTGTTTTGTATTTTCAAGTTTATTGTATATGGCATTCGGTTTCACGATTCAATAAAAGATGTGGAACTACGATCACGCTGCGTATTGGTCCGATCCTTCTGAAAGCTGTGACAGTAAGATTGTTTTTATAACTTAGCTACCCATGTTGGCAACAGAATAAGATTTTAAAAAATGGGGCGGCAGGTAGCCCAGCGGTTAAGAGCGTTGGGCTAGTAACCGAAAGGTCGCTGGTTTGAATCCCTGAGCCGGCAAAGTGGAAAAATCTGCCGTCTGCGCTTGAGCAAGGCAGTTAACCCCCAACAACACCTGCTCCCTGGGCGCCAATGACTTGGATGTTGATTAAGGCAGTCCCCCGCACCCCACCCCACCTCGCAACTGACAAGGAATGTTTTTGGATTGCGTAAACAACAACAGTAATTGTGTGATGGTGGGGACACAGGGCTATGTTCCAAACCAAAAAAATACAAGTGAGCTTACTTTAATTCCTCAATGGCAAAGCTAGGAGAGCTCAAAAATGCACCTTATACATTAGTTGGAGGCTCTGTCTTTGCTTATTAAAAGTGCATTGAAATTACTAAGGAACTTCGCACAGTTTAGAGAGGTGTGTGGCCACTTAGAGACACCAGTTAGAGCTTTCACTGAAACCCTTGTAGTTTTTTCATATTGTGCACCTACTCCAAAATGTAAATGAATATTCTTATCATGTTACTGAATGTATCCAGAGTATGCCGTGAAAATTACAGTAAATGTAAAATGCACATACAATCAAGTCTAACGTTTGGATTCAGTCTTGTGTCAGGTGAACTGTTGTATCCTCACCTTTGGTCCGATAATTTTCCCATAATTTCCGAAGTATTCTCTTTCAGTTGCTACTATGGTCATGCATACACTTTTATAATTCTTCTGTTAGAAACATTTCAATTGGGCCCTATCCATATAGGCCACTTTTCATAAGTGTAAGGAGTTAAAACATTTACAGTCGATCCATGCTGTCTATTTTTCTCATTTTTAACTACCTGGTAATTTTGTATTTGCTTCATTTATTTTCTCTTTCTTTGGAGGAGCTCCCTAGGTTTCTGAGGGGTATGTGTTCTTTCGTTGCTTTTCCAGAGTGGAGAGTGGTGTTGTTCAGTGCCTTCGGAAAGTATTCAGACCCCTTGACTTTTTCAGCCTTATTCTATTTTTAGTTTATTTTTATCATCAGCAATCTACACACAATACCCCATAATTACAAAGCAAAAACAGTTTTTTAGACATTTTAGCAAATGGATAAAAAATGTAAACAGATATACCTTATCTACATAAGTATTCAGACCTTTCACTATGAGACTCCAAATGTAGCTCCGGTGCATCCTGTTTCCATTGATCATCCATGAGATGTTTCTACAACTTGAATGGAGTCCACCTTTGGTAAATACAATTGATTGGACATAATTTGGAAAGGCACACACCTGTCTATATAAGGTCCCACAGTTGACAGTGCATGCCAGACCAAAAGCCAAGCCATGGGGTTGAAGGAATTGTCCGTAGAGCTTAGAGACATGATTCTCTCAAAGCACAGATCTTGTGAAGGGTACCCAAACATTTCTGCAGCATTGAAGAACACAGTGGCCTCCATCATTCTTAAATGGAAGAAGTTTGCCAAAAGGCACCTAAAAACTCTATGACCATAAGAAACAAGATTGTCTGGTCTGATGAAACCAAGATGAACTCTTTGGCCTGAATGCCGAGGGTCACGTCTGGAGGAAACCTGGCACCATCCCTACAGTGAAGAATGGTGGCAGCATCATGCTGTGATGTTTTTCAGCGGCAGGGACTGGGAGACTAGTCAGGATCGAGGCAAAGATGAATGGAGCAAAGTACAGAGATCCTTAATGAGAACCTGCTCTAGAGCGTTCTGGACCTCAGACTGGGGCGAAGGTTTGCCTTACAACAGGACAACGACCCTAAGCACACAGCCAAGACAACGTAGGAGTGACTTTGGGACAAGTCTCTGAATATCCTTGAGTTGCCCAGCCAGAGCCCGGACTTGAACCCAATCTAATATCTGTGGAGAGACCTGAAAATAGCTATGCAGCAACGCACTCCATCCAACCTGACAGAGCTTGAGAGGATTTGCAGAGAAGAATGGGAGAAATTCCCCAAATACAGGTGTGCCAAGCTTGTAGCGTCATACCCAAGAAGACTTGATGCTGTAATCGCTGCCAAAGGTGCTTTAGGGGCGGCAGGTAGACTAGTGGTTAGAGCGTTGGACTAGTAACCGGAAGGTTGCAAGATCGAATCCCTGAGCTGACAAGGTAAAAATATGTCGTTCTGCCCCTGGACAAGGCAGTTAACCCACTGTTCCTAGACCGCCATTGAAAATAAGAATTTTTTTCGTAACTGACTTGGCTAGTTAAATAAAGGTAAAAAAACAAAGTACTGAGTAAATGGTCTGAATATTTATGTAATTGTGATAGTTAAATTTTTTTTTATTTTGTAAATTGGCAAACATTTCTAATAACCTATTTTGGCTTTGTCATTATGGGTTATTGTGTGTAGATTCATGAGAAGAAAAAAAGTTGAATAAGGCTGTAACATAACAAAATGTGGAAAAAGTCAAGGTGTCTGAATACTTCCCGAAGGCACTGTATATTGTGTTTCTCCCATTATGGGCTCCCTGGCTGCAAAGTGTGGTGAGATTGAGTAAAGGATGGCCAGAGAGAAGGGAGGTATTCATCACATTGACACAATCCACTTATTTAATGGAATTAGACAAATTAACCTGTGAATGGTGATTAATCTTCAAAGTGCAGGTGCCATTGGACCGCAATTAGGTGGAGTGTCAGTGGTGTATGACGGTGGTGTGTGTCGGAGTGGTGTTTGTCAGTGGTGTGTGGCAATGTGTGTTGGAGGGACACATTCTCAGCCATTATCGAGGCTCTGTGTTTCTCAATATGCATACTAACGTGCTCCACATTGTCAAGCTCAGAGTGCATTCTTCGAGGACTTTCTCTTGAGTACATTCTTGTCAGGACGAGTGTGTGGAGAACGCAAAAAACATATTTCAGAAGCACTCGCACTCCCCCTATTGTATTACCTCACGCTACACCTCCCCATTCACTGAAACTTCTTCCAGCCAGGACAATGGCAACAATAGAGATGAAATAAAATATACACAATGCAAATGTTTTACTTCATACTTATCAGCTAGCTACAGTGCATTCCGGAAAATATTCAGACCTCTTGACTTTTTCCACATTTTGTTACGTTACTTGTTCTAAAATTTATTAAATAGTTTTTTCCCCCTAATCAATCTACATTAAATACCCCATGATGGGTGAAAATAGGTTTTTAGAAATGTAAGTATTGTGCTTCAACAGAGTTCTTAGTAAAGCATGTGAATACTTATGTAAATGTGATATTGAAGTTATTTTTTTATTATATAAATTATCAAAAATGTCCTTTTAGAATAAGGCTGTAACGTAACAAAATGTGGAAAAAGTAAAGGCGTCTGAATACTTTCCGAATTCTGAGCAGGGATGGTTTTATTTCACATATATATATATATATATATATACACTGCTCAAAAAATAAAGGGAACACTAAAATAACACATCCTAGATCTGAATGAATGAAATAATCTTTGCATTTGGACAAAACAGATATTTTTATTACGTTTTATTTACTGCAGTATCTATTAATTGTCCAAATGCACGGTCACTTTCCCACTCTATATTTCTATAGAATTTTCACAAATGCCTTACTATACGCCATTCCCAAACATTCTATGAATTTATGAAAACGTGAACATTACCATATCTAAGTATTCCCTTGTCAGAAAATGTTTTTTAAAAAAGGTGTCATATTCTTCCTGGGGGTATATATGAACATATTTCATGTTGCTAAAAACACTGTCAGTTCCACTTTAAAGCCAGCATTCAGACCAGCCTTACTGATTTGAACTTTCATAAAGTACATTTGTGTTGAGGAATGATGCATTCAGGTTGTTATTGAGTCTGTCACTATCTGACTGCACGACATGCATAGCATAGGAATTTATTTCCTATTTATAAGACATGACTTTTCACATGTTTTGACAAACAAAGTTGCTGAGTCTTGTTGTACTGACTCCAACCCACCCTCTTTGAAAAATTGCCAGTCTACAGGAACAAAGTTAAACAGTTAGGGGTCTGCTAATTTCTGTGTAAACAAGTTAGCCTTATCTCACCCATTCTCAGGACAAGTGAGGGTGGGAGGCGAAAAAACAACGGTGGTCAAATTGCGTGCCATGTCTGCTGATTCCTGATTAATGGGCTCTTAACAATCACCCCAAGGAGGGCCTCAATGCCTAAGAACTCTCTGCAAATGAATCCATGAAGGGATCCAAACGATGAGCCTGACCTTTTCAAACGCACCCTGGTTATAATGGCCCACACTGAGGCCGGCTCGGAATTTAGGCACTCACACCTCTAGCTCATACACCCACATGACCACACGCACACACACACATTAACATGCGCACACACGTATGTGCACAAACACACACATACCCCTCTGCCACTAACATACACACATAAATCCATGTCTCACACACCTACACACACCTCTGTCACATATACACTCTGACCTTGGGCCCTTATCACTGGGTGACTCACCCATCTCCTGCCGAGCGGAGCCCTGTTTAGTGAAAGTGATTAAAAGAGGTTCTCGTTTGGGCAGTGAAAGTAATCATGGCCTCGCAGCTCCTACTCTCTGGAATCTCCTGGTATACATTTGGTTATTAATGATGTTATTCGACTCCCTGACTAATGACCGCTTACTTTTCAAAGTTTGTCTGTGGAGGTGGGCCATATGCTGCTGTGTGGCTGGGGTCTTACATCCCCATATTTCTTTGAGGAACTTTTTATTTTTCTCATAATTAATCAATTAGCATATCGATTTGTCCAATGAATCTCACATTGGCATTAATAAAGTCATGATTGTTATCCTGGACCACTACCCATATGTTTGGCTTATAGCTGAATTTTTTAAATTGCAGCAAAACAATGTAGTCACATTGGATATGGTGTGGTACATGTCTAAACAACATTTGTATTATAGCCAAATACCTGATGTTATCTTATTCCCAAACTGGGGATAAGCGCAATGCCGTCGGGGGTACTCCAAATAAAAATGTGATTCACATTTTCCCGAGTGGCGCAGTTGTCTAAGGCACTGCATCTCCGTGCCAAAGGCATCACAACATACACCTTGGTTCGAATCCAGGCTGTATCACAACCAGCCGTGAATGGCAGTCCCATAGGGTGGCGCAACAATGGCCCAGCGTTGTCCGGGATTGGCTGGTGTAGGCCGTCATTGTAAATAAGAATTTGTTCTTAACTCACTTGCCTAGTTAAATAAAGTAAAAATAAAAAAATTATTAGATTTTCCAACGGGGCTATATATTTGCCCAATAATCGAATTAAACCATCTAGTATTCAGCGAAATAACAACACAATGTCAAATACAGGTAGCCTAGTCAAATAATTAACATCCAGTCACATTAACCCTTACTCTCTCGTGGGAATTCCACTAACGATCCTTATGTAGCCAAACGTAGCTGCTGCTCATTCCGTTTGCTCAATTACTGCTTCGCATACAACCCAGTGAATTCTATGCGTTACAGCTGGATGAGTCAACAGACATGGTGGGCCTGGCACAGCTCCAGGTATATGTCCGTTATGTTTATGGTGGGTCAGTTCAGGAAGACATCCTCTTCTGCAAACCACTGGGAACCAGGACAACAGGAGAGGATCTTTTTAAAGTACTGGACAGCTTTGTGACAGCAAATGGACTTTGGTGGTCAAGATGTGTTGGTATCTGTACTGATGGTGCAAAACCATGACAGGGAGACATAGTGGAGTGGTAACTTGCATGCAAGCAGTTGCTCCCGATACCACTTGGGTACACTGCAGCATACACGAGAGGCTCTTGCTGCCAAGGGAATGCCTGACAGCTTGAAATACATTTTGGACACTACAGTGAAAATGGTTAACTTTGTTAAAGCAAGGACCCTGAACTCTCGTGTATTTTCTACATTATGCAATGATATGGGCTGCGACTATGTAACGCTTTTATTACATACAGAAATGCACTGGTTATCAAGGGGCAAAGTATTGACACATATTTTTTTTTTATTGAGAGACGAGCTTAAAGTTTTCTGACCATAATTTTCACTTGTCTGACCGCTTGCATCATGACGAGTTTCTCACACCACTGGCCTATCTGGGTGATGTTTTTTCTCGCCTGAATGATCTGAATCTAGGATTACAGGGACTCTCCGCAATTATGGTCAATGTGCGGGACAAAATTGAGGCTATGATTTAAGAAGTTGGCGCTCTTCTCTGTCTGCATTAACAAGGACAACACACAGGTCTTTCCATCATTGTATGTTTTTTGTGTGTAAATGAACTCAAGCTTACAGACAATGTCAAATGTGATATAGCGAAGCAGCTGAGTGAGCTGGGTGCGCAATTACGCAGGTACTTTCCTGAAATGGACAACACAAACAACTGGATTCGTTATCCCTTTCATGCCCTGCCTCCAGTCCACTTACCCATATATGAACAAGAGAGCCTCATCAAAATTGCAACAAGCAGTTATGTGAAAATTGAATTTAATCAGAAGCCACTGCCAGATTTCTAGAAAGGGCTGCGCTCAGAGTATCCTGCCTTGGCAAATCGCGCTGTTAAAACACTGATGCCCTTTGCAACCACGTACCTATGTGAGAGTGGATTCTCGGCCCTCACTAGCATGATAACTAAATACAGGCACAGGCTGTGTGTGGAAAATGATTTAAGACTGAAACTCTCTCCAATACAACCCAACATTACAGAGTTATGTGCATCCTTTCAAGCACACCCTTCTCATTAACCTGTGGTGAGTTATTCACAATTTGTGATCAACAATTCAGGTTTTATATATAAGATGGCTAAATAAAGAGCACAATTATTGATTATTATTAAATTATTATTTGTGCCCTGGTCCTATAAGAGCTCTTTGTCACTTCCCACGAGCAGGTTTGTGACAAAAACTCACACTCTTCTTATGTTTAATAAATGTATCGTATAGTGTGTGTGGCAGGTTTACAATGATGACAAAAAACAACATTTGAGAGTGCGCTGACCCTGGTGCTAGAGGGGGTACGCAGCTGTGGGTAGAATGTTTGGGGTACGAGACTATAAAAAGTTTAGGAACCACTGCCTTAGACAATGGACATTATAACCATAGTACAGCTTCTAGCGTGCTTCTCGTTCAATTGAACAGACAATGTTTAACTTAATAATAGTAAGAAATACATTGTCATGGTGTGGCTGAGATACCTGTAGCCCAAATGTAGTCTGCACCAGAGCGGCAGGAGGCAGACCATCAGACCGAGCCCTCCGGTTCAACGCCCTGTCTAGGATACTTGTAGAACAGAGACAGAATGCATTTAAGTCATGCTACTCGAACTCCTGGTATGCATATGTACTTTGGTTTTGAATCACCTGGTTGAAGCATTCAAACTGCTTATTGAAGCCTTCTGCCCTAGAGTCAGTATCAACATACAGGCAGACTTGGGACGTGACTTGTAGATGTGTTCAACTCATCCTGTGTTCATGAGTCTAACCCAGTGCTCATTCTTCTCTGTAAAGTTGTTGCGATTTATTTACATTTTTGGATTTTAGTCATTTAGCAGATGCTCTTATCCACGGTGACTTACAGGAGCAATTAGACTTGCTTAAGGTCACATCGACAGATCTTTCACCTAGTCGGCTCGGGGATTCGAACCAGTGACCTTTCTTTATTTTGACATGGAGACAATACTGAGACCAAGGTCTTTTTTCCAAATGAGTCATGTATAGCACCACAATTCACATTAAAATACAATAAACACGTTAAACGACACATTCATATACTATTATACACAACAATACATGAAAAGCAAAACACAATCATAAAACACACAGATTCTTAAGTAAAAAGGTCCCATAACAATCATCTGAAATGCCCTAGAGTCACCAATTCAAATCTAAGAAATTTGTATTTATCACGTGCGCCGAATACAACAGGTGTAGATCTTAGCGTGAAATGCTTACTTACAAGCCATTAACCAACAATGCAGTTTTAAGAAAATAGATTTAAGAAAATATTTACTAAACTTTAAGTACAGAAATAATAATAAAAGTTACACAATAAAATAACAATAACGAGGCTATATACAGGGGACACCGGTATCGAGTCAATGTGCGGGGGTACAGGTTAGTCGAGGTAATTTGTACATGTAGGTAGGGGTTGACTGCAGAATCTGCTTCCTGCTGAGTAAAGCTCACTTTAAATCTTAGTTTCTTAACAAGATCAGTCATAGGTTTTTTAAATGATAAATCATTGTCAATCCAAATACAAAGGTACAGTATTTGTATGTAGGGACTCTTTCGATTATAGAACCATCCGAGGAGTAAAGATGTAATCCATCTGAGATAATTTTACGAGAACTTGAAAACAACATGAATTTATTCACAGCGAGGTCAGCAGTCAGGGCAATTGCTTACATAATAGTATCATCTGCATATACAGTTGAAGTCAGAAATTTGCATACACTTACTTTGGAGTCATTAAAACTCGTTTTTCAACCACTCCACAAATGTCTTGATAACAAACTATAGTTTTGGCAAGTCGGTTAGGACATCTATTTTGTGCATGACACAAGTAATTTTTCCAACAATTGTTTACAGACAGATTATTCCACTTATAATTCACTGTATCACAATTCCAGTGGGTCAGAAGTTTACATACAACCTGTGGATGTATTTCAAGGCCTACCTTCAAACTCAGTGCCTCTTTGCTTGACATCATGGGAAAATCAAAAGAAATCAGCCAAGACCTCAGAAAAAAATTGTAGACCTCCACAAGTCTGGTTCATCCTTGGGAGCAATTTCCAAACGCCTGAAGGTACCACGTTCATCTGTACAAACAATAGTACGCAAGTATAAACACCATGGGACCACGCAGCTGTCATACCGCTCAGGAAGGAGTTCTGTCTCCTAGAGATTAATGTACTTTGGTGCAAAAAGTGTAAATCAATCCCAGAACAACAGCAAAGGACCTTGTGAAGATGCTGGAGGAAACAGGTAGAAAGGTATCTATATCCACAGTAAAACGAGTCCTATATTGACATAACCTGAAAGGCCGCTCAGCAAGGAAGAAGCCACTGCTCGAAAAACTCCATAAAAAAGCCAGACTACGGTTTGCAACTGCACATGGGGACAAAGATCGTACTTTTTGGAGAAATGTCCTCTGGTCTGATGAAACAAAAATAGAACTGTTTGGCCATAATGACCATCATTATGTTTGGAGGAAAAAGGGGGAGGCTTGCAAGCCGAAGAACACCATCCCAACTGTGAAGGACGGGGGTGGCAGCATCATGTTGTGGGGGTGCTTTGCTGCAGGAGGGACAGTTCACTTCACAAAATAGATGCACCATGAGGTAGGAAAATGATGTGGATATATTGAAGCAACATCTCAAGACATCAGTCAGGAAGTTAAAGCTTGGTCGCAAATGGGTCTTCCAAAATGGATAATGACCCCAAGCATACTTCCAAAGTTGTGGCAAAATGGCTTAAGAACAACAAAGGCAAGGTATTGGAGTGGCCATCACAAAGCCCTGACCTCAATCGTGTTTGGCTATATTCTCTATCCGGCCCAGAGACCAAGGCCATGGAGGGGTACATTGAGGATTCTCTGGCTACTGGAGGCATCTGTCTGTCTGTATCTCCTGCTGGCGCAGGGTTTTTCTTCATGGAGGAGGAGGACAAGACCTTGCGTCCGTGCATTGACTACCGGGGTCTGAATGATATAACGATCAAGAATTGTTACCCCCTACCACTCCACTCCTCGGCCTTCGAACCTCTCCAAGGGGACCTTCGGAATGGCTACTACCTGGTTCGGATACGCAAATGAGATAAGTGGAAGACAGCCTTTAACACAGCCAGTGGACATTATGAGTACCAGGTCATGCCGTTTGGACTCACCAATGCCCCCGCTGTCTTCCAGGCTCTGGTAAACGATGTGCTCCGGGACATGCTAAAGCGTTTCGTGTTTGTCTACCTTGACGACATCCTGTTTTTTCCCCAGTCTGCCCAAGAACACGTTCTTCATGTCAGACAAGTCTTTCAGCGCCTCCTGGAGAACCAATTGTTCATGAAATCCGAGATATGTCATCGTTGATGGAAATGTCCAAATTGATCCTGAAAAAGTTAAAGCAGTGGTAGTGGCCTCAACCTACGTCCAGGGTGCAGTTACGACATTTCCTGGGGTTTGCTAACTTCTACCGCCGTTTCATTCGAGGCTACAGCACCCTGGCGGCCCACCTCTCTGCACTCACCTCTCCCAAAGTACCGTTCACATGGTCTCCAGCGATCAATAGAGCCTTCATGGGACTGAAGCATCGGTTCACCACAGCACCCATCCTCGTCCATCTGGAGCTTTCTCGTCAATCTGTGGTAGAGGTTGATGCTTCTGATGTTTGAGTGGGGGCCATCCTGTCCCAGTGATCTGCCCAGGACTAGAAGCTCCAACTCTGTGCCTTCCTGTCCCATAGTCTCAATGCTGCAGAGAGGAACTACGACGTAGGCAACCGAGAACTCCTGGCGGCAAGATGGCGCTGGAAAACTGGAGGCGCTGGGTGGAGGGAGCAGAACAGCCATTATTGGTTTGGACCGACCATAAAAATGTGGAAAATCTCCATACAGCCAAGCAGGCCCAGTGAGCTTTATTGTTCACCAGATTCAACTTCACCATTTCCTACTGCCCAGGGTCCAACAATGTGAAGCCTGATGCCCTCTCCCGCCTATGCCGTTCCTCTGCCACACCCTCGGTCTCCAAAACCATTCTCCTTACCTCATGGCTTGCGGCTTCAGTGGATTGGGGTATTGAAACCTTGGTCCGCAAGGCACAATGTTCCCAGCCTGAACCTGAAGGGGGCCCGGCTAACTGGTTGTTTGTCCCTAACTCAGTCTGGTTCCAAGTCCTGGAATGGGCTCATTCCTCCAGGCTGACCTGTCATCCAGGTTCCCGTCATACCCTAGCCTTCATCCGACAACATTTCTGGTGACCCACAATGGTTCCTGATGTCTCTGCTTTCGTCGCCGCGTGCACAATATGTGCTCAGAACAAGACTCCACGGCAAGTTCCTTCTGGCCTCCTTCAGCCACTACCTGTCCCTCATCGTCGCTGGTCCCATATCTCTCTGGACTTTGTCACTGGGCTCCCTCCATCTGATGGCAACACTGTCATTCTAATGGTAGTGGACTGGTTCTCCAAGGCCGGCCATTTCATCCCTCTCCCCAAACTACCCTCTGCAAGGTGATGGCCCAGCTTATGGTGCAGCACGTCTTCCGGATCCATGGACTCCCGGTGGACATGGTCTCCGGCCGGGGTCCTCAGTTCTCATCTCAGTTACGGAAGGCGTTCTGCACCCTTATTGGGTCAACGGCCAGCCTGTCCTCCGCATTCCATCCCCAATGCAACGGCCAGTCGGAGCGAGCTGACCAGGACCTAGAAACCACCCTAAGATACCTGGTCTCAACTAACCCCACTACTTGGAGCCGACAAGTGGGTGTAGTATGCCCGGAACACCCTTCCCTGTCCAGCCATGGGACACTACCCTTTTGATTGGAGTCCATCTGTGGCGAATTCAATTGATTGGACATGATTTGGAAAGGCACATACCTGTCTATTTAAGGTCCCACAGTTGACAGTGCATGTCAGAGGA
The DNA here is from genome assembly GCF_901001165.1 of Salmo trutta. Taxonomy (NCBI): domain Eukaryota; kingdom Metazoa; phylum Chordata; class Actinopteri; order Salmoniformes; family Salmonidae; genus Salmo; species Salmo trutta. The sequence goes on from NC_042971.1 coordinate 20,541,643, forward strand.
AAAACCAAGCCTTGAGGTCGAAGGAATTGTCCGTAGAGATCTGAGACATTGCTGTGTCGAGTCACAGATCTGGGAAGGGTACCAAAAAATGTCTGCAGCATTGAAGGTCCCCAAGAACACAGTGGCCTCCATCATTCTTAAATGGAAGAAGTTTGAAACCACCAAGAATCTTCCTAGAGCTGGCCGCCCGGCCAAACTGAACAATCGGGGGAGAAATGCCTTGGTCAGGGATGTGACCAAGAACCCAATGGTCACTCTGACAGAGCTCCAAAGATCTTCTGTGGAGATGGAAGAACCTTCCAGAAGGACAACCATCTCTGCAGCATTCCACCAATCAGGCCTTTATGGTAGAGTGGCCAGACGGAAGCCACTCCTCAGTAAAATGCAGGTGACAGCCCTCTTGGAGTTTGCCAAAAGGTACCTAAAGACTCTCAGATCATGAAAAACAAGATTCTCTGGTCTGATGAAACAAGATTGAACTCTTTGGCCTGAATGCGAAGCGTCACGTCTGGAGGAAACCTTGCACCATCCCTACAGTGAAGCATGGTGGTGGCAGCGTAATGCTGTGGGGATTTTCTTTTAGTGTCAGGAACTGGAAGACTAGTCAGGATTGAGGGAAAGATGAACGGAGCAAAGTACAGAGAGATCCTTGATGAAAACCTGCTCCAGAGCACTCAGGGCCTCAGACTGGGGTGAAGGTCCATCAGGACAACGAGCATAAGCACAGAGCCAAGACAACACAGGAGTGGCTTTGTGACAAGTCTCTGAATGTCCTTTAGTGGGCCAGCCATAGCCCGGACTTGAACCTGATCGAACATCTCTGGAGAGACCTGAAAATAGCTGTGCAGCAACGCTCCCCATCCAACCTGAGCTTGAGAGGATCTGCAGAGAAGAATGGGAGAAATTCTCCAAATTAGAAGTCAACCAATTAATCGGCATGGCCAATTTCAAGATTACATAACAATCGGTAATCGGCATTTTTGGACGCCGATTACGGCCGATGACATTGCTTTCCACGAGGAAACTGCGTGGCAGGCTGACCACCTGTTACGCGAGTGCAGCAAGGAGCCAAGGTAAGTTGCTAGCTGGCATTAAACTTATCTTATAAAAAACAATCAATCTTCACATAATCAGTAGTTAACTAAACATGGTTGTTGATATTACTAGGGTAACTAGCTTGTCCTGCGTTGCATATAATCAATGCGATGCCTGTTAATTTATCATCGAATCACAGCCTACTTCGCCAAATGGGGGATGATTTAACAAAAGCGCATTCGCAAAGAAAAGCACAATCGTTGCATGAATGGACCTAACCATAAACATCAATGCCTTTCTTAAAATTAATACACAGAAGTATATATTTTTACATCTGCATATTTAGTTAAAAGAAATTCATCTTAGCAGGCAATGTTAACTAGGGAAATTGTGTCACTTCTCTTGCTTTCATTGCACGCAGAGTCAGGGTAAATGCAACAGTTTGGGCCACCTGACTTGTTGCGAACTAATTTGCCAGAATTTTACATAATTATGACATAACATTGAAGGTTGTGCAATGTAACAGCAATATTTAGACTTAGGGTTGCCGCCCGTTCGATAGAATACGGAACGGTTCCATATTTCACTGAAAGAATAATCGTTTTGTTTTTGAAATTATAGTTTCCGGATTTGACCATATTAATGACCAACGGCTCGTATTTCTGTTATTATTATATTATAATTTAGTCTATGATTTGATAGAGTAGTCTGACTGAGCGGTGGTAGGTTGCAGCAGGCTCGTAAGCATTCATTCAAACTTTACTGCGTTTGCCAGCAGCTCTTAGCAATGCTTGCTTCACAGCGCTGTTCATGACTTCAAGCCTGTCAACTCCTGAGATTAGGCTGGCAATACTAAAGTGCCTATTAGAACATCCAATAGTCAAAGGTATATGAAATACAAATGGTATAGAGAGAAATAGTCGACGCGTCATAATTCCTATAATAACTACAACCTAAAACTTCTTAACTGGTAAAAGTGTAGAGCTGGAAATATTGAACCAACAGCTTTCATATGTTCTCATGTTCTGAGCAAGGAACTTAAACATTAGCTTTTTTACATGGCACATATTGCACTTTTACTTTGTTCTTTAAACCAAATTGAGCTGGTTTCATTATTTATTTGAAACTAAATAGATTTTATTCGTGTATTATATTAAGTTAAAATAAAAGTGTTCTTTGTTCATTCAGTATTGTTGTAATTGTCATTATCATATATACATATATCGTCCGATTAATCTGTATCGGCTTTTTTTGGTCCTCCAATAATCGGTATCGGCGTTGAAAATCATACTCGGTCGACCTCTACCCCAAATACAGGTGTGCCAAGCTTGTAGCACCATACCCAAAAAGACTCAAGGCTGTAATCGCTGCCAAATGTGCTTCAGCAAAGTACTGAGTAAAGGATCTGAAATACTTATGTAAATGTGATATTTCAAAATGTGATATATACATTTGCAAAAAATGTAAAAACCTGTTTTTGTCTTGTCATTATGGGGTATTGTTTATATATCGATGAGGGGGAAAAAACTATTTAATACATTTTAGAACAAGGCTGTAATGTGACAAAATGTGGAAAATGTCAAGGGGTCTAAATACTTTCTGAATGCACTGTCATATTCAAATTTGATTTGTCTTACACAACGATTCCTCAGTTTCTTAAAGCTTGCCGGTCCGGGCCTAAACCTGTTTTCCTGGCCTTGACCCAAGCATAATCTCTTTCATGAATGACTTGTAATAATTCCAGAGTGTACCAGGCATTCGCGATCTACCTTTAACCCTTCATTTTTTTTAAGTGAGCATGATTATTCACAATAGTATTGAATACATCTGCAAAAAGGCTGAAAGCTAAATCAGGTTCAGGGATAGTTGAAATACAATCAAGGTCACTAAAATAAAGATCATGTAAAAAAAACCTAACTAACCGCTATGGTCAAATAAGTCATTTTTAGATTTAGAACTACTGGTGAGAGTCATTATTTTCCAGAAGGGCATTTTTACACCAGCTTGTAGACAAGCTCACAGCTGCTGTATCATTATTTTGCGTATGTTTCAGTTCAGGGTGAGGAGCATTTACCTTTTTGCCCTTCAAGGTAACCTCTACAGTACACACACTGCCTTCAGAAAGTATTCCCACCCCTTGGATTTTTCCACATTTTGTTGTTGCAAAGTGGGATTAAAATGGATTTAATTGTCATTTTTTTGTCAACGATCTACACAAAATACTCTGTAATATCAAATTCAATGCCTTCAGAAAGTATTCACATCCAATTTACTTTTTCCACATTTTGTTTTGTTAGAGCCTGAATTTAAAATTGATTAAATTGAGATTTTGTGACATTGGCCAGCATTCCTGTGGAAGGCTTTCGACTCAGTATTATAAAGGTGTTATTAATGTTTTACATTTACATTTAAGTCATTTAGCAGATGCTCTTATCCAGAGCGACTTACAAATTGGTGCATTCACCTTATGATATCCAGTGGAACAACCACTTTACAATAGTGCATCTAAATCTTTTAAGGGGGGGGGGGGGGGGGGGGTTAGAAGGATTACTTTATATACTCAGTGTAACATATAGTTCAATATATTTTCTGAATGCTTTCTATCTTGTTATGGTCCTTTAAGTTGAGTCTGACATTCCAAAAATTAGCACATTCTGCACTTCTGAAACTAAAATACCATGAGAGCTAGTCAAACCATGAAGCCTTGAAAACAAGTGAGACTCAGATTCTGCGTCATGGAACCTGGATTCCTGGAATCAGAAATAAGTAATAGTGGGTCACATACTTGGGGCCTGGTCAGGAGGATGCATTGTTACAGAATTTTCCAAAAGAAATATAGAATAGATATGATTGTGAAATCAAATAATGTCAACTCTATGAATGTTTCACTTCTCTATATACAGCCTTGGTGTGAAGAAACCCACTCTCTTGGATGCATTCAGTCTTGGAACGATGGTCTTCACTGCTTTGCTAATGCCAGTCTCTGACAATGTACTGTACACACAAATCCCAAATACATAAAATGCTGAGGATAGACTTTTGATGTCTTAACTGAGGTTGATTGTGTGTGAACATTGCTGGTGTTCTGTGACCTTTTTCTTTAATACTTCAATTAGTTTAAACCCCCACAGTGCACAGTGAGATTAGGATCAGGTAATGATTTTATATGGTATAAATTAGACCTGTTTTGTTTTTGATTTTCATGAAATTATAATATTATCTCTCAGTAAGTCATGTCAGTCAGTAGACCCCTTTAAGAACTCCTTATCCCCCACAACCTTATTTATCATCCTCCCAACAGCAGTTTCAACTCCAGTGAACATAATGACTTTTGACTGTTTCTTGATCCTACCTCTTCTTGTACCTAGCTGGCGCTGTGTCATCGTCTCTTGGCCTCTCCATGGACCTTGTGGGGGTTAATTTCTTTACTATCAAATGAAAGGAGACAAACGTATCAAACCAGTCAGAGTTATACTTAAACAAAATATTTATTCACTTATTAATAAGGAAGCAGGTCAATACAACACACACATATAAAGTTCATTGATTGAGTGCTCTATGTTAATGATGGCTGGTCGACGAATCACCCTCAGATGATTCGTTGAGAGCCGTGAGACAAAAGTACAAAGGTTTTTTATAGCGAAGATACACCCCCTTGAGGCTACATGACAAAAAACAGCTGTATGGAATGGGTCACAAGGTTAAGACGAGTATGAAAGATACTTATAATTCACAGCAGACAGTACCTGCTGTAAAACAGTTATATTTGTGTAGAGACCAAGGTCTAGCCCTGGGGTCATCTCTCCCTGGTACCTTAGAGAACAGAAACATTAACTCATGCTCTGGAATCCGGTATCACCCAAAGACATGATAAATCTTCGAGGCCCATCCTCAGTAGAACACACACAGATCAGCGTTCTAACAACCCCGTAATCTGTTGCATAAAACAACCATTTGTTGCAATAACAGCATTATAACATAATCTTGTAATTTCTCCAACATAACCTTAAGAAACCATTGATTTTTATATATTTTTTATATTTAGCCCTATTTTTCTCCCCAATTTCGTGATTGCGATCTTGCCTCATCACTGCAACTCCCAACGGGCTTGGGAGAGGCGAAGGTCAGGTCATACAGTTGAAGTCGGAAGTTTACATACACCTTAGCCAAATACATTTAAACTCAGTTTTTCACAATTCATGACATTTAATCCTAGTAAATATTCCCATTTAATCCTAGTAAATATTCAGTTAGGATCACCACTTTATTTTAAGAATGTGAAATGATAGAATAATAGTAGAGTGAATGATTCATTTCAACTTTTATTTCTTTCATCACATTCCAAGTGGGTCAGAAGTTGACATACACTCAATTAGTATTTGGTAGCATTGCCTTTAAATTGTTTAACTTGGGTGAAACGTTTCGTGTAGCCTTCCACAAGCTTCCCACAATAAGTTGGGTGAATTTTGGCCCATTCCTCCTGACAGAGATGGTGTAACTGAGTCAGGTTTGTAGGCCTCTTTGCTCGCACATGCTTTTCAATTCTGCCCACAAATGTTCTATAGGATTGAGGTCAGGGCTTTGTGATGGCCATTCCAATACCTTGACTTTGTTGTCCTTAAGCCATTTTGCCACAACTTTGGAAGTATGCTTGGGGTAATTGTCCATTTGGAACACCCATTTGCTACCAATATTTAACTTCCTGACTGATGTCTTGAGATGTTTCTTCAATATACCAACATAATTTTCCTTGCACATGATGCCATCTATTTTGTGAAGTGCAACAGTCCCTCCTGTAGCAAAGAACCCCCACAACATGATGCTGCCACCCCCGTGTTTCACGTTTGGTATGGTGTTCTTCGGCTTGCAAGCCTCCCCATTTTTCCTCCAAACAAAATGATGGTCATTATGGCCAAACAGTTCTATTTTTGATTCATCAGACCAGAGGACATTTCTCCAAAAAGTACGATCTTTGTCCCCATGTGCAGTTGCAAACCGTAGTCTGGCTTTTTATGGCGGTTTTGGAGCAGTGGCTTCTTCCTTGCTGAGTGGCCTTTCAGGTTATGTCGATATAGGACTCGTTTTACTGTGGATATAGATACGTTTGTATCTGTTTCCTCCAGCATCTTCACAAGGTCCTTTGCTGTTGTTCTGGGATTGATTTGCACTTTTCGCACCAAAGTACGTTCATCTCTAGGAGACAGAACGTGTCTCCTTCCTGAGTGGTATGACGTCTGCATGGTTCCATGGTGTTTATACTTGCGTACTATTGTTTGTACAGATGAACGTGGTACCTTCAGGCATTTGGAAATTGCTCCCAAGGATGAACCAGACTGAGGTCTTGGCTGATTTCTTTTGATTTTCCCATGATGTCAAGCAAAGAGGCACTGAGTTTTAAGGTAGGACTTGAAATACCTCCACAGGTACACCTCCAATTGACTCAAATTATGTCAATTAGCCTATCAGAAGCTTCTAAAACCATGACATAATTTTCTGGAATTTTCCAAGCTGTTTAAAGGCACAGTCAACTTAGTGTATGTAAACTTCTGACCCACTGGAATTGTGATACAGTGAATTATAAGTGAAATAATATGTCTGTAAACAATTGTTGGAAAAACCACTTGTGTCATGCACAAAGTAGATGTCCTAACCGACTTGCCAAAACTATAGTTTGTTAACAAGAAATTAGTGGAGTGGTATGTAAACTTCCTACTTCAACTGTATCGATTTTACCACCAGGTGTTAGCAAAGAAAAGTTTGGCCTCGGTTGGTTTTCTTACTGCGGCTTGACTCATACTGTCACGACTTCTCCCGAAGTCAGTTCCTCTCCTTGTTCGGGCGGTGTTCGGTGGTCGATGTCACCGGTCTTCTAGCCATCGCCGATCCAATTTTCATTTTCCATTTGTTTTGACTTGTTTTCCCACACACCTGGTTTTCATTCCCTCATTACGTATGGTGTATTTAACCCTCTGTTCCCCCCATGTCTTTGTGCGGAATTGTTTGTTGTAAGTGCTTGTGCACATTGTTGTCTGGTGCGCGACGGGTTTTGTACCCATAAGTTGTTATTCTGGACGCCGGTGGTTTTGTATATTAAACTGCTCCGGTTATTTCCCAGTTCTGCTCTCCTGCGTCTGACATCTCTGCCACCAGTTACACACCCCTGACACATACTACGTAACTGGAAGAGTGCAGATTGAGCCAATCTGTTGATTTCGGACTAACTCATGGTGGAGACTAGATCAAAATTACAGGAGAGGCAAGGGAAATGTAGTAGGATATGGGAACACTTTTTGAATTATATAAGGGACTGGACGTGTGGGTGAGAAGCTAGGGTATAAGTTAGAACAAATGTATGTGTAATGGTGTTTTTTTGTTTGTTTATTTTTATCTAAAAATATGATTACTTTATTATATTATTATTATTTATGTATTTTTACTTGCTGTTTAATATTACAACCACTGATATATGGTTGAAAGGTGCAGTCTTGTTTGCTGTCTTGTTGGGTGTTATGTTTTTGTTATTAGTGTTATGTAATGGTGTAATGTCATATTGATAAGTTTTTTCTAAAAACTTTATTGACAAAAAAAACATTAACAAATGGTACAGATTTGTGCATAATGTATGCCTTCTCCACCAATACACCACATTCATCCTGTAAGGCTGCAGTTTAGTATGTTAATTCACCATATCACAGTCAAAGATTCAACCTCTTTGTGCAGAGGTCATGACCTTCACATCTTCCCATAGAAACCGAAAATAATTTTGGGCCAATTAAGTGACAAAATTATGTTGCCAACTAAATTATTCAGACAACATCTATGATGTCAGTGATAAATGTCGGAGCTCTCGAAGGCATGACGGTGGGTTTGTCATGTGAGAGGGGTGTAGGTGTATCATGGCGCCGGAGAAGATCGCTGACGTTTTACGTGCTCCTAGCCAACTGTTTTTTGTTGTTGTTCATAACATATTTTTAAACTTATTTCATACATAATGTTGCTGCTAACGTCTCTTAGGACCGTAAATAACTTTTGGACATCAGAACAGCGATTAGTCACCACGAACTGGCAGAACCTTTTTATTCCATTAACGAGTCCGACGAGCCCGACGTGAAGGAAATACTGCTTTCCATGGAATAGGCCCAAATCCCCATTTTCTGTGTAAAGAGAAGATGGAAGAAAAGAGGGTGGAGGTCGGGCTGGAGTCTGAAAATCTGTAGGCGATCTAATAGACCCCCCACTGCCTTCCGATCTACTAGCTAACGTGCAATCATTGGAAAATAAAATCGACGACCTACGAGGAAGATTCTCAACTACCAACGGGACATTAAAAACAGTAATATCTTATGTTTCACAGAGTCGTGGCTGAACGACGACATTATCAACACACAGCGTGCTGGTTATACACTGTATCAGCAGGATAGAACAGGGATATATGGTAAGACAAGGGGTGGCGGACTATGTATATTTCTAAACAACAGCTGGTGCACGGTATCAAAGGAAGTCTTGAGGTTTTGCTCGCCTGAGGTATCTTATGATAAGCTGTAGACCAAACTATCTACCGAGAGATTTTTCATCTGTATTTTTCGTAGCTGTCTACATACCACCACAGACAGATGTTGGCACTAAGACCGCACTCAATGAGCTGTATTCCGCCATAAGCAAACAAAAAAACGCTCATCCAGAGGCGGCGCTCCTAGTGGCCGGGGACTTTAATGCAGGGAAACTTAAATACGTTTTACCAAATTTCTATCAGCATGATAAATGTGCAACCAGAGGGAAAAAAACTCGAAACCACCTTTAATCCACACACAGAGATGCATACAAAGCTCTCCCTCGTTCTCCATTTGGCAAATCTGACCATAATGTTATCCTCCTGATTCATGCATGAGAGCACCAGCTGTTCCGGAGGATTTCTGATCATGCTCTCTGCAGCCGATGTGAGTAAGACCTTTAAACAGGTCAAAATTAACAAGGCCGCAGGGCCAGATGGATTACCAGGATGTATGCTCCGAGCATGCGCTGACCAACTGGCAAGTGTTTTCACTGACATTTTCAACCTCTCCCTGTCCGAGTCTGTAAAACCAACATGTTTTAAGCAGACCACCAAAGTCCTTTGCCCAAGAACACTAAGGTAACCTGCCTAACTGACTACTGACACGTAGCACTCACGTCTGTAGCTATGAAGTGCTTTGAAAGGCTGGTCATGGCTAACATCAGCATCATTATCCTAGAAACCCTAGAACCCCACTCCAATTTGCATACCGCCCAAACAGATCCACAGATGATGCAATCTCTATTGCACTCCATACGGCCCTTTCACACCTGGACAAAAGGAACAACAATGTGAGAATCCTATTCATTGACTACAACTCAGCGTTCAACACCATAGTGCCCTCAAAGTTCATCAATAAGATAAGGACACTGGGACTAAACACCTCCCTCTGCAACTGGATTCTGGACTTCCTGACAGGCCACCCCCAGGTGTTAAGGATAGGTAACAACACATCCGCCACGCTGATCCTCAACACAGGGGCCCCTCAGGGGTGCGTGCTCAGTCCCCTCCTGTACTCCCTGTTCACTCATGACTGCACGGCTCCAACACTATCATTAAGTTTGCAGATGACACAACATTTAACACTAAACAATCAACTTCAGACTTCAACTCTATATCCCATATTAAGCACAGCTGTGTGGACTCTGGGATAGGCTGTTCTACCCATTCTTCAAGCTTTTTAAGAGCCTCCTTCCAAAAAAGGGATAACCATGGGACATTCCCATACATCATGCAAAAAGGTACCTACTTCACCCTGGCATTTCCAACATAAATTATTTTGCAATAAACCCATTTTATTTAATTTTACTGAGGTCCAGTAGTACCTATGATCAATCTTATAATGTGTACATTTCCCCTTTGTATCCCTGGTACACCACCCTACATTGGAAACAACCTTTTTTCATACATCCTCCTCAGTGTCACAATTAAGATCACTCTGCCAAATCAATCTTAAATTATCACAGTTTCCATATTGTGCATATGAGACTATATAAAACACTGAAGTGGAGTGTGATTTTCCTGGTAACATGAAATATTGTTCTAAAAAGTTTTCATCTCTGGAGGTTAATACTCATAAGATACAACTAAGGAGCTGCATGGGGTAAGTATTTCCAGAAATCTCCCTTATCTAGTTAATAAAATTTCTACTTCAGGTCCTGATAGGACATAAGCACTCCTTTCTCATATAGATCCCCTAGTGCATGCAGGCCTTGTCTAAGTCATCCCTCCCAGATAAATGAATGTTTTCCTATGTAAACTGATGGGTTATGCCATGTGGAAGAATAGTTTTGTTTATACTGGAAAATTCCAAGCATCTTATGAATCTTAACCCATACCTCTCAGGGATGTGTTAGGATTGGTTTAGCCTCTTCAGTTGGCTGTCTCATTTGTCACAAGGCCTCATTAGGCTTAAACGGGGCTGTGATAGACCTCTCAATCCGTCCATCCCATTTATTCTGTTTTTCCCATCCCAAAGATAATCCTTAATAATTTGATTGTGCTGCTTAAATCGTAAGGGAGAAATGGTCACAGGGAGCATCATGGACCCATAATTTAACTGTAGGGCCATAACCATTTTAACAGTATTTATTTTTCCCCATAAAGTAAGATTAAGCAACCTCCGTTTATCAAGATCATTCTTTATTTTTTGTAGTAGTGGCATCATATTAATTTGCATGATATTCTGTAGTTTGTTGCTTAATTTTATACCCAGGTATTTCATCCCTGATGGCACCCATTTTAACTGAAATTAAGTAATTGCAACAGGAGGGCATCATTTGAATACAGGCATAGTCTCTGACTTCTGCCAATTCATCTTATAACCAGATATGTGAGAACAGTTCAATTGTGTTCAAAACGAAAGGGATTGATGTGGCCAGTTCCCTAATAAGTAACAATATGTCGTCAGCATATAAAAACAGCTTATGCTCTCTGGCACCTCCCATCACTCCTTTGATTCCAGAATCAGCTCTGATTGCTGCTGCCAAGGGCTCCAAACATTTAGTAAAAAGGAGAGGTGAGAGAGGACTGCCCTTCTGGGTTCCCCTCGACAAATTAAAAAAGGAAGAGATCATAACATTTGTGCTGCTCTTAAATTGGAATATAAAACCTTAACCCACTTGATAAATCCAGGGCCAAAGCCAAACTTTTCAAGGGTATATGTCAAGAAGCCCCACTCCACCCTATTGAATGCCATCTCCACATCTAGGGAAAGGGTTGCCACCTGAGTATCCTCTGTTTGACTCAGCCACATGAGTTGAAGCAAACGTCTAAGATTGTCTGTGGAGGTTCTACTTTTTACAAATCCCACCTGATCTGTGTGAATAATATCAGGTAAAAACCTTCTCCAGCCTCATGGCTAGTACTTTGGAGAGCACCTTAAAATCAACTCTGATTAAACTGATAGGGCGAAAACTCTCTGGTTCAGTGGGGTCTCTATCCTTCTTGAGAATTAATGAGATTAGTGCCTTATTAAAGTGTCAGGTAGCCGCTCCAGTTCCAGAGCTTCTGCATACACCCATGTTAATATAGGAGCTAATATGTCGACATTCCTCTTATAATACTCAACTGGTAAGCCATCTATTCCTGGTGACTTTCCAGATTTCGGCTGTTCTTATCTCAGATTCTAGAATAGGAGCATTTGTTTGATGCATTTGATACCATTCCACTGATTATGCTCCAGTCATTACCACAAGCCCGTTCTCACTAAATAAGGTGCCACCAACCACCTGTGCTGGGACACTCCCGGAAGCTCTATCTTTGGAAAAAAAAGGCATTCAATTTAGTTGGGTATAAGTTACATTCAGACTTATAAAGAGTCTAATAAAAGTCACAAAACACATTGTTAATATATTTTGTACCAGTCAGTACCTCCCCACTTCCATTTTTGATAGCTGGTAAAACATAACTGTCATCTTCTTGTTTCTATTGTCTAGCCAATAATTTACCTGATTTTTTTTCACCACTTTCATAAATGTTTGTCCTCAGCCTAAACATTGCATATTCAGCCTTTTTGTTATAGATCTCATATAATTGAAAATTCAGATCAGACTTGTTTCAATAGTGACTCAGTATTTTCCTTGGATAACTCTTTTTCCAGCTCTTTAATTTGAGACTAGTTTTTCAACTCATTCTCTATCTTCCCTTTTCTTTCTACTGGTGTGTGCTATTATTTTGCCCCTAACATAAGCTTTAGATGCCTCCCATACTGTACTCAATTTGTCAGTGGAACCAATGTTTGTTTGAAAAAAAACACTTGAGGTCTTCATCAAGAGAAAGATGAAAAGTTTTGTCTTGGAATAAGGACATATTCATCCTCCATCTAATGTTTTCTTAGCCATATCAGCCTCAACTGCTATACGTCATTCCACTGTTGTGTGGTCTGTCAAAGCAATAACCCCTATTTTCCAATCTATCACCTCTTTACTTATACTCTTGAAAAATAAGTAATCTATCCTGGAATGAGATTTATGGTTATGTGAATAAAATGTATATTCCTTCTCTCTAGGATTGACAAGTCTCCATATATCTACTAGACCCAGATCCCTCATTAATAGGTGTATTGCTGCTCTGTCCCTTTGTACAGTTTTAGAATAAGTCATTTTTATCAGGGATACCATCTTGAACCTGGTTAAAGTCTCCCGCCACGACTATATTGCCATCAATGATTTCTCCCATAACCTTATTTACCTTATGGAAAACCCAGGATCCTCCCTGTTTGGTGCATAAATATTACACATATTAACCTTATTACCATTTACCAGAGCCTCAACACAAATCATTCTTCCTTCCTCATCCAAATTAGCTATGAAATACCTTTTCAATTTAGCAGCCTCTGAATCAACCAAATTAGTTGATTGGATAAAAGCTATATCAGCTTGTTAGGACTTGAGATAACAAACATTTCTTCCTCTTAATAGGATTCTGTGAACCGTTGATATTCCATGAAATTATCGTTGTATATGTTTTAGACGTTTATCAAACCATGCATATTGGGTGTTAGAATTATATTGAAAATCAATCATTTACAGTGCTGTCTTGCTTTCACATATTACAACCTCAACCTTGGTTGCGCAAAAAATACTTGCATGTGCCATGAACCTGACGACACAATACAAAACAGTAACAACCACCCCACCCCTCTCCCCTTGTTTTTCTACTTGAAGAGAAAAGCCCTCCCTCACTTGGTCCACGAGACACTTACAAGCGGTCACCCTAAGTCCCAAGATGGACACCTTAGTAAGAAATTCATAAAAAGGAAATATGAAAGCGTGCACCCCCTTTCTTCCTCTTATTTAACCAGCATATAGCTAACAATACTTGTATTTACCCACCAAATGGCAATAAGTAAAAAGAATAGAGAAGAAAAATATTAAAAACTGAACTTAAAACAACATTTTCTGTGAACCAATATAAAATCGGATCAATTAAAATAATGTCAAAGTTGTTAGTTCCATCTACTTAATTTACCGACATCTTTGCTTTAAGGGTTTTGACCAGGCAACTTGAATACTGTCACTGAGTGGCCAACCGGCTAATCTTCCAGTGACAAAAATAGCATTGTAGCGATACAGTCTGAAATGGCCAAATAGCGAACTTCGAGGAAATTGGGAAAGTTTTATCTGGAGGCTTTGCAGCATCACGTGACTCCCCCATTTGTTATGTTGATTTTTTTTTAGTTGTTGATTTTCTCAGTGGGATTGTCTCCACTGTTGATTTCACGGGAATGGCAAGGACGACGATTCCAAACACTAAACGTATTGTTTTTACCACCAACTCTTGATTCATGGCAATAACTAGTGAAGAAGTTGTGTTCTGAGTGATTGACATAACTTTCATTTACAGACCTTTCTGCTGTCTGTAATTTTTGGCTCTTTGACTATTGTTTGTGCCCAGGCAATATGCCCCACACTCCTTTACTCATTCAGTAGACTGGAGTTAACATCGCCGCCATATGGAATGCTGATTGCGTTCAATTCTCCAAGTTAATGAACTGTGTGAAATGTTGTTTGCTCTTAGATTGAACATCACCTCAAGAGATTCTGAAAAATGTGCCTCACACTCAGAACCCAGTCGAAAAAGTACATTTTGAAGAGACGTATACAACATCTCTGTAAGTGTTCAGACTTTTCTTGGTGACCTGAAGACTGCAGTTAGCTATCCCTGGCCGTCAGCTCGTTTCAGAGTGGCTTGACTCTCCTTGCCCTGTGACATTCTCCCTGTAAAAAGAGCCATAATTACCTTCAGTCAGATAACTCCGCTATGTATGAAATGTTCTCCAGTGCTCTCTATGCAGACAGCCACTTACCTACTCACTGACTCGCTTTGAACTATTTGGGAGGAGTTCTCAGGCATTACTGGAGATGTGACCCTGTGAATGTCAGCCATTTTTTATTCTTTAGCTACTCTTCGTGCTATTTTGTTCTTTTCATAGCACAAGCACACTGCTAAGAGGCAACCTAAGCACCATGTACACAGGGACGATAGAAGAAAAAAAATCACAGGGGGATGCATGTTTTTTTTTTATGTATCTGCTTACAATTTCCAACATTTGTTGGGCTATTTGTGAGTCAACGTGTCTATAATTAGATAAAGGTAACTATCCAAATAAAGGAAACACCAACATAAAGTGTCTTAATAGGATATTGGGCCACCACAAGCCGCCAGAACAGCTTCAATGCACCTTGGCATAGATTCTACAAGTTTCTGGAACTCTATTGGAGGGATGTGGCACCATTCTTCCACAAGACATTCCATAATTTGGTATTTTATTGATGGTGGTGGAATACGCTGTCTCAGGCGCCGCTCCAGGATCTCCCATAAGTGTTCATTTGGGTTGAGATTTGGTGACTGAGACAGCCATGGCAAATGGTTTACATCGTTTTCATGCTTATCAAACCATTCAGTGACCACTCATGCCCTGTGGATGGGGCATTGTCATCCTTTGGGGGAATAGCCATGGTAGCCAAAATAGTGGTCTGCCAAGCATTTTTATACATGACCCTAAGAATGATGGGATGTTAATTGCTTAATTAACTCAGGAACCACACCTATGGGGAAGCACCTGCTTTCAATATACTTTGTATTCCTCATTTACTCAAGTGTTTCCATTATTGTGGCAGTTACATGTACATGCAATTACTGTTCTGTCATAACTTGTTGAAGACTAAATAAAGCGGTGCTTACCAGAATAATGTAATAAATCGGGGAGAAAACGCAACACCTAAAACAGCAGACAGATCTTTCCTGTGCAAAATGTCTAAATTACATCAGTTTGACCGGTTTTAAGGAAATGAAGATCTGTGAAAACGCTGAAACATGTTTCTGATAAGATTTTAGTTTGTCTTGGAAGCATATTGTATGTAGCCTAGTTGAAATGCTCTCAGCTTCTAAAAAAGATTGCGTTCTCTCAAGAGAATTCTGAAAAAAATGTATATTTCTCCACTCCTGTCCCTGAGACAAAAATAACATTTAGTGTATCATTTTATTGCAATAAATACTTAATTCTGCAGGAGGTAATAGTATATTAGGCTACATGAAGGAGGTTACAGGCCTACAGTCTGTCTAAATTTCAGTTACTATTCCATTTAACCCATCTGAACTTCAAAGGTGCTCAGAAACGGGGGTGCGGGCGCACCTGCCGCACCCCTACTTTCACCATTATCCCCCTTGGATGCAAGGTTGTTTGTCAAATAGAATTACAGCTACAAGTGTTTTACATTTATAATAACTGATTTTGGAATCATTTAAATTAACCAAAATACTTTTGCCAGGAATACCTATCAGCATTCCTTACACCAAAAATTTAATAAATTCAAATTTTATTTGTCACATGCTTTGTAAACAACAGTTGTAGCCCTAACAGTGAAATGTTTACTTACGGGTCCTTTTCCTTCAATGGAGAGTTAAATATCATGCCAAAGAAATATTCACTGAGTGTACAAAACATTAAGAACACCTGCTCTTTCCATGACATATACTGACCCGGTGAAAGCTGGATTGATGACAGATATACGTCAATACTGCCCATACTAAAACATATACAAATGTACTTTTCAAAAAAGCTTTGGTTGTCTTCCTCTCAGGCTTCCATGTCTTCTCCCTGGACCTCCTCAATGTACACCTCTAGAACATCAGACTCTGAGGTCCCATCTTCACTGTCACTTTCCATCCTTGTTGAGGATGGCTCATTGTCAGGCTCAAAAAGCCTCAAATTTGCTCAGATGGCCACCAATTTTTCAACCCTTGTATTGGTCAGCCTGTTGTGTGTTTTGGTGTGTGTGTTCCCAAACATGGACCAGTTGCGCTCTGAGGCGGATGATGTTGGTGGGATTTGGAGGAGGATGAAGGCAACAGGGGAAAGAGCCTCAGATCCACAAAGTCTCTTCCACCAGGTGGCTGATGAGCTATGTTGGCACGACTGCCATATTGCATCTCCATCCCAAAGCCCTTGCTTGGAAGTGTACGTCGCCAGGCCAAGGTGGCGAGACACAGTAGTGATGACACCATAGGCCTTGTTGATCTCTACACCAGACAGGATGCTCTTGCCAGCATACTTGGGGTCCAACATGCACGCTGTGGCGTGTATGGGCTTCAGGCAGAAGTCTGCATGCTTTTTGATGCATTTCATAACTTCAGTTTCCTATGCTTGGAGCAACAGTGAAGTGGGCAGGGCAGTACGGATTTCTTCTCTTACATCTGCAAGCAGAGTCTGAACATCAGACAGGAGGGCATTGTCTCCCTCGATCCTTGCAATAGGTTTCAGGAGTTTCAGGCTGCTTACCACTCTCTCCCAAAATACATCATCCAGGAGGATCCTCTTGATGGGGCTGCCCATATCGGCAGACTGTGATATGGCCATTTCTTGGAGAGACTCCTTCCCCTCCAGGAGACTGTCAAACATGATGACAACCCCACCCCAATGGGTGTTGCTGGGCAGCTTCAATGTAGTGCTCTTATTCTTCTCACTTTGCTTGGTGAGGTAGATTGCTGCTATGACTTGATGACCCTTCGCATACCTAACCATTTCCTTGGCTCTCTTGTAGAGTGTATCCATTATTTTCAGTGCCATGATGTCCTTGATGAGCAGCACAGCCAATGGGTGTGATGTTAGGGTAGGACTCCTCCACTTTAGACCAAGCAGCCTTCATGTTCGCAGCATTGTCTGTCACCAGTGCAAATACCTTCTGTGGTCCAAGATCATTGATGACTGCCTTCAGCTCATCTGCAATGTAGAGACCCGTGTGTCTGTTGTTCCTTGTGTCTGTGCTCTTGTAGAATACTGGTTGAGGGGTGGAGATGATGTAGTTCATTATTCCTTGCCCACGGACATTCGACCACCCATCAGAGATGATTGCAATACAGTCTGCTTTCTCTATGGTTTGCTTGACCTTCACTTGAACTCTGTTGAACTCTGCATCCCGCAAATGAGTAGATAAAGCATATCTGGTTGGAGGGGTGTATGCTGGGCGAAGAACATTCAGAAATCTCTTACAATACACATTGATTGTGAGCATCGGAGGTGAACAAGTTGCATACACAGTTCGAGCAAGACATTCATCAGCATTTCTCTTGACTACGTTCCTTCATTGAGTCAAAAAAACTTCTGATTCCAGGAGGACCATGAGCTGTTGCTATCAATAAGGTGTCTGATTCATCATTTTCACCTTGAATAGAAGTAGAGGGACTTTTGTCAGAGGTTGCTTGTTGTGAGCGCTGAGTGAACTTTATGCACTTGGCCAGATGATTCTGCATCTTTGTTGCATTCTTCACATATGACTTGGCACAGTATTTGCAAATGCACACAGTTTTTCCTTCTGCATTAGCTGCAGTGAAATTTATCCACACATCAGATAGTGCCCGTGGCATTTTCCTGTAAAAATTAGAAAACAAATAGTAAAAAAAAAATATGCAATTCCATGTACAGACAAATAGTTAAGCAGTTAGATTAAACAACTCCTTTGTAAGATAAATGTTTTAATATGAAACATGTATGGAAACAGGTGAATTAACACTCCTCAGTTAGCAGGCTCAAGCAAGATAAAAACCACATGCTAGCAAAAACTAACTAGCAGAAATTGTTAACAAGTTAGAGATGATTTAAACACACTTTGCTGTAGGCTACTATTTGCTAGTTAACAAAAACTCATGTATGTCCTATAAAATATATTCACCCCACCCAGTATTGTAATAAAAACTTACCAAAAAGCATGTAGTCCTTGGCTCAGACAGTGTAGTAGTGTGGGCTCAATAGCATCTCATTAGTGTGCAAGATCTTGAGAATAAGCTGTACATATGATGGAAGAGTGCACTGCACATGTGATGGAAGAATGCACTGTGCATGCAGAGGGTTGCAATTCATTGAATTGGGTATAGTTTAACCAAAATATGCCACAAGAACTAGAATTTCCTTATGTGTATCCCACAAAAAAAGGTTCACTGTTATAAGCTAACTTTTTTGATGAATTTAAGCAAAATTCCCGGGCTTAACTTCCCATGGAAAAATCCCGGAAAGTTTCAGACCCTTTGTAACCCTATTCAGACCCTTTACTCAGTACTTTGTTGAAGAACATTTGCCTTGATACAATCCTGTCTCGGAGCCCTACGAACAATTCCTTTTACCTCCTTTGGTTTTTGCTCCGACTTGCACTGTCAACTGTGGGACCTTAAATAGTCAGGTTTGTGCCTTTCCAAATCATGTCCATTCAATTGTATTCACCACAGGTGGTCTCCAATCAAGTTGTAGAAACATTGGATGATCAATGGTAACAGGATGCACCTGAGCTCAATTTTGAGTCTCATAGCAAAGGGTCTGAATACTTATGTAAATAAGGTATTTCAGTTTTTATTTTTTAATACATTTGCAAAAATGTTAACAAATTCTTATTTACAATGACGGCCTAGGAACAGTGGGTTAACTTCCTTGTTCAGGGGCAGAACGACACATTTTTACCTTGTCAGCTCAGGGATTCGATCTAGCAACCTTTCGGTTACTGGCCCAACGCTCTAACCACTAGGCTACCTGCCGCCTCGGGGAGAGTGGAAATAGACCTTTAGAAGAACCAAACTAATCAGTGACCCTTGGGGACCAGGTTGTAACCTTAAAGGGAATTACAATGCATCACTCTACAATCACATACCCCTCCACTTCGCAACCATACAATGAATGTATTTAACCTTCAGTTGTCTGCTATTGAATGAGTAACAGTCTGTGATTCAATTTTTTTGTTCAAAGAACTAGGTTTGTATTGATCGATCACTGTTATATCACTCCAAATTATCAACCGAATTAAAGATGAAAGATTTACTTTGTGTATTATTAGGTAGCTAAATACAGCAAAGTGAAATAGAACCAATCAAAAAGTAGAATTTATTGATCTAGGTAAATACAGCAAAATATTTTGACATAATTGAACTATAGGACCATACTACAGTATGAAATAGAGCCTGTTGTTTGACCATTCAACCTATAAATGAACGGTGTCATCAGGATGGAGAATTAGACTGCCGAATTGTAGAATCACTGGTGTTGTTCAGAAAACATTCAACTATCATGACATTCTGATGGACTGTCAGTCCTTCCATCCATAGCTCCATCTGTGAATGTGAGAGTGGTTACACTTCCCCAGCCCGATACCTCAGCTTAATATATAATAAATGCCAAAGCGACTTAGTCATGCTTACATACATTTTACATATGGGCAGCAGTGGGAATCAAACCCACAACCCTTGGCGTTGCAAGTGACTTACTTTACCGACTGAGCCACACAGGACCAACTAACTGCACAAAGTGCCTTTTAATTCACTAAAGGTTTAAATTAAAAACAAAACATTGCATCTCAGACTTGTTCTCTTGGCAGAGGTCGGTGCAGAGCTTTTAATTAATTGGCGCTGCATTCTTATGCTCGACGCCGACGTCTGCCCACAAACCCTCTTTAGAGCAACACAAGCCTGCTCCACCAATGGCCGCATAGTGTACCTCCATGTGGCCAGACAAACAACAAACATGGCTTTAAGTGTCAATTAGGTCAAATAGCATTCACCTTGCTTTCCTTCGGCCATGTTACAATTGGAGTGACTGCGGCGAGGTGAGGGACATACCTAGGTGTCAGCTCACCAAATAGAAGAAAAGTTACAGTGGCTTCCTTGATTTTAGGAATTCACAGGGAATTGGTTTGGACAGGGTCGGCTCCAGGCATAAGCGACATAAGTTGTTGCTTATGGCCCCCGACCGCTAGGGGGCCCCAGAAGGAACTCAGTCGGGGTCTTAACTTACTGTTGCGAGTTAGAATAGTATAATACACAAGGAGTACGTTCAAATGGCCCCCATTGACGTTGTTAGTCACTCTCACTCAGAATTCATTAACATGGCATAAGTCATGGCAAAATGTGTAGAATTGAAGGAAATTAGCTTTAAAACTGTTAAAAATGTGTCTCCACCCATGGCAAAATGAGTAGAATTGTATGAAATTAACTTTAAAACTTAAAATGTTCTCTCTGCCGTCAAGAGGGGGGCCACTAAACAATTATGCCAGCTTGATGGGGGGGCCCACCAACCAAATCTCACTTCTGGCCCCCAAAAGGCTAGAGCCTACACAAGCGATATTAGGTCCTTATTTTCTTTTTTGTATGGATCAGTTTAATATAATAGATATGTTTCATATTTCTATGGCAAATCTGACAGATTGTACACAATTAGCTAAATCACTGTTCAATCACTGTTTAATTATTATTTCATTGTTCATCTATTCAGTATTTGGCATGTTTGAAAATAGTTCTAAAATGGATAGACAGTATGTGTAGCCAAGGAAATACAGGTTTCTTGCTGTAAATGTTTGTGTCCAAAACTTCTGACCTTTAGTTGCTCATGTCGAAGCAGGCAAACCATTGATGGAATTTTGAGATTTCACATCTGTCCTGTCTCTCTTATATGGAAAGTGTCATCCACACAAACATATTGGAGGTCAGGGAAGACACTGTGACCAAACTGTACAATGGTGCTCTGATTTTTACTTTACATTGTTGGCATCATACTTGTTTTAGTAATGCAGACTATATTGCAGATCAAGGATGGAGGTGTTTATACACATTTGAAGGATAGTTTTGTTCACAGTAGTCATGTGTCTGGCTCGGTCCACCAAAGCTGATATACTACCTCATACTACCAACAAGTGATAGGCACCATATCGATATCAGTTTAATTTTTCCTATTTGATATCATATCCAGAATTTATAAACACTTTACTGTATGTGCTGTCTACCATTTTCTGTTCACTTCCACAGCTCTCTGAAGCTCAGACAACTGATTGCTTATTGCCCATTGGGCCAGGTGTGAATGTTCTGGGAGCTTAAAACCTACCCAACCAGTCTGAATACAATGGGAAGCCCATCTACTGTTGATTGCCCATTTGTCAATTAAGTATGCCAGGTTGAGAACCAGTGAGAAGGTGTGTGAGAGTGTTTTGTGCATGCAGGAACAGTCATGTATGCATCTTTTACATAATAGTGTAGTTTAACAGGAAGGATAAACCGATATCACAAATACTGTATGCCATGCTGCTATCGATTTCAAACAGTATCGGTGCCCACCACTACTACCAACTGATTTTATTTTCACCTTCTATAATCTATTGACAGGGAAGCTTGCTTTGGGAAAGACAGTTGATTGATGAATTTGTACACCCACATTCATGAGTTTGCATAGGAAAATTATAGGGCTGTGAATTGCCAGGAACCTCACGGTACGATATTATCACGATGCTTAGGTTCCGATATGACATGTATTGCGATTTTATGCTATGATTTT
Source organism: Salmo trutta (assembly GCF_901001165.1). Taxonomy (NCBI): domain Eukaryota; kingdom Metazoa; phylum Chordata; class Actinopteri; order Salmoniformes; family Salmonidae; genus Salmo; species Salmo trutta. Next base: position 20,563,536 of record NC_042971.1, read on the forward strand.
ATTGTGATTTGATGTTCCAAACATATTGCTCACCATATGCCTGCTGCAGAGAGACAAGAGAGAGCAATGAGTAAAAAAGAGTTTTGATCAGTCAGAGAAATAAAAGATGCAATACTGTCAATACGATACATCGCAAAAAATAATATTCAGGTATGTAACTATCGACCCCCCCCATGACTAGAAAAATAACTAACATCACTGCAATGCATCTCCCTGAGTGTCCAGTTCAACCTAAATGTTAATCGCTGGTAATTCTTGGTTTATAAGAGATCTTGTAAGCCTGGTATGTAAAACCATCTCCTTGGTGAAACCTATCGAAGCTGTAGGTCCCTTCCTCCAGAAACACTGCTCATTCGAATGTGCAGTTTTTTCCCCGCTAGGCTTTGACACACAGAGGGTTGTCATTTCATGGCGAAAACACTCGATGAAGCGCAGAAGTATTTTTGTCTTTCAAGCCCATTATTTCCGAAGATGTATTCTCGAAGCCAGGTGCTTGGAGTAATATGAAAAAGGAGGGCCACCTCTGTTTCCATTCTTGTGTAAAAAGCCGCCCCATGGAGATATGTCATTATGGCTTGTGCAATGCACAGTGAGACCCTGTAATGAAACTCTTTTCCTATAATGCAATGAAAATCTGGTGCCTGTGACATAGAACCTTATCAACTAGTGCAGGGGTTCCCAAACTGTTTTGGCCCACGACCCCACTTTGAGATCCGAAGTTATTGCGACCACAACCATGTTTACTTTTTTATTTGGGGCTAATTGAAAAACATTCCAACAGTATTTCTGATTGTCTTAACTCATCATCACCTACTTTTAATGTGGGGCTATGACAGTCAATTGCAAATGAGTCTGACATAATGTATCTTATCTCACCACCACTAATGAGATGGGTGTGCTTGATCCATGTCGCTTTGGAGATTCTCAAAGTCAGGGGGCGTGGTCAATAGTGCGTACCTCATCTCTGCTGTCACATCCAACCTGGATCATTATTTGATTTTAATACAGACGAGCGCACTGAATCAAGCTTCACACAGATATGAGCTGGCGAAGGGTACCATGAGTTTTATGGTGCTTTCAGGACAAATGGGAACATGAAAAAATACAAGATCAAATCATGACGTCAGTGATCTTCAGGTTGGAAAGTTGGAGCTCTAGAAAGAGGCCTGAGTTCCCGAGTTGGAATTTCAAGTTGGATGACCGTTCAAAACTATTTTTCCCAGTCGGAGCTAGTTTTTTTTTTCCTCCAGAGTTTCCGGTTGTCTTGAATGCTCTGAAGTCTGAGATTTCCGAGTTCCCAGTTGTTTTGAACATGACATTAATGCTCACAGGGAGAAGGCAAGGTATTCCCTTTGAGTGAGGAACCAAAACTCCTACGTAGTGACCTGTGACTGCATTCGGATCACATGACAGCTCGATCAGCTGTTCAATTTCAATTACCGGCATGTCAACTGAGCCAAGATCACAGTCAAACGGATTGGGAAGTAGGTCCTAAAGTGCTCTTCCAAGCGCTGGAGGTGAGCAGTCATAACTTGTGTGGGACACTTACAGATGCTGTTTCTCTTTGAAACATGCATAGCCAAGGGAAGGGGGCATGGTTCGCTTTTGAAAGACTCTCTCTCCAATAAGACCTCTTTCCTCTGAATCCATTGATTTGGTCACTCATCAGTAGAACGTGTTTAAATTTTCTCTGCATGCTTGCGTTCAGTTTTACAAATACAGAATGTCTGTTACATTGGCAAGGAGACACATTTTCTTTTCATTACAAGTAAATTGTGAATGACGACAATTCCTCAATGCAAAAAATCTTTCCAACACTCTTGATAACCACCAACAATATTGTCATGCTCCGATCCCTTATCTCTACATAGTTTTGCGAACAGGCGTGCTAGCAGTGGATGTGGTTTTATGTAGTTTGCAATCTAAATTACCCGCTGCAATATATCTCAGAGTTGTGTGCTCAGCTCTTGTACCGCCATTTGCTCTCGGTGTATCATACAATGAGTCTGTATAGCAGAGGGAGACATATTCATAACTAGATGCAGAGGCCTGCCTGCTGTCCCGCAATAGATGGAGCCCCATCTGTGCAAAAGTCCACCATTCAATCCCATGGAATCTGGTTTTCGTCAATATAGCCACGCAGCACACTGAACATCCCCTGTCGTTTCATGCTCGTGAATTGTGAGACAGATAAATATGTCCTCGTGAATAACATCCCCAACATGTATTGCGAACAAAAGTCAATGCATGGGCATCTCAGCCCTCACAGCTGACATCTATTTGGAGAGCAAAAGCTGGGGAGTTTTTAGTCGTTCAGTCAGAGTTTCCTCTTGATTGCTAGCAGTAGCATAAATTATTTGTTTAACAGTGTTTTCTGACAGAGGTATTGATGTGTTTCTTTGCCTCTGCCTCCCCACACATTGTTTTTACCATGTCAATTGCGGCCGGTAATATCAAAGTCTCTGCAATAGTGTGTGATTTCATAGCCTAGCGGCTAGTGGACCTAGCCATTTACCGTGGGAATGATTCAAGTGCAGAGGTCAAGTGCGTCCTTTTCCCACGATTTAATGGAGCTCTCTGGTTTGGTTTTATCTTTTAGATTTAAATAATTTTCATTTAGATGTAAGCTTAACCACATTACAATGATTTTGAGATACAAAGATGATATTATATATTTTTTTTAAATGTTGGGGGGGGATTCGCCCTGTGACCCCATTTTCATATCAGACCCCTAGTTTGGGAACCACTGACCTAATGTACCCTCCTCCTGAAGAGCTACAGTACTGGTTATACAGGCTTTTGCTCCAGCCCTGCTCTAGCACACATTAGGGAAAGGGGAATACCTAGTCAGTTGTACAACTGAATGCCTTCAACTGAAATGTGTCTTCTGCCATTAACCCAACCCCTCTGAATCTGAGAAGTGCGAGTTGCTGCCTTAATCGACATCCCCATCTTTGGCGCCCGGGGAATAATGGGTTAACTGCTTTGCTCAGGGGCAGAACGACAGATTTTTCAGCTCGGGGATTTGATCCAGCAGCCTTTCAGTTACTGGTCCAACGATCTAACCACTAAGCTACCGCCTGTCTACCAACAAGCTGCTCATCAGGACCTTGGTTAGCTGAATTTGGTCACATTGCATGTATTTTTATTGAAAACATGAATTACATTAGCGATGCTAAAGCAGTAACTTCACTACATAGCCACTGCAAAATAGTTTTTAAGAAAGGAAACTTTTATAAAAATCTAATTAATCTATAGGGGAGAGTGGGGTAAATTGAGCCATCCTTGTACTAGGAAACTGTACACAAAATGTATAATTTGACCAAATGTTTATGTAGTGGTCCTGTGTGGCTCAGTTGGTCAAACATTGCACATGAGTTTGATTCCCACAGGGGATCAGTACGAAAAAGCATGAAAATATATGCAGCCAAAGGCTTAAGTTGAGCCATCCTTGTTTCTTGGAAACCGTACACAAAATGTATCATTTGATCAAATGTTTGTGTAGTCGTCCTGTGTGGCTCAGTTGGTAAAACATTGCGCATGAGTTTGATTCCCACGGGGGCATCAGTACGAAGAAGCATGAAAATATATGCACTCACAAGTCATTCTGGATAAGAGAGTCTGCTAAATTACAAAAAGTTAGGTCCAAAAAACTGATGATTTTTGTCAATGAATTTCTGTTAGAGATTTCATGATGCTTGTATCTGAACCAAAGTAGATCATTTTCTAGATTGTTCTATATATCAGTTTGGGTTTCTATACGCTTCAATATGAGGTCATAAACCTAAGTTGAGCCAATGACCATGGGGTAAGTTGAGCCTGTCGTGGTTATTTTCTTTAATCAAATAAAGAGAGACAAACTTATCACACAAGTCCGAGTTATACTTAAACTAAATCTTTATTCACTTATTAATAAGGAGAGCAGGGCAAACACAAGTGAAGGATGTGAGTGCTCTTCAATAACGATGGCTGGTCAACAAACCACCCTTAGATGATTTGTTGAGAGCCCTGACACAAAGGATACAAAGATCTTTTATAGCAAAGGTACACCCTCTTAGTCTACATGACAAACAACAGATGTGTGGAATGTGTCACAAGGTTAGGATTCGTATGAAAGAAATTAATAATTCACTGAGAGTAACAGATAGTAACTGCTGTAACCAGGCTCCCCTCATCATTATCCATACCCGAGCCATCTCCACCCTGTTACCTCCCAGTACACAAACACTAGCTCATGCTATGGAATGCGGTCTTTAGGTTTTATCACCAAAGGCATCGTAAATCCACTGTCAGCATTAAGCCTCCAGAGGCCCGACTCAGAAGACCACGCACAGATGAGTGTTCTAAGAACCCTATTCTATTCCATAAAACAACCATTTGATGCAATAACAGTATTATAATATAATCTTGTAATTTTGCTCTCACAAGCCAATGGCAAGTTAAGCAAATTGAAGTGTTTTGTTCCCAGGTGTAATGCAAGGCATTATCACTGGGCTAAGTTTAAGTGTTGAAAATGATTAAAAGACCAAAAACATATTGTGTTGAATTATGTTTGGGAAATATAGACAGACATGGTTTTTAAAAGGTAGTGGTAATTTAATTTAAATGTTTTTTTTAACAATACAAACATACAAACGACAACATACAGATGCACACAAACATCCACAACATCACCCCTGCTCACACACCCATCTCCAGTGCCTGCATCACTCTCCGCGACATGGCCTTGAACTGCACCATTTAGTTTCTCCGTCGCCCACGCACGTTCATCATTTAGATAATAAAGCATTTGAACATTCCATTGTGTTAACGATCTCACTGCATCCTCATATGCCATGTCTTGAAATATGCAAACAGACTGATTTATATCAAAATGCGTTTTTTTTGTTGCAGCAATGCATTCTGGAATATGTGAACTTTCATGTGCCTTAATAGCCATGATTGGCTGAGATAATGAATGGGCTGGACATGCTGAGAGATGAGTTTGGATTGGTCTGCCATGTAATACGCTTCTGTCTATTTGAGCTGGTCAGTATATCACAAAGTAGAACTCCATAAGTGTTGCTTTCCACTTTCTGGAGGACTGAGTTTTGAAATCAGTGGAATTAGAGAATGAGAGCGAAGGGGATGGAGAAAACACCTGTCTCCGGATTACATCTTCCAAATAAGGGCAACCATGGCATCCGCGACAGAGAGGGAGAAGCGTCCATCCATGTGTATGGGTAAGATAGTCTACCTAGCTACATTTTCAGATATTACACGTTTCAAATTTTGGAGTGGCATTGACTAAAATACAGTAGAATAGAATACAGTATATACATATGAGATGAGTAAAGCAGTATGTAAACATGATTAATGTGACTAGTGTTCCATTCGGCCAGCAGTCTCTAAGGTGCAGGGTTGCGTAATCAGTTGGAAGCCGGCTAATGATGGCTATTTAACAGTATGATGGCCTTGAGATAGAAGCTCTTTTTCAGTCTCTCAGCCCCAGCTTTGATGCACCTGTACTGACCTCAACCTGTACTGACCTCGCCTTCTGGATGATAGCGGGGTGAACAGGCAGTGGCTCAGGTGGTTGTGTCCTTCATGATCTTTTTGGTCTTCATGTAACATCGGGTTGTGTAGGTGTCCTGGAGGGCAGGTAGTTTGCCCCCCCCCCCGCCCCCCAAAAAAAAGATATAGATGTACTATTGTAAAGTGGTTGTTCCACTGGATATCTTAAGGTGAATGCACCAATTTGTAAGTCGCTCTGGATAAGAGCGTCTGCTAAATGACGTAAATATAATGTAAATGTTTGAGTTGGGCAGACCGCACCACCCTCTGGAGAGCCCTGCGGTTGCGGGCGGTGCAGTTGCCGTACCAGTCGGTGATACAGCCCGACAGGATGCTCTCAATTGTGCATCTGTAAAGGTTTGTGAGAGTTTTAGGGGCCAAGCCAAATTTCTTCAGCGCTGTTGCGCCTTCTTCACCACACTGTCTGTGTGGTTGGACCATTTCAGATCGTCAGTGATGTGTATGCTGAGGAACATGAAGCTTTCCACCTTCTCCACAGCAGTCCAGTCGATGTGGATAGGGGCGTGCTCCCTTTGCTGTTTCCTGAAGTCCACGATCAGATCCTTCGTTTTGTTGACGTTGAGTGAGAGGTTATTTTCCTGGCACCACTCTCCCAGGGCCCTCACCTCCTCCCTGTAGGCTGTCTCATCATTGTTGGTAATCAGGGCTAATACTAATATGTGGTCTGCAAACTTGATGATTGAGTTGGTGTGTGTGGCCATGCAGTCACGGGAGAACAGGGAGTACAGGAGGGGGCTGAGCACGCACCCTTGTGGGGCCCCTGTGTGGAGGATCAGCGAAGTGTAGGTGTTGTTTACGACACTGGTTCATCCTTTTTTAGTTGCAGCATACTGCGGCGCAGCTTGCTTGGTCCCGCAGAATACTAAGGAACGTTATTTAAGTGGGAACCACTGGTACCGTTAATGCTAGTTTGACCACCACAGGGCATCTTTGAGAAGCATTTGTTAGCCTTCAATAGTGGCTGTACTAGAGAACTGAAAACCTTTTTTTATAAGCACATAGTATATGGTACTGATTTTAAGAAATTTAGCATAATTAATTTTATTAATATTATGGTGTTTCTATTCCAAGAGAAACGAAAAACCCTCTGGGTTTCCGTTAGGATGGAATGGAAAATATGGCGCTGTACAACGTGACAGTCGGGAGTAGGCTAAGAATCCCCTTGTCGTGCGGGCACGCGGGAGACCGGGGTTCAATTCATAGATGGGGAGGAAGGAGTAGGCTGTCCTTGTAAATAATAATTTGTTCTTAACTAGTTAAATAAAGGTTACACTAAGAGCATAACATGTCTACACCGTAATTGTAGTCTAACCAATACCCAAACGGAGATTCAGTCAAAATAAAAATCTTATTGATTTATCAAGACCAGTCCCCCTGCTTGTCTCAGTGCAGCGTGAAACTATGTTAAAATAGTTGTAGGCTATTGCTTCAAATCCTATTGCTTCTAACTTCAATATGCTCTTTAAATAAATAAGACCTTCACCACTTTTAACAGCACATTACTCAACACTAGTGAGACTCATGTCGCCTATGGTAGGCCTACAGTATATCGAAAAATATGACGTGACTCTCAGCCAATAAGTACCTACAGAGGATTGGAGGATTCTAAATTAAAACCAAAAGCCGCCTCATGGGTCTCCGGGTGGCAGCCGGCACGGTTATCTGTAGAAACTCATTTTGCATTGCAATGCGGTGACTTAGACAGCTGCGCCACTGGGGAGGCCCATCCACAAAGTATCAAAATACAGAGAGGTGTTGGTCAAGGTATATTGTCCTGCTAATTGCCCATAATGGGCTATTATAATACTGTACATGGTGTCCAGGTCAGGCTAACCAAAACATTTATACTTTTTGTGGTATTATTTGTTTAGTCTTTTCTGGTGTATTAAATTGAAATTTCAACCTAGCTAGTTGTGATACAGTCAATCTAACTTAGAAATACATTTGACGATAGAATTCTTCCCCTACCCTCCTTCTAGTCAAGTCTATTCTCCAGCTACCTGCTAATAGCCATAATGGCGCTGTACAACGTGACCGTGTGTGTTTGAAAAAGTATTTTCCAGTAAGCAACAATTTGTTTACCTTCATTAGACACCTTTGTTCCAATATTTCTGTAATCAGTGATATTTATTCCCATAGTAATTCGATATGGATCCAAATACACATCGCCATTTTGAAAGAGTATTTTTATCATTATTTTATTAACGAAAGCATAAAGCTGTCATTATTAGTTACATTGTTTTAGTTTGAATGTGTAGACTGGCACTAAGAACAGCAGGAATGTTTCCCTAGTCAGCGCCATTATTAGTGCAATGCCCCTTAAAATGTTGCTCTGTGCTACCCAGTGTGGTGGGTGGGGGTCCACCCCCTCCCCCATGGGCTAGGTACGTTTTCTGTGCACGGCATCCCATGCCCTCGTGCCTTGAACCTCACGCGCTTTCAGTGGATACAGCTGGAGAACTGCAAGGCAATCCCATTGTGCGCCACTCGGGAGCCATGACCAATATATATTGTCCTGCTAATAACAGGGTTAACAATATAACTTTGAGAGTATCCAAGGGGCTTTTATATAATTCTAAATTAATAATAATAATAATCGCTTTGTTTAAAAAATTTAAATATTTTGGAGATGGTTTTGTTTTCAAATAACGTAAAATGAGCGAAAAAAAAATCCATTATTGAACATAAAGCCAGTTTGTTATTTAGAATGATTTATTTCTGTTTTTAGAGGGAGAGAAACCAAAAAGCTACAGTCACCTCATGGTTCTCCCAGTCGAGGCCGGCACGGGTATTGAACCAGCATCTGTAGCAACACAGCTTGCACTGTTATTCGGTGTCTTAGACTGTTGCGCTGTACAACGTGACCTGTCGGGAGTGGGCTACAGTACTACAGTAAGAGCAAAATAATCCTAACAAAATATAATAAAAACCTTAGTGTAACAACAATTTTAGTAAGTAATACTGAAGTCGTGCACACTTATCAGTTTCTATTTAGGTTTATGTCGCCCATTCATTGTCCGTTAGAGACACGGTAGGACCCAAAAGCATAATCAGTGCTCTCTAACTCCCCTTTGTGCTGGTCTGGAGCAATAAAGTGGTGACGCAGGGTACCGTACTAACCCACAAATTACCTCGAAGTCCCGCAGCATAATCACAAAACTTTTAGTGGAGCAACCACTGTACCTTCACCACCTGGGGATGGCTCGTCAGGAAGTCCAGGACCCAGTTGCACAGGGCAGGGTTTAGATCCAGGGCCTCGAGCTTAATGATGAGCTTGGAGGGAACTATGGTGTTGAATGCTGAGCTATAGTCAATGAACAACATTCTTACATAGGTATTCCTCTTGTCCAGATGGGATAGAGCAGTGTGCAGTGCGATGACGATTGCATTGTATGTGGATCTATTGGGACGGTAAGCAAATTGAAGTGGTTCTAGGGTGTCACGTAAGGTAGAGGTGATAGGATCCTTAACTAGCCTCTCAAAGCACGATGGGGCGATTGTCATTTAGTTCAGTTACCTTTCATTTCTTGAGTACAGTAGTGGACATCTTGAAGCAAGTGGGGACAGCAGACTGGGATAGGCAGAGATTGAATTTGTCCGTAAACACTCCAGCCAGCTGGTCTGCACATGCTCTGAGGACGTGGCTAGGGATGCCGTCTGGGCCGGCAGCCTTGCGAGGGTTAACACGCTTAAATATCTTACACACATCGGCCACGGAGAAGGAGAGCCCACAGTCCTTGGCGGGCCGTGTCAGTGGTACTGTGTTATCCTCAAAGCGGGTGAAGGTGTTTAGCTTGTCCGGAAGCAAGACGTCGGTGTCCGCGACGTGGCTGGTTTTCCCTTTGTAGTCCGGGATTGTCTGTAGACCCTGCCACATGCATCTTGTGTCTGATCCATTGAATTGCGACTCTGTACTGATGTTTTGCCTGTTTGACTGACTTACAGAGGGAATAACTACACTGTATTTGGCCATATTCCCATCCACCTTGAGAATATGGCCGAATGCGGTAGATCGTACTTTCAGTTTTGCGCGAATGCTGCCATCTATCCACGTTTTTTGGTTTGGGTAGGTTTTAATAGTCACAGTGGGTACAACATCTCCTATGTACTTCCTGATTAATTTTTTTCACCGTAACCGTGTATTCGTTGATGTTATTCTCAGAGGCTACCCGGAACATATCCCAGACCTCCTGATCAAAACAATCTTGAGGCATGGATTGCGATTGGTCAGACCAGTGTTGAAGAGACCTTAACACAGGTACTTCCTGTTTGAGTTTCTGCCTATAGGAAGGGAGGCGCAAGATGGATTTGTGATCAGATTTACCGAAGGGAGGGCGGGAGAGGACCTTGTAGGCATTTCAAAAAATTGAGTAGCAGTGGTCCAATGTTTTAGCAGCAGGAGTACTACAGTCAATGTTTTGGTATAATTTCGGGTAGTATTTTCCTCAAAATTGCTTTCTTAAAATTCCAGCTATAATAAATGCATGCTCAGGATATGTGGTTTCCAGTTTGCAGAAAGCCCAGTGTAGTTCTTTGAGGGCTGTCGTGGTATTGGCTTGTGGGGGAATATACACGGCTGTGAATATAACCAAAGAGAATGCTCTTGGGAGGTTGGCATTTGATTGTGAGATATTCTAGGTTGGGTAGAACAAAATAATTTGAGTTTCTGTATGTCATCACAATCACACCATGAGTAGTTATTCATTTCTTCTTCCCGGAGAGTTCTTTATTCCTGTCTGCGCGATGTACTGAGAACCCAGATGGCTGTATGGACAGGGACAGTATATCCCGAGAGAGTCATGTTTCCGTGAAACAGAGTATGTTACAATCCCTGATGTCTCTCTGGAAGGAGATCCTCGCCCTGGGCTCGTCTACTTTATTATCCAGAGACTGTACATTAGCGAGTAATATACTCGGAAGTGGTGGATGATGTGCAAGCATCCGAAGTCGGACTAGAAGTCCACTCCGAATACCTCTTCTCTGCCGGCAGTGTTTTGGAGCAGCCTCTGGAATAAGTTCATTGTCCTGGGGGGTACGAGCAAATGATCCAATTCGGGCAAGTCGTATTCCTGGTCACAATGCTGGTGAGTTACCGCCACTCTGATATCCAAAATGTATTTCCGGCTCTATGTAATAACCAGTGGTGTAAAGTACTTAAGTAAAAAATACTTTAAAGTACTACTTATGTTGTTTTTTTTGTGTATCTGTACTTTACTATTTATATTTTTTACTACTTTTACTTCACTACATTCCTTCAGAAAATGTTGTACTTTTTACTCCATGCATTTTCCTTGACACCCAAAAGTAGTCGTTTCATCCCTGGTCATCCCTACTGCCTCTGATCTGGCGGACTAAACATGCTTTGTGTGTAAATTATGTCTGAATGTTGGAGTGTGCCCGTGGCTTTCCGTAAATTAAAAAAACAAGAAAATGTCGCCATCTGGTTTGCTTAATATAAGGAATATTGAAATGATTGATACTTTTACTTTTGATACTTAAGTATATTTACTTTTATACTTTTACTCAAGTATATTTGTACTAGGTGACTTTTACTTGAGTCATTTTCTTTAAAGGTATCTTTACTTTTACTTACCGTAATTTCCGGACTATAAGCCGCAACTTTTTTCCCATGCTTTGAACCTCGCGGCTTAAACAATGACGCGGCTGATATATGAATTTTTCCCACTTTCAATTTTTTTTTAAGGAGATGACTTCAGTGGTTTCAGTGCACAGGAGGAGGAAGATAGTGACCAATGACTTTCTTGGTAGGCTACTGTTTACTGCTAATTTAAATTTTTTTGTTACAAGCCGTTAAAGACTATTTATTTTTGTTACAAGCCGTGTTTCGTTAAAGCCTGTGTAAAGTTCATTTGTTTCAATGTACCGGTAGGCACCTGCGGCTTATAGACATGTGCGGCTTATTTATGTTCAAAATAATACTTTTTTTTTATTTCAGTGGGTGCGGCTTATATTCAGATGCGCTCAATAGTCCGGAAATTATGTTAAGTATAATTGTTGGGTACTTTTTCCACCACTGGTAATAACACAAAAACAATTCTGGGCTAATAATGTCAGAAATAACAAACAAAAAAAATCAAATACTGCAAAGTTGCTTAGGAGCTAGAAGCAGAGCTGCCATATCTGTCGGTGCCAGGTGTTTGTCTCAATTGTCTCTCAACTCTGGTCCACCTCGGGATCCGTATCAGATCGGAAATATACTTTTTTTTATTTTTATGACTGGATCATGTCAGGTTCGGGTGGGAATTTGGCGGATCCAGTTCGGATCTCAATCGCGGCTCTGAGAAGAACTCTACTTCAGATGTCTTCCCTCAGTCCTGGAGATGGACAGTCCTGGAGTTTTCCCCATGTCTCTGAAGATAAACTTTACTCTGGAAACTTTGTGCCCAGGAATTGACCTACTACAGCTCTGTACCTCAGTAACCAATAAAAACACCATACCTCAGTCCCTAGTAAGTACCCTACAGTCCCTTCTCCAGTTACTGCCGTACAGTGGTCCAACCATTGCGTAGGTGCCTTGTATTTATCTCTGAAAATAAAAATCCCTGTTCATTTGCTCTTTGCCGTCTTCTGGTGTACTCTGATTAAGAGAACAGAAGCTCCTGTCTCTTCATCTCATTTATTGGCATAAGGCCTAATAATGGATTGTGTTTGTTCTATTCTACCATTTACTTACAATCTTCTAGTGTTTATATTGTTCACAGACCTGGCTCCAACTAAGGCTCTGATTTGTATGGACCTTGTCAAAGAATGCCAATATTAGGTTCCCACAAAGTGTAATTGGTTGTTGGCAGTGATTTCTGGGCAAGATCACCCATGTGGGCTTTCTGAAACCACAGATACTGTCCTCGCACAATCAAACGCAATCAGCACAGTTTCAGTACCTAGACCGCTTAGCTTCCTGTCACAGTAGAGTTGTCAGTTTTGTATGAAAATGTGATTGTTCTCCCAAATTGCTTAAATGTTTGCTTACCTTGACGGTATTACAGAATATAGTCTAGGCCAGAAGACATCACAATGTGCATATTGTATATTCAATATTTGTAATCTAGTTCATTGAATAGGCAATCTTACCAGGTTTAAATGTCATTGTCACCATACAAGCAGTCAGTGATTTGTACTGCTCGGAAAACACAATGTGTATGAATCTGACACTAGGGCCTATGCTCGGGTAGACCTATTCTTTATGGGCTTCCTGCTCTACATTCCCACAACTCCCCTGCTTATGTATTCGAGATTTTGTACACGTGCCGTATGCATATCTAGCCACGTGCTCAAATGAAGTATTTCTAGCATCTGTATAATAGCTCATAATGTATTAATTCATGAATTATGTATTTTCACACTGCACAGACTTCGTGGTGTCTTGGATTAAGTCGCTGGTCCACTGAAGTCAATAGTTTAGAGTTCATATTTTTTATGGGTTCCCCATTTATTAAGTTATACTGTGGACAGGTTAATGTATGACATGGTAAAATGGAATCATGGAAAAACAACCGTTTGGGTGTTCTCTGATTATGTATTTCTCCAATGTCTTTCTTAGATTGAAATGTCATGCTTTATAATCTGTTAGAAAGAATTATGAAAGCGGTATTGGCCCTTCTAAATTCACATTTACTTTTTTCCTACTGTATGTTATTGCAAGTTTCATATGATTCCCCATCAGTAACGAAAGCTACCTTTGATAACTATTATGTTGTTGTTTGCATTGGTTGAGACCAAATCTATTCCACACAAATCTCACCACCCTCAGCTCAATGTAACAAAACATTGGGGAATATAATGATAAAGTCAGAGAATCATGGTCTTGTCCGAGGTAACAAAGCTTCACGTCAACATTTTATCTTGTTCATTCACCGTGTTCACACACATCATTGGGATTTGCATGTTCACAGCTGGAATCTCTCCTCTGTGTTCTGAAAATATAGCCCTATCTTTGCATGGATTCCCAGTTATCGAGATGAGTGTGTATCAAGGCATTATTACCCTGGTTGCCTACAATTTCCCTGTAAACACACACACCTTCGTGCCAAAGCATGAAATTGCGTTGAGAATATGTAGTGTCGACATCTGTACACATGCTTATGTTGGGCAGAGGTTTTTTGTGCTGCAAATATTTTTAAAGGGATAGTTCAAGGGATATCCCTTTATCTACTTCCCCAGAGTCAGATTAACTCATGGATAGCATTTTTATGTTTCTGTGCCCAGTATGAAGGAAGTTTTGCGAGCCATTGCTAACTAGCGTTTGTGCAATGACTGGAAGTCTACAGGTACAGCAAGCATGCTATCTGTTCCCATAGACTTCCACTCATTGTGCTAATGCTAGTAAGCAATTGCGCTAAAGCTAGTAGGCAGCTTCCTTCAAACTGAACGTGGAGACATAAAAATAGTATCCACTAGTTCACCTGACTCTGGGGAAATAAATAACCCAAACGATCTATTTTAACCTGTAATACTTTACCTATTTGAATGTATTGAAATGCCTTACATCCTCCCATTTCTTCCTGTTTCATGTTTACAAGTCAATAGCATTAGTATTCAGAATATCATGCTCTCTGGTTTGTTTTACAAGCCCCCCCCCCCACGCACACACACAAATCCAGAACTAATCCTACAATTCCCTGACTGACTAGGTTTGAGGGTTTGTAGCTCATTCCCCCATGCCAGCATGATTTGCTTTATGCAACAATTCCACAGGTAGCAAATGCAAAAACACTTTGCCATGTTGGAAATTGCTGTGTGAGAGAGAGGGAGGAAAGAGGACAATGAAAGTGTGAGAGGGATTGGTCAAGCGGTAAAGTGAGGAGACAGAGAGAAGACTGTCATTTGACACCATGAACCATCAGATCCTCCTCTCAACCCTCTCAGGGCTGGGCTTCTCAGGCTCTGCACACTGCTGGATTGCATCCTACCTGGCAGGTCACTCCTACCAGGTGGTGTGGAGAGGATATGTGTCTGCACCACATGCTCTCACTACTGGTGTCCCCCAGGGCTCTGTGTCCCCCAGGGCTCTCTACTTTTCTCTCTTTACACCAAGTCACTGGGCTCCGTTATATCCTCACATGGTCTCTCCTATCATTGTTATTCGGATTACACTCAACTACTTTACTCTTTCCCCCTTCTGACACAGAGGTGGCGACACGCATCTCTGCATACCTGGCAGACATCTCCGTTTGGATGTCTGCCCACAACCTTAAGCTCAAACTCGACAAGACGGAGCTGTTCTTCCTCCCGGAGAAGCCCTGTCCACTCCAAGACCTCTCCATCACGGTTGACGACTCCGTGGCAGCGGCGTACGTAGGTGCTAATCCAGGCACTTGTCATCTCCCGTCTGGACTACTGCAACTCTTTGTTTGCGGTGCTCCTTGCTTATGCCATCAAACCCCTGCGACGTATCAAGGACGTCGCAGCCTGCCTGGTGTTCAACCTTCCCAAGTTCTTCAACCTTCCCAAGTTCTTCCATGTAACCCCACCCCTCCGCACACTCCACTGGCACGCTTCCTGTCGAGGCTTGCATCCTCTTCAAGACCCTGGTGCTTGCCTACGGAGCAGCAAGAGGAACTGCGACTCCCTACCTTCAGGATAAGCTCAAACGCTACACAACACAAGTACTTCGTTCTGCCACCTCTAATCTATTGGCCCTCCCACCCCTACAGAAGGGCAGCCACCGTTTGTTGCTTACGTTCTGTTTGAATAAATGACTTGCCTATCAACGTACATCGACGTTCTCAGTCTCGTAATTACTATTATTTCAATAAATTCATATTGGGACAAACAATATTTAAAACATAATGTGGGAATACTATACAGCATGACACTCCTTTCCATAGATTGGGTGTTTGTCTCGCAAAAGTGATGCAGAGCCCAGTTCTCACTGCAACCTGTGAGGGCACAATGTTCTATTTCCATATCACATCTGCACCTCAAAGAGAGGCTTTGCGTCAACTGATCTGATCCCCCTCTCCTCTCCGTCTCCTGATTCTGAATCGAGCTCTCTTCTCGGATCCTGGAATCCCCTGGTGCCTCATGTCTCTCCAATACAGAGTACACACTGCATCTTGATACAGCACATTGTAAACTAGTGTCTATGGCTGCAGCGGTCATAAACATTTGTCAGCCGGTTATTGTCATGCAAAAGACTGCAGGTGTCACGGTAATTGACCATTAATTAACATAAACAAGTTTAGCATCTCCAGTCCTCCATGCATACAAGCTGCATATAAGCCGCCTTATGTATTGTGTAACAGCACAATCGTTTTTTTCGGGCTTGGCCTCATAAGACTATGCATAAGCTCTAATATGCGTATTGGTGTTTTTGAATTAAATCATCACCTTAGAAAGCGCAGTCCATTTCTTTGTGTTAGGGTTTGAAACATCCACAACGACCATGTTTTCCACTCAGTTTCAACCTGGATTACTGCAACTCGCTGTTGGCTGGGCTCCCTGCCTGTGCCATTAAACCCCTACAACTCATCCAGAATGCCGCAGCCCGTCTGGTGTTCAACCTTCCCAAGTTCTCTCACGTCACCCCGCTCCTCCGCTCTCTCCACTGGCTTCCAGTTGAAGCTCGCATCCGCTACAAGACCATGGTGCTTGCCTACGGAGCTGTGAGGGGAACGGCACCTCCATACCTTCAGGCTCTGATCAGGCCCTACACCCAAACAAGGGCACTGCGTTCATCCACCTCTGGCCTGCTGGCCCCCCTACCTCTGAGGAAGCACGGTTCCCGCTCAGCCCAGTCCAAACTGTTCGCTGCTCTGGCACCCCAATGGTGGAACAAGCTCCCTCACGACGCCAGGACAGCGGAGTCAATCACCACCTTCCGGAGACACCTGAAACCCCACCTCTTTAACCTCTTACATCTAGGGGGCAGTAATTTCACGGCTGGATAAAAAACGTACCCGATTTAATCTGATTATTAGTCCTGCCCAGAAACTGGAATATGCATATAATTATTAGCTTTGGAGAGAAAACACTCCAAAGTTTCTGAAACTGTTTGAATGGTGTCTGTGAGTATAACAGAACTCCTATGGCAGGCAAAAACCTGAGATGCTTCTGTTCAGGAAGTACCCTGTCTGAACATTTCTTGCCCTTCTTTATTATCTCTGTCGTTTACAAAGGATCTCTGCTCTTACGTGACACTTCGCACGTCAACAATGGCCTCTCATAGCCCGGGAAAAACAGGAATGACGTAATTCAAAGCCCTGGCTGAAGCACACGAGAGCAAAAGCTGAGTGGTCAGTCAATGGACTAAGCCTTAGGCGCGTGACACGCCCCGCCCCCGGCTTTCGGTTTTTTCCTCAGTTTACAGACAGGCAGATTCCCGGTCGGAATATTATCGCTTCTCTACGAGATAAATTGCATAAATATTGGTTTTAAACAGCGGTTGACATGCTTCGAAGTACGGTAATGGAATATTTAGAAATTTTTTGTCATATTTTGCGTCATGCTCGTGGCCGAGATTTAGCGTTGGGATAGTGTCTAGAACGCACGAACAAAACGTCGCTGTTTGGATATAACGATGGATTATTTGGGACCAAACCTACATTTGTTATTGAAGTAGAAGTCCTGGCAGTGTATTCTGATGAAGAACAAGCAAGGTAAGAACATTTTTCTTATAGGAAATGTGATTTTGGTGAAGGCTAAACTTGCAGGGTGTCTAAATAGCTAGCCCTGTAACGCCGGGCTATGTACTTAGATTATTGCAAAATGTGCTTCATCCGAAAAGCTATTTTAAAATCGGACATATCGAGTGCATAGAGGAGTTCTGTATCTATAATTCTTAAAATAATTGTTATGCTTTTTGTGAACGTTTATCGTGAGTAATTTAGTAAAATCACCGGAAGTGTTCGGTGGGAATGCTAGTTCTGAACGTCACATGCTAATGTAAAAAGCTGGTTTTTGATATAAATATGAACTTGATTGAACAGACATGCATGTATTGTATAACACAATGTCCTAGGTGTGTCATCTGATGAAGATCATCAAAGGTTAGTGCTGCATTTAGATATGGTTTGGGTTTATGTGACATGATATGCTAGCTTGAAAAATGGCTGTGTGATTATTCCTGGCTGGGTACTCTGCTGACATAATCTAATGTTTTGCTTTCGCTGTAAAGCCTTTTTGAAATCGGACAGTTTGGTTAGATAAAGGAGAGTCTTGTCTTTAAATAGCTGTAAAATAGTCATATGTTTGAAAAGTGTAAGTTTTCGGATTTAGAGGAGTTTGAATTTCGCGCCCCGCCCATCATTGGATATTGGAGCAGACGTTCCGCTAGCGGAACGTGTAGATGTAAGAGGTTTTAAGGAATACCTGGGATAGGATAAAGTAATCCTTCTAACCACCCCCTTAAAAGATTTAGATGCACTATTGTAAAGTGGTTGTTCCACTGGATATCATAAGGTGAATGCACCAATTTGTAAGTCGCTCTGGATAAGAGCGTCTGCTAAATGACTTAAATGTAAATGTAAACCTGCTGTTGAACTTCTTTCTTCAAATTGATAAAGTTAAAAAGTACAATACTGTTTTGATGATAAGTGTTGGATGTGATTTTCGATTTCATTTGCATTGATGTCAAAGACAATAGAACCCTAAGTACCAGGCCATTAGGGCCTGATGGTCGTTAGCAAGTTGGGTACTACCAAAGCATGTCCAGAGTGCATAAAAGGAGATTACCGTGACTCTGTGGTCACGTGGAATTTTACTGCGGTCATGACTCATGACTGCCGGTGTGGCGGTAATACGGTCACTGCAACAGCCCTACTAGTGTCCATGTCTTACAGTGCTCTACACAGAAGGCTGTGGGCTTAATTCAACCAATATCCTCAAATACCTGGGGCCTCATTATCAACATACTGAGTACGTTGAAATATATTTGTTCTTAAACCAGTGTTTGGCGGAATACTCCGTTCAGATTGGCAGAAGGGTGCATTCTTCGCGTATGTGAAAAAGTAATTCTGTTCACAATTGAGGCCCCTGGACTTTCCATTATGCTGCACTGTGACTGTGTTGCAATGCAAATTTATTTTAATACTGGAGTTATTTATGGTCTACCACTACTAAGCTCTTACCATCCACCTCTTGATGTAAATGTTCTACTATACACTATATATACAAAAGTATGTGGACACCCCTTCAATTTAGTGGATTCAGCTATTTCAGCCACCCCCGTTGTTGACAGGTGTATAAAATCGAGCACACAGCCATGCAATCTCCATAGACAAACATTGGCAGTAGAATGGCCATACTGAAGAGCTAAGTGACTTTCAACGTGTCACCGTCATAAGATGCCACTTTTCCAACAAGTCAGTTCGTCAAATGTCTGCACTGTTAGAGCTGCCCCAGTCAACTGTAAGTGTTGTTATTGTGAAGTGGAAACGTCTAGGAGCAGCTGCGAAGTGGTAGGCCACACAAGCTCACTGAACGGGACCGCTGAGTGCTGAAGCGCGTATTGCGTAAAAATTGTCTGTCCTCGGTTGCAACACTCGCTACCGAGTTCCAAACTGCCTCTGGAAGCAACGTTAACACAATAACTGTTATTCGGGAGCTTCATGAAATGGGTTTCATGGCCGAGCAGCTGCACACAAGCCTAAAAACACCATTCGCAATGCCAGTGGAAACGCGTTCTCTGGAATGATGAATCACGCTTCACCATCTGGCAGTCTGACGGACAAATATGAGTTTGGCGGACGCCAGGAGAACGCTACCTGCCTGAATGCATAGTATCAACTGTAAAGTTTGGTGGATGAGGAATAATAGTCTGGGGCTGTTTTTCATGGTTTTGGGCTAGGGCCCTTAGTTCCAGTGAAGGGAAATCTTAACGCTACAGCATATAGACAATTCTGTGCTTCCAACTTTGTGGCAACAGTTTGGGGAAGGCCCTTTCCTGTTTCAGCATGACAATGCCCCTGTGCACAAAGCGAGGTCCATACAGAAATGGTTTGTTGAGATCGGTTTGGAAGAACTTGACTGACCTGCACAGCGCCCTGACCTCAATCCCAGCGAAAACCTTTAGGATGAATTGGAATGCTGACTGCAAGCCAGGCCTAATCGTCCAACATCAGTGTCCAACATCTAGTGGAAAACCCTCCCAGAAGAGTGGAGGTTGTTATAGCAGCAAAGGGGAGACCAACTCCATACTAATGCCCATGATTTTGGAATTTGTTGTTCGACGAGCAGGTGTCCACGTAGTGCATCTTCCCCATGCATTCGTTCCTATCCCTTTGCTCTCTGCTTATTCGGCAGGGAGCAAAAGAGTGCTGATTCTGCCTTTTATCAAACTAGTACGCCTGAAGAATTTGTCTTCCGTTATCACCAGTCAGTGTTACGCAGGAGCCACTAGTATGGCTGCCATAGAATAATATGTTATGCAAGTTTGATGTGGTGCAAATGTTCTGATCCTTGTTGATGGAGAATAATTGTATTTTGCAAACATGACAATTCTCACTATATCAACTTAATTTACACAGTGATGTGTACAGTATGATTATTTTGTGTCGAGTGAAAGTATGTAGACTTGACCTTATGATCGCAATTTAAAATGAACTGTTGGCTTTAATCATCATCTTCAGATGAACTCCCCCACCCGGAGGCAAACCTCATGAAAAAAGTTATGAGCACTTTGTTTAAACAGTCATCATAAGCTGTAGTACATGTTTTCTACAGATTCAGTTGGAAACCATGTAAACAAGTACCATTTAATTCCCATACCCAATGTGTCTCACCAAAGCAGTGCAACTCTCAGCAGCTCTGAAGATGATGCAGGTTTCTTTTGTAGAAGAGGCTTCAAACACTGTTCTACACAATGTTACACCCACTGTTCTACACACTATTACACCCACTGTTCTACACAATGTTACACCCACTGTTCTACACATGGTTACACCCACTGTTCTACACACTATTACACCCACTGTTCTACACACTATTACACCCACTGTTCTACACACGGTCACACTCACTGTTCTACACACTATTACACCCACTGTTCTCACACTATTACACCCACTGTTCTACACACGGTCACACTCACTGTTCTACACACTATTACACCCACTGTTCTACACACGGTCACACTCACTGTTCTCACACTATTACACCCACTGTTCTACACACTATTACACCCACTGTTCTACACACGGTCACACTCACTGTTCTACACACTATTACACCCACTGTTCTACACACTGTTACACCCACTGTTCTACACACGGTCACACTCACTGTTCTACACACTATTACACCCACTGTTCTACACATGGTTACACCCACTGTTCTACACACTATTACACCCACTGTTCTACACACTATTACACCCACTGTTCTACACACGGTTACACCCACTGTTCTACACACGGTTACACCCACTGTTCTACACACGGTTACACCCACTGTTCTACACACGGTTACACCCACTGTTCTACACACGGTTACACCCACTGTTCTACACACGGTTACACCCACTGTTCTACATACTATTACACCCACTGTTCTACACACGGTTACACCCACTGTTCTACACACGGTTACACCCACTGTTCTACACACGGTTACACCCACTGTTCTACACACGGTTACACCCACTGTTCTACACACTATTACACCCACTGTTCTACACACGGTTACACCCACTGTTCTACACACGGTTACACCCACTGTTCTACACACGGTTACACCCACTGTTCTACACACGGTCACACTCACTGTTCTACACACTATTACACCCACTGTTCTACACACGGTTACACCCACTGTTCTACACAGTTACGCCCACCACTTATGGTTGAGAAGGATCAGGCTGAATTTGGAGCTGCTCTGGTCTGCCCTTGCAATGTTCTCGTAATCTTTATCAAGAGGGTGGAGTTTGCCTGGCGTGTTGGACAAATCTCCATTAAAGGTTCTCTTACATCCTGGAATATGCCTATGTTTTATCTGAACGCTCTTTTTCACGTGGCCACTTTTTTCAGTAGTGCGTTATAGTGCGTTATCACACAATGCAACATTTTAGTTCCTTGAGTATAATTGATTAAGCCATAGTTATGAAACATATCTGTGAAATGTTAATCGATTTAAAACGTCTCTTTTAAATTGCATTCCAATATTCCAAATCAAAGCGCATACTGTAACAGAACCTATAGCAAGTGAGGTTGGAAATGTACCAGTGTCCATCTAACACATTTTTGGTCCCGCTTTATTTGAAGTGCATCTTACGAAGGCTTCATAAAACCTTATAGGCTTCAAAAGCACTACATAGATGCTTCACAAATCATCTATAACTGTATATAATACTCTCTAAAGAACCACAATTTATTTGTTCACATGTATTAATCCTTTATAGAGCATGAAAAACGGTTATAGATTAACTGTAACTTATTTATGTAGTGCTTATAAAGCCTATACAAATGCTTTATAAAGCCTTCATAAGATACACTTCCAATAAAGCGGGACCACATTTTTTAAAGAACCTTCAGAATCTCCTTTAGATAGATAAGATGGCCTCTTCAGTTTTCCATATACGTAAGATAGCCTCTTTGAAGCGTTAAACTCCAGATAGAAAGCAACACGTTTGGCACCATTTGCAATCATCTCGTCAACCTATTTAACATCATGTCCCACAAATGGTGTTGCCTGTTTGTCACCTCACTCGAATATTGATTTCATAAGAAACTCTGTCCATCAACTCTCTCCCATCTTACCTCTGTGAACGAGGGCAATGGACATGGGCATTTCCTATTTTTTTACTTTGGTCTTTGTTTTCCTTGTGTAAAGATTGGGAAAGTGAATGCAAATTAAATGTGCACTCGTAAGTACCTTCAAGGATCAAAAAGAGAAATCCTCCTGAGGGATTGTCAGAAAGAGATTGGGAATTAATTTGCTCTCATTCAGTATTTTCCCTTAAATGTCCACCCCACACCACTGACATGTGGATGACTTAATAGCTTAATTGTATTTAATCACTCAAATGTCAGTGAAAAGGTGTTATTTTTTATTTCTCAATTATGACAAGAACAGACCCCAAAAGAGGGCAAATGTATTTCTGAGCATGTTGGTTATTCTTTTCTATAGTTTTTGATAAGATACTTTATTTTTCTAATGTACATTTTCAATGGCAGGTTGACAGATTGCTTAATCAGGTGATTTGTTGATGAATGGATTACATGACTTGCCTGACTCCTGTCAAACTCAAGTAAGACTCATGTCATGTGGGCTCATGATCTTTTAAGTGAGATTAAAGTCACTGTTATGGATGTCTAAATTATCAGTGTGTTCGATGCATCACTGTTTGCATTGTGAGCAGGCACCATGGAAAATTTCCGCTCTCGGAACAGGTGTCTCTGAAAACACACACAATCAATGTTTGGGGCCCATTTTCAAGCACATGCTTTGCAAAAAGGCAATTCAAGTCACATGAATATGGACTCATAAAAACACTTTCAGATCTAATGGTGTGTAAAGGGGTATTTCACCACTTTTAAACTAATCCATTATCTCCCGCACCATACCACTACATATGCGAAAAATACTATTTTTTAACGTTATGTAGTTAAAAAAGGTAAGAAAAAATGTCCTACGAAATTTCAGTGATTTTCAAGAACAGTAACGACTTTCAACCCAGGGGGAGGTTGTTTGCCCACTCTCTATGTAGTCGTGACTCTCATCATTTTTGATAATGACTGATTTAAATTAAGACCCAGCATAAGTGGTTGTGGAGATTGAACCCACAACCACCTGGGCTGTAATATGTGAGGAGTGTTACTACTCAGATACACAATTTTTCAATTCTTAATTGTTATTATTGATGATTGTTGATCGTAGTTATTCAGCACCTGTTTCACTAGAGATTATTTGGTGAGGTGGTGACCTGGCATACTGATATGGCATACTGAATTGTCTCACTGCTCATTCCAAAATTGTCTTTAAGTAGCTGGGGATTTTGGAAGTGCCGGTTAGTTCCCAACACTCTCCCTGTCTGTGACACACAAAACTCTCACTCTCTCACACAGAGCTATTCACTTCTCTCTCACACACACACTCCTGGGCACACACACACTTACATTTACGGTTGTGGTCCCTCAGACGCACATTTTCTCTTTCACTCCACAGCTTGCACGCACATGCACACGCACACGCACACACACTTAGGTATTTTCTGCAATATCTCTCTCTTTCTACCCTTTCTCTCACACACACGGCAGAGCCACCTTCCTGCTGACAGATGGATGGGGACTAATAGCATAATTAAGTAACCGCACCGGTGGTTCCTGTTTACTGCTCGGTTGCTAAGCAGTGACATCAGCTGATCCCTCCTCCTTCCTCACTAATACCTCCCTCCCTCCCTTACACACACACACACACACACACACACACACACACACACACACAGCTGCAGATAGGGTGTAGAGGTAGAGGGAGAGAGGGATGTAGAGAGAGAGAGCACTGTAGAGAGTGCAGGCAGGCAAGCAGCAGTGTGTGTTAGGCAGACCGACAGCATGGTTAGAGCTTGCAGGGTGGACCAGCCACGGCTCTCCATGTAGCCCAGTGCAGCGCAGGCTAGAAGGGGGGAGTCCGAGGCGCCACCAGGACCTACTCATCTCACTCACAGCCAGGAGCTCTCTCTCCACTGGGGCTACAGGCTTTTTCTTTAGGGATAGACTTCAGAGGAACAACTTAAAAAGAGAAAAACATTCCATAAAAATGTTGTCTGGCTGGCTTTGGTGTTATTAGTTTACTTTTCGAGAAGCCTTTTTTTGTGTTTTGTGAGGCAGCTGGGGAATTGTTATTGTTTTGACTGGGTCTTGACTGGGCTGGGTGGGAGCTCCAAGGGATCGCATGCATGACACAACGCAAAGGCGAGAAGACCACCATCAGCATCCAGGAGCACATGGCCATTGATGTGTGCCCTGGCCCCATCCAGCCCATCAAGCAGATCTCTGACTACTTCCCCCGCTACCCGCGGGGTCTCCCCCCCACAGTACCCCCCGCACTCATCCGGGCTAGCTCGCTGCGCTCCTCCTCGGCCAGCCACAACTCTGGGGATGACCCGGCATGCTCCCACACCGATGACGACCCGGGCCGGGCCTTTGGCGGCGCTGCAGCAACCGGCAAGAAGGAGGAGGAGCCGGACATGGAAGGCTATGACTCTGACGACTCAAGTGAGTAGAGACAATTTCTCTCTCGTTTTTGTCCTCTTCTTCTTCCTTCGATCCTTTCTTCAATGTCTGGTTGCCGAGTAACCGTCAGGTGTGGCTGAGTCTTTTTTACCTCTTCCTTTTCTCTCACTCTCTCCTCCTTTTTCTTCTATAGTACCTGTGGTTGCTGTGGGCCGGTGTGTCTGTGCGTCTTCCTCTCTGTGGCGTAGCTAACTCTCTGACTGTTGAGAGCCAACTGTTGCTGTCGCAGAGCGGCTGTTGCTTCCCCTTCCTGCTTGCAACATTACACTCATACACTCCTACACTATAGACTCCCGTTGTACCATAAGCACAGGTCTTTTTTTATACCAGCATAAGAAGTGATGTGATTATGCATGTGATGATTAAAGGCTGGGCTCATATCCCTGTTTTGTGCCGAGGCTTCTCAGCTGGGTGATTCATGCCTTCTCTGACTAGCTTTAAATTAGCAGGCAGGATATATGCAGTGGGCTCCGGTCGGATTTGTGGGCGTGCTGTTGAGTCTCGGCAAGAGGGCTGTTTACATCCACACGCGAGCAGCCGGCCAAACAGCGAGGCTGGCAGGCTCCTGTTGTGTGTGTCTGTGTGCTTCTGCATGTGACACGTATGAGCTATTAGTATATGTGTGTGCACGCATGTGCAAGCTACTGTTGTGTGTGTGAGACATGCGTGCATCTGCCCCAGTCTGGTCACTGTTGTCGCCGGCCAAGGCAATGCACCTTCTTTGACAAGTACATTTCTTTATTTCTTGTGTCTTACAGTGAGTGGTTGTCGTGGAACCTACTGCTGGCATGCTCTAATAGCAAAACCCTTATAAGAGCACTGATCACTATTGACAACGTTTAACAGAAGCTTCCCTGTTGATGACTGTGCGGGCTGATGTGTGAGTGTCACCTAAGCATGTCACTCTTACAGCATTTTGCAATGGTCTCCAGATCAGTTTTCAATTTCTTCCAATTTCTCTCCAATGGGTGCCAATGGGCCTTTTCAACACTATAGTGAATACAGGTTAGTGTGACAGCAGGGCAGTCCACTAAAGGTTTAATCCATACAAAGTGAAGTGCTCTGTTGGAACGCAGAGGTCTTAGGGCTGCCCTGCCTATCCTATAATCCTGCACCGAATTGGGGGATGGAATGGCAATGCCACAAAGTGGGTGGAATAGACCAGTTTTGACAGATGTTGAACTATGCCCTTGTGGACAGTGCAAAGCTCTCTTATGGAGAGGAGACAGGAACATGAAGTTGCACTCAATTTGAAAGTAGCCCTGATCTGAAGTGGAATCAAGCCCTTCTTCATCTGTTATATAATGGTTTACATTGTCGAGGACAAAATAATTTGTACATTTACAGTATGGCGAAAACAACTAGGGCTAGTAATGTTTAAGTGCAATAGTGAGTGTAGGTTGGATACAGGCTGTAAAGCAATGCCAGGTCCAAGTACCTTTGACAATACACTAGATAGACAACCAGTAGTATTGGTATGGTATGTGGTATTGCGGTAGGAGGAGGATGTTTCAAGGTAGGAGGTATTGCGGCTGAGATCATATGCGTTAGTCTGTTGCTGTATGCATTTGGAACCATTAGATCTGTCTTGGACAGAATGGTAGAAACCTATCAGTGCTCCATCATGGCCAACAGTGGGATAGAGGTTATAAGCTATTGCTAATATTATATACCTCATCTACTGCTGTACGAACTTGGAACAATTCAATCTTAATGTCTTGGACAGAATGGAGAAATGTATTAGCCTGTGCTACTACTTCATCCCGAGTGCACTGGGCCAGAACACTTGTGTTGAAGCAGACGTTTTCTAGCCACAATCCTCCTAGCCACAATCCTCCTGGGCACCGTTTTACTGAGGAAGCATAAGGAAGCACACATTAGCAACATGGAGGAGCAAATTAATTGTAATCAAGCTGTGTGATATGTGCAGTACAAATAGGGCAATTAGAAAGACACATTTGCAGCAACACGTGATTGGCTCAGAAACCCACAATGAAGGAGTCATACGATACGTCTTACAAGAAACTGGACTACCTCGGATAATGAAGGTAGGAGGTAGTTGAAATGCAGAAGGTGTGTTTCTTTTGGCAAGATGTTGCCCTTGATGCTTTCTCACTTCAATATTTAACTAATGTCTCACCACCACCACTGCTTATAAACTTAGCAAAAAAAGAAACGTCCTCTCACTGTCAACTGCGTTTGTGTAAATATTTGTATGAACATAACATTCAACAACTGAGACATAAACTGAATAAGTTCCTCAGACATGTGACTAAAATAAATTGAATAATGTGTCCCTGAACAAAGGAGGGGTCAAAATCAAAAGTAACAGTCAGTATCTGGTGTGGCCACCAGCTGCATTAAGTACTGCAGTGCATCTCCTCCTCATGGACTGCACCAGATTTGCCAGTTCTTGCTGTGAGATGTTACCCCACTCTTCCACCAAGGCACCTGCAAGTTGCCAGACATTTCTGGGGAGAATGGCCCTAGCCCTCACCCTCCAATCCATCAGGTCCCAGACGTGCTCAATGGGATTGAGATCCAGGCTCTTCGCTGGCCATGGCAGAACACTGACATTCCTGTCTTGCAG
Organism: Salmo trutta; assembly: GCF_901001165.1. NCBI lineage: Eukaryota > Metazoa > Chordata > Actinopteri > Salmoniformes > Salmonidae > Salmo > Salmo trutta. The sequence continues at coordinate 20,590,887 of NC_042971.1, forward strand.
GAAATCACGCATAAAACAAGCAGAATGACTGGTGGCATTGTCATGCTGGATGGTCATGTCAGGATGAGCCTGCAGGAAGGGTACCACATGAGGGAGGAGGATGTGTTCTCTGTAACGCACAGCATTGAGATTGCCTGCAATGACAACAAGCTCAGTCCGACGATGCTGTGACACACCGCCCCAGACCACAACTATCCCGCTCCAGAGTACAGGCCTCGGTGTAACGCTCATTCCTTCGACGATGAACGCGAATCCGACCATAACCCCTGGTGAGTCAAAACCGCGACTCGTCAGTGAAGAGCACTTTTTGCCAGTCCTGTCTGGTCCAGCGACGGTGGGTTTGTGCCCATAGGCAACGTTGATGCCGGTGAGGATCTGCTTTACAACAGGCCTACAAGCTCTCAGTCCAGCCTCTCTCAGCCTGTTGCGGACAGTCTGAGCACTGATGGAGGGATTGTGCATTCCTGGTGTAACTCGGGCAGTTGTTGTTGCCATCCTGTACCTGTCCCACAGGTGTGATGTTCGGATGTACCGATCAGCTGTCCGTCCTGTCTCCCTGTAGCGCTGTCTTAGGCGTCTCACAGTATGGACATTGCAATTTATTTCCCCCGGCTACATCTGCAGTCCTCATGCCTCCTTGCAGCATGCCTAAGGTACATTCACACAGATGAGCAGGGACGCTGGGAATCTTTCTTTTGTGTTTTTCAGAGTCAGTAGAAATTCGAACCATAGGAATGTTGAGGGAATTATTTTATTAACACTTCTTCATGTGCCATTGAAACCAGTGGGTAATTTTTCTCATATCAACTTTCTTTAGTTGTCCAGCAGCCAAAGCCACAATCCTAGTCATATTGGCAACCCATGCTCTTTCAACATTTAAAAAATGATGTTCCTTTCTGTCAAATCAAACCTCTCGCATTTGTAGTGTGCTTTTGAGTACGTTTTTTTCCCACTAATTGCATTTTGGAAAATGTGCAGCCTACTGCTGTGTGCATTGCTGCGCTTATAATGTGAAGAAATAATAGTTTGTCAACATTTTAAGTTAAACGTAGATTATTATTTTTCACATTTAGCAGATGCTCTTATCCAGAGCGACTTACAGGAACAATAGGGTTATGTGCCTTGCGCAAGGGCATGTCAGCAGATTTTTCTCCTAGTCAGCTCAAGGATTCGAACCAGCACCTTTTTGGTTACTGGCCCAACGCTCTTAAACACTTTGTTACTTGCATCAGCCTCATTGCTTTAACATTTTTTTCATGTACAATAGTTCTATGAATTTGGGATCTTTCCTCCCACAACTTTCTGTTCCAGCGTCTGTTTGGATGATATTCCTCGTACAGAATGACAAGCTGACCAATAGAATATGTCAACTTTTATACTATGGGGGGGTAGTAGAATGACATAGGCTAGTGCTTTTGCTTGGCGTTAATCATCTAGTTGGCTGAGGAAAAGTACGTCTGGACGGTTCTTCTAACATCTTCAATGTGCACCCCGGAATTGACGCGCGCCGTTCTGTCCCCCGATGTCTCTTTCTTCACTTGTATTTTGGTGCTGCCAGGCCTGTGATAAGGAGGCGACCAGAGAGCCATGTGAGTGAAAGATGCTTCAGAGCACGGCGATTGGCCGTAGGGAGAAAGTAATTATAATTATTATATTCAGCCCGAGGGCACAATGGCCACTTTGGCCGCAGGGCATGGATTTGTTTTCTTCTCGGCATTACAGCAACACAAGCGGGCATTGAAGGCCTGCTGCCCGGTTAAATTAGGGAAATTCGAGGCCTGCGCCCGGTTAAATTGTGTTTGAGAGCATTTTTTTTTACTCTAAATTGTTAAATGAGTGAGAAATAGATGTCATTGTTGCAATAGTTTGTGAGTGGGCAACATATACTATCATCTTAAATTTACATGTTGAATTATTTCGGCAAATAAACTTTTATATTAGCTAATTTCCCTAATATGGACAGTTTGTTCCTACTGTACCTTACCAGGTTGCATTTTCACCCCATAAAATTGAGTTGAATTACACCATCTTTTTACCCCAGATTGCTGATTTTAGTATAAAGGTTTACAGTCATCACGATGACATAAGAATGATTGCTTTAAACAGATTAATATCTTTGGTTTTGTACCATTGATTTTGTGTGCGCATGACTCTATAAAAGTTGCTGGCAACACACCAATATACGGATTTGACAGTCAAACTAACAGTTAAATAACAGCCAACCTTTGTCACTGTTGATATCCTATGCCGTGTTGTGATTTGTTGAAGTTAACTTATAGAAAAAGTGGTTTGTTCCCTTTTACATGATGGCAGCCTTCTGAAATCAATATCCGACATTCCAAATGACAGATAAAAGCCTTCTACAAGTTCTCATCTAACCAACCATGTGTAGGTTATTCCAAATTTCCGTGTTGGCTTTGAATAGTGTTAGTTTAAACAGCACTACACCCAAATGTATGCCCCCCATACTATTTATTTCAGCGTGATACCGATGGAAATGATTAACAAAAAAAGTGTTGCATTACACTTACCGATTTGGCGACCCACTTGAATCAAAATGCAACACTTTAAAATGTAGCTGTCTTCTAGAAATTGATGTACACATTTTTCCCAGATTCCGTGTGTTTTTTGAGCTTTGTAAATGTTTTTTTAGGACGTACAACCTTAGCTCCCCCTTCGTGCATAATTTAATATATATACACTGCTCAAAAAAATAAAGGGAACACTTAAACAACACAATGTAACTCCAAGTCAATCACACTTCTGTGAAATCAAACTGTCCACTTAGGAAGCAACACTGATTGACAATACATTTCACATGCTGTTGTGCAAATGGAATAGACAACAGGTGGAAATTATAGGCAATTAGCAAGACACCCCCAATAAAGGAGTGGTTCTGCAGGTGGTGACAACAGACCACTTCTCAGTTTCTATGCTTCCTGGCTGATGTTTTGGTCATTTTGAATGCTGGCCGTGCTTTCACTCTAGTGGTAGCATGAGACGGAGTCTACAACCCACACAAGTGGCTCAGGTAGTGCAGCTCATCCAGGATGGCACATCAATGCGAGCTGTGGCAAGAAGGTTTGCTGTGTCTGTCAGCGTAGTGTCCAGAGCATGGAGGTGCTACCAGGAGACAGGCCAGTACATCAGGAGACGTGGAGGAGGCCGTAGGAGGGCAACAACCCAGCAGCAGGACCGCTACCTCTGCCTTTGTGCAAGGAGGAGCAGGAGGAGCACTGCCAGAGCCCTGCAAAATGACCTCCAGCAGGCCACAAATGTGCATGTGTCTGCTCAAACGGTCAGAAACAGACTCCATGAGGGTGGTATGAGGGCCCGACATCCACAGGTGGTGGTTGTGCTTACAGCCCAACACCGTGCAGGACGTTTGGCATTTGCCAGAGAACACCAAGATTGGCAAATTCGCCACTGGCGCCCTGTGCTCTTCACAGATGAAAGCAGGTTCACACTGAGCACGTGACAGATGTGACAGAGTCTGGAGATGCCATGGAAAACGTTCTGCTGCCTGCAACATCCTCCAGCATGACCGGTTTGGCGGTGGGTCAGTCATGGTGTGGGGTGGCATTTCTTTGGGGGGCCGCACAGCCCTCCATGTGCTCGCCAGAGGTAGCCTGACTGCCATTAGGTACCGAGATGAGATCCTCAGACCCCTTGTGAGACCATATGCTGGTGCGGTTGGCCCTGGGTTCCTCCTAATGCAAGACAATGCTAGACCTCATGTGGCTGGAGTGTGTCAGCAGTTCCTGCAAGAGGAAGGCATTGATGCTATGGACTGGCCCGCCCGTTCCCCAGACCTGAATCCAATTGAGCACATCTGGGACATCATGTCTCGCTCCATCCACCAACGCCACATTGCACCACAGACTGTCCAGGAGTTGGCGGATGCTTTAGTCCAGGTCTGGGAGGAGATCCCTCAGAAGACCATCCGCCACCTCATCAGGAGCATGCCCAGGCGTTGTAGGGAGGTCATACAGGCACGTGGAGGCCACACACACTATTGAGCCTCATTTTTACTTGTTTTAAGGACATTACATCAAAGTTGGATCAGCCTGTAGTGTGGTTTTCCACTTTAATTTGGAGTGTGACTCCAAATCCAGACCTCCATGGGTTGATAAATTGGATTTCCATTGATTATTTTTGTGTGATTTTGTTGTCAGCACATTCAACTATGTAAAGGAAAAAGTATTTAATAAGATTATTTCATTCATTCAGATCTATGATGTGTTGTTTAAGTGTTCCCTTTATTTTTTTGAGCAGTATATATATATATATATATATATATATATATATATATATATATATATATATATATATATATATATATATATATATATATATATATATAAATAAATAAATAAATATATAAATACTTATTTCCCTCATTAAAATGCAAATCAATTTATAACATTTCTGACATGCGTTTTTCTGGATATTTCTGTTGTTATTCTGCCTCTCACTGTTCAAATAAACCTACCATTAAAATTATAGACTGATTCTTTCTTTGTCAGTGGGCAAACGTACAAAATCAGCAGAGGATCAAATACCTTTTCCCCCCACTGTACACAGGCAGTTAGGAAAGCTAAGGCTAGCTTTTTCAAACAGAAATTTGCATCCTGTAGTACAAATTCAAAAAAGTTCTGGGACACTGTAAAGTCCATGGAGGATAAGAGCACCTCCTCCCAGATGCCCACTGCTCTGAGGCTAGGAAACACTGTTACCACCGATAAATACACTTTAATTGAGAATTTCAATAAGTATTTCTCTACGGCTGGCCATGCTTAACACCTGGCTACCCCTACCCCGGTCAACTGCCCGGCACCCTCCACAGCAACCCGCCCAAGCCCCCACCATTTCTCCTTCACCCAAATCCAGATAGCTGATGTTCTGAAAGAGCTGCAAAATCTGGACCCCTACAAATCAGCCGGGCTAGACAATCTGACCATCTCTTTCTAAAATTATCTGCCGAATTTGTTGCAACCCCTATTACTAGTCTGTTCAACCTCTCTTTCGTATCGTCTGAGATTCCCAAAGATTGGAAAGCTTCCGCGGTCATCCCCCTCTTCAAATGGGGTGACACCCTTGACCCAAACTGCTACAGACCTATATCTATCCTACCCTGTCTTTCTAAGGTCTTCGAAAGCCAAGTTAACAAACAGATTACCGACCATTTCGAATCCCACCGTACCTTCTCCGCTATGCAATCTGGATTCAGAGCTGGTCATGGTCATATCATAACTGCCATCGATAAGAGACATTACTGTGCAGCCGTATTCATCGACCTTGCCAAGGCTTTCGACTCTGTCAATCACCACATTCTTATTGGCAGACTCGACAGCCTTGGTTCCTCAAATGATTGCCTCGCCTGGTTTACCAACTACTTCTCTTATAGAGTTCAGTGTGTCAAATCGGCGGGCCTGTTGTCCGGACCTCTATGGGGTTGCCACAGGGTTCAATTCTCGGGCCGACTCTCTTCTCTGTATATATCAATGATGTCGCTCTTGCTGCTGGTGATTCTCTGATCCACCTCTACGCAGATGACACCATTCTGTATACTTCTGGCCCCTCTTTGGACACTGTGTTAACTAACCTCCAGATGAGCTTCAATGCCATACAACTCTCCTTCCGTGGCCTCCAACTGCTCTTAAATGCAAGTAAAACTAAATGCATGCTATTCAATCGATCCCTGCCCGCCCGTCCAGCATCACTACTCTGGATGGCTTAGACTTAGAATATGTGGACAACTACAAATACCTAGGTGTCTGGGTAGACTGTAAACTCTCCTTCCAGACTCACATTAAGCATCTCCAATCCAAAATGAAATCTAGAATCGGCTTCCTATATTGCAATCAAAGCCTCCTTCACTCATGCTGCCAAACATACCCTCGTAAAACTGACCATTCTTCCGATCCTCGACTTCGGCGATGTCATCTATAAAATAGCCTCCAACACTCTACTCAACAATTTGGATGCAGTCTATCACAGTGCCATCCGTTTTGTCACCAAAGCCCCATACGCTACCCACCACTGCGACATGTATGCTCTCGTTGGTTGGCCCTCGCTTCATACTCGTCGCCAAACCCACTGCCTACAGGTTATCTACAAGTCTGCTAGGTAAAGCCCAGCCTTATCTCAGCTCACTGGTCAGCATAGCAGCACCCACTCGTAGCACACGCTCCAGCAAGTATATCTCACTGGTCACCCCCAAAGCCAATTCCTCCTTTGGTCGCCTTTCCTTCCAGTTCTCTGCTGCCAATGACCGGAATGAACTGCAAAAATCACTGAAGCTGGAGACTCATATCTCCCGCGTTAAGCACCAACTGTCAGAGCAGCTCACAGATCACTGCACCTGTACATAGCCCATCTGTAAACAGCCCATCTATCTACCTCATCCCCAAACTGTATTTATTTATTTTCTTGCTCCTTTGCACCCCAGTATCTCTACTTGCACATTCATCTTCTGCACATCTACCATTCCAGTGTTTAATTGCTATATTGTAATTACTTCGCCACCATGGCCTATTTATTGCCTTAACTCCCTTATCTTACCTCATTTGCACTCACTCTATATAGACTTTTCGTTTTCTTTTTTCTACTGTATTATTGACTATATGTTTTCTTTACTCCATGTGTAACTCTGTGTTGTTGTATGTGTCGAATTGCTATGCTTTATCTTATCCAGGTCGCAGTTTCAAATGAGAACTTGTTCTCAACTAGCCTACCTGGCTAAATAAAGGTGAAATAAAAATAAAATAATTTCAACGTGATCATTTATGAGTGATTGACAAAACAGTGTAGCGTTTCTCTTTCTGTTTTAGTGGCCCCGTATCAAAATGTGCATTCTGAAATGTAGCTGACTGTGTTCAGCAGGTTGTCCTCTATCCAGTGATGTAAAAATATCTCCGGTTTTAACAGCACATTCCACCCATGTGCAGTTTATAAGGTAAAAAAAAAATACAAGTAATATGATCGCTATTGTCGCACATGTATGTGTAGAGAGTACTGTGTAGAGAGTACATTTTATGTTTAGGTTTTCAAAATATCACAAACTGTTTATGTATAATGTTTATGCAATTTAAAACTGTGTTTTGACATTGGGCTATTTATCAAAATGTCTTGTAAACAGGAAGCAGCAAAATTTTCAACTTACATTTTAGGAATATAAGTTGAACTTTAAACATTCATTTCCAATTGTTTTGTACATAATTAGTAAAAACTGCTGAACAAGTCCAAAAATTGTGATTTATTTAGTTTGATGATATACCAGAAATCACCAAAACGGGTTTGCACGGCCTACAATTATACTGTGCGTCTCTGGTTCTTGTCCTGTGTTTGTTAAGGACAGCACAACACCATGGTAGGAATGGAATCGGACTGAGACCACACATTTAGAGCGAACCACGGTGTGTTGTTTAGTGTGCTCCCGAGTGCAGATAGTTTTGTTAGTTTGGACTGGTGTGAACACTAAGGGGGGAAACGCGCCAGAGTTCGGAAAAAACTCTCCAAACCAATTTGGTGTCAAAGACCCCTAAGAGACCACATTGTAGAATAGATTGACACAGTAGAACAGCAGCAGCATGATTTAGCTAGTGTTTGTAGCTATTGTAGCTGTTCATGTGGATTGCATTGAGTGAAAGGCCAAAGGAAAGAGGGCAGTATATCCCTATAGGGTTAAGGCCGGGAATGGAACTCTTCATTACAGAACTGTACAGTATTTATGCAAATGGTGGATGAGTCATACTGTACACTAATGCAATTTCCTCCTCAAGGCTTAGCTGGGGAAGTTATTGGGAGGTGAGATGGTAAATTAAGAGCATCAAGACTTGCTTATTGTTATAGCCAGATAAGAAGTAGATCAACATACAGATGTAGACTGAACTGTTCAAGCAACCAGTCTAAGAATAGATATAAAAAAGTTATACATTCAAGGAAAAACCATAGACTAGGATTTGCTTAGAACAGTGTCTTATGTCAGATCTCTCTGGCATGGGAAGAGGGGATTAAGTGTCTGCTGCTTGTTTGTGACTTCAGCGCTGCAATCTATCCTAAATTGGGCTGATGTGTCTCGGGAGACTCAATCTAATATTTGTGTTGTCTCCCCCCTGATGTTGGCAACCTTCTCCCCAGGCACCCAATCATCCAGGGAGATCTCTCTCTTTCCCTCCCTCCCTCTCTATCTCCACTATATATCTCTGGCTAATCTACAGTTGAAGTCGGAAGTTTACATACACCTTAGCCAAATACATTTAAACTCAGTTTTTCACAATTCCTGACATTTAATTGTAGTAAAAATTCTTAGGTCATTTAGGATCACCACTTTATTTTAAGAATGGGAAATGTCAGAATAAAAGTAGAGAGAATGATTTATTTCAGCTTTTATTTCTTTCATCACATTCCCAGTGGGTCAGAAGTTTACATACACTCAATTAGTATTTGTTAGCATTGCCTTTAAATTGTTTAACTTGGGTCAAATGTTTCGGGTAGCCTTCCACAAGCTTCCCACAATAAGTTGTGTGAATTTTGGCCCATTCCTCCTGACAGAGCTGGTGTAACTGAGTCAGATTTGTAGGCCTCCTTGCTCACAGACACTTTTTCAGTTCTGCCCACACATTTTCTATAGGGTTGAGGTCAGGGCTTTGTGATGGCCAGTCTAGTACCTTGACTTTGTTGTCCTTAAGTCATTTTGCCACAACTTTAAAGTTTGCTTGGGGTCATTGTCCATTGGAACACCCAATTGCAACCAAGCTTTAATCTTCCTGACTGATGTGTTGAGATGTTGCTTCAATATATCCACATCATTTTCCTACCTCATGATGCCATCTATTTTGTGAAGTGCACCAGACCCTCCTGCAGCAAAGCACCCCCACAACATGATGCTGCTACCCCCATGCTTCACGGTTGGGATGGTGTTATTCGGCATGCAAGCCTCCCCCTTTTTACTCCAAACATAACGATGGTCATTATGGCCAAACAGTTCTATTTTTGTTTCATCAGACCAGAGGACATTTCTCCAAAAAGTACAATCTTTGTCCCCATGTGCAGTTGCAAACTGTAGTCTGGCTTTTTTATGGCGGTTTTGGAGCAGTGGCTTCTTCCTTGCTGAGCGGCATTTCAAGTTATGTCGATATAGGACTTGTTTTACTGTAGATATAGATACTTTTGTACCCGTTTCCTCCAGCATCTTCACAAGGTCCTTTACTGTTGTTCTGGGATTGATTTGCACTTTTTGCACCAAAGTACGTTCATCTCAAGGAGACAGAACGCGTCTCTTTCCTGAGCGGTATGACAGCTGCGTGGTCTCATGGTGTTTATACTTGTGTGCTATTGTTTGTACAGATGAACATGGTACCTTCAGGCATTTGGAAATTGCTCCCAAGGATGAACCAGACTGGTGGAGGTCTTGGCTGATTTTTTTTTATTTTCCCATGATGTCAAGCAAAGAGGCACTGAGTTTGAAGGTAGGCCTTGAAATACATCCACAGGTACACCTCCAATTGACTCAAATGATGTCAATTAGCCTATCAGAAGCTTCTAAAGCCATGACATCATTTTCTGGAATTTTCCAAGCTGTTTAAAGGCACAGTCAACTTAGTGTATGTAAACTTCTGACCCACTGGAATTGTGATACAGTGAATTATAAGTGAAATAATCTGTCTGTAAACAATTGTTGGAAAAATGCACAAAGTAGATGTCCTTTCCAAAACGATAGTTTGCTAACAAGAAATTTGTGGAGTGGTTGAAAAACGAGTTTTAATGACTCCTACCTAAGTGTTTGTAATCTTCTGACTTCAACTATACATTAAGATATGGGAGGGACGTTAACATTTTTACTCATCCTAGAATTTACTTGAAAATGATAAGTGCATCACCCACATCCCCTCCACCCACCACCCCTTTGTTTCCCCACTGTTAGTTTTTACTCTCTTTATTTAGAACCGAACGGACAACTAGGAAAAACTGAAACCAAGTTTAATCACCGACTGGGTCAAACAACTGCAAATATGTGTCCACAAGTACATAGACCAGTGTCTTGACTTTAAGATGGAACTTACAGAGATGGTCGCCTCGCTTCAGGTCCTTAGGAAACTATGAAGTTATTTGTTTTTTTACTGTACTATTTCTTACATTGTTAGCCCAGAAAATCTCAAGTGTTTTACATACAGCCTGGAAGAACTATTGGATATAAAAGTGATGTCAACTTACCAACATTACGACCAGGAATAAGTCTTTCCCGAAGCGGATCCTTTGTTTGGACCTCCAGCCTGGACATGGGATCTTATCCCAGAGGCCGACCCAAAACAACGCGGTTGCCGCAGGAGAGGCAGACGGAGTGGCCTACTGGTAAGACTCAGAAGGCGAGCACACCATCCACCGTTTCTGAGCATATTACTCGCCAATGTCTAGATAACAAGGTGGACAAAATCAGGGCACGAGTTGCCTTCCAGAGAGACATCAGAGATTGTAACATTGTCTGTTTCACAGAAACATGGATCACTTGGGATATGTTGTCGGAGTCAGTACAGCCACCCGGTTTCTTCATGCATCGCTCCGACAGAAACAAACATCTCTCTGGTAAGAAGAAGGGCGGGGGTGTATGCCTTATGATTAACGACTCATGGTTTGGTCACAACAACATACAGGAACTCAAGTCCTTTTGTTCACCTGACCTATAATTACTTACAATCAAATGCTGACCACATTATCTTCCTAGAGAATTCTCTTCGATTATAGTCATAGCCGTGTATATCCCCCGAAGCAGATACCTTGTCGGCCCTGGAAGAACTTCACTGGACTCTTTGAAACCAAGCATCCTGAGGCTGCATTTATTATAGTTGGGGATTTTAACAAAGCTAACCTGAGAACAAGACTTCCTAAATTCTATCAGCATATCAAATGCGCGACACGAGCTGGTTGCATTCTGGATCATTGCTACTCTAACATCCGCGATGCATACAAAGCCCTCCCCTCCCCCGCCCTGCCTTTGGCAAATCTGACAATGACTCAATTTTGTCGCTCCCAGCCTTTCAACAGAAATTTAAACAGGAAACGCCGGTGCCCAGGTCTATCCAACACTGGATAGTACTAGGCGGTGATACAGCCCGACAGGATGCTCTCAATTGTGCATCTGTAAAATTTTGTGATGGTTTTAGGTGCAAAGCCAAATTTCTTCAGCCTCCTGAGATTGAAGAGGCGCAGCTGCGCCGCCTCACCACACTGTCTGTGTGGGTGGACCATTTCAGTTTGTCAGTGTGCGCCGAGGAACTTGAAGCTTTCCACCTTCTCCACTGCGGTCCCGTTGATGTGGATAGGGGGGTGCTCCCTCTGCTGTTTCCTAAAGTTCACAATCAGATCCTTTGTTTTGACGTTGAGTGAGAGGTTATTTTCCTGGCACCACACTCCCAGAGCCCTCACCTCCTCCCTGTAGGCTGTCTCATCATTGTTGGTAATCAAGCCTACTACTGTTGTGTCATCTGCAAACTTGATGATTGAGTTGGAGGCATGCGTGGCCACGCAGTCACGTGTGAACAGGGAGAACAGGAGGGGGCTAAGCATGCACCCTTGTGGGGCCACAGTGTTGCGGATCAGCAAGGTGGTGTTGTTTTCTATCTTCACCACCTGGGGGTGGCCCGTCAGGAAGTCCAGGACCTAGTTGCACAGGTCAGGGTTCAGATCCAGGGCCTCAAGCTTAATGATGAGCTTGGAGGGTGCTATGGTGTTGAATGCTGAGCTATAGTCAATGAACAGCATTCTTACATAAGTATTCCTCTTGTGCAGATGAGATAGGGTAGTGTGCAGTGTGATGGCTATTAAATCGTCTGTGGATCTATTGGGGCAGTAAACAAATTGAAGTGGGTCTAGGGTATCAGCTAAGGTAGAGGTCATATGATCCTTGACTAGTCTCTCAAAGCCCTTCATGATGACAGAAGTGAGTGCTACGGGGCGATAGTCATTTAGTTCAGTTACCTTTTCTTTCTTGGGTACAGGAACAATGGTGGCCATCTTGAAGCATGTGGGGACAGCAGACGGGGATAGGGAGAGATTAAATATATCCGTAAACACTCCAGCCAGCTGGACTGCACATGCTCTGAGGACCTGGCTAGGGATGCCGTCTGGGCCGGCAGCCTTGTGAAGGTTAACACGCTTAAAATGTCTTACTCACGTCGGCCACGAAGAAGGAGAGGGTGCACATGGAGCAGATGGAGGGAGTGCAAGGCTGAGAGAGAGATGATGTGGAAGGTGAGATGGATATAAAGAGCAATAGGTGGAAGATGGAGAGATATGGAAGGAGGGAAAGATAAAGATAGGAAAAGAAAACATAGGGACTCGAGCAGAAAAAGGAGACAGCAGTAGAAATGAAGATAAAGAAAGGATGGAGGGTGAGATATGGAGGACGGAATAAAAGGTGTTTGAGAGAAAAGGAGATACAAAATAAGGTAGTAAGGATGGGAGAGCAATAGAAGGAGAGAGCAAGGGTGAGAAAGCAAGAGACAGTGATGGAGAGAAAGGGGAAGAGGAGCATGGCAAAATCTTATTCGCTTTGCCAAAACCATTTAAGTTCTTATCCAAATCGCTTCAGAATTTAGCCCTGCCTTCATAATGCACCATATGCACTCAGTGTTTTCAATCAATACAGTACAGTATGTACAAAGAGCCATGTCGCTTCCCGGGCCCAGTACAATAGGGCAGTCGTTCCCAAACTGTGGGTCTGGAGCCACTTGTGGTTTACGGCAGAGGTCCAGGTGGGTCGCGGGATGACATTTTTTGTGATTTTGTGATTTTTATACATTTTCGGCATGGAAAAACACTTTCAGTGTAAACTTAAACAACTAAAACCAAATAGAATGTGTGTAGAAAAGATAATGGACCAACATTTTTTTATAATAGCCTCGAATCTTTGAGAACTTCAGAGACAATCAGTCACCCATTGTTTTTGTTATGTTTTTTTGTGTAAGCAGCATTAGCCATGTCAAAATGAGTACAATTTCAGGACATTTGTTAAAATCTGCAGCATTTTCTCTCTGCCCCATGGAAAAATGTATAGAATTGCAGAAACATTTTGCTTTAAACGGCAACATTTTATTTCAGCTCCATGACAAAATGTGTATATTAGCTATAAAAAAACGAAATATTCTCTCCACGGCCAAGATTGTATTTTTTTAACTTATTCTTTGATCTGTGTATGTTTTTTCACCGTATGTTTTTCGCGACTGAAAATACATCAATTGGTGGGTCACGAAGCAGAACAGTTTGGGAACCCCTGCTATAGGGAGCAGTCTCAGGTGAGAGAGGGATTTGAGCAGCCAGGGACATACAGTAAAATCCTATTAGGACTCTTATCTGCCAGCTGTCATCTGATAATGACTGACTGAGGAGTCCAGTGTTCTCCTACCATGGTCACCCTCAGGCTAACATAACTAGCCCAAGTCCAGACTAACCACATTACAGGGCGGTTATTTGTTTACTCTGTCCATGGAGTTCATGTATTTGTTTATGAGCACTTCCTGTGCAACGTTTTACTTGCAATGGATATGTCTTTTTACCTCCCGCCGCCACGATGGCCATTGAAACGCCGCTACCCCCAACAAAATGGACCCATTTGCCATCTGGGGGTGTCGGCAGTGGGGCCCGGATATTTTCGTTTTGTGTTTGTGTTTACATGGACGTGTTGGCTAGTGTGTGTTTTGAGTGCTTTGTTTGTTCACGGCGTGCAAGTGTGTCACAGCTCCATCGGTCCAGTTTGTAAAATGCTAATGTCCACGTTCACGCACCACAGTGGGGGATGAGTGTTTATGTGGCACAAGCAAAGAGCAGATGTTGATGCAGTTTACTGCACACTAAGAATTTGTGCAATCGATATTATGAGTTTTAGCCATGATAAGACTATGGGACATTTTCTGTGTTGCACTTCGATTTTTTTGTATCCATGGTAGCTGAGAAAATGCCCTTTATGGATGAGTAATATTTATTCTCTTGTTAGTTGATATCATATATTTTTTTATTATTATTTATATCTACTTCTTTGCATCTAACCTTTTAAAGCCACATAGTAATATTTTTATTTAATATTTTTTATTTAACCTTTATTTAACTAGGCAAGTCAGATAAGAACAAATTCTTATTTACAATGACGGCCTACCGGGGAACAGTGGGTTTAACTTCCTTGTTCAGGGGCAGAACGACAGATTTTTACCTTGTCAGCTCAGGGATTCGATCCAGCAATCTTTTGGTTACTGGTCCAACGCTTTAACCACTAAGCTACCTGCCGCCACCAAATAAATTAATTATGATTAATAAAAGTTAGGAAGCTACCATTTGTTCCAGTAAAAAAATAAGAATAAAAACAATCTTATACAATATATAGATTTTTGCTATTTCAGAGCCCCAAACCGAAAGCACTTGATTTTTTGAGAGGGAGGGAGAAAGTTGTGCATTTTGAGAACAATACCAGAGATAGTGGAGTGAACCATGCTCTTTTGAGATTAGCCATATTTAGACAATCTCTCAGGAAGTTTCGTACGAATATCCCTACTTTTCTTGCTCTTTGGAAAGTAATAAAACACTCGTTTACAGTGTTAGAATACATCACTAAACATATTTGGAGTGCATAAAACTGCAAATACAGTGCCTTGCAAAAGTCTTCACCCCACCTTTGCGTTTTTCCAATTTTGTTGCATTACAACCTGTAATTTAAATGGATTTTTATTTGGATTACATGTAATGGACATAAACAAAATAGTCCAAATTGGTGAAGTGAAATGAAAAAAATTACTTGTTTAATTTTTTTTAAACGGAAAGGTTGTGCGTGCATATGTATTAACCCCCTTTACTATAAAGCCCCTAAATAAGGTCTAGTGCAACCAATTACCTTCAGAAGTCACATAATTAGTTAGATTGCACACAGGTGGACTTTATTTAAGTGTCACATGATCTGTCACATAATCTCAGTATATATACACCTGTTCTGAAAGGCCCCAGAGTCTGCAACACCACTAAGCAAGGGGCATCACCAAGCATTCAGCACTATGAAGACCAAGGAGCTTTCCAAACAGGTCAGGGATACAGTTGTGGAGAAGTACAGATCAGGGTTGGGTTATAAAGAAATATCAGAAAGTTTGAACATCCCACGGAGCACCATTAAATCCATGATTAAAAAAATGAAAGAATATGGCACCACAACAAACCTGCCAAGAGAGGGACGCCCACCAAAACTCACGGACCAGGCAAGGAGGGCATTAATCAGAGAGGCAACAAAGAGACCCAAGGTAACCCTGAAGGAGCTGCAAAGCTCCACAGCGGAGATTGGAGTATCTGTCCAGTCCATTGGACCAGTTTAAGCCGTACACTCGACAGAGCTGGGCTTTACGGAAGAGTGGCCAGAAATAAATAAGCAAACATGTTCGGTGTTCACCAAAAGGCATGCGGCAGACTCCCCAAACATATGGAAGAAGGTACTCTGGTCAAATGAGACTAAAATTGAACTTTTGGCGCAAACCCAACACAAAATAGGAAAAATGCTAAGGGGGTGAATACTTTTGCAAGGCACTGTAAGTCCACCCACTTGGCAGCCAGGCCCACCCTAGGAAGGTGTTCTTAATTGTACAATCAGTGTATAGGGTGAAAGTAGAGCACAATATAGGGTTCCAATTGGGACATGTTGTTTTCCTGTATTAACTTGTGAACAAGTGAAGCATGGTGGTGGCAGCATCATACGGTGGGGATGTTTTTCATCGGCAGGGACTGGGAAACTGGTCAGAATTGGAGGAATTATGGATGGCGCTAAATACAGGGAAATTCTTGAGGGAAACCTGTTTGTCTTCCAGAGATTTGAGACTTCCAGCAGGACAATGACCCTAAGCATACTGCTAAAGCAACACTCGAGTGGTTTAAGGGGAAACATTTAAATGTCTTGGAATGGCCAAGTCAAAGCCTAGACCTCAATCCAATTGAGAATCTGTGGTATGACTTAAAGATGGCTGTACATTAGCGGAACCCATCCAACTTGAAGGAGCTGGAGCAGTTTTGCCTTGCGGAATGGGCAAAAATCCCAGTGGCTAGATGTGCCAAACTTATAGAGACATACCCCAAGAGACTTGGTTGATCTACAAAGGTGGCTCTAGAAAGTATTGACTTTTGGGGGTGTGAATAGTTATGCACGCTCAACTTTTCTGTTTTTTTTGTCTTATTTCTTGTTTTTTCACAATAAAAAATATTTTGCAACTTCAAAGTGGTAGGCATGTTGTGTAAATCAAGTGATACAAATCCCCCAAAAATCCATTTTAATTCCAGGTTGTAAGGCAACAAAATAGTAAAAATGCCAAGGGGTGAATACTTTCGCAAGCCACTGTAGGCCACTTTCAGTAACTCAGACACATAAATGGTGCTCAGTGTGCTTATGGAGTTAAAGCACCTGGATTCACATTCACGGTACCTCACACAACATTTTCCCTCTCTGCTCTTCCAAATTTATTTTCAATCATAAATTGTTATGTCCTGTCAAATCCTACTGATCACATCCTTTTACATCTTTTACATCAAGACAACTGCTCGTTCAGCAGGGCTGCATGTCACAGAAAATCTTCCTCAATTTAAAACTTTCAATGCGATTTAATGTTGTGACCTTAACCACTGGGTCATGATACATTATGTAGCCTACGGTATATTTCTCCTCCCTCAGCACCCCTACTTCCCGCAGCTATGCACACACACCCTCCCTCTTCATTTCCAATCATCACAGCACTCGTAAACCCTAATCCCTCTAACATGCTGACTAGAACTGGCATGCGCGTGCGTCCGCCATCGTGCGCATGTTGATTTTGTCAATCCACACCAAAAGCAATCAGGACATGCAGGGTGAAATATCAAAATGAACTCTGAACCAACTATATTAATTTGGGGGCAGGTCGAAACACATGAAACGTTCAAGGACATTTAGCTATCTAGCTTGCTGTTGTAAGTTAATTTGTCTTGGAATATTTATTTTACCTGAAATGCACAAGGTCCTTTTTTTCTGGATCTTTGTTGAATTTTGAGTCACACAAAATCGTGTGTTCTCTACTCTGACAATTAATCCCCAGATAAACGGGGAAACCGAGTTTGTTTCTAGTAATCTCTCCTTCTTCATCTTCTGTGGAGTTTATATGGCGGTTGGCAACCAACTTTAACGTGCCTTACCGCTCTACCAACTGGACTGGAGTGTGGACCTCAGTTCATCTTTCAATCACCCACATGGGTATATGCTCCTGAAAACCAATGAGGAGTTTGGAGTGGTGGTACTTGCAGTGCATCATGCGTCAAAAATAGAACCAAGTTCTGTTTTAGCGTCTGGCTACACAGATGTTCGTTGATGCGTGCGAACAGTTTGGATGAAATTAGTAAATAACATGTATGTGTACATGTGCTCGCGCACACAACACGGGCGGTGTGCTCAGCTTGTAATAGTTGGGATCTGAGGTTGGATGGTTGGTACTACAAACACTGTTTTCAGAGTGGCACGGTGTGTTGTGATGTGGGGTGCATCTCCCGCTGCGGGAGGGTCAGTCCCACTCCACTGTATCTGTGTCTGATTACTGTTATCAGGTCTTAGGGATAGACACCTGCCACACTCAAGGGCCTCTCCCTCAAGTGTTACCCAGCATGAGAGGGCTGAACCATAGAATTACAGTATAGAAAAGACAGGAATCTACCCCTTAGAAGTCTCATGTGGCCCAACAGTATTGGGATGCAAGTGCATGTTGCTTTGTGTGTGCATGATGCATAGAACACTGGAACATATTGTGGTAAGCTAAAATTGGTTGAACACTGCAAATTAATCCAATAAGTATGACTGTCATTACCATTATCCTAAAGGGACTTACAGCCCACAATATAGGCATTCTTACAATGTAAAAGCTTTGAGAATCTTCCCGGATTGTGGACAGCGCCTGGAATCGTAGCTCCATGTTAGACAATATCAAATCAAATTGTATTCGTCACATGCGCCAAATACAACAGGTGTAGACCTTACAGTGAAATGCTTACTTACAAGCCCCTAACCAACAATGCAGTTTTAAGAAAAAAGAGGAAATAAAAAAATATATATATGGGAACTATGCGAACATCACTAGCAAAATGCAAAGACAAATCTATGTGATAAAAGTGTCCGTGAGAGGTGACATCTTCCGAAATGAATCTATATTCAATGTAACTGAGTCATCACTATCTAATTCACTGAATTGCTATGATGTGAAAGGGTGGAGAAATGTATATGCTATTGTGTCAGAGGACTCACGTGAACCCTCTATATTCATAACATTAGTGGAGCGTTTACCAGATGCTGTCTCTTTGACTCGACCCAGTCGCCCAGTCTGCCTTTTCACACCAATTAGTTATCCATCTCACTTTCTCTCTCTCTCCCTCACTTATTTTTCCCCACCTTATCTCCCTCTACCCCTGCTTCTCTCTCTTTCTCACTTCCCACTCCTTTCTCTCTCCTTTATATCTCTCCCACTATGTCCATCTATTCTTCCTCTGCTCCGTCCTCCCCTCCCTCCCTCGCTCTCCCAAAGGGTAGAGATATAAATGAGAGAATTAAACACGGAAGTGCTTCTCCGCCCGGCAGTCGCATGCCACGCAGCATCAAGCGACATCTGTCTGAGCACGACAGAATTTGAGGCATTTTACCAAGAGAGGAGACCTGGGCCTGAGGCTCAAGGATTGGAGTTAAGATAACCACTAGCGTTGGTTGTTGTACACTCGTCTATAGTTAGATAATGGGGTTATCACCGAAACTAAACAGTGTTGCGTAAGAACATTGTCCGATTTGGGTCATTTTCCAGCGAGGCTTTCATTGTTGTGATTCCCTACAATGTTGTGAGGGGAGTAGAGTGTTGGCTGAGTCATTGTAGCTCAGGAGGACCCAAGCTCTAGATGATAAAGTGGATTTGTCTACTCACAACAGATACTCGTGACAATTCGCTGCAGTGGAGCCCAGTCCTAATCTGAAATTGGACTTTATCATTTCTCCATCTTTTACATAATTGGATTTGGCCTCTGAAGGGTTAAACGGTTTGCATCCTCATGGTTTAAGGCCTGTCTGAGCGATTCCGAGTGGGAATCCAAGGACAAGGAGCGCAGGAAAAGTGTAATCTTTTGGCAGCATTTAACCCGTGTGCCAGCTGCTATCCGGTGTTGTCGTCATTAAGAAGAATGCCAAGCCGGAAATGGGAATGCTGCCTGGTATTCAGAAGACGGCGCAGGTCACACCCATGCAGGCACATACGCAAAGGCACACAAACACACCGAACGCCTTTACAGGCACAGGAACAAGGCTTGTGTGCCACCTGCTCATTCCAAAGTTGAGCAGATCACACCTAAAATCACAAATCAAATAAGTCACACAAACACACACACGGCTCGTGCCTTCACAGACGGAGGGGTTTGTCCTTTCTCCCTTTCACTGATGATGATGTTACACTAACCCGGCACGCTGAGTAGGATTATAGCATTGTGTAATGTGTCATACGTTAAACATTACCAGTGTAGGGCTTTTATCGCTCTCGTTTTAACCTGGCCTTCTGTTCGATGCAGCAATTGAAATCAAATCAAATTGTATTTGTCTCATGCACCAAATACAACATGTGTAGACTTCAGTGTCATGCTTACTTATGAGCCCTTTCCCAATGATGCTGAGTTAAAAATTATGAAAAATAATTTAATTTGCATAGACCGTAGAATATCTACAGATGGACTATCAGTAACATTTCAACTAACTACTGTATCTACTAACCCTAACCTTAACCCTTATCCTAACCCTAAACTTAACCCTAATCCTAACCTTAACCCTTATGTTTATTCTGAACCTAACCCTAACTGTAACCTTAGCAAGCAGTGGCTTATCAACAGATAGTTTGTTGATAGTCTACAGATGGAGAATTTGGACTATCCAAATGTGGACTATCCAAATAAAATGTAAAAGTTGTAGGTTAATTCGCTGTCAATGTGCAGGGGTACGAGGTATTATAGGTAGATATGTACATACAGGCAGGGTATAGATAATAAAAAGTTGCACTGCTCTAGTTCGATGCCATTTTCAAGCTTCATTTACACGTTTAATACCCCGCACAGCATCATTAGCCAGACACTAATGTACGTTCACGTTCCTGTGTTGTTTGTGCCTCATTTAGATCCCATTTCCTGCAAAGACAGTGCGGGCCGGTGAGCGAGCAACCATTGCCAGCCACAGACCTTCGAGCTTCCGCAGGACTCGTAATTGCGTAATTCAGTGGAAAAATTAAAATTTGCACCTTCAATTTCCTAATGTACAGTGGTTATACTGCAATGTCAGCTTCTCATTGCAGTGAATTGGTTCAGCGTCCATTTCACCTCATACCACCTCCACCTCTTCGGGCAAGAGTGTAAGGAGGACAGAGTACAGATGGAGATGGAATATCAAGCCGGAGTAGGACTGAACTCTGCATGCAGTATAACCAAAAACACCTAATAGATCTGTAGCTTTGCTCTACCTGCGGAATTCCCTGGTGGTGAAGATTCAATACGAGTCGAGATCAATAGTGAATCCTTGATTTTTAGATACATTTTTTAACTGTATGTAGCTAGGGTTCATGAGTGAATCATGAAGCCAAAATTGACCAATACGAACTTCAAATACCACATGCTCTCTGTGTGTTTGTACAGCAAAAATCATCCATTACCCATGCACCCCTGTTGCCCTAAAGAGCTGGCCTCTGTACCCTCTCCACCTTATAATGTAATAATGTAGTCCCTTTCACTCACCATTTAATTCTTGTTTTACTGTACACTATCACTCTGATCAGGCGTTTCTGCTCATTCAGAGCCAGTCACCGTCCTCGTGATCTCATCAACAGAATAGGATTGACTTTGCTGGATCATGTTTTATTAGTAAACATTTTTTATTTAACTAGGCAAGTCAGTTAAGAACAAATTTGTATTTACAATGAAGGCCTAAGAACAGTGGGTTAACTGTCTTGTTCAGGGGCAGAACGACAGATTTTTACCTTATCAGCTCAGGGATTGGATCTAGCAACCTTCCGGTTACTGTCCAGACGCTCTAGCCACTAGCCTACCTGCCGCCTGTTTTGATGTACTGTGTGCAAGCCCAGACCAGATCATTTTGTGGCTGCGATGTAAATCCATTGTTGTGTACCATGGACTATGGCTGTTGTTGTATCAAGATTTAGGCCTGCATTTTCAAAGTGTTCATGTAGAGGAGAACTGCCTCGAACTACTGTAGTGTCTGCTGATGCCACATGTTGTAGTTCTTTGATATCAGAGAGAATTTGATCAACTGTATCTAACATGACTCAGGTTGATTGCAATTACTAGTCTTAATAGTGGACCATATTGACCAGCTGCATTGAGTCTGTGTGACGTAATACACAAGAACCCTGTTAGACAGTCAGTCAGTCAGCAAACACAGATTGAAGCTACTCCCCAATCGTGTCTCCAGCAACGTCAGACATAAGACCTTAGACCAAGGCTTTGTTTTGATGGACCGCACGACAGCTCTGTCAAGGTCAAAGACAGCTTTATTATTTTTATTACAAACCCAGAAATTACACTGTTTAGCCGAGAGACGCATTTGTGTAACATCTGAGCATGGTATTGGAGGGTCAAATTTCCCCCAGCGAGATGATACACAGTGGTAAGCTGCATTATAATCCCTCCAGGAGCACGTTAATACCATACACTGGATGGGGCCCAATGGTAGTTCTGCCTGTCTGTTTGGCTAAATTTAGCTGCCACGCTGCTCCACGATTAGAGAGGCTTTGGGCCTCAGAGGGTCCTCACTAAGATTTCTAGGTTAATTCGCTGTCACGTACAGTCGCTAGTGAAAGTCTACACACCCCTTGCACAGTCTTCACATTTTGCTGCCTTGGAAGTACATCTAAAACGGGATAATAAATGTACCTACTGATCTGCACAACCTACTCTACATTTCAAAGTTAAAGAAAATGTATAGAAAATGTTCCAGGGAGGCTGTCTCATGTTGACTCCAATGCTTCCCACAGTTGTGTCAAGTTGGCTGGATGTCCTTTGGGTGGTGGACCATTCTTGATACACACAGGAAACGGTTGAGCATGAAAAACCCAGCAGCGTTGATGCACTCAATGGTGCAATTTCCAATCAAACATTTTAAAAGCTCTCCTCTTGGCACCAGAGGCAAAATGTTGCTGTTTTAAAGCAGAATTCTACACATTTGTCATGGGGCTGAGATAATCTTGCTTCATTTTCAACATTGTCTTTGTTCTGAGGGCAAAAGTTGGACCATTCAGGAACATTCAACACCTCTTAGAAAGCAATTCTGGGTTGCAGGCTTAGGTTTTCAGAAGACTACCACAGGTTTTCGTTTATCTTTTTATCTGGGCTTTGCTCCTTTGCCGGTGATAAGCATACCCACAATGTTATGCTGCCACCACAATATTTTAAAATACAGTACGCAATATGAATTATGAAGTTAAAATTGCGAAATTGAGATTTGATATGTATCAAGAAAAGCCTCTTGAAATTATTTGGATTAACCAACACTAAATATACTGTCTTTTTTTTCATGCAGTCTGTGTGACAACCACAGTCTGTGTGACATTTCTCTCAAAAAAGAAAACGTTAATACTCCTCTCAGCTGTAATTTAATTTCCTCCGGACTACTCACCTGCACTTGCGTCATTGTCTGCTTCCTGTGAAAAGCACAGCCACCCATGGCTCCCTTTATTAGAGCCTCAGAGAGGAGGTTTTACCAATCATGAGTCATATTCCCTGCCCTAAACCCGCCAGTGTAATACACCCAGTCCCACATGTTTCTAGGGTTTGGATTCGCCTGGCTTCTGTTCGTTCCAACTTTAATTTGGGTATTGTTCAAAGCGTTCATACATTATCTCACTGGTTCATAGGTAGTGTGTTGGTGACATAAGCAGATGGAGGAGTTGGCAGTGTTTTGAGTGTTAAGGACTTGGCAGATCTGTTGTTGTGGTGTTTTTTTCCCAGTGAGTCAGGAGAATGTCACGTGGGACAACAAAGCGTAATACGCCTGCTTTGTGCACTGGCACATACTTGTTGTGTCGCCAGGAGTAGTCACATAGATTTTTATGATAGTAGCCCTTTCCTGCAGTCAAATTACCAAATCATCCTTTAGTGGTATTAATATTTTTTATAATTTCATAATTAATAAACATTATTTTAATGCAAAAACCTGGTGTTTAGACGTCAAACAGTTTTGTATATTTCAATCTTCTGTGATATATATGAAGTGTCATACTGGGATGCAAACTCAAAATTGAATATATTTCAAATCTATATCTTACATGGTACAGGTGTCTTCTTTTTTTAAGCCCAAAACCATGTGTGTGAGGTGTATACTTTTGTTTCAAAGTAGATTTGTTTAAGACTACCCAGAAACACTCTTTGAGACCCTGATTTAGCCCACTGCAGTAAAGGACTCATCAATCGAGCATCCAAATATTCAATAGTTACAGCAACTGGTGGGAAAATGCATGACCTCTTTTGGAGAGGATATATATCAGTTCTTTGGAAATCGTTTGAGACATTGTGATTGAAGAAGGTAAGACGGAAAATAACTCTGAACCCTGGAGACAGAATTATGTGAACGACGACTTCTTACGTCAGCTCACAAGCATTATTTACAAGCCAAGTCTGACCCAAATGCTTTTTAGGCTCTAACTTCTAAAATGCTGGACTGGGAGCCGTTCTCTCACGGCCAATATTCTAATTAGACTCCTCATTGACTAATTCACTGCAATGGAGTAGAAACTGTATTGAACGGGTTATGGGGAGTATCCTGAGTTGAGATATGCATTCAGTATTGTCCTCCTGGCTGGTTTTCTGTATTGATCCCAGGGTTCTGCCCTCCTCAGGTTTCTTCAGGAGCTGTCAGCTCAGACAGATTGGTTGACAGTGCATACTGCAGCCTCACTGTCCCTGCAAAGAGGAGATAAAGATTCAGCCCGTGCCAGGCCTCTGTATTTAACACACACATTTGCACACGTGCGCACACACACACACACACACACATCAAAGTTCACAAGACTGGCATGACACATACTCCCACACCTTACCAGACACCTCTAACAATACAAAAGAGGTGGCCTTGACAGACGCCACTACCGAGACAGATTGAAAAGCACTTTCTTTTGTCCGTTTACACAACCAATCCATTCTTTTTAAGCGAGACTACAAAGGCTATTTCAAAAGTTCTGCGGGTCCTGATTTATCTGGAGCTGAGTTTGGGATTATAGTGTTTCAAGTACGATAAAACCATTTAATGTGCAGAAATCAAGGATGTGTCAGAAGAAGTCAGTTTCAGGTCTGTTACTGCCCATTGGATGAACCCTGAGAAAATATGGGAAGTTATTATCTTGACAGCTGGTACAGGACAGTTAGGATGTTTGTTTAGTCTGGCTCGAGCATTAAAGGCACTGAAGTATTAAAAGCCCATTTGAGGTAAGATTCAGGTCTTTAACAGCCTAGGAAGCTGTGGAAATGCTACCATAATTAGTGCTGGTGGGAAGGGACACATACAGTACGCAACCTCTTAGGAAAAAAAGGTGCTATCCCTTTCGGGTTCCATGTAAAACCCTTTCTACATAGGGTTATACATGGAACTCAAAAGGGTTCTACCTGGAACCAAAAAGGGTTCTCCTGTGGGAACAGTCGAAAAACCCTTTTGGAACCTTTTTTTCAAAGAGTGCATGTACACACAAACTCACTTGCGCACGCACACACAATCATCTGCTGTATCCCTCATCTAAGACATCCCAATCCTTCTCATCCTCTATCCTCTAAAGGCTAGTAAAGGCTTTATCCCATCCCCTTGGTCAGTGTATCTTAAAACAGCCAGCTGTCTTCTCCAAATCATTTACATCGAAACACACACACTAAGTGGTGAAAATCCCCAAGCTGTAGTCAATAAAGAAGGATTTTATAAATAGGCCTTAATATGAATTCTAATCTGTCTGTTGATTTAGGGGAAACCAGGTTTTTACAAAATCAGCAGGCATCTCTTCCTTCTGTTAATTTCAAACATTAGCTGCTGGTATAGGAGCCCTTGCTGTTCTTGGTTATTGCCCGTCTCTCAATTCATGTTCTGTAGATATACAGTATGTGATGTATTGAGAAGGTATAGGCAGGCAGCCATTGTTGTAATGAGACAACTTTGATCTGCTGAAACAGATTATGGCAAAACGTGTGTATGTGTACAAAAATTATTAGTTACATTACTGATTTCAAATCACTGCAATGTTTGATGTTTGAATTTATTTTACTAGTGTTGAGCTCACCTAGGCAGATCCTATGTAGTCCTGGTCAAGAGTTGAGCAGGAGACTGGAGGCTTAGAGCAGCGCTCTCGGGCAGCAAGATCTTTCTGGTGGAGACTGATGTTGTGATTGTGTGTCTGGCTGTCTAGCAGTAGCCACCTCCTACTGTATTATGTGTGTGTGGGTGGGCCTGTGTGTGTGTGTGTGTGTGTGTGGGTGGATGGGCCTGTGTGTGTGTGTGCCAGTGTGTGCATAAATGTGCATGCGTATACTTGTCTACGAACACTGCAGCTGGCCTCTTCTCACTCTGTGGCCCATCTCTTGCCACAAAATAATAATTTGATTGCACTGCGTGTCACAGTGCTGTACGTCAGTGCAACTCTCCCCATCAATAGTAGGCCTGCGTCTTGTAGGTATTTTGTGCCCGAATGCTCACCAGGTTCCACACATGCTCTGTCACAGTAGAGAGGTGAGGTTTGATTGTGCCAGTTTGACATTGAGATTGATTCAATGGTCATAGTATTGTTATTTAGCAATGATGCATCTTAGTAAAGGCACAATGTTCCTTTAGCTGCTTGACACAGATAGATAGACATAGAAAAGGCATTTTTAACTAGAGGTTATACAAGGATAGCAAGTTGTCTTCTCTTTAGAGCCCCAGCTGAGATTCTCTCCTCTATATGGCATTTGTAGTCCATCTGCCCACAGCGCGATGAAGATTTCTGGTACTCCACCCAGGGAGGGGAAAGACAAGATCACTCAAGACATGGCTGACAAGGGGTTACCGATGCGCCACACTTTTATTCCAGATATCTGTGCAAAAACTAAAGCCCTCCAACTCTGTGTGATCAACTGATATCGCCCTCTATCTCCAAGCAGAGGAGAGGAGATGGGATGTAAACAACATGTCTGTCTGGCAGTTGTCTTTCAGGACCGAAGGGCTGAGGTGGAGCTGGGCTGATCCATAAATCATCACTTTATGAGATCTGCCACTCCAGCACTTTCCCAATGCTTAACACACACATACATACACACACACCACACCACACCCCACCCACCCACCCACCCACACACACACCTCTGAAGGGGAGGGTTAGGCTACTCCAAAACAAGAAAGAAACCAAACTAACTTGCCATATGGGAAGCATGTATTGCTCCATCCACAGTAGGTATAACCATTAAAAGTTACAGGTTGCTATCAATTGTGGAACACTATCAATGGTGGAACACACCTCAAGATACTTGGGAGAGGAGGGGAGGTAGAATGGGATTGCAAACCCAAATAGTATGGCTGTGTCAGTAAGACTTACCCCGCAATGGGTTAACAACACCCTTTACCCCACTACTGTATCCATTAACACATTACTGCACTTGGCCCAGTGCCTTCACTCATATGGGTCCTCTGTTCCTTCATGGTAAAGACAGGGTGTGAATCTCAAGAGTCTGGAGGTGTTTTCTTTTCATCATCAGTACTGATCTGATAAGATAAGATGAGAAAGAGCAAGCAATATAGCAGAACCAATATGGGGAGCCTGATTTGACCTGTCCAGCACTGTCAGACCAGTTTGAATGAAAGATATACACACACACACACACACACACACACACACCGAGGCCACCCATGGGTAAGACGTTGGGGGAACACATTCATAAATGTCATTAAAGAAATCATAAGAAACAAGGTTTTGAAGTGTCTGTCCTAAATCTAGGAGATATAACAAAAACTCAGGAAATATTTAGTTTTCTTTACACATTTAATTCATTAACCCCTTTTTGGGGTACGCACAATACTACCTCCCTACTTTCATTCCTTGTTTAAACCAGTACTGGTTACCTTCAGATGAGTCCTGTGACATTTGTGGGGGTCGTAGAGCAAAAACCAACGTCTTCGTTAGAATCTACCCGTTCCACAGTGGGGTCCCATTAGTTTGTAGCCCAAACGGTTCGGATGCTACTAAACAGAAGTTGGCACATCGACGGTACCGACTTCAGACGAGTCTGCTGACACTTGTGGTGGACGTAGAGCAAAACGGAGGACACCATTGTGTTTGCGAGAGTCTCCCCCTTTCCAAAGATGCGTAATAGTTTGTCAAACCATTCGGAGGCTACAGACGTTTACGTGAGAAGAATGATTTTCCTGATGTCTCATAGTCGGGCTAACAGCGCTCTAGCTCTGCTACCTTTCACCGCTGATGCAGAAGTGCGACATTGGCGGATACAGTGGATTGAGACACATCCAATTCCCCAAAACATATATCTAACTTAAACATCATTCCATCCGCTGGATGCTGCCACTGTACGGAAGGTGAGGGTGTACTCCGCAGCGGTCTGGCCATCCTGCCGAAGTTGGACTAGGCGGCAAACCCCCATCTCTGCCCTCTGGTGGATGATCGAAGACACCTCTGAACAGAGCCATAGGAACCCAGCTCCTCCTCTCTGTAAGACGGCCGTAGCCCACTCCAACGCCTGGTCAGCAGGGAGATAACCGTGGCAACCTTGGACCACTCGGTGGTGGGGGCACCCATCTGATGAGCGAAAAAGAGGGAGCACTGGAGGAGGAAGCCACGGCATTTGGATGGAGTCCCGTCATATTTGTCCGGCATGGACAAACGGGCATCCTTGACCTGGGCGAACTGCTGAATGGGCTGAGGTGCTGGGTCGACTCGTGGTAGAGGATCCTCCCCTCATTCGGGTTGACGCCCTTTGAGGAAGATCTAGATGTTGAAGAACGCGGAGGACCTCATCCATCGCCGTCCCCAGTTGCGCCAGCTGGTCGTGGTGTTGGCTAAGTAGGTATTGTTCGTTGACCATCTGGGAGATGTCTCCGTTGGCTGCTGCT
The DNA here is from genome assembly GCF_901001165.1 of Salmo trutta. Classification (NCBI taxonomy): domain Eukaryota; kingdom Metazoa; phylum Chordata; class Actinopteri; order Salmoniformes; family Salmonidae; genus Salmo; species Salmo trutta. The sequence continues at coordinate 20,619,028 of NC_042971.1, forward strand.
TCCATTTTGTGAGGCAGTATTCTGTGATGACGATGCAGGGAGTCAGGAAGCAAGTGCACTCGGTGAGTTTAATTGGAACAAACAGGGTGAATGCAAAAACAGGAGTAGCGTCTGAACATGAAAACAGAAACAAGAATGCCTAATGAGTGATACAACAGAGGGCTAGATAAAGGAGAGGTAATCAGGGTAGTGATGAAGTACCTAATGATGGGGCGCAGGTGTGCTTAATGATGGGTTGCCAGGACCGGTGGTTAGTAGACAGGCGATGTCGAGCGCCGGAACGGAAGTAGATGTGGTAAGAAATGTATGAATGTAGGTCTGCTAATAATCACCGAAATGAGAGCTAGACATTGAGGGAGCAAAAACAATAAAGGACAATCTTTTTGCAAATTTTGATGGCGATGAAATATAGCCAATTTTCAGTGTTGAAGACCGGATGCGGCCCATGGGGCAAAATAAATTGGTACCGCTGCTCTACACCCACCCATTTATTGTTCTTGAAATCATAGGGGATCAAGTCTGCCTCATACACTCCCCTGTTTGCCTGATTCCCAATAATGCCCTGGGGTCCTGGAATATTAAGCTGTCTGGCTGACACCAGAACCATACACAAACACACATACACACAAAATACATAAATGCATATATTGTAGACACATAGAGTACATGACCTCAGGAAGAGTAGATGCTGCTTTTGCAACAGCTAATGGGGATCCTAATAAAATACCAAATAATCAATAGTTATTCAGTGTGCACACGCACACTACCTCCAGACACATTGATGGACTCTGACACCAAACACACACAAATGCATGTACTGTAGACACATAATGTACATACTTATTATGTACACACACACACCCTCCAGGTACATTGGCAGACCCCAACACCACACACACGCAGAAACATCACCATTCCAGCCCCTCTCCTTCTTTTTCACCCATGCTGTGAAATCTGGGGCTTTGCTTTCCTTCAATTTGTCCCAGCTTCCAGCCCTCACTGACAATGCCCTGCAGAGGCACAGGTGCTTCATGGTGTAGGAAGAGGAGTGATTAGTGAAGAGCTAAAGCACTGCTCCAATCAGCCGGTAGCCTACTCCATCAGATGGCAAGAACTCTGTCCCTGCTGCAGTTCTTACTTGGCAGTCTCTGTCTCTACCAGTCTGTCCCTAATACTCTCCATCTCTATCATTGACATGTTTTATGAGTGTGGATGTGGGTATGTTTCCCTACTTCTGTCACACCTGACTACTGCTGTCTACAGAGCATCATACAAATCCTATTTAGCGTCTCTATAGAACGTAGAAACAGCAGGGTAGAAATTGACTTTGCAAATCTCTATCTCCGTCTTTCTCTCTCGATCTCTCGCTCTTTCTCTCTCTGTAGGTTGTTTTGACCTCAAACCATAATCAGTGGTGTAAAGTACTCGGTAGCGATTTTGTCATGTAAATCTTGGTGGCGCAAACCCCCCCCCCCCCAAAATTAATTTGTAGATGCATGCCAGCAAAGCCACTATACAACACTAAACAATACATTAATTGCACTATAACAGTGACAACGGTACCCACAAACTGTTAGGACCTACATAAAGCTGTCCCAACAGCAGAGTCCCAACAGCAGAGCTTTCTTTTCAGCACCATGGGGTGAATCCTCACCACTGCTACACCTGGCAATCAGCGGAGCCTCGTCTGGCAGCAAAACAGTTCATTCAGCCTCATTTACTGCCTTTTTTAAAAAAAACAGCTGATATGGCTGACTTGCTTTAAACAAATGTGGTTTCTACTGACAATTGAGATGTACAAACTATGGCATAAGGCGACAACGAGCAGATAAGAGGCAATCCTTAATTTTGATTAAGTGAGGGCTATTTAACAGTCTGATGGCCTTGAGGTGGAAGCTGTTTTTCAGTTTCTCGGTCCCAGCTTTGATGCACCTGTGCTGACCTCGCCTTCTGGATGATAGCGGGGTAAAAAGGCTGTGGCTCGGGTGGTTGATATCCTTGATGATTTTTTTGGCCTTCCTGTGAGATCAGGTGCTGTAGGTGTCCTGGAGGGCAGGCAGTGTGCCCCCGGTGATGCGTTGGACAGACCGCACCACCCTCTAGAGAGCCCTGTGGATGCGGGCAGTGCCCGGACAGGATGCTCTCAAGGGTGCATATGTAAACATTTGCGAGATCTTCGGGACCAAGTTAAATTTCTTCAGCCTCCTAAGGTTTAAGAGGCGCTGTTGCGCCTTCACCACACTGTCTGTGTGGGTGGACCATTTCAGAATGTCAGTGATGTGTACGCCGAGGAATTAGAAGCTATTCACCTTGGATGGGGCGCTGTCCCTCTCCTGTATCCTGAAGCTCCTTCGTTTTGTTGACGTTGATGGAGGGGTTATTTTCCTGGCACCACTCTGCCAGGGCCCTCACCTCCTCCCTGTAGGCTGTCTCGTCATTGTTGGTAATCAGGCCTACTACTGTTGTGTCGTCTGCAAACTCTATGATTGAGTTGGAAGCGTGCGTGGCTCGCAGTCATGGGTGAACAGGGAGTACAGGAGAGGGCTGAGCATGCACCCTTGTAGGGTCCCTGTGTTGAGGATCAGCGTAGTGGAGGTGTTGCTGTCTACCTTCACCACCTGGGGCAGCCCATCAGGAAATCCAGGACCCAGTTGCGCAGGGCGGGGTTCAGACCCAGGGCCCCGGCCTTCATGATGAGCTTGGAGGGTAGTGTGGTGTTAAATGCTGAGCTATAGTCAATGAACAGCATTCTTACATAGGTAGTCCTCTTGTCCAGATGGGATAGGGCAGTGTGCAGTGCGATGGCGTCTGCATCGTCTGTGGATCTATTGGGGCGGTATGCAAATTGAAGTTGGTCTAGGCTGTCAGGTAAGGTGGAGGTGATATGATCCTTAACTTGCCTCTCAAAGCACTTCATGATGACAGAAGTGAGTGCTACGGGGTGATAGTCATTTAGTTCAGTTACCTTTGCTTTCTTGGGTACAGGAACAATGGTGGACATCTTGAAGCAAGTGGGGACAGCAGACTGGGATAGGGAGAGATTGAATGCAGGGAAACTAAAATCCTTTTTACCAATTTTTTTACCTACACTACCGGTGAAAAGTTTTAGAACACCAACTAATTTAAGGGTTTTTCTTTATTTTTACTATTTTCTACATTGTAGAATAATAGTGAAGACATCAAAACTATGAAATGACACATATGGAATCATGTAGTAACCAAAAAAGTGTTAAAGAAATCAAAATATATTTTATATTTGAGATTCTTCAAATAGCCACCCTTTGCCTTGACGACTGCTTTGCACACTCTTGACATTCTCTCAACCAGCTTCATGATATGGTCACATTTAATGCATTTGAATTAACAGGTGTGCCTTCTTAAAAGTTAATTTGTGGAATTTCTTTCCTTAATGCGTTTGAGCCAATCACTTGTGTTGTGAAAATGTAGGGGGTATACAGAAGATAGCCCTGTTTGGTAAAAGACCAAGTCCATATTATGGCAAGAACGGCTCAAATAAGCAAAGAGAAACGACAGTCCATCATTACTTTAAGACATGAAGGTCAGTCAATACTGAAAAATTCAAAAACTTTGTTCTTGAAGTGCAGTCGCAAAAACCATCAAGCGCTATGATGAAACTGGCTCTCATGAGAACCGCCACAGGAAAGGAAGACCCAGAGTTACCTCTGCTGCAGAGGATAAGTTCATTAGAGTTAACAGCTTCAGAAATTGCAGCCCAAATAAAATGCTTCACAGAGTAACAGACACATCTCAACATCAACTGTTCAGAGGAGACTGTGTGAATCAGGCCTTCATGGTCGAATTGCTGCAAATAAAGCACTACTAAAGGACACCAATAAGAAGAAGAGACTTGCTTGGGCCAAGAAACAAGAGCAATGGACAGGTGAAAATCTGTCCTTTGATCTGATGACTCCAAATTAGAGATTTTTGGTTCCAACTGCTGTGTCTTTGTGAGACGCAGTGTGGGTGAACGGATGATCTCCACATGTCTATTTCCCACTGTGAAGCATGGAAGAGGAGGCGTTATGGTAATGGTGTGCTTTGCTGGTGACACTGTCTGTGATTTATTTAGAGTTCAAGGCACACTTAACCAGCATGGCTTCTACTGAATTCTGCAGCAATATGCCATCCCATCTGGTTTGGGCTTCGTGGGACTATAATTTATTTTTCAACAGGACAATGACCCAACACACCTCCAGGCTGTGTAAGGGCTACCAAGAAGGAGAGTGATGGAGTGCTGCATCAGATGACCTGGCCTCCACAATCCCCCGACCTCAACCAAATTGAGACGGTTTGGGATGAGTCGGACCGCGGAGTGAAGGAAAAGCAGCCAACAAGTGCTCAGCATATGTGGGAACTCCTTCAAGACTGTTGGAAAAGCATTCCAGGTGAAGCTGGTTGAGAGAATGCCAAGAGTGCTGTCATCAGAATTTTGATATTTTGATTTGTTTAATACTTTTTTGGTTACTACATAATTCCATATGTGTTATTTCGTAGTTTTGATGTCTTCACAATTATTCTACAATGTAGAAAATAGTAAAAAAATAAAGAAAAACTTTAGACACGTAGTGTATGTAGTCAACTTAGATTGTTACCAAATATTGAAATGTCGCCATTCTGTTTGTTTATGTTGTCTGTAAGACAATGATTTACACTATTGTACTTTGAATGCCCAGACATACTGTCTGTCATTAATGCAAGATTTAAGCAGTCCTAAATTTAAATCAGACAGCCCAGTTGTATTAGCGTTATTATTGCCTCCAATCATACAGTATCACATCTTGAGTTCCATGTTTTCATCCGCTTTTTGCCTGAGCTCATTTGATTTGCAGCGCAGGTCGGTACAATAGCTGTTTCTGTCGCGGAATCGTTTCCTGCCTTTGATAATGCCACCGACCTCATGAGTGGACCAAAGAATTCTGGGTCAGGTATAATCTTACTCTGCCATGCACCGTGACTACTCAAATCCAAACATGGCCTTTCTCTCTTTGAGTCTTTATGGCTTTGACATTTTACGATTTGTTTTAGGGCCGCCATGTCCATCTGGGCTTCCTGTGATCCGTTTGCCACCAACAACAACAAGTGGCCCTATTTTTCTCTTTTTTTCTTACCCTCCTCTCACCATGGAGATAACTGGTTTGTAATTACTCCCCGATTCTGTTGGACACAATTGAATATGATTATGGTAATGGTGTTGTGTACGCCTTGGCCCGTTGAAGAGGCCCATTGACACAATACCCACAGCCTTAATTAAGACTTTCTTAATTTTTATTAACTAGCTTAGCCTTGATTAAGAACTCAATGGCCCCAATGTGGCCGCGGCTGAACAATGGCAAGTGGCCCTTTTATCAACAACGTAATGAAGTGCTTCATTTGATGTTGCTGTTTTTGGAGGAAAGGAGAGGAGTGCTCATTTGCTCTCTGAAGACATGTCTTAAAGTTCCTGAACAGTCATTCTGAAAGTAGGTTTTGTTTCACGGTTAACTACCTGGTAGTTTGAAAAGACTGGCTGAGTGGGCAGAGAGCTTATATTCATGATCTTGCCTTGACTGACAGCTCTATGAAAAGCCTATGCCAAACAATTTGGATGCAGTGTTAAAGTAATATCATCTCAAGCAAATTTGGTGATATACAAACAAAATCAAACATAGAAATCACATCGATGATATATTTTTTTTATATAAATCTCCCGTTTAGCATGTCTCTTGTGATTCAGTTCACAGCAGCACTGACAGATGTGTTAACTTGACAACTATGTTGGAGTTTTGAACGACACTTCCCCCCCCTTTTGTTCCATACTGGCTGAAGACCCAGCTAGCCAGTAACTAGCTAACACCAGACATAGGTATATAAGTATCTTTGCCATAGATTAATAATAGGGTAATTATATTATTATATTTACTGACACCACACATTCACATTTTGGCATCAGTCGAGTAGCTATCTAGCTTTATAAACTACGCCCCCCTGCAAACACGCCTTCTCCAAAGTTGGTTACAAGGGGCTACTTATTTAAATTAGCTAAGAGAATGTCATGTGACTATTGGTGTATTAAAATTACAGTTATTAAGGTCTCCTTAATAATGATTCCAAGTGTTTGTCATGGGGGGGTGGACCAGTAACTTTATGATCAAACTGTATCAATGTAGAAGCAACAGTCATATTTCATACTTTGGTCATCATTCCTTGATCTGGTTTCCTTCAAATATTATCCAGTTTCATGAAAAACATGATTTGGACTGTTCATGACCTTTAATGCGCTTCCAAATGTAAGTAAACTTTGAGAAGCCATGATCTGTGTATCACTAGGAAATGCACGGGGGAAGGGAATTTATCTTGCGCGGCGCCCAAAAGCGCTTAATGAAGCATTCGGCTCATCAGGCAAGAGTAACACACCAGCAGAATTAGGCGGCCAGTGCCATCTCACCTCTCTTTCTCTCGCTCTCTTTCTCTCACGCACATACATCTCTCTATCGACAGCCACTGGAAACCTCTTGTATTTTCCAGAGTGCCCCGACAAAAGAAAGATGAGGCGATAGAAAAGCTCTCCTTGCCCACTAATACACCCTCAAAGAGCTTTATAATACATACAACGGGGAGAGAAAAAAACAAAGATTGAAAGTTCTATGGCACTGATAGAGTAGGCTGGCACACTATAACGAATCAAAAAGCGGTAGGCCTATATGCTGGCCGCCGTATATGGAATCAAAGAAAAATGATGTTTAAGATGCGGAAAGACGGCTGCACCGAGCCAGGGCTGCTGCCAGTCGCCGCTGATGAATCAGACTGTGTTCAATTATAATTACTTTTCTTGTCCGGCTCCCGCTCCAAACGGCCTGCTCTTTGTGTTATTGACATTTCCGTTAATTACCGGAGTGTTGCCACCACTCCAATGACTCTCTCGATACATTGTCACAGTCAAAACTTTCGTAGCAACCTCTCTGCGGACATGGATTCGAATGTAATGTAATGTTTTTGACTGGCTGTACTTCAAAGATTTTACAGATTTTGCATGCTTATTGTGATTGGCTGGTCCTGGCTCCCAAGCGGGTGTGTCTATGTCCTTCCAGGCCCACCCACGGCTACGCCCCTGCCCATTCATGTGAAATTCATAGATTAGGGCCTAATTTATTTATTTAAATTTACTGATTTCCTTATATAAACTGTAACTCTTTAAAATTGTTCCATGTTGGGTTTATATTTTTGTCAGTATATAATGTACCTTCTATCTTCTATTGCCGGGGTAATACTGATGAACCAATCAATACACATGGCAGGAGCATAAGCCGCCTCCAAGTTGGAGGCGGCTTATGGTAGAGAAATTAACATTAAATTATCTGGTGACAGCGAATTGGACATTCCTGCAGTCAGCATGCCAATTGCACGGTCCCTTAAATTTGACACATCTGTGATATTGTGTTGTGTGACAAAACTATACATTTTAGAGTGGCCTTTTATTGTCCCCAGCTCAAGGTGCACCTGTGTAATGATCATGCTGTTTAATCATTTTCTTCATATGCCACACCTGTCAAGTGGATGGATTATCTTGGCAAAGGAAAAATGCTCAGTAACAGGGAGGTAAACAAATTTGAGCACAACATTTGAGAGAAATAAGCTTTTTGTGGGATCTTTTACTTCAGCTCATGAAACATTGGATCAACACTTTACATGCTATGTTTATATTTTTGTTCAGTGTAGATGGAAATGTTGTTTTTCCCCAGGATGTTCAAGCCTTTGAGAAATCCAATTCATAGCTTTGCAATACAAAAACCAAAAGCACAGAGCACTTTTAGTTAAGGAGAGAGAGACCGAGCAAGAGAGAGAGAGCGGGGGAGAGAGTGAAATGGAGAGAGATGAGAGAGGGCAGAAGTAAAGATGTTTAGTCATTGAATAGATGGTAATACATACACTCCTCCTGTATCAGCCAGATACATACAGTTGCATGCCTCCCTGAATTATGCATAATCGTTTTTATTATCTGCCAACTTTTGCTCCCTCTCCCTCACTCTGCGAGATTGCTGCTGGGAAAATGCTGGGTATATGTTCCTTTTTAGAGCACAGAAATAATGACACGACATGGCGTAAGGGATTTGATTCAAGTTGCGTACTATGAGGCAACCAAGGGGCAGAAATGAGTTGGTGGGGGTGATGAAGCGGTGGTGGAAAGAGGAACTATTTTGCGAGGCAATTCCCCAGGATAAAAGACCACAAGCATCCCCCAGCATCTCATACATGTATTAGAGATTGAAGTCACCGCTCGGGCGCCAATCTTGGTAATCGGAAACAAATCTGGTTTAATCCCTCAGGTGCCTTTCTACGAAGCATAACAAACACACACACACTCACTCATTCATTCACACACACACAAACCTCCGTGGCCAAACGTGCCGCAATGTTTATTGAATGAACGCACCCTCCAGATGCCAGCGGGAAGAAAACACAGGAGGTATCAAGGATTTGGATGTACACACCCCACGCCCAGCAGAGGACTAACAGAGGTGACAGGATGTATTGCCGTTTTAAGTGCCAGGCCAAGCTGTGGAATAGGCCTTTATTGGTCTAGTTAAATGATTTGTTTGTATGATCATGTAGTTAATGAAATGTTTAGAGGAGTTGATACTCCAGATGGGCCCTATGGAGTAGATTCTGATGGTGATGGTCTCTCACATCCGGCATGAAATACACTGAGTGTACTAAACATTAGGGACAGCTTCCTAATATTGAGTTGCACTCCCTTTGGCCCTCAGAACAGCCTCCATTTTGTCGGGTCAAGGACTCTACAAGGTGTGGAAAGCGTTCCACAGGGATGCTGGCCCATGTTGACTCCAATTCTTCTTACTTAAATATTTTGTCTTGCCCATTCACCCTCTGAATGGCACACATACACAATCCACGTCTCAATTGTCTCATGGGTTAAAAATCCTTCTTTAACCTGTCTCTTCCCCTTTATCTACAATGATTCAAGTGGATTTAACGAGTTACATCAATAAGGGATTATAGCTTTTATCTGGATTCACCTGGTCAGTCTATGTAATGGAAAGAGCAGGATCTTCCTAATGTTGGGTACACTGTGTGTGTTCTACTGTATATTGGCGAGTAGACAGGCCCATGTGCGTTGAGGTGAAACACGGTTGTGGTGAGTTTCGCTCAGTTTGAGGAGGGGATGATGAGAAGGAAGTCCTGTCATACGTTGACAGGCGGTTTTATTAGTAGCCTCTCCTCTCAGGTGCTCTTATCTTGGTGTGTAGCATGTAGTTGAGGTCTGATTTCAGTTTTTGCCTTTTTCTCTCTGTCTTTCTCTCTTTCTCCATAGTGTGCAGCATGTAGTTGAAGCCATCTCTGCTCTGATATCTGATTTCTCTATCTCTCGCTCTCTCTCTCTCCTGCAGCTACGTTGGGGACCCTGGACTTCAGTTTACTGTATGACCAGGAGAACAATGCTCTGCACTGTACCATCAACAAAGCCAAGGTGAGCGTCCACAATGATGTGTTTTGTCCTACAAGGGGAAATTGTTTCCAAAGTTTACACTGTAAAACTTTTCCTTGTAAATTTACAGCATTATACTGGCACCAGTTGCCAGCTTAATATTGTAATTTTGCTTCACAGCATAGATGCTGTAATGTATTTTACAATATTTTCCTTAGTCTAAAACATATTACCACATCCCTGCTGTAAATTTACAGGGACGCTGTAATGTTTTACGGTAAGGAAAATAGTACTGTGAAATATATTACAGCATCTCTACTGTAAAACAAAATTACAGTATTCAGCTGGCAACTCTGGTGCAAGGATAGTGCTCTAAATTTACAGGGAAATTCTCCTTGAAATCTAAATCCCAAGAAGATGTTCTTTTTTTTTTTTTTTTTTTACATAAAATACATTTATTCAAATTGCTAACAACATGAACAACAAATTAAACAACAAAACTGACAATAGAAGTAAGAACAGTTAGCACATATGTAACCAAATAAGAGCATCATTACAACACTAATTTAAAGACTATATTGTGTGCCTGTGTGTATGGTGTGTGGGGGAGAGAAAGAAAAAAGAGAGAGAATGGGGGGGTTGAGAAGCGTGGCTTCATCCAGGCCACCGTGTCATGTACTTTGACACATCTTCAGGGTTCATCATCTTGGGTTAAAATTGGGATTGGGTGCAATCCTAGATCTATGATCACAGGCAACTCTATTCGAGGTAAGAGGTGGTGAAATACACAACGGTACAGTTTACGCAGCAGAGCATCCAGTAGATGGAAGTCAGTGCAGCATCAGGTGTTCCTCATGGGGCTCCATAACAATCCTCCTCAGTTCTGATTTGTCAGCTCTTCTCACCCCTAGGATAAGCATAGAAAAATAAATAATAGAATGAGAGACAGAGACCACCAGGGCTGCTACTCTGTGGGTAAAAATACAGGGGACAAGGGACATATCAAGCTGATGTTGTTTGTGTGTGTAGCTGTGTGTACTTACCTCACTAGAGGTCTTCATTCAATCTCAGTGAGCTCTTGGAAGAATGGGGCAATGTAGGGGTTGAGAAGTGCTGGCTTCCTCTGGGCCACCTTGTCACGTACTTTGTCACGTACTTTGTCACATCTTCAGGGTTCATCATCTTGGATTGATTTGAACCAGGAATCTGTACAGCCATTTATGCAATATAGTTTATGAAATCATTTGAGGAATTGAAGAAATACATATACAACAGCTAGATACAGTGAGGGGAATAAGGTATTTGATTCCCTGCTGATTTTGTACATTTGCCCACTGACAAAGAAATGATCAGTCTATAATTTTAATGGTAGGTTTATTTGAACAGTGAGAGACAGAATAACAACAAACAAATCCAGAAAAACGCATGTCAAAATGTTATACATTTATTTGCATTTTAATGAGGGAAATAAGTATTTGACCCCCTCTCAATCAGAAAGATTTCTGGCTCCCAGGTGTCTTTTATACTCTTAAAGGGAGTGCTCCTAATCTCAGCTTGTTACCTGTATAAAAGACACCTGTCCACAGAAGCAATCAATAAATCAGATTCCAAACTCTCCACCATGGCCAAGACCAAAGAGCTCTCCAATGATGTCAGAGACAAGATTGTACAAGATTACACAAGGCTGGAATGGGCTACAAGACCATCGCCAAGCAGCTTGATGAGAAGGTCACAACAGTTGGTGCGATTATTCGCAAATGGAAGAAACACAAAAGAACTGTCAATTTCCCTCGGCCTCGGGCTCCATGCAAGATCTCATCTCGTTGAGTTGCAATGATCATGAGAACGGTGAGGAATCAGCCCAGAACTACACGGGAGGATCTTGTCAATGATCTCAAGGCAGCACAGGGACCATAGTCACCAAGAAAACAATTGGTAACACACTACGCCGTGAAGGACTGAAATCCTGCAGCGACCACAAGGTTCCCCTGCTCAAGAAAGCACATATACATGCCCGTCTGAAGTTTGCCAATGAACATCTGAATGATTCAGAGGACAACTGGGTGAAAGTGTTGTGGTCAGATGAGACCAAAATGGAGCTCTTTGGCATCAACTCAACTCGCCGTGTTTGGAGTAGGAGGAATGCTGCCTAGGACCCCAAGAACACCATCCCCACCGTCGAACATAGAGGTGGAAACATTATGCTTTGGGGGTGTTTTTCTGCTAAGGGGACAGGACAACTTCACCGCATCAAATCCTGGGTGAGAACCTCCTTCCCTCAGCCAGGGCATTGAAAATGGGTTGTGGATGGGTATTCCAGCATGACAATGACCCAAAACACACGGCCAAGGCAACAAAGCAGTGGCTCAAGAAGAAGCACATTAAGGTCCTGGAGTGGCCTAGCCAGTCTCCAGACCTTAATCTCATAGAAAATCTGTTGAGGGAGCTGAAGGTTCGAGTTGCCAAACGTCAGCCGTGAAACCTTAATGACTTGGAGAATATCTGCAAAGAGGAGTGGGACAAAATCCCTCCTGAGATGTGTGCAAACCTGGTGGCCAACTACAAGAAACGTCTGACCTCTGTGATTGCCAACAAGGGTTTTGCCACCAAGTACTAAGTCATGTTTTGCAGAGGGGTCAAATACTTATTTCCCTCATTAAAATGCAAATCAATTAATAAAATTTTTGACATGCGTTTTTCTGGATTTTTTTGTTGTTATTCTGTCTCTCACTGTTGAAATAAACCTACCATTAAAATTATAGACTGATCATTTCTTTGTCAGTGGGCAAACGTACAAAATCAGCAGGGGATCAAATACTTTTTTCCCTCACTGTACACCTACTTCAAATTCTAACTAACTAATAAAACATTACTATAGCCTACACAATACAACAGATTGTTTTACCAGACATTTTTATATCTTTCTGTGACACCAAACGTTTGCACTGCGCTCAGTTTATTCTCTATGGCACTCAAAGGCTGCGGTATAGCCTACCTAAAATCCTATCATAACAATTATTATCTGGGTGATTTCTTTCTAGTTTGCAAAGCAAGACATTTACGAGCGTTTTAGAGCAGACCGAAATAGCTTGTGTCAACTTGATCTAGCTAACTAACTAGCTAGGTTAGTTTAGCTAAGAAAACATGCAGTAATTTAACGTTGGCAAGCAATAAGTAATTGAAGATTAACAAGGGGCTATTCATTCTATGGAAAATAATGAATGACGTATCTCAATATGACAGGAGTCAGGAAGCAGGTGCAGAAGGTGAGTTTAATAACGAAGCAATGTAGATGAACAAAACATTAGAAGCGTACAGAACGTAAGATAAAATAATACTACCTAGTGACTGCTGTCATCTGAGGGCTAAATAAAGGGGGAGTAATCAAGGAGATCATGATCACCAGGTGTGAGTAATGACGGGGAGCGGCTGTGCTTAATGATTGTTGTCAGGGCCGGTGGTTAGTACACCGGCGCTTTGAGCGCTGCATCCGCCAGGTGACCAGGAACCACTGTCTTGAGGAAGGAGACATGAAAGGATGGTGAGAATCGGTAGTTGGAGGGGAGTTGTAGACGATAGGTTACCTCATTGACCCTTCGGAGGACCTTGAAGGGCTGGGGACTCAGCTTCCGACAGGGCAGGCGGAGCGGGAGACTCCTGGTGGAGAGCTAAACACGATCACCAGGATGGAACACGGTAGCCTCACTGTGGTGGCGGTCCACCTGATCCTTCTGATGGCGGATGGCGCACTGGAGCCTCACGTGGGCAGTGTTCCACACCTCCTCTGCATGCCGGAACCACTCGTCCACCTTAGGGGCCTCGGTCTGGCTCGGAGTCCACGGTGCCAGTGCCGGCTTGTATTCCAGGACGCACTCGAAGAAGTCAGCCCGGTGGAGGAGTGCCAAAGTGAGTTCTGGGTGTACTCTGCCCAAGTAAGGAACCGGGCCCATTCCCCCTGTCGGTCCTGGCAGTGACTCCTTAGGAACCTCCCCAGCTCCTGGTTGATACTCTCCATCTGCCCTTTGGACTGAGGCCGGTACCCAGATGTGAGGCTGACCATGGCCCACAGCTTCTCCATAAAGGCTCTCCATACCAGCAACGTGAATTGGGGACTACGGTCGGAAACAATGTCCGCCGAAGGGCCGTAGTGCCGGAGGACACGGTGGAATAGTGCTTCAGCGATCTGGAAAGCGGTAGGTAGCCCAGAGAGAGGGATAAAATAGCAGGATTTAGAGAATCTGTCAACATCAACCATAATAGTTGTAAAAACATCAGAAAGGGGGAGATCAGTTATGAAGTCTATGGACAGATGTGACCAAGGCCGCTAAGGCACCGGAAGGGGAAGGAGTTTCCCTGCTGGAGTGTGCCAGGGAGATTTGGTTTGGGCACATTGGGAGCAGGAGTTGACATAGCGGGCGATGTCCTGTGCCAAGGTGGGCCCACAGTACTTATCGGAGAGCGATTGCATAGTGCAGGGGATACCTGGGTGTCCAGCGATCCCTTAACTCCATTGGGACGTAGATGCGCTCCGGAGGGCAGGTAGCAGGTTCCCTCTCCAGAGCCTGATGGATGTCCATGTCTACGTCCCAGAGCACGGGAGCAAAGATTTGAGATGGTAGAATGATAGGAGCACTCTGGATCGGAACCTCTCCCAAATTGTGGAGATGGGACAGGGCATCGGCTTTGATGTTCTAAGATCCTGGGCGATATGACAGGGTGATGTGGAATCTGGTAAAGTAAAGGGCGCACCTTGCTTGCCGCGGGTTCAGCCGCCTCCACTCAGTGCCAACTTCACCGCCAAGAGCTCCTGGTCGTCAGCGTCATAGTTCCTCTCTGCAGGAGACATTTCTTTTAGAAATATGCACATGAAAAACAATTCTGTGGGTTTCCTTGGCGTTGGGACAAGATGGCTACCATGCCCACCTCTGAGGCATCCACCTCCACCACGAAGATCAGCATAGGATCTGGGTGTCTCAGCAGTGGGGCAGGGCTCTGGTATTCCAAGACGGAGACCTCGACCTGATGGAACTGGCACTTATCCGCTTTAACATAATGGTGGTTCTCAAGGAGAAGCCTCAGCACTACTCAGACTTGAGCGATGTGATCTTCCAAGGTGGCCGAGTAGACCAAATTTCATTGATATACATGACCACCTGCTGCCTAATCATGTCCTGGAACACCTCATTCACGAATGCCTGAAACACTGACGGAACATTGGCTAGTCCTTAAGGCATCACCAAGTACTTCTGGTGCCCAGATGTCGTGCTGAAGGCCGTTTTCCACTCATCCCCCTCTCGGATGCGAATAAGATTGTAGTTACTTCGCAGGTCCAGCTTCGTAAATAACCAGGCCCCTCTGAGCTGTTCGATGGTGGCCGGTACCAACGGAAGAGGGTAACGGTACTTAGAGGTAATGGAATTGAGACCTCTGTAATCGATGCCACCCATCCTTCTTGGTAATGAAGAAGAAGAAGCCTGCCGATGCAGTACAGGTGGATGAGCGGACAAAACCCTGCTAGAGAACCTGCTGGATGTACTCCTCCATGGCCTCGGTCTCAGCCACCGACAGAGGGTAGATGCGGCTTTGCGGCGATGCAGAACCTTCTAGCAGGTTGATGACACAGTCCCAGGGGCAATGATGAGGGAGACAGCTGGCTTGGGTCTTGGAGAACACCTCCCGAAGATCCTGTTAAACCTCCGGGATGTCGGGCTGGAGGGCAACCGCAGGACTCTCAACAGATGTGAAACTGCAGGGCAACAGAAAGCAGGTCTTCCGGCATCCGGGTGACCAGTCCTCGACCAGGAGATGGTGGGATCATGACATTGGAGCCACCGGAGGCCGAGTATGGCTTTGTAATCTGGTGTGGTGATGACAGGAAGGGAAGGCCTTCCTGGTGTTTGGATCCCACGGTGAAGGTGGGTGGTAATGCCGGATCCAACTGCTCGACTATCCAGGGCAAGGACTGGAAGAGAGGAGATATTCATGGAGGAGACTAGGGCCTGGTCGATGAAATTCCCCATGGCACCGGAATCCACTAGAGAGGTAGAAACATCACGATGACAGCCAACCAGTGAAATGGGAACCAGGAACGTTTTGGCGGAAAACGACGATGATGGAGTACTCACGCCTTTCCTGGGAGTTGGATGATCACCAGACTGCCCCTTTGCTCTTATGGATCCCGGACTCTGACGCACGGACATCGCTGAAGCTGGTGCCCCTCCTGACCACAATAGGCGTAGAGCCCCAGCTATCTCTGGCGACACCGCTTTGCTGTGGGGAGGTGTGTGGACCCTATCTCCATGGGTTTAGGCTCTGCTCAGGACTACCAAAGGAGGGAGGGGAATGGTGAGGTGGGCACTGGCGCTCCCAAAGAAGGTTATCCAGACAGATGGCCATCGCAATGAGTAGGTTGTTATCCTGACACGCCAACTGTGTCTATACCTCTTCGCACAGTCCTCTCCGGAAATGAGTGCGGAGCGCCAGCTCATTCCATCCACTGGAAGCTGCCACAGTCCGAAAGGTGAGGGAGTACTCTGCAGCAGTCTGGGCACCCTGCTGGAGTTGGAGAAGTTGCTCACCTCCCTCTCTGCCGTCGGGAGGATGGTCGAAGACCGCCCTGAACAGAGCCATGAACCTCTCATAGGAACCCAGCTCCACCTATCTCCTCTCTCCCAGATGGCTGTAGCCCACTCCAACGCCCGCCTGGTCAACAGGGAAATGACCGTGGCATCCTTGGACCTCTCGGTGGTGGGGACTCCTGTCTGATTGGCAAAATAGAGGGAGCGCAATGGGACTCTATAAGATCTGGTAAGGAAATAACATGACAAATACATGTTACACCTGCAATTTGAAACAATACAAGGGGCTTAAAGTATCCAACTTGAATTTGGAGACCTGAAATTCAAGTACTCGATTAGGTCTACCTTTAAAATCAGACATTTCTTCAATTTAATGCTTGAAAAGTCCTTGAAATTATTGTAGCCAATTTGTAAGTTTTCCTACTCCCTTATAATTATCCGTGATACATTTTTTTTAATCCGTTTTTGCTTCAATTGAAGAGTGTTGCTCTACTCTGTTGCGGTAAAACCACGTGTGGCTATTATGAGGAAGACAACGTCTAATACTGGCTTCAAATTGGCTTTCCATACAAATTCTTCCATTATAAAAAGAACCTGTTTTTTTTATATGCGTTCTCATTATAAAAACAGTTATGGTGAGATTCAAATAGTGAGATTAATGCTACCCCTATTCATAGATTTTATTATGTGTGCCACATAAGCTATTGAAAAATCACCAAGCATCCAATTTATTTAGTCAGACAAGTCCACATTATTCTCACATATTTTAGAATGTAATAATAATTTCAATATGCTGTTGGGATGTTTTTCAGCGGCAGTGACTGGGAGACTAGATGAACGTAGCAAAGTACAGAGAGATTCTTGATAAAAACCTGCTCAGGACCTCAGACTGGGGTGAAGGTTCACCTTCCAACAGGATAATGACTCTAAGCACACAGCCAAGACAATGCAGTCACTCCCAGTCACTGCCGCTGAAAAACATCCCAACAGCATGATGCAGCCACCACCATGTGTCACCATAGGGATGGTATTGGCCAGGTGATGAGCGGCGCCTGGTTTCCTTCAGCCGTGACGCTTGGCATTCAGGCCAAAGATTTCAATCTTGGTCATCAGACCAGAGAATCTTGTTTCTCATGGTCTGAGAGTCCTTTAGGTGACTTTTGGCTACTTCGGGACAAGTCTTTGAATGTCCTTGAGTGCCCAACCAGAGCCCGGACTTGAACCCGATCGAACATCTCTGGAGAGACCTGAAATTAGCTGTGCAGCGATGCCCCCATCCAACCTGACAGAGCTTGAGAGGATACGCAGAGAAGAATGGGATATTCTCCCAAAATACAGGTGTGCCAAGCTTGTAGCGTCATACCCAAGAAGACTAGAGGCTGTAATCGCTGCCAAAGTTGCTTCAACAAAGTACTGAGTAAAGTTTCAGAAGTCTAATATGTTTGCAAACATTTCTAAAAACCTGTTTTTGCTTTGTCATTACGGGGTATTGTATGTAGATTGATGAGGGGAAAAAACAATTTAATCCATTTTAGAATAAGGCTGTAATGTAACAAAATGTGGAAAAAGGGGTCCGAATACTTTCCTAATGCAATGTAGATGTTATGTATGCATGTGTGTGTGCGTGTGTGCTTGTGCGTATGTTCTCTGCTGCTTGCTTCTCTGTGGTTGTGTGAAGGGTATTTCCCCTGATAACAAGCTGCTGGTAGCACATGCTGCTGTCCACTCTACTCTTGATCCAGACCAAGCCTTTGGTCTGTCTTCACAGCAGTACACACACACTTCAAAGTGCGCGCACACACACACATGAATACATGACAACACAAACCCATACAAAAACACTTTCTCACGCACACACACAAATCCTCCCCAAGAAGGGAAATCTCTTCATGTCTGAGATACAAAGCGTTTTCCCTCACTGTGTTGTTTAAACTGTGTTTCGTTTTTTTCCTCTTGAAGATGAAGATTACTTTTTGGGCTCAGTAGCTCACTGGGCTCTAGGACAAAGCGGAAACATCTGTAGACATTTCAGATATTTCTTCCCCTCTATTGCTCACCCATATTCTGTGTGACATTTACCGGTTAATGATTTCAAATTGATTTTCTGTTACCGATGTCATGGCATGGTCTGCAATAGGCAAGACAGGATGCCTGAATGCAGAGGCTCAGGTGGCTCAAGAGGAAAGTCTGAAATCAAGATTTTGTACTGAATACTGCATAATTTCCACCCCCAAACAAATGACATCTTCTTCCAAATTAACAAGGTAGGGAAAAAGGCAGAGCCTCTGCTATCTTTTCCCTCTACACTCGAAGTTGCAGTGGCAATTTTCCTTTTCCACCTTGCTCATGGTTATCTTATTAAGTCCAATTAATCCAGCCGGATCCACATTGGTTGGCTTGGGGGAGGAGTGCCAGCCAAGGAGTCAGTTCAGACACTTCTTTCACATACCCTCTTTTCCTCAAAGACAACCAGCTGGCTGATCTGAGAGCAACACCTTCTTGTTCTTCTTCCATGAACAACCCCTTCTATTCCCCAAGAAAATATGTTAAGTCACAAAGGTAGTCAAAGAAAATGATTTAGTGTAGAGGTGCTGACTAACGGCAAATAAACTGTAAGCTATAAAAACAAATAGTCGCACACTACATACACTCAGCAAAAGAAGAAACGTCCTCTCACTGTCAACTGTGTTTATTTTTAGCAAACTTAACGTGTAAATATTTGTATGAATTTAACAAGATTCAACAACTGAGACAAACTGAACAAGTTCCACAGACGTGACTAACAGAAATGGAATAATGTGTCCCTGAACAAAGGGGCAGTCAAAATCAAAAGTAACAGTCAGTATCTGGTGTGGCCATTAAGTACTGCACTGCATCTCCTCCTCATGGACTGCACCAGATTTGCCAGTTCTTGCTGTGAGATGTTACCCCACTCTTCCACCAAGGCACCTGCAAGTTCCCGGACATTTATTGGAGGAATGGCCCTGGCCCTAGCCCTCACCCTCCAATCCAACTGGTCCCAGACATGCTCAATGGAATTGAGATCCAGGCTCTTTGCTGGCCATGGCAGAACAATGACATTCCTGTCTTGCAGGAAATCACACACAGAACGAGCAGTATGGCTGGTGGCATTGTCATGCTGGAGGGTCATGTCAGGATGAGCCTGCAGGAAGGGTACCACATGAGGGAGGAGGATGTCTTCTCTGTAACGCACAGCGTTGAGATTGCCTGCAATGACAACAAGCTCAGTCCGATGATGCTGTGACACATCGCCCCAGACCATGACGGACCTGCCGCCTCCAAATCAATCCCGCTCCAGAGTACAGGCCTCGGTGTAACGCTCATTCCTTTGACGATAAACACGAATCCGACCATCACCCCTGATGAGACAAACCACGATTCGTCAGTGAAGAGCACTTTTTACCAGTCCTATCTGGTCCAGCGACGGTGGGTTTGTGCCCATAGGCGATGTTGTTGCTGGTGATGTCTGGTGAGGACCTGCCTTACAACAGGCCTACAAGCCCTCAGTCCAGCCTCTCTCAGCCTATTGCGGACAGTTTGAGCACTGATGGAGGGATTGTGCATTCCTGGTGTAACTCGGGCAGTTGTTGTTGCCATCCTGTACCTGTCCAGCAGGTGTTATGTTCGGATGTACGATCAGCTGTCCGTCCTGTCTCCCTGTAGCGCTGTCTTAGGCGTCTCACAGTATGGACATTGCAATTTATTACCCTGTCCTCATGCCTCCTTGCAGCATGCCTAAGGCACGTCCACGCAGATGAGCCTGTGCATCTTTCTTTTGATGTTTTTCAGAGTCATTGGAAAGACCTCTTTAGTGTCCTAAGTTTTCATAACTGTGATCTTAATTGCCCACCGTCTGTAAGCTGTTAGTGTCTTAGACACAACTGGTCATTAATTGTTTATGGTTCATTGAACAAACATAGGAAACAGTGGTTAAACCCTTTACAATGAAGATCTGTGAAGTTATTTTGGATATTTACGAATTATCTTTGAAAAACAAGGTCCTGAAAAAGGGATGTTTCTTTTTTAGCTGAGTTTATATAAACTCCCATTCATTTATTGGGTAAAACACTAGGGCCGCGTTCAGCAGGACAAACTGTAGCGAAATGTTTTGCAACAAAAAAACTAAAATGTTTGGTTTGATAGGACAATTTTAAAAAGTACCTCCCTCTTTCACCCTGGTCTCTCCCTACCAAACATGCCAGTCTGAGTTGCCAGATTGGGCCTTTGGTTAGTGACTCCCCTTGGGATTTCAGCTTCTCCAGCTGTTTTCAGTCAGTGCAAGGCTCTACACAAAACCCCATGTGTCATAATGGGCAGCAGGCTTCCTCTGCTCTGGTACCTGGCAACGGCCTAGTGAAGCCCCAGTCCAGGGAGCTCCTGGTGACTTTTCTGGCTCCCTCATCCTAGGGCTAGCCTCAAAGAGAGGGAGGTGGCAGTGATGATCACCCCAAAAAGTGAGGTGTTTCGGTGGTTTGCTCAGAAGGGATTTCTGGTGGTTTTCTTTCACTGTTGCAATTACTGCAAGGTTTAAAGTTTTTAAGAGTAACAGGTCCCACATCATCAATTAACATAACTGGAACAAAAAATGTAAATAAAAACACATGCCAAAAAGATTTAAAAAGTAAAATGCAGCCTTATAAAAGCTCTGCTGTTTGTTCATTGGTGGTGGGGAAATTGCACCTTTATGACTTCCTTGTTGTAACAGACAAAATTCTGCCTCACATATAATTCAGTTATTCGGGCCATCTGGGACAGATTTACCCTGCCAGCCCAGAGCCATACTGGCAGTTAACAAGGCAGTTAACCCACTGTTCCTAGGCTGTCATTGAAAATAAGAATTTGTTCTTTACTGACTTGCCTAGTTAAAGGTACATAAAAAAAAAAACTCTGTCAAGTTGGTTGTTGACCATTGCTAGACAGTCATTTTCAAGTCTTGCCATAGATTTTCAAGCTAATTTAAGTAAAAACTGTAAGTAGGCCACTCAAGAACATTCAGTTTGTTTCTTGAAATAAAAAACTCCCTAGTCCTAGCCGATGACAATCATACCCATAATATGATGCAGCCACCACCATGCTTGAAAATATGAAGAGTGGTACTCAGTGATGTTTTTTGTTGGATTTGCCCCAAACATATCGCTTTGCATTCAGGACTTAAAGGTAATTTCTTTGCCACATTTTTGTTTTTGTTTTACTTAAGTGCCTTATTGCAAACAGAATGCATGTTTCGAAAAAAATGTATTCTGTACTGGCTTCCTTCTTTTCACTCTGTCATTTACATTAGTAATGTGGAGTAACTACAATGTTGTTGTGTAATTAATAATTTCACCATTCTCAAAGGAATATTCAATGTCTGCTTTTTGTTTTTACCCATCTACCAATAGGTGCCCTTCTTTGCGAAGCATTGGAAAACGTCCCTGATCTTTGTGGTTGAATCTGTGTTTGAAATGCTCTGCTTGACTGAGGAACCTTACAGATAATTGTATGTGTGGGGTACAGAGATGAGGTAGTTATTGTTAATCATGTTAAACAATATTATACCATGGCATTGTTGAATACTTGTTTCTGATTGGCTTGAAGGGCTTTGTAGAGTATTATTTCCCTATAACTCAAAGTATATTTGCACTGTATAATTCAATGGCTATAGTTCATTCTTACGTGTTCGATGTTTGAGCTGCTTTTGAAAGCAAAAGTCAAATTGAAAACATTATTGGCATTGTTGAATTAGATTTTCATAATTCAACATAAACTAGGACTGATTGTTTGGTTAGCTAAATTAGAAAGTCTGTGGATGTTGGAACACATTTATACCGGCAAATTATAACCATGGTATACAAGGGATAATCGACTCGGGGCTTTATTGCTTTCTCTGGAAAATAATGCAACTCCTTGGAAAGTCGGTTCGACTCCGCGAGCGTGCGGTGGAACACACTTTCCACGTCATTCATTATTTTCCATAGAAAGCATAGCCCCTCGTTGATTATCCCTTACTCATTGCACACAAAGTGAGTCCATACAACTTATTATGTGACTTGTTGAGCAAATTTTTACTCCTGAACTTCTTTAGGCTTGCCATAACAAAAGGGTTAAATACTTATTGACTCAAGACATTTCAGCTTTCGTTTTTAATTCATTTGTAAATATTTCTAAAAACATGATTCCACTTTGACATAATGGGGTTCTATATGTATGTCAGTGAAACAAAATCTCAATTTAATCAATTTCAAATTCAGGCTGTAACACAAGAAAATATGGAAAAAGTCTAGGGCTGTGAATACTTTCTGAAGGCACTGTACATGGTCAATAATTATCTACATGATTGATGCATTTCTGCCAAGAACACAGAGTACTGAAAAAGTCATATGTTTCTTTAATCATGCAAAACAAAGTGAGAGAACAGAGCCCGGAATAAAAATCACCAGGAGGTAATCAACAGAAAGTTATTGGTCCTATTCCACAGAGCACTCATAGCCTGCTAAGTCATCTCATAGCCAGCACAGAGCACTCATAGCCAGCTAAGTCATCTCATAGCCAGCACAGAGCACTCATAGCCTGCTAAGTCATCTCATAGCCAGCACAGAGCACTCATAGCCAGCTAAGTCATCTCATAGCCAGCACAGAGCACTCATAGCCTGCTAAGTCAGGGATGTAGGTCATCAGCCTACCTTTGTGTGAAACTCACCAACCCTCCTCAGGGTACACCACTACTCCCCCCCCCTTAATGCTGAGCAATTCATAGAGCAAGTAAGTTTACTATTGCTGTGTTGATGAAAAATCACCCACGCTCTGGCAAGAGTCGGCGTTCAATATGCCAAGACTGATTTTTGTAGTTATCATGTTAGATGTTGTTGGACTATATAAAGGCATTGTTGCATATATTTGCTCATTCTTACTTAATCTAAGATACTGCATGGGGTGGTACTATTTTCTTAAGTACATTTATTTTCCAAATGGCACCCAGAAGTCAGATTGTATGTCAGATATTTATTGATTTGGTTAGATTTCCCATGGCTGCAATAGTTTGCTAAAGTGAATTGCAGTTGAACATAACATTGTCTCAACATTAGGAAGCACTCCTCCAAAGAAAACGCTCTGTTAATGACATGGTTGCGTTGTTCATTTTCTCTGCTTGGTACTTGACATGACGTGGTATGCTGTCCACAATGGAGCCTCCTTTTCAACATCAACAAAAGCCACTGCAGCTAACAGAAGCATGCTCTTAAAGGCAGACCCGAGCCATTCTTCACAGTCATGGAGTGTTATTGTCTACAATTGTTACTTGAAGATTCTTGCTTTGTGTAAAGTAACACTGAGGCAAAGAAGCCCCTCCAACAGGCTTGGGTGCCCTCTGTGCTCGTAGCTCTGTCTATCGGTCTGGGTGGATGAATGGCACAGAAGGGAGCGCGCAGCTGAGGGACATGGCAGTGTGCAGTAGAGTGGGCGCTCCTGGCAGGCCAGCCTGCATTGATTGATGGCAGCTATTTGCAGACTGGTTAGAAGCGTTGGGCCAGTAACTGAACGGTCGCTAGTTCGAATCCATGAGCCAGTAAGGTGAAAAAATCTGCCGTTCTGCAGTTAACCCCGAACATCAACTGCTCCCCGGGCGCCGATGACGTGGACGCCGATTAAGGCAGCCCCAGCACCTCTCTGACTCAGAGGGTTAAATGTGGAAGACACATTTCGGTTGAATGCATTCAGTTATAAAATTGACTAGGCATCCCCTTTCCCTTTCCCACTGCCAGACTGAGGGACAAATGTGGAGGCGAGGGGACTCGCACGGTCTCTGTCTCCCAGTGTGTATCAGATGAGATGGTATTTTGCTGCATCTCAGTAAGTCAAAGTCAATTCCTCTCCGTCATTTGCATCCTAAAGATCAAATCCCCATTAGGGAAAACAGCGCCACTGTTCATCCCAGTGAATGAGCCTCTGGCAGCATGTCTCATTTTTTGGGGGGGAGTACATATTCAGCTGTTCTTTCACAAGTGCAATGATGTCAGAGGGGAAAAAAGTGTTCATTGTTTACAGTAGCTTCTTTGTTGTTGTCACATCCCAAACGGACGTGGCAGTTTCACCAATTAAGGATTCCAGCTCAAAGAATCGAAGAGGTAAGAACAAATCTCCGCAGGTTGACGTTTATGGAATTATTCTTGTCCTGGAGGCAGACCTGAGCCATTCCCACTAGATGGGCCAGCTGCAAAGTCAAATTTGGCTATATAAAGTGTGTTCGGATAGTGTTAACTAATGGGGAAAACTCTAGAATGATGAGTGAAATTCAATCTTGTGCTTCTCTGAGCATGCTGATATTTCTAAGCCCACATGCAGCTTAGAGGGAACTTGTCTCATGAGTCCATTCTTTGCGCACCAAAATTACATTATGCTTCTCTGAATTGTCTTGTGAAAGAATAACACTGTAAGATCATAATCGTACTTTATAATTTAGCTAGGCATGTTGACAAATTATACCCACCTGACCCAGATTGCGATTTATAATGGACCATTTTTGGATTGTGTAAACAACAACAGTAATTGTATAAAGGCGGAGATGCAGGGCTGTTCCTAAAAGTGTTGCAAAATTCCAGGCACTTTCAATAAATTCCCTGATTTCCCCAAAATCCCAGGTGAGGCATCTCGGAATCAGGAATGAATAAGCAGGTAATTCAGAGTCCTCCAACCAGGAGTTCAGGAAAACCAGGGAATTTATTGAATGTTCCCGGAATTTTGCAACTCTAGTTCCAAACAAAACAAATACAAGTGTGCTAGCTTTAGTTTCTTGATGGCACAGCTAGTAGAACAAAAAAAGCATGTTATAGTTGAAGACTCTTCTTTGAGTGCTAAAAGCACATTAAAATTACTTAGGAACTGTGCACACTTTGGAGAGGTATGTGGCCACTGGCCACACCAGTTAGAACTCTCACTCAAAGCATTTTCATTTTTTATTGATCACTTTAGTTCCCTGTTCTGATTCTGTTCCTCGAAAATAATCCGGTTCTGTTCCCTAAACCAGTTCCAACCCCTGAAGCCAGCGAGGGTAATAGCTCACACGCCAAAAATGTGTACATTCGGGGTCCTTTGAATTCGTCTGCAAATTGATTTAAGCTGGAGCATGTGCACAACCGGTGCCTGGCTCTCCCAACACTCCCACCAGGAGGTCTGGGAGGCACAGTGGGGAGTGGGGAAGACCGAAATAGCCACTGTCAGTGGAGAGAGGGAACCCCACCTCCTGTGTAGATAAGGTGGACATCTCGAGCCGCTATCAGTCCTGACAGTAAGCCAGATGGGGCCATGGCCACTCGGTAGCACAGATGGACAGAGCTTATTGGTTCCACTTCATCCTCCCCTCCCTCGCTTTTGGTTGGTTTCACTCACACATACTGGCCAGCTGCCTCATAGGAGATTTGACTGAGTGCTCTGGACACACTCATGGTCTACAAGACTGTGGAGCTGAGAGAGAGGGAGGAAGAAAGAGATGGGGGGGAGGGGAAAGAGAGAGAGTTGATGTCCTGGGAATTGGCGAGAGAGCAACCCTGAGATGTTGATGGTGGTGAGTATGATTCCAGGGCAGTGGTTGCAGCGGGTGTTGGTATAAAATCTTATCGGAAGTTGTCACAAATGAACGAAGGCCCAGTTCGGTAGTGAAGCATTATGGAAGCCAGTCAGGGAGGAGGGGATTGCTCTTCGGGAGGGAACACAACGGATTACAGGGAATTACAGAACAGATAATGGCACGGGCATAACCGCAAATCGGAATGTCACATTTACAACAACAAACATCTCTCATTTCAGGGATTTTACCTTAGTTCAAGTAAGACCAATAATGTTAATGCACCTGATCTCTGGGTATGTGGCATTTTTCTGGATCTCCTCCAAGGCCTCCATGTTTTCTATATGTTTCAAATGCACCAATCAATACACTCTAGCCTCTTGCTCTTGCTCTTCAAATCAAATGTTGTTGGTCACATGCAGATGTTATTGCGGGTGTAGAGAAACAAGCATTTTGCTATCTAACATTTTACATTACATTTACGTCATTTAGCAGACGCTCTTATCCAGAGCGACTTACAAATTGGTGCATTCACCTTCTGATATCCAGTGGAACAACCACTTTACAAAAGTACATCTATATCTTTTTTTGGGGGGGGGTTAGAAGGATTACTATGTCCTTCTAACCCACCTATTTAAGGAATTCCTTAAATAGGTGGGGTTTCAGGTGTCTACGGCCGGTGTCTACGGCCTAACAATTTCACAACAATACATACAATACACACATCTAAAGTAAAGGAATGGAATTAAGAATATATAAATATTTGGACGAGCAATGTCAGAGCGGCATAGACTAAGATACAGTACAATAGAATACAGTATATACATATGAGATGTGTAATGCAAAATATGTAAACATTATTAAAGGCGCTAGTGTTCAAATTATTAAAGTGGCCAGTGATTTCAAGTCTATGTACATAGGGCAGCATTCTCTAATGTGCTAGTGATGGCTATTTACAATCTGATGGCCTTGAGCTAGAAGCTGTTTTTCAGTCTCTCGGTCCCAGCTTTGATGCACCTGTACTGACCTCGCCTTCTGGATGATAGCGGGGTGAACAGGCAGTGGCTCCGGTGGTTGTTGTCCTTGATGATCTTTTTGCCCTTCCTGTGACATCAGGTGCTGTTGGTGTCCTGCAGGGCAGGTAGTTTGCCCCTAGTGATGAGAGCCCTGCGGTTGCGGATGGTGCAGTTGCCGTACCAGGTGGTGATACAGCCCGACAGTATGCTCTCAATTGTGCATCTGTAAATTATTGTGAGGGTTTTAGGTGCCAAGACAAATTTCTTTAGCCTCCTGAAGTTGAAGAGGCGCCTTCTTCACCACACTGTCTGTGTGGGTGGACCATTTAATTTTGTCAGTGACGTGTACGCCGAGGAACTTGAAGCTTTCCACCTTTTCCACTGCGGTCCCGTCAATGTGGATAGGGGGGTGCTCCCTCTGCTGTTTCATGAAGTCCACAATCAGCTCCTTTGTTTTGTTGATGTTGAGTGAGAGGTTATTTTCTTGACGCCACACTCCCAAGGTCCTCACCTCCTCCCTGTAGGCTGTCTCGTCATTGTTGGTAATCAAGCCAACTACTGTTGTGTCGTCCGCAAACTTGATGATTGAGTTGGAGGCATGCGTGGCCATATAGTCATGGGTGAACAGGAGGGGGCTGAGCACGCACCCTTGTGGAGCCCCAGTGTTGAGGATCAGTGAAGTGGGGGTGTTGTTTCCTACCTTCAACACCTGGTGGCAGCCCGTCAGGAAGTCCAGGACCCAGTTGCACAGGGAGGGGTTCAGACCCAGGGCCTCAAGCATAATGATGAGCTTGGAGGGTACTATAGATGTGTGTTGCAGGTCAGGGTGCCATTGCTGTCACCAATGTTTACGATTGAATATACTGTATTGCGGACGTGACTTGAGAACAGAAACAATCAAGTCTCCCACATAAGTCTCTTGTGATGAAAGGGTCAGTACAACATTGGAATTCACCAAGTACAACTAGTCTATTTCGAAGTCGACTGAGCAATATACAAATCTGCCCATTTGTTTAAGCACTGATGATAGATTGATTCTGAGTTCAATGAGTATAGCTTGTAGAAAGAATGTATAGCATGTAGAAAGAACTGATTGTGAGGCAGTCAATAATCTTATTTACTCTGCCCTATCTTCATCAGTTTTGACTTCTTGAGCTCTATTAGGGGAACTGTTTCTCCCCTGCCTCAACTCCTGCACACCGCCCCCTAAAACAGTTAATTAACGAATCATTAAATTTGGATATGTGGCTAAATGGATGTTTATTTGAACCTCCAGGCACCATAATAATTTTGTACTTTTTTATTGAAATTATACTAATTCTCATTATTTGTTTAGCCTTTGATGCAACAGTTATTTATATGTATGTAACTGACTGACTGAATTATATGAGTGGCACATTGTGTCTCAAACTTTTCTTGTAAAACGGGATTTGGAAATTTCTATTGAAAAAGCTTTGCAAGGCCACCTTAATCCATTTGACAAGTGCAAACAATAAGTTCCAATGTCAACAATGTTTCAAACGTGTCAAACTTTCCAGTAACTCACCATGAAATACAAACTTACATTTCATTTTGCCACACTTTTCATATTCCGTCTCGGTTATTATTGTGTTTCCAAACACTTATTTTTGCTTTATGTATTTTTTGTTTTAAAAAAGGTCAGACAATTTTCTCACTTTTCCACTCTCCCTTTCTTCTGTTTCTTCAAAGGCAAGCTGTGGTTATTTTTCTCTTGATTTCTAAGGTTAATGTTTTTTTCTGTTCCTCTTCCTGCACCTTACTCTCTTGCATGCATTCCTCTCTCTCTGCATGGTCCTGGGGAACAGCTCCCCATCCCCAGGTATAAGAAGGTAAGGCACCGACTCACACTGTACAAACCCTAACCAGCCTACAGCAATCAGAATATATGTCAATTTTTCTCATGTGGTGTGTTGACAAACCAAAACCAAACTCTAACCAGCCTACACCATCCCCAACCAACTCCCACTGGACCCTGTGGAATGGATAGCCCCTAATCAAATCCTTACTAAACCCCGACCAGCAGCCTACACCAACCCAAACCAACTCTCAATGTCCCCTGTGGAGTGAACAAACCCTAACTAAACCCTCACTAAACCCTAACTATCCTACACCAAACCCAACCAATTCTTTCCCACTATTGGCATCACATAATTGTCAAATACTCTTCTCACGCTATCATACTATACTGTGCTGGCCTGGATATTTTTGTTTTCACATTGTCCTTTACTAGCACTGTTCCATTAACTACAGTGGATGTATAACCAGGCCAGTGCTGTAGAGCTCAGCTCGATTCAGTTGTGTGAAAAGGATATAAGGACTGGACTTGACACAATGCCTGTGAGAGTCAGACTTTTAGCTTGGGTACGGCATGTTAACCTCTTTGGTATAGGGGGCAGTATTGAGAATTTTTGGAAAAAATATGTTCCCATTTTTAACTGCCTCCTACACCAACTCAGAAGCTAGAATATGCATATTATTGTTCAGGTTTGGATAGAAAACACTCTGAATTTTCTAAAACTGTTTGAATGGTGTCTGTGAGTATAACAGAACTCCTATGGCAGGCAAAAACCTGACAAGGCTTCAAGCAGGAAGTACCCTGTCTGACAAGGAGTCGTGCGTCTTACCTCTTTTTATTGAAAAGTAAGGATCTTAGCTGTAACGTGACATTTCCCAGGGCTCCAATAGGCTCTCAGAGCCCGCGAAATAACTGAAGGTTTACGAGGGAACCTCAGGTTGAAATATATTATCGCCTTTTGTAAGTGGATGCTCGGAGGACCTTTCAATGATGCGCGTGCATGAGTCGCTTCTGAGGAGAAATTTTATTCGGCTGTTTAGGCTCAATGCATACTCCCGGTCGGAATATTAACACTTCTCTATGACATAAATGGCATAAAAATTGGTTTTAAACAGCGGTTGACATGCTTCGAAGTACGGTAATGGAATATTTAGACATTTTTGACACGCCAATGCGCCATGCGCGACACCGCGAAGAAGCATTCTAGAACTCACGAACAAAACGTCGCTGTTGGAACATAACGATGGATTATTTGGGACCAAACCAACATTTGTTATTGAAGTAGAAGTCCTGGCAGTGTATTCTGATGAAGAACAAGCAAGGTAAGAACATTTTTCTTATAGGAAATGTGATTTTGGTGGAGGCTGAACTGGGTGGGTATCTAAATAGCTAGCCCTGTAATGCCGGGCTATGTACTTAGATTATTGCAAAATGTGCTTCATCCGAAAAGCTATTTTAAAATCGGACATATCGAGTGCATAGAGGGGTAATGTATCTATAATTCTTAAAATAATTGTTATGCTTTTTGTGAACGTTTATCGTGAGTAATTTAGTAAAATCACCGGAAGTGTTCGGTGGGAATGCTAGTTCTGAACGTCACATGCTAATGTAAAAAGCTGGTTTTTGATATAAATATGAACTTGATTGAACAGACATGCATGTATTGTATAACACAATGTCCTAGGTGTGTCATCTGATGAAGATCATCAAAGGTTAGTGCTGCATTTAGATATGGTTTGGGTTTATGTGACATGATATGCTAGCTTGAAAAATGGCTGTGTGATTATTTCTGGCTGGGTACTCTGCTGACATAATCTAATGTTTTGCTTTTGTTGTAAAGCCTTTTTGAAATCGGACAGTGGGGTTAGATTAACGAGATTCTTGTCTTTAAATAGCTGTGAAATAGTCATATGTTTGAGAAATTGAAGTTATAGCATTTCTAACGATTCAAAAATCGCGCCACTGGATTGAAGTGGCTGTTACGTAGGTGGGACGAAATCGTCCCACATAGCCCAGAGAGGTTAAACCACCGGTGTAGATTTATTCCTTCTATATATTGTGGCACATTTCAGGTTTTACAAGTCACAGAGCATACCCTTGTTTCTGTAATTTCTGTAGAATAAGACTATTTCTGGAGCTGTAAAATACAGTGACATTACTTTTACTTAATTATCCAGAGCATGGTTGAATGATTATGCAACCTGAAAATCGTCTGCCAGGCACTTTTATCCTTCTGTGAGTTTAAATCAGAGGTTTTCAATTTCAGTCCAGACTGGGCCATTCCCAGCCTGCACATTTTGTTCTAGCCCAACACTAACACGTCTGACTCAATTAAACAAATAATCAATAAACTGTTGAGTGCTTTGGTCCATAAGACTAGAAAAGTCAACCTAGTCTGATCTTACTGGCCCAGGGTTGTTCCTTTCCCTATTTGTGTTTGTGTAGATGTGGTACATAAAGTTAGTTTCAACCTTGAACTTCCCTCCCTATGTTGAATATTTGTTAAATGATCTTTGCACTGATTGACACCAAATCGTTTCCTCTCATTTCATCCATCCAGACCTACAGAATAACTGGGAAATGTCAAAGTTAGCATATGGTGATATACACTAAGTATACAAAACATTAAGGACACCTGCTCTTTCCATGACAAAGACTGACCAGGTGAATCCAGGTGAAAGCTATGATGCCTTATTGATGTCACTTGTTAAATCCACTTCAGTCAGTGTAGATGAAGGGGAGGAAACAGGTTAAAGAAAGATTTTTAAGCCTTGAGACAATTGAAACATGGATTGTGTATGTGTGTCATTCAGAGGGTGAAGGGGCAAGACAAAGATTGAAATGCCTTTTGAACTGGATATGGTAGTAGGTGCCAGGTACACTGATTTGTGCCAAGAACTGCAACGCTGCTGGGGGGACTCAATATTAGGAAGGTGTTCCTAATGTTTGACATACTCAGTGTATAGGCTACTGTGTGTGTATTTTTCCAAAGCAGTATGTTGGTGCTCAATATTCATTGATACTTTGATATGATATATTGATTGATATGAGTATATGAGAGTATGGTGTATGTTTATTGATCGGTGTATGTTTATCCTCAGGTGCAGTACCTGAAGGTCTTTTACTTTAACTCTGAATCAACAAGTACAGTAGTGGAGCCATTCTAAAGTGGGTGTACATCCTACACCATTCTGTACGTACTAGCAGTATCATTCATAAAGTCATCAAGTTGAATTGAATTTCAGATCAATGTGAGAATGCTATATAAATGCATTATTTGTCGAGGAGACAAAATCCAATTGAAATACTGCCTTTGGCCTCACTGACACTACTGACGGCATTCACGCATTTTCATTTGTCTTGTTAAAGTAGACCTTTAGTCAGGGCCCTATGAAATGCAATGACATTAAAGGAGTAGTTCACTATTTTACAATATGATGTTAGATGGTTCCTCACCCTAAAAGTAGTCTATGGGCCAGGAGAAACTGTAATCTCTGGTTCAGGATTCTTTAAACAGCCATTACTAACTTCAGCTAACTTTAGCCACCCCTAGCTAAACATCTATGGAATTGATGGGGGCATGTGAGCATATATTTTTATTAAATGGCCGAATCACCTTTAAGTGGCATCATACCAAATATGGAGTACTTTTTTTTTTTACACACTCACATTTTTACACACTCACATTTAATTGTTTTATTTTTTTATTTTACCTTTATTTAACCAGGTAGGCAAGTTGAGAACAAGTTCTCATTTACAATTGCGACCTGGCCAAGATAAAGCAAAGCAGTTCGACACATACAACAACACATGGAGTAAAACAAACATACAGTCAATAATACAGTAGAAAAATAAGTCTATATACAATGTGAGCAAATGAGGTGAGATAAGGGAGGTAAAGGCAAAAAAGGCCATGGTGGCAAAGTAAATACAATATAGCAAGTAAAACACTGGAATGGTAGATTTCTAGTGGAAGAAAGTGCAAAGTAGAAATAGAAATAATGGGGTGCAAAGGAGCAAAATAAATAAATAAATACAGAATGGGAAGAGGTAGTTGTTTGGGCTAAATTATAGATGGGCTATGTACAGGTGCAGTGATCTGTGAGCTGCTCTGACAGCTGGTACTTAAAGCTAGTCAGGGAGAAGTGTTTCCAGTTTCAGAGATTTTTGTAGTTCGTTCCAGTCATTGGCAGCAGAGAACTGGAAGGAGAGGCAGCCGAAGGAGGAATTGGCTTTGGGGGTGACCAGAGAGATATACCTGCTGGAGCGCATGCTACAGGTGGGTGCTGCTATGGTGACCAGTGAGCTGAGATAAGGGGGGACTTTACCTAGCAGGGTCTTGTAGATGACCTGGAGCCAGTGGGTTTGGCGACGAGTATGAAGCGAGGGCCAGCCAACGAGAGCATACAGGTCGCAGTGGTGGGTAGTATGTGGGGCTTTGGTGACAAAACGGATGGCACTGTGATAGACTGCATCCAGTTTATTGAGTAGGGAATTGGAGGCTATTTTGTAAATGACATCGCCGAAGTCGAGGATCGGTAGGATGGTCAGTTTTACGAGGGTATGTTTGGCAGCATGAGTGAAGGATGCTTTGTTGCGAAATAGGAAGCCAATTCTAGATTTAATTTTGGATTGGAGATGTTTGATGTGAGTTTATTTATTTTTTTATTTCACCTTTATTTAACCAGGTAGGCAAGTTGAGAACAAGTTCTCATTTACAATTGCGACCTGGCCAAGATAAAGCAAAGCAGTTCGACAACATACAACAACACAGAGTTACACATGGAGTAAAACAACATACAGTCAATAATACAGTAGAGAAAAAATAAATAAAAAAAAGACTATATATGATGTGAGATAAGGGAGGTAAAGGCAAAAAAATGCCATGGTGGCAAAGTAAATAAAGTATAGCAAGAAAAACACTGGAATGGTAGATTTGTAGTTTGAAGAAAGTTCAAAGTTCAAATCTAAATAATATGGTGCAAAGGAGCAAAATAAATAAAATAAATAAATACAGTAGGGGAAGAGGTAGTAGTTTGGGCTAAATTATAGATGGGCTATGTACAGGTGCAGTGATCTGTGAGCTGCTCTGACAGCTGGTGCTTAAAGCTAGTGAGGGAGATAAGTGTTTCCAGTTTCAGAGATTTTTGTAGTTCGTTCCAGTCATTGGCAGCAGAGAACTGGAAGGAGAGACGACCAAAGGAGGAGTTGGCTTTAGGGGTGACCAGAGAGATATACCTGCTGGAGCGCGTGCTACAGGTGGGTGCTGCTATGGTGACCAGTGAGCGGAGATAAGGGGGGACTTTACCTAGCAGGGTCTTGTAGATGACCTGGAGCCAATGTGTTTGGCGACGATTATGAAGTGAAGGCCAGCCAACGAGAGCATACAGGTCGCAGTGGTGGGTTGTATATGGGGCTTTGGTGACAAAACGGATGGCACTGTGATAGACTGCATCCAGCTTGTTGAGTAGGGTATTGGAGGCTAATTTGTAAATGACATCGCCGAAGTCGAGGATTGGTAGGATGGTCAGTTTTACGAGGGTATGTTTGGCAGCATGAGTGAAGGATGCTTTGTTGCGAAATAGGAAGCCAATTCTAGATTTCACTTTGGATTGTAGATGATTGATGTGAGTCTGGAAGGAGAGTTTACAGTCTAACCAGACACCTAGGTATTTGTAGTTGTCCACAAATTCTAAGTTTGAACCGTCCAGAGAAGTTATGCTGGATGGGCGGGCAGGTGCAGGCAGCGATCGGTTGAAGAGCATGCATTTAGTTTTACTTGTGTTTAGGAGCAGTTGCAGACCACAGAAGGAGAGTTGAATGGCATTGAAGCTCGTCTGGAGGGTTGTTAACACAGTGTCCAAAGAAGGGCCAGAAGTATACAGAATGGTGTCGTCTGCGTAGAGGTGGATCAGAGATTCACCAGCAGCAAGAGCGACATCATTTATGTATACAGAGAAAAGAGTTGGCCCAAGAATTGAACCCTGTGGTACCCCCATAGAGACTGCCAGAGGTCCAGACAGTAGGCCCTCCGATTTGACACACTGAACTCTGTCAGAGAAGTAGTTGGTGAACCAGGCGACGCAATCGTTTGAGAAACCAAGGCTACTAAGTCTGCCGATGAGGATGTGGTGATTAACAGAGTCAAAAGCTTTGGCCAGGTCAATGAATACGGCAGCACAGTATTGTTTCTTATCGATGGCGGTTACGATGTCGTTTAGGACCTTGAGCGTGGCTGAGGTGCACCCATGACCAGCTCTGAAACCAGATTGCATAGCGGAGAGGGTGCGGTGGGATTCGAAATAGTCGGTAATCTGTTTGTTGACTTGGCTTTCGAAGACCTTAGAAAGGCAGGGTAGGATGGATATAGGTCTGTAGCAATTTGGGTCAAGAGTGTCACCTCCTTTGAAGAGGGGGATGACAGCAGCTGCTTTCCAATCTATGGGAATCTCAGACGACACGAGAGGTTGAACAGGCTAGTAATAGGGGTTGCAATAATTTCGGCAGATAATTTTAGAAAGAAAGGGTCCAGATTGTCAAGCCCAGCTGATTTGTAGGGGTCCAGATTTTGCAGCTCTTTCAGAACATCAGCTGAATGGATTTGGGAGAAGGAGAAATGGGGGAGGCTTGGGCGAGTAGCTGTGGGGGGAGCAGTGCTGTTGAATGCAGTAGGGGTAGTTAGGTGGAAAGCATGGCCAGCCGTAGAAAAATGCTTATTGAAATTCTCAATTATAGTGGGCTTATCGGTGGTGACAGAGTTTCCTATCCTCAGTGCAGTGGGCAGTTGGGAGGAGGTGTTCTTATTCTCCATGGACTTTACAATGTCCCAGAACTTTTTAGAGTTGGAGTTGCACGAAGCAAATTTCTGTTTGAAAAAGCTAGCCTTGGCGTTTCTAACTGCCTGTGTGTATTGGTTTCTAACTTCCCTAAAAAGTTGCATATCGCGGGGGCAGTTCGATGCTAATGCAGAACGCCACAGGATATTTTTGTGTTGGTTAAGGGCAGTAAGGTCTGGGGAGAACCAAGGGCTATATCTGTTCCTGGTTCTAAATTTCTTGAAAGGGGCATGCTTATTTAAGATGGAGAGGAAGGCATTTTTAAAAAATAACCAGGCATCCTCTACTGACGGGATGAGGTCAATATCCTTCCAGGATACCAGGGCCAGGTCGATTAGAAAGGCTTGCTCGTTGAAATGTTTCAGGGAGCGTTTGACAGTGATGAGTGGAGGTCGTTTGACCGCTGACCCATTACGGGTGCAGGCAATGAGGCAGTGATCGCTGAGATCTTGGTTGAAAACAGCAGAGGTGTAATTAGAGGGCACATTGGTTAGGATGATATCTATGAGGGTGCCAGTGTTTGCGGCTTTGGGGTTGTACCTGGTGGGTTCATTAATAATTTGTGTGAGATTGAGGGCATCAAGCTTGGATTGTAGAATGGCTGGGGTGTTAAGCATGTCCCAGTTTAGGTCGCCTAGTAGCACGAGCTCTGAAGATAGATGGGGGGCAATCAGTTCACATATGGTGTCCAGAGCACAGCTAGGGGCCGAGGGGGGTCTATAGCAGGCGGCAACGGTGAGAGACTTGTTTTTGGAGAGGTGGATTTTTAAAAGTAGAAGTTCAAATTGTTTGGGTACAGACCTGGATAGCAGGACAGAACACTGCAGGCTATCTCTGCAGTAGATTGCAACACCGCCCCCTTTGGTCGTTCTATCTTGTCTGAAAACGTAGTTAGGGATGAAGATTTCACAGTTTTTGGTGGACTTCCTAAGCCAAGATTCAGACACAGCTAGGACATCCGGGTTGGCAGAGTGTGCTAAAGCAGTGAATAAAACAAACTTAGGGAGGAGGCTTCTAATGTTAACATGCATGAAACCAAGGCTATTAAGGTTACAGAA
The DNA here is from genome assembly GCF_901001165.1 of Salmo trutta. NCBI lineage: Eukaryota > Metazoa > Chordata > Actinopteri > Salmoniformes > Salmonidae > Salmo > Salmo trutta. The sequence goes on from NC_042971.1 coordinate 20,655,336, forward strand.
GTCATCAAAAGAGAGCGCCTGGGGAGTAGGAGTGGAGCCAGGCACTGCAGGGCCTGGATTCACCTCTACATCCCCAGAGGAGCAGAGAAGAATAAGTATGCAGGTACGGCTAAATGCTATAAGAATTGGTCGTCTGTGACGTCCAGAATAGAGAGAAAAAGGAGCAGGTTTCTGGGGGCGATTAAAATAGCTTCAAGGTATAATGTACAGACAAAGGTATGGTGGGATGTGAGTACAGAGGAGGTAAACCTAGGCATTTAGTGATTATGAGAGAGATATTGTCTCTAGAAACATCATTGAAACCAGAAGATGTCATAGCATGTGTGGGTGGAGGAACTGAGAGGTTGGATAAGGTATAATGAGCAGGGCTAGAGGCTCTACAGTGAAATAAGCCAATAAACACTAACCAGAACAGCAATGGACAAGGCATATTGACATTAAGGAGAGGCATGCTTAGCCGAGTGATCAGAGGGTCCAGTGAGATTCAGACAGCTAGCCGGGCCATAGGTAGCAAGCTGGTGGGAGATGGGAGGGAGGTCTGTTTTTAGCCACCTCGTGCGTTTCCGTCTGTGGGTTAGTGGGGTTCCGTGTGGAAGGGGGGACCTGTCCAAGTTGGCAAAATAGTCTGGAAGGAGAGCTTACAGTCTAACCAGACACCTAGGTATTTGTAGTTGTCCACGTAAGAACCGTCCAGAGTAGTGATGCTGGACAGGCGGGCAGGTACGGGCAGCGATCGGTTGAAGAGCATGCATTTAGTTTTCCTTGTATTTAAGAGCAGTTGGAGGCCACGGAAGGAGAGTTGTATGGCATTGAAGCTCGTCTGGAGGGTTGTTAACACAGTGTCCAAAGAAGGGCCAGAAGTATACAGAATGGTGTCGTCTGCGTAGAGGTGGATCAGAGAATCACCAGCAGCAAGAGCGACATCATTGATGTATACAGAGAAAAGAGTTGGCCCAAGAATTGAACCCTGTGGCACCCCCATAGAGACTACCAGAGGCCCGGACAACAGGCCATCCGATTTGACACATTGAACTCTATCAGAGAAGTAGTTCGTGAATCAGGCGAGGCAATTATTTGAGAAACCAAGGCTATTGAGTCTGCCGATGAGGATGTGGTGATTGACAGAGTTGAAAGCCTTGGCCAGGTCAATGAATACGGCAGCACAGTATTGTTTCTTATCGATGGCGGTTACGATATCGTTTAGGACCTTGAGCGTGGCTAAGGTGCACCCATGACCAGCTCGGAAACCAGATTGCATAGCGGTGGGATTCGAAATGGTCGGTAATCTGTTTGTTGACTTGGTTTTCGAAGACCTTAGAAAGTCAGGGTAGGATAGATATAGGTCTGTAGCAGTTTAAGTCAAGAGAGTCCCCTCCTTTGAAGAAGGGGATGACAGCAGCTGCTTTCCAATCTTTTGGAATCTCAGACGACACGAAAGAGAGGTTGAACAGGCTAGTAATAGGGGTTGCAACAATTTCGGCAGATAATTTTAGAAAGAAAGGAAGGGTCCAGATTGTCTAGCCCGTCTGATTTGTAGGGGTCCAGATTTTGCAGCTCTTTCAGAACATCAGCTGACTGAATTTGGGAGAAGGAGAAATTGGGTGGGCGAGTAGCTGTGGGGGGTGCAGTGCTGTTGACCGCGGTAGGGGTAGCCAGGTGGAAAGCATGGCCAGCCGTAGAAAAATGCTTATTGAAATTCCCAATTATTTATCGGAGGTGACAGAGTTTCCTATCCTCAGTGCAGTGGGTAGCTGGGAGGAGGTGTTCTTATTCTCCATGGACTTTACAGTGTCCCAGGACTTTTTTGAGTTTGTGTTGCAGGAAGCAAATTTCTGCTTGAAAAAGCTAGCCTTGGATTTTCTAACTGCCTGTGTATATTGGTTTCTAACTTCCCTGAAAAGTTGCATATCACAGGGGCTGTTCGATGCTAATGCAGAACGCCACAGGATGTTTTTGTGTTGGTTAAGGGCAGTCAGGTCTGGAGAGAACCAAGGGCTATATCTGTTCCTGGTTCTACATTTCTTGAATGGGGCATGCTTATTTAAGATGGCGCGGAAGGCATTTAAAAAAAAATAACCAGGCATCCTCTACTGACGGGATGAGGTCAATATCCTTCCAGGATACCCGGGCCAGGTCGATTAGAAAGGCTTGCTCGCTGAAATGTTTCAGGGAGCGTTTGACACATGCACCCATTACTTCCATTGATTTTGAGCTAGCGGATGCAGAAGTTAAGTTGAAGTTTGTAATGGTTGTTTAAAGAGAACTGAACCATGGAATACAGTTTCCCCTACTTCCAGGGTGAGGAACCATCTAAAATGAAGTTGTAAAATAGTGAACTATTCCTTTAGTGTTGCATTGCATCTCATTTAACTAGCATGTAACAGACCTCTTCTGCAACAATCTTCTTCTTTTATCCACAATAAACCTTACCGTGTTCCGTTTTCCACCAGATATGTGCATAGAGTCTAAATAAGCCCTGTCCCAGAGGTTGAGCCAGGGCATTTCTCTGACGTTAAAGGGATACTTTGGGATTTTGACAATGAGGACCTTTATCTGCTTCCCCAGAGTCAGATTAAAAAGGGTATCCACGAGTTATGTCTCTGCTTTCATTTTGAAGGAAGTTGCTAACTAGCGCTAGGTTAATTGCTAACTAGTGTTAGTGCAATGACTAGAAGTCTATGGATATCTGCTAGCACGCTAGGGTATCTGCTAGCATGCTAGTAGATACCCACAGATTTCCAGTTATTGTGCTAATGCTAGTTAGCATTGGCTCGCAAAATTACCTCCAACTTCCTTCTTACTGGACACAGAGACATACAAATGGTATCCACGAGTTCCTCTGACTCTTGGGGACTGTAGCTCAGTTGGTAGAGCATGGTGTTTGCAACACCAGGGTTGTGGGTTCGATTCCCACGGGGGGCCAGCACAGAAAAAAAAAAAATGTATGCATTCACTACTGTAAGTCGCTCTGGATAAGAGCGTCTGCTAAATGACTAAAATGTAAAAATGTAGATAAAGGGCCTCATTGATAAAATCCCAAAGTATCCCTGTAACATTCATCGGTGAGGAATGCGATGCATCCATCACATCTCCATCATGTCTTACTCTAATAATTCATCAATGCCTCTCCCGTCACACTAGTGGCAGGAAGCCACCACCTAAACACCTCCATCGATCTGAGGAGGACACCGGTGGAGGTAACTCCTCCCATCCCACAAGTGCTGCAAGATAAAGGTTGGCATACTTTGCAGAAGCTGCCTTTGGCTTCTTTGATAAATAGGTAACAGTGAACGTATTGAATGGTTCCTACATTTGAAATTTACCGAACTCCTGTTTACTTTTACAAAAATAAAGTCCACACATGCCACAGGCACGACACACAAATGCAGCATCGAGGGGAAATTGGTATGAACGGCTGTGCGGGGTGTGTGGATACACTGATGTACGGCGCCCATCTGCCTTTCATAACGGTCATTTCTCTTCTCCCTACCCCCTATCCCCCCATAATTGTGATCAACTGGCTATTCACTGGTGGCTTAGGCAATCACCATGGAGGGAGATGTAGATAGATACTATGTCAGCCTATTCAATCAACTGCCATTTCTGAATGCTTTTTTTGTGCCATAGGAAGATATGAATAATATACATAGTAGGCAAGTCAAACCCATTTTCATGATTTCTGGAAGATCATCAAAATACATAAAACACATCACATTTTTGTGCTCATTCAGCAGTTGGTCAAAACTGCATTTTGAAGTATCCAAATCAATATACAGAAACAGTTTCTGATATATTGAAAACATAAAATATACTACCTACACATACAGTACATTTACAACAAAAGTAGTCATATTACTTGCATTTTTTTTATCAAGCACCTTATATACTGCATATGCACCAAGAACCATGTTGTTTTAACATGTGGCAATTAATCACTCGTATTGATTAGGGGGAATCAGGTTGTATGCGCTGTTGAAACTAACACAACTAAAATATCAGATGGAAACTATAAATATTGTTTAGCGGACAAACTGCTGAAGACAACAAGCTACATTTTGGATTGTTGCATTTTGCTTCAAGTGGGCAGCCAACACGGAAAGTTAAATGCAACACTATTTTGTTAATCACTGGTATCGATATCAATTTCAAATCAATAAAACGGGCAAAAGTTTAGGGTGTATGCGCTGTTTAAACTAACACTATTCAGAGGCTACACTGAATCTGACAATAATTGTTATATTACTCACTAGAAGAGAATTTGCTGTGGACAGTCAATTCAATTCTAGAATGTCAGATGGAAGTTTTGGGTGGCTGCCGAAATGGGGAAGGAAACAAATCAGTTGCTTTGTTATTTAACTTAACTAATCATGACCCGCCATAGGATATCAACAGTGACAGGGTTTGGCTGTTATTTGAGTTATAGTTTTACTCTCAAATCCATGCACTGGTGTGAAGCCAGTGACTTTTATACAGAGAGTGCCCCAAATTTTCCCTGCCATTTGAGTTTGAAAATTATAGTAGAATTCTAATCTGTTTAAAAATAAATAAACATTTAAATTTAGGCTGATGTGTATGTTACCCACTCACAAATTCTTGGCATATTTCTTAATAGTTTAACCATTTACAGTTTAAAAATGCTCTTATGCACAATTTAACCGGGCGCTCTAGAAAGAGCTCTGTTAGTAGCTGTGCAGTAGGCCATTCATTCACCCTGCCTAGATACAGTTGAAGTCGGGAGTTTACACACTTAGGTTGGAGTCATTAAAACTTGTTTTTCAACCACTCCACAAATGTATTTTTAACAAACTATAGTTTTGGCAAGTCGGTTAGGACATCTGCTTTGTGCATGACACAAGTAATTTTTCCAACAATTGTTTACAGACAGATTATTTCACTTATAATTCACTGTATCACAATTCCAGTGGGTCAGAAGTTTACATACACAAAGTTGATTGTGCCTTTAAACAGCTTGGACAATTCCAGAAAATGATGTCATGGCTTTAGAAGCTTCTGATAGGTTAATTGACATTTGAGTCAATTGAAGGTGTACCTGTGGATGTATTTCAAGGTATACCTTCAAACTCAGTGCCTCTTTGCTTGACATCCTGGGAAAATCAAAAGAAATCAGCCAAGACCTCAGAAAAAAGTGTAGACCTCCACAAGTCTGGCTCATCCTTGGGAGCAATTTCCAAACGCCTGAAGGTACCACGTTCATCTGTACAAACAATAGTACACAAGTATAAACACCATGAGACCACGCAGCCGTCATACCGCTCAGGAAGGAGATGCGTTCTGTCTCCTAGAGATGAAAGTACCTTGGTGTGAAAAGTGCAAATCAATCCCAGAACAACAGCAAAGGACCTTGTGAAGATGCTGGAGGAAACGGGTACAAAAGTATCTATATCTACAGTAAAACAAGTCCTATATCGACACAACTTGAAATGCCACTCAGCAAGGAAGAAGCCACTGCTCCAAAACCGCCACAAGAAAGCCAGACTACAGTTTGCAACTGCACATGGGGACAAAGATCGTACTTTTTGGAGAAATGTCCTCTGGTCTCATGAAACGAAAATAGAACTGTTTAGCCATAATGACCATCATTATGTTTGGAGGAAAAAGGGGGAGGCTTGCAAGCTGAAGAACACTATCCCAACCGTGAAGCACGGGGGTGGCAGCATCATGTTGTGGGGTTGCTTTGCTGCAAGAGGGACTGGTGCACTTCACAAAATAGATGGCATCATGAGGTAGGAAAATCATGTGGATATATTGAAGCAACATCTCAAGACAACAGTCAGGAAGTTAAAGCTTGGTCACAAATGGGTCTTCCAAATGGACAATGACCCCAAGCATACTTCCAAAGTTGTGCCAAAATGGCTTAAGGACAACAAAGTCAAGGTATTGGATTGGCCATTACAAAGCCCTGACCTCAACCCTATAGAAAATGTGTGGGCAGAACTGAAAGCGTGTGTGAACAAGGAGGCCTGCAAACCTGACTCCATTACACCAGCTCTGTCAGGGGGAATTGGCCAAAATGTACCCAACTTATTGTGGGAAGCTTGTGGAAGGCTACCTGAAACGTTTGACCCAAGTTAAACAATTTAAAGACAATGCTACCAAATACTAATTGAGTGTATGTAAACTTCTGACCCACTGGGAATGTGATGAAAGAAATAAAAGTTTAAATAAATCATTCTCTCTACTATTATTCTGACATTTCACGTTCCTAAAATAAAGTGGTGATCCTAACTGACCCAAGACAGGGAATTTTTACTAGGATTAAACGTCAGGAATTGTGAAAAACTGAGTTTAAATGTATTTGGCTAAAGTGTATCTAAACTTCCGACTTCAACGTCTTATCTTTAGTATAAAGAGACATAGACAAAAAAATTGTTATGTGAGTATATGTGTTTCAGCTTTGGTTGTAGTTGGTTATTCGATGATGGCCTCCGACTCTTATTTTCTTAATTAAACAATTTTTCGAAATGTTAACGAGAGACTTCCATGGCTCAACTCGGACCATCATACATGGTGGACATCGTACATATCGTCCATAGTATCCTGTAGAACACTTAACCAGATGTCCAGGTATTTCAGACCAGGGCCACTGTCTGGTCCTTCCATAGCCTGATGGAACCAGCCTGATCTCATTTACATTCTGTTTCGGTCAGTCCGCTTGACAAGGCTAGTCCTTTTAGTAAAGAAGTGACTGGGCATAGGAGGTTGTAGCTGCATAGGGAGCTTTGGTCGAGTGTTACCTCAATGTGTATTTAATGCTTCCACCCATACACCGTAACAGTGCAGGACCACAGTATCAGTGCCTCAAAGCTCCCCAGTATTCTATTTTCATCTATTGATCTATTGCTCCTCAGCGATGCAGCAGAGTTGAAGGAGCAGATCTTGGCTTATCCCATCCAGATAGCTGTGCGCTTTACTTAGGGAAGAATCCTCTCACCCAACCCTCAATTTACTCAATACATCAGCCTCGAGCTGCCTGTCAAAGGCAAAGTCGATATTTCATGCTTCCTGTAGACATTTTTTTCCAATCCTATTGGATTCAGCCCAAAGACTGGTAGTGGTATCTACAGCAGAACATAGCATAGAAACATTTGGAGCAGTGGGGCCCAGAAGAGAACACGTTGGGAGTCTTTTTGATAGTTGGGCACAGTTCCCAAACAGATCATATCAATTCACATCTGTGGAATGGCTCTGAAGCCGCTTGCACAACGGAGAAATGCTGGCCCCGCTGCACTATCAAAGAGAACATTCATCTGTGTTCCACACAAACATCTGACTCAACCTGGGGCTTTGTAGAAGAGATGAGATGCTGTTTGCTGTGAATGAAAGGAGGAGAGGCTCCAAGCGTAGAGAAGGGGTCCAGAGTACAGGCAGTAATGGAACTCCAGGCACAACAAACGACTGCTAAGAGCAGGCGACTTTGGAAAAGAGAGAAACCTCCTCCTCTGTCCTTACAATAAGTTTTCATGGTTAGATTTTGATGTGAAATTGAAATATGACATGAAGTGCGTTTGTGACACGCACAAATATATAAAAGGTTTTAAGGATGAGAAGATTCCACACGAAAACAGGAAAATGTGCTTTGCACTTTTTCACCTGACACTCAGTGGAGCAGAAAACTGTATATTACCATTTGTGGTTCTGACAAGTGTTGCTCTGTGTTGGGAGAGAGACACAACACACACACATACACACACACACACACACACACACTCACAAGCACACACACACACACACACTGTGTGAGGAACTTTCATCCCCCACATGGCTGAGCAAATACGTTTGGGAGATAGGATAGCACTGACGCAGACACATGCACATGCACGCACCCACACACACACACACACACAGTTAAACTTAACAGAAGGGGCACACACACAGTTAAACTTAACAGAAGGGGAGAGAGAACAAGTACAAGTGTGATTCAGCTGACAATGGGTGATTTGCAAACAAGTCACAAGCAACTAAGAGTTACAAAAATATGTTTCTTGTAACTTCAAATATTGATGTTCATCAGACAATGCCATCGTACAAGGATGGGCAACTCCGGTCCCTGCCGAAGTAGTTGATACTGTACATCAATGGTGTTTGGTTGGTATAGGGAGATCTATAAAGATTCGCTTAGCATGGCAAGGTAAGTTGTTATGACTCACCAAAGAATTCATTATTTTGTGAAGCCGGTATCAGTAGTAGAAAAGCAACAACTGCCAAGGCCCGAGTCTATTTAAATCAATTCATCCACTCTTTTATGGATGCTGTCTATCTCTGTGTTTGCCGTAGAGATTTCACTCCTTTGTCATCTCTTTTCAGTACATCCATATTCATTTGCAGACAGCCACATCAAATAACTTTGCTGCAGGTAGCACTGTATTTTAATTTATTAAGGATCCCATTCTCTTCCTGGGGTCCAGCAACATTAAGGCAGTTATATGCAATTAAAATATAACATTACATTACATTTCATAACACTTTTCACAACACATTAAGTATGTTCCCTCAGGCCACTACTCTAGTACCACATATCTACAATACAAAATCCATATGTACATGTGTCTAGATTGTCCTATACAGTTCATTCTAATGTAAAAAAAAAAAGCCAGAACACCTCAGCTGATATGAGAGATTAATGTTGATCACCTCCATTGCATTTTTCATACAAAGTTTTCTCTTTGAAAGGTGAAACAAGATACATTTGTATCCATAGAGTCTGATGGCTATTCCCAAAACATATGTGCTAAAGTAAGTTCCCCCTGGACCATTAGATATGACTCAACCTGAAGGACTGGAGGTGATGTGCGTCCTACTTCCTCTGTTCTTATCAAAATGATCAATCCTAGCACACACCACAGAGAGTGGGTTACCTTTTTGAAATGATCATTCTATTTATGTCAACCTGGCGGATCCCATTTGATAAGAAAGCAAAGCCCCAGCATGTTCGAGACTGAGAAAGATGGTTGGGTATTGCAATTTTCTGAGGCCTTGTTTTTATACTCACCTTTTTGACTGCATGCATGCCAATGAGGCATGTTGCATTTGTTATATGGATGGGAGCTAGAAGTCATATCCTATTCTGAGTAATCCGGTACGTTGTGCTTTACAGCACATACAACCAATCTTTTTCAGTTTGTAGAGAAGGAAAGATGACCTACCTATGATATTGCAAACGTACCATTTTGTCTATCAGCTCGTTTTCTTCCACACTTCCACAGCTACCAGTTGCCGTTTAAAGTGACAGTTCACATGTATAAAGGGTTCTCAGTGTTTCTCAACACCATTCAATCAAGCTCTCGCCCTCTCTCTCTAGCCAGGGCTTCATCGATTGGACCTGCAGCACCATGACCATGCCTGTCTGCAATATCATGCCATAGGGCTGAGGAAATCAACTGTTTGAAAATGTGACTTTTGTTTTTGGCTCTGGTTTCATGAACCTGCAACCAAGCAATGTATCAATAATACTGTCACAAAGTAAACAGTCATCTCTCAAGTGAATTATTAATACAGAGTAATAATTTACAACGTGAGATAGGGGATCAAGATCGCACTTAAACAAGCCATAGGCAGGCGATGACATTAAACCAACCTGCAGGACAAGTAATGTTGAGATGTGTCCTTCTGTTGAAATGACCTAGAAGTCAATCTGATTATGACGTCGTATTTATGTCTCCCTTTCTATTCTTCTATCTGGATAAGGGTTTGGCAGATTTTTATCCTCTGATTCATGGAAGGAGACGATCCCATGTATTGTGATTTATCTGCATCCTTTTACTAACGGGGAAAGCTGACGATAGGCACAGAACATCAATCATCTTAACAGAAAAGAGGTGTCGGATGAGGAGCTCATTTATGGCGGATAAGCACATTCTGACAGACAAAGTCATTTTGAGAGGATGATCCCAGTCTGAGCGGAATTATCCTTGTGCTGTTTTCCATACTATGGAAATAGTCCCCACATGAATTCCTAAATTAGCTACCATCTACACCTCTCCTTGTCAGGTTGCAAAGTTGCTTTAGGCTACTTTGTGTGTTTGTTAATTACTTGATTTACTCACACGTAGAGTTCAGTTTCTGTCAACGCATTCTGAAATGTTTTTTGTTTATGGAAAAGCATTCAAGTTATTTTGCCAGCCGTGGAACAGGTCTCACCTCTAGCCTTTCTAATTAGCTGACATAGCTATTGTTATTCTGAGGAGGTTGTGCACATGTCAGAAACAAAAGTCTTTGACTTAAATTGGATGTCAGGCATCCAGCATTGGCCTTGTATGTCTGACATGTTTTAACAAGGTTTTTTTTGTGTGTTGGCTGGTGGATGTGTAGTTTTCATTTTAGTGTAGTCACATTTGGAAATTTTATCATGAAGGTCTATGTTGTGATGCGCTGTCATACTACCTTGTGAACGGCCTCTCTTTCGACACCATCTGTCTGTCTCTCCCACAGGGGCTCAAACCCATGGACCACAACGGGCTCTCGGATCCGTATGTCAAACTGCACCTACTGCCTGGGGCCAGTAAGGTACGTACCTGTCTTATTATACCTCAATCAATCAATCACATTTATTTGTAAAGCCCTTTTTACATCAGCCGATGTGACAAAGTGCTGTACAGAAACCCAGCCTAAAATCCCAAACAGCAAGCAATGCAGCTGTAGAAGCACGGTGGGTAGAAAAAACTCCCTGTCTGTGCCGTGTGTGGATTATAACAGTACATGGCCAAGATGTTCAAACGTTCATAGATTACCAGCAGGGTCAAATAATAATAATCACAGTGGTTGTAGTGGGTGCAACAGGTCAGCACCTCAGGAGTAAATGTCAGTTGGCTTTTCATAGCCGATCGTTCAGAGTTAGAGACAGCAGGTGCGGTAGAGAGAGAGAGTCGAAAACTCTCTGTTATACTCATGTTTAAGGGACACCATGGGAGTTTAGGTCTAACTGTTTACCTCAAATGTTGTGGGATTGCGGCAGGTAGCCTGGTGGTTAAGAGCATTGGGTCAGTAACCAAAAGGTTGCAGGTTTGAATCCCCGAGCCGACTAGGTGAAAAACTCTGTCTATGTCCCCTTGAGCAAGGCACTGAACCCTAATTGCTCCAGGGTCGCCGTCAATAATGGCTGATCCCTGGCTCTCTACCCACTTTCCAAGGGTGTCTCGTGGGACTTTTGATGTGTGTGTCTATAGTACCCCTTGTGGTAAGTGTATTTCCCCCAAAAAGATGACTTCCAAATAATTGCATGTTGAAGAAATAAAGCAAATAATATGTATTATGGATGTTACATTAAATGGACAAGTGTTTTAGAGGAACATAATATGAACAAAAGTCTGAGTTTTTAAGTTTTTAGGTCAAAACATGGATAGCCATTTCGATGGAAAGGCTTTGCTGAACACATAAACAATCATTTTGAAAAGATTTGCATTATTACTTTACAGGGGGAAAAATACCATTATGGATGTTACACCATCTGTTCCGAATGTTACAGTCTGAAATACACATTCAAATCGTAAAGATTTACTGATCTAAAACTATCGTAACACATTTGTTGTTATTTGGTTTTTAAAATGTCAGCAGAAGGCATAGTACCTTGGGATTGTATAATTACAGGTAGCCTGCAGCATACCACCCTGCTTCCCACTGCTGGCTTGCCTCTGCAGCTAAGCCGGGTCAGTCTTGGATGTGAGACCAGATGCTGCTGGAAGTGGTGTTGGAGTTCCAGTAGGGGGCACTCTTCCCCCTTGTCTAAGGAGATCCCAATGCCCTGGGGCAGTGAAGGGGACATTGCCCTGTGTAGGGTGCCATCTTTCAGATGGGACGTTAAAATGGGTGTCCTGAGTCTCTGTGGTCACTAAAGATCCCATGGCACTTATTATAAGAGTAAGAATAGGGGTGTTAACCCCAGTGTCCTGGCTAAACTCTCAATCAGGCCATCACACCGTCATGGCCACATTCTCAGCTTCCAATTGGCTCATTCAGATATGATACATCTGTTATGGATTTCATGGGTATCATAACGCTGAACAAAGATGCTCAAGAGCACCGACGGTATTACACATGATCTTCTGTTGAGATAAGTCCATGTTCAAGCCCGTCTGTGTTGTCGTTCCAGTGATATGACACAGTTCAAAATGAATGGGAAAGATAAGCACCATATAATTTCCAGATTTACAGTACTTTTATCTTTTCCGTTCACTCGAGGCGCATAGGTGATGTAGATTTATCTTGACATTAGGCTACTTTTGAAAACATCTGATAAACTTTGATTTTGGTGTAATGTCCCTTTAATAATCTAAACACAGTGATGCATTAATGCATATGCTGTCATATCAGATGGTGTCATGTCTGATTATTGGAAATTAACAGACACTATCATGCCCCGTTATAGAAGCTATGGATATATAGTTAACTGCCAAAATAAAGGAAACACCAACATAAAATGTTTCAATAGGGTGCTGGGCCACCACGAGCCGCCAGAACAGCTTCAATGCGCCTTGGCATAGATTCTACAAGTGTCTGGAGGGATGCAAAACCATTCTTCCAAGATAAATCCCATCATTTGGTGTTTTATTGATGGTGGTGGCAAACTTTGTCTCAGGTGCCGATAATAAATTACCAGCTCCCAACCACGAAGGACTGTCGTCTAGTCGTATTGTAATTCTTGTGCCACCTTGGTCTCCGTGGGCTAGCCTTCTCTTGTGCCAACACTCCACTTAGCAGCTGCCAGTAAGGGTTTTCTAAATCAGTTAGGCTGTCCCCAACTGTTCAGACACCTTGACCTCCGAGTGGACTCTCCATCAGACCATTATTAGGTAATTGATTGGGCTTGAACGTCAAGCATATGGGCGCTGTTTCATTTGGGGGCCTGAAATTACACCACAAACATGGCAGCTGTGACTAGCTGCAGATGTTCCTCACTACTTGTTAAAGGCGGCCATCAAGTGGTCCAGACAGAGAGACATGCCGCCAGAGAATTTCCCCCAGAATAACATTTGCTTGTGTCTGAGTTTGGTTTAGCGGTAAAATGCAGCCCACTCCGGACTGTTGAGAAAACTGGGTTAATAATTTAAATCCCTGCGTTGACCTCCTCAGCTCACGATGTCTGTACACCTCTCATCAGTCTCCCCTTTACTTAATAACTATATCCATCCCAATAAAAGGATTACGTTACATACAGAGTGGAATTCACTTCCCTTTTTTATCAAAACTTAAACTTTGCCTCAGCAATGGTGTCCAACTCTGGTCCCAGAGACCGCTTGATAGACACGGTACTCTGGTTGTTTGTGTGGGGTTTCAGATATGAATCAGCTGCTGATTGAGAGGAAACCAATCAGCATGCACTTTGTTCTCCAGAACATTAATATGCGACGACTCAGCACCAAATAATCATGCCGGTTAACCGATTAAATGCAACAGACATTGTTCTTCACTGCCCATTACTCACTACCACACACAATATCAGCTTGCTGTTTTGTTCAACTCTACACTGTTCCCTAGCAGAATGTGTGGGCTCGTGAAGTCCACCACAGAGCAATGTGCTTCTCCAATCAATAAAGTGGAGGGAAGTGTCGCATAGTGGGAGGAGTTGTTCCAGAACTTTCTATAAAGAGCACAATACGATGTAAAAGCTATATAGCATCTTCCTGACAACTCAACATATAAGCAATGTTGTTTTTTTAAAGGGTTTACCATTTGAGATTTATTGAAATTGTTATATTGCATATATGGTTTTTGGTGTTTGCCTTAAGCACTTATGCATTCATGCATTGCATTTAAAAAAATGGAAGGTGCTGTTACAGTATGGTATGGTGTTTATGTTGTGCACTTAGACACATTTTTATATAAGCATTTCGAGTATTGATACAAATGTACTGCATGTATGTGACAGCTCTTTGTACGTGCATGTCAGATAAAAGGTTAGTGATGAAAGGGAAAGAGGCATACAGAACTCTCCATTTTAATTAAATATCCAACCTCACTCTTATCACAAATGATTCGTGACCAGAGGCTGATGCTGCAGATGCAGACATAGATATAGAACACAGAGATACTTCCTCTTGACAAGAGATGTAATGGCTTATGTATAGCCATTGAAGGTGTGATTCATCACTGTAGAATTCTATTCTTACTGTTCCATCCTGCATCGACCCCGTCAGCAGCCATACAATGGCACTACTTTGCAGATTGTAGTGATAATCAAAGTCATGTATACTAAATATGTACACTACATATGTGCTTGTCTTACCTACCTTAGTTGAATGCACTGATTGTAAGTTGCTGGTGATAACTAGCTAATACAATCAGCATGCAGTGATTGCTATTGGTATATTTGTTTAATTTGATGAATAGTCAAGGCACTGGTAGGCAGACAGGTTGATATATTGCTGGCTATTGTTCATGATTAAATGTGTCTCTCACATCATATGGTGATCAGTTATCTCCACAGGCTTTGTTTTTCATCTGGCGCTAAGGAGGTGCAAGTGTCAAACACACCTTAGTTTGCAATTTCGTCATGTAAATACTGGCATTTTCCCACCCTAACGCTAGGTTTGGCAATTTACCTGTCTAACATCAGCTCACTTGCGCTGAGGTGGGAGGGGTGGCAATATTTGAGGTGTCCTTAAAAACAAGCGCAAAAGTGACAATTTCATTTTTAAGACCCATAAAAAGCAGGTCTCAACGGTAACTCAGTTGATAACGGCATGGATTTTGAGAGGGTATGTGCGGCCTATCTAGCCATGACACACAGTGCCCATGCATGGAACGAGAGATGTGCCTTTTGTGCTGGTGAATCTTGTATTTAGAAACATAAAAAAATAAGATTTGTTTCCCATCATGTCATTTTAATTTGACTAAAAACCAAGCATAGCCTCCCCTTAATCAAGGCTGATTTAGCAGCATCGCATTGGTGCATCTTTTTATCCTGGCCATTAGCCAAGTAAGTAGCCTATGAATAAAGGGTTTACTGAGATTACTTTGAGATATTTTGGATGTTTTTGCCCTCATGCCTTTTCATTATTCACAATTCACACACCTGCCTACTTCATTTTGCTTGTTCAAGTAGGCTATCCATCTCCATTTTCAAAGAGCGCCCCTCATCCGATTACCAAAGACACGATACTCCAAACTATTCAGTCCTCCTATGATGCCATATCAACTGCAGAGATATATATTTTTCATCTGCCTCGCACAAAGGCAACAATACAATTGACAGGATGTTTATAATGTTATGCGTAAAGACATTTAGGACTATGTGTGCACCCAGTGCCATGGAACGAGAGAAGTGATTTATGATATCATGCTTCTAAGCCCATCCTACAATATTTAGAAATATTGTTGTTGTTTTAAACAGATTGCTTGTTTTCCATTTCATATGATAAAAAACCAAGCCCTCCATAGGCTACCCTTACCCTGGGCCTAGGCTACTATAATGAAGTCTGGTTTAACAGCAATGCATTTTTATCCTGGCCTTGCAAAGTAGCCTATCCATAAAAGGTGTTTAAATGGTCAATTCGTCAGAGTGCCTTGAATTTAAAATATACTGCACATCCTAAAACACACACACGAATGCTTGTTCAAGTATCCACACTCTAAAACATAAGAGTGCATCCCTCCAAAGAGCGCCTCTCATCCGGTTACCAAAGACGTGCTCGTCCAAACGTATTTAAATTATTCAGTCCTATAAGGCAGTATCAACGTTAGGCTATATTTTGGCCGTCAACACTACACACATAGGCTATTGAAAAAACAGTGCATATTAAAAAAATGTCTGTTGCTATTACTCGTTATTGTGGCCTATGCTATTTAATAAATGGTAGTCTCAACCCACAATCAACCAGGAGGAGAATATTCCTTGCCCCCAACCGAATATGGACTTGATGACAACACAAAGACCGTCAATAACCTACAGAACAGAACAAATACAGCATTAAGCCATGGAACGAGTTGATTGGCCAGTGAGTGGCCAAGCCCTTGTCGGTCAATTTCTTCAACAAATGATCAGGTCTATATAATTATCAAACATTCATTAGTAATGGAAAAGAAACACAGACTCTTTGTTTAAGTATTAAAATTATCCTTTAGTAATACAATTGTAGGCAGAAGTTGGTACAGAGTACAGTACATGATGGCTCTCCCCAGGTTCTGCAAAATGTCTAAGACATCCTGTAACTCATGTAGCCTCTCCCAGTCCTCCTGGTGTGAGTTTCCCTGGCAACAACATTTTAATAAATCTAACCTCCCCCTGACAGCAGCAACCATCTTATCAGCAATTGAAAGCTCAGAAGTGGGTTTGACCGAAACTTGAAGTATAGGGTCATAACAAGGTGAACGTGTCCAAGCATCTTCTGACAGGTGGCTGTTTTCATCAGGCCTGCGGCAGCCTTGTGTTCTCAGAAAACCAGTCATATTCTCAGAACCTCAGATAGCCAGGTGGGGCCCAGACAGGAGGAGTATGTATGAACGTAGGCGGTTTTCACCTTCTGATAATGTCTGAAGGGCACAATACTCAAAACAGGTGTTAATACACACACAGAGGTCTCCTAGAAGATGCGACCTTACAGTTTATAATAATGCAATGTATTAACCCTTTTAAAGGTATGAGCCCTTGGTTTAACCCTCTTCATTTCCCCCTTTGAGGCCACTAGGCCTCAACAAAGCGAAGTAACTCAAGCATAGTGATTATAAGAATCATCCATTAAAGGTGCATTAGATTGCAAGCAATCCTCAGGAGATTGAGGATAGAAATAAGGGTCTGGGAGATGAGGAACATGAAGCATAAACATGCCTGGCATAGCCTTATGAAGTACACATTTGCCAGCTGCACAGAATGCACAAATGCAAATTAACAAAACGATCAGTGGGAGCAGTAATGGAACCAAAATGGACAACAACTTAAATCCAAAATGTCCTTGTACATCTTTCAACCACCCAAACGGGAACCAGGAGTCTTCTCCTGTGGGGGTGTAGGTAGGGAGTCAGGGAGAAGCATAATACATTCAGTGGGGGAAATAGAATTTAGGGCCCTGCATTATCCACCCTCCTTAGCCAGAATGTAGTCTAATGCCAGGCTATGCCTGGCTGTAACAGCTTTAAGATTCGGAACATCAGTAGAAAGAAGGGCAAAACCAGCAATGGTCAAATTCATAGGTGATGGTGATGTTGTTAATCCAATCACCTACGACAATTGATCCAAACAACTCACTCGGACTCTGAGGGTTTTTTAAAACGACTACAAACGAACCACTAGGCGTGGCTTGTCGGCTCAGGTTCTGGACCATTTTTACCCATTGGTTACTGGTTTTTAATTGACTCCCTTGAATCTCTATTCCCTCCAACAGAGGCTGCTGGTGGATGATAAGAAGTATCCAAAACATGTACCTCAAAGGTTTAGCCCAAGTTTTGTTTTTAACAATGTGTCCATAGCGGTCATGTGTATCAACATCTGGGTCTGGGTGTGCACTCTTATCTGTTATGATGGTTGGGATGTCTTCTGGCAGTGTGATAGGTGGTGCCACCCCTGGTGCTTCTGGACCTTCACTGCTCTGGGTGTTGCTGCGATGACCTGGTATGGACCCATCCATCTTGGGTGGTTCCACTTCCTTTTGTGGACCTTCAGCTTGATCCATTCTCCAACGTCAACAGGCAGGCTGTCTGGGTCACCCTGTTCTGGAACTTCTTGGGCCTTCCTGTATGGGGAATACAAAGACCTAACAGCATGGGTTAGTTCCTTCATATATTTGCTCAAATCATCATCCAGTGCAGTCAGGTCAGTCAGTTTTGGAGTCATTGGTCTGTGTAAAGGGACGTTCATTGGACGGCCAGTTAAGAGCTCATGTGGGCTAAGCCCTGTTCCGCGGTTTATACTATTGCGCATTTTCATCAGGACTAAGGGGAGACACTCTACCCACGACTTCCCTGTGAAGTGGCATGCTTTGGCAAGCCCTCCCTTTATGGTTTTATTAGCCCTCTCAGTAATCCCATTACTTTATGGGTGGTAGATACAAACAAACTTCTGATCTATCCCCAATTGGGCAGCCACCTGTGCAACCACATCTCCTGTGAAATGGGTGCCATTTTCTGCGGAAAGAAATTTGGTATACCAAATTTAGGGATAATTTCCCTTACCAGAAGTTTTGCTACCGTTTTAGCATCACATTGAACAGTTGCTTCAACCCACCTGGTAAAGCGGTCAATTATTACCAGGCAGTATCTCTTTCTTTCCTTTCTTTCAGCAATGTCTATGAAATCCATAGTTAAATGGGTGAACGGACCGGCCGGCGCTGGAAATTTCCCTGGTTTCCAGACAAAACCAGGTGTCAGATATTAGTCTTAACATCTCCCCCCTTGGGGTGGGCCACCCGACACACATTGGAGACGAGAGGCAGAGGCAGAGCTGGTTTGCCAGAGAGTGATTGCCTCCACAGGCCATCAGGGCCTCTGGAGCAGCCTCTAGACTCCCACAAAGGGTAATTAAGTGCATACGCAGCCTGGTGTTGGTCCAGATCAGTGATTTCAGGCATACACGGGGAGGCAAGCAGAACCGCATGAGTATGGCAGCTGGAAGCAGCATTCTTAGCAGCAGCATCAGCAGCTGCATTACCCAAACTAATGCTATCAGTGTTGCCTGTGTGGGCAAGGACCTTAAGAATAGCCAATTCAGCTGGAAGCAACATGGCCTCCAGCAGGGCTTCTATCTGTAAACGGTGTTTAATAGGGGTACCAGACGCGTTAACAAAGTCCCTGCCTTTTCAAACCCTTATCCAAGACAGGGAAATGCCAATGGTGTATACAGAGTCAGAATAAATGTTAACCTTCAAACAACTACCATATTTACATGCTTCAGTAAGTGCTAGAAGCTCAGCTTGTTGGGCAGAGCAATGTTCTGGCAAAGGCGGTTCAATCAATTATGTCCTATCTAATGAAACTATACCAAACCCTGCATGTTTCCTACCAGTCTCCCTATCAATAAAGGCAGAGCCGTCAACAAAGAGAGTAACATCAGGGAGCTCAAGAGGTTCATTATAAAGGTCAGGCCTGGCCTTAGAATCATATTGGACTTGATCAGGACAGTAGTGTGGTTCTCCATTTTCCAGAGACACTTTTAACAACAGAGCATCGTTGAATCGTAAGGTGAGGCTGTTATGATTGGTTCTGTGGTACCATCTGGAAATATATACAGGTGACACTGGAGTAGGGGGTTAAGGGCATCCCTATTGTTGATTATTCTGCGGTGGGAACCACGTCTGGTTTATCGCAGGAGGCTGTTGGGGCCATCCATATTGTCGACCATTCATTGGTTGAGTCTGGGAAAAGGTAGGTTGAGGCTGTCCAGTGTAGGCTGGTCTTCCACCTCTACCACCTTGGAAGTTCCCTCTGCCAGCATTCCCTCTCCATTGACCTCTCCCACTCTGCTGCCAGGGTTGCTGCTGCTGCTGTGACGGCACATGTTTCTCATATGGCCTGCCACACCGCTGTACCAGCACACCAACGGTAGTCTCAGTGGTGGTAGGTATGGTTGTGGGTTCCCATATGGTTGAGGAGGGAACTGAGTAGCAGGTGCTTGGGTAAACTGTGGAGCAGGTGGTGGAGGAGGCTGCTGTTGTAGGGCAGCTGGGGTTACAGCCACCATTAGATTATTGGTTTTTCCTTTGTCCAGTTGGGCTAGTTGGGCTTTCTTGAGTTGTGTGTCAAGGCCAGTCTTCCTTGCTTTTTCTTCAGTCCTCATCTTTTTCCAGGCTCTGCAGTGATGCGGGGAAATTGTTTCGCTGATGTTTCCAAGTCCCTAAAACTCCATGGTTTGTAATCATAGTACGGTTGTCTTGTACCTGAGGTCTTTATCTCCAGAGGGTAGGTTCCCACAGGAAAGTCATCACCACGCTGTGTCTTCATCCATTCAGTCCTTTTCATCGCCAGTCTCTGAGATGTCCGGGGCTGCATGTTTTTAAATTCACCCTGTAACGTTGCAATGTCACTTTCCACCTGGTGTGACAGGCGCCTGAGTTCGTCCCTCGAGCGATCCAGTTGTTGCTTCATACACTCATACACTGTGAACCGGCAACGCACGCTTGAGCGTCCTCTTCATTATCAGCATCAAATTCGTTTTTTCTCAATAGTTCACGTTCTTCCTCCTCTCCCCTCCTTTCTTTCCACTGTCTCCTATATTGTTCACTTCTTGCTCTTTCTTCACTTACCGCTCTCTCTCGTTTTACCTCTTCTCTTTTCTTCCTTAGTTAAGTTACTTCCACTTATCCTTTTGTCTCTGTCTTCATCATTGCAATGTCTTCTGATTTTGTCAACAGATGTATCAATTTCTCTCTGCACCTTCTTTTCTTGAGCTGCCATGAGTTCCTTTGCATGGTAACTCTAGGGTAGAGGTGTTGATTGTGTCCTGGCATCATGCCATATATCTCCTAGTTCTTGATACATTCTACCTGGTGCCGGTGGTGGAAAAGAATTATCGCCTTGAGCTACTAGTTTGTTTGGGAGTAGTGGATAAATTCCTTTAAACCTATCTCTGCAGTAGGGAGGGGGCGGTGGAGCATATGGTGGAGTGCTGCATTTTAGCGGAAACTTGTCTGTCTTGACGGAGGCAGGGTCTTTAATCTTTGTCAATTCCTTTTTCAAACAGGTAGCTTTCTGTTGAGTCCAGAATAGGTTACCCTCAGTTTTTAACCTCGACAAAGCAGTCACCGAAAACAGGGTGGATTTTTATTTCTTTCCCTTGGTCTTATTTTCCTGTCTTCTTTTCACATTGTCCTGCACATGTTGATATTTGGTTTTATTAAATGGCCCGTCCGTAAGCCATCTATATTCAGGGAAGTTAGGAACCAATATAAACAGGCAGTTTGGAAAGCAAAGGCTAGCTTTTTCAAACAGACATTTGATCCTGTAGCACAAACTCCAAAAGGTTCTGGGACACTGTAAAGTCCATGGAGAATAAGAGCACCTCCTCCCAGCTGCCCACGCACTGTCACCACCGATAAATCCACGATAATTGAGAATTTCAATAAGAATATTTCTACGGCTGGCCATGCTTTCCACCTGGCTACCCCTACCCCGGTCAACAGCCCTGCACCCTCCACAGCAACTTGTCCAAGCCTCCCCCATTTCTCCTTCACACAAATCCAGACAGCTGATGTTCTGAAAGAGCTGCAAAATCTTGACCCCTACAAATCAGCCGGGCTTGACAATCTGGACCCTCTCTTTCAAAAATGATCAGCCGGAATTGTTGCAACCCCTATTACTAGCCTGTTCAACCTCTCTTTGGTATCGTCTGAGATCCCCAAAGATTGGAAAGCAGCTGCTGTCATCCCCTCCTCAAAGGAGGAGACACTCTAGACCCAAACTGCTACAGACCTATATCTATCCTACCCTGCCTTTCTAAGGTCTTCGAAAGCCAAATTAACAAACAGATCACCGACCATTGCGAATCCCACCGTACCTTCTCCGCTATGCAATCTGGTTTCCGAGCTGGTCATGGGTTCACCTCAGCCACGCTCAAGGTCCTAAACGATATCGTAACCGCCATCGATAAGAGACAATACTGTGCAGCTGTATTCATCAACCTGGCCAAGGCTTTCGACTCTGTCAATCACCACATTCTTATTGGCAGACTCAACAGCCTTGGTTTCTCAAATGACTGCCTCGTCTGGTTCACCAACTACATCTCAGATAGAGTTCAGTGTGTCAAATCGGAGGGCCTGTTGTCCGGACCTCTGGTAGTCTCTATGGGGGCGCCACAGGGTTAAATTCTCGGGCTGACTCTTTTCTCTGTATACATCAATGATGTCACTCTTGCTGCTGGTGATTCTCTGATCCATCTCTACGCAGATGACACCATTTTGTATACTTCTGGCCCTTCTTTGGACACTGTGTTAACTAACCTCCAGACGAGCTTCAATGCCATACAACTCTCCTTCCGTGGCCTCCAACTGCTCTTAAATGCAAGTAAAACTAAATGCATGCTCTTCAACCGATCGCTGCCCACACCTGCCCGCCCATCCAACATCACTACTCTGGACAGTTCTGACTTAGAATATGTGGACAACTACAAATACCTAGGTGTCTGGTTAGACTGTAAACTCTCCTTCGACTCACATTAAGCATCTCCAATCCAAAATTTGAATCAGCTTCCATTTTCTCAATCAAAGCATCCTTCACTCATGCTGCCAAACATACCCTGGTAAAACTGACTATCCTGCCGATTCTTGACTTCGGCGATGTCATTTACAAAATAGCCCCCAACACTCTACTCAGCAAATTGGATACAGTCTATCACAGTGCCATCCATTTTGTCACCAAAGCCCCATATACTACCCACCACTGCGACCTGTATGCTCCCGTTGGCTGGCCCTCGCTTCATATTCGTTGCCAAACCCACTGGCTCCAGGTCATCTATAAGTCTTTGCTAGGTAAACCCCGCATTATCTCAGCTCACTGGTCACCATAGCAGCACCCACCCGTAGCACACGCTCCAACAGGTATATCTCACTGGTCACCCCCAAAGCCAATTCCTCCATTGGCCGCCTTTCCTTCCAGTTCTCTGCTGCCAATGACTGGAACGAACTGCAACAATCACTGAAGCTGGAGACTCATATCTCCCTCACTAACTTTAAGCACCAGCTGTCAGAGCAGCTCACAGATCACTGCACCTGTACATAGCCCATCTGTAAATAGCCCATCCAACTGCCTCATCCCCCATACTGTTATTTATTTTATTTATTTTGCTCCTTTGCACCCCAGTATCTCTACTTGCACACTCATCTTCTGCACATCTATCACTCCAGTGTTTAATTGCTATATTGTAATTTTTTCGCCAATATGGCCTATTTATTCCCTTACCTCCCTTATCCTACCTCATTTGTACACACTGTATATATACTTTTTCTATTGTATTATTGACTGCATGTTTGTTTATTCCATGTGTAACTCTGTGTTGTTTGTGTCGCACTGCTTTGCTTTATCTTGGCCAGGTCGCAGTTGTAAATGAGAACTTGTTCTCAACTAGCCTACCTGGTTAAATAAAGGTGAAATAAAAAAATGTGTTTAAAAACATTCAGTGGCATGCTTAGTCCAATCATGCATTTTCATGAAAACCCAGGTTAAGTCCTTTTCCATAGTGAGGTATTTCCTAATTAAAAACTGTAGAGGGGTGGCGGGTTTCATTGCGACCGGCCCCATAGACAACGCTGCCATATCTCAAAATGTTTATTTTTATTTATTTATTATTCATTTTTTTATACATTTTATTTTTAAATTAGGCTCTACGTGTAATGTGAATACAGATAAATGAATGCAAAATAACCCTATATGTGTATAGTCTCTCCCTTAACTCGCATAAGTTAATTTAAAACAGGGTGATAAGTAAATTATAACTGAATACCATGTAATGTATGGGTGGTGTAAAATAATCTTTCTCTATGGAGCAACCACAAAATAGTAAAGGGTTCAAGATGACTTATAACTGATATAAACTTATCTCTGTGATAATATTCTCCTTCCAAGGGAGAAACTATTACTTCAAAACTATTTCTTTTTAAAGTAACATGGGTCCGTAACACACGGTCAGGTGTATTCCCTAATACAGTAGTGGTGTATGCTTTAAGGTTTATTCCCCCACAGGCAACTCTTAGAGCATCTCATCCAAATGTCCACTCAGTTAATTCTATTACACAGGCATTATATTGTTTATAACTAACTCCTGATTTAACCTCTATGGGCTAGGTGGGACGCACCCCTGGTACACCCTATCAACAGCAGGTGAAATATCAAGGGTGCCAAATTTGAAAACAATTAAATATCATAATTCAAATTTCTCAAACATACAACTATCTTACACCCTTTGAAAGATAAACATCTCCTTAATCTAACCACGTTGTCCGATTTCAAAAAGGCTTTACGGCGAAAGCATAAAGTTAGATTATGTTAGGACAGTACATTGAAAATAGCTGTGTGTAATGATTTGTCAATGCAAAGACAGACGTCACCAAAAGCAGAAAACCAGCTAAAATGATGCACTAACCTTTGACAATCTTCATCAGATGACACTCCTAGGACATTATGTTAGACAATACATGCATTTTTTGTTCTATCAAGTTCATATTTATATCCAAAAACAGCGTTTTACTATGGCGTTGATGTTGAGGAAATATTTTCCCTCCAATACCGCCAGTCAATCAGCACAACAAATTAAATAATTACTATTCGAAAACATTGGTAAAATATTATATTGTCATTCAAAGAATTATAGATTAACATCTCGTGAACGAAACCGCATTGCCAGATTTAAAAATAACCTTACTGGGAAATCACACTTGGCAATAATCTGAGCACTGCGCCCAGAAAAATAGGCTTTGCGATACAGACTAGGCGCCATCTTGGAGTCATCTAAAATCAAAAATACTATGTAAATAATCCCTTACCTTTGATTATCTTCATCAGAAGGCACTTCCAGGCATCCCAGGTCCATAAAAAATGTAGTTTTGTTTGAAAAAGCTCATAATTTATGTCCAAAAAGCTCTGTGTTGTTAGCGCGTCCTGTAGGCTACTCAAAAACATGAACAACGCCCGCCGGACTTGTCTTCATCAAAGAGGGAAAAAAAATATTTACGTTTGTTCAAACATGTCAAACGTTGTATAGCATAAATCATTAGGGCCTTTTTCAATCAGAACTTCAATAATATTCAAGGCGGACGATTGCATTCTCTTTTAAAACGTATTGGAACGAGAGTACCCAAACATGCACTCGCGCGCCAGAGCAGTATCGGCCATCCGCTTATGACCAACGTTCCAAGTCTCTTGTTCGGTCAGTTTTCACAGTAGAAGACTCAAACCACTTTGTAAAGACTGGTGACATCTAGTGGATGGCGTAGGAAGTGCTCAATGATTAATACGTCCCTGTGTGTTTCAATGGCATAGGCTTAAAAGTAATTCAACACATCAGATACACACTTCCTGTTAGAAATTGTCTCAGGGTTTTGACTGCCATATGAGTTCTTTTATACTTACAGACACCATTCAAACAGTTTTAGAAAATTCAGAGTGTTTTCTATCCAAATATGTTAATAACATGCATATCCTAGCTTCTGAGTTGGTGTAGGAGGCAGTTAAAAATGGGCACATATTCTTTTCAAAATTTTCAATACTGCCCCCTATCCCCAACAGGTTTTAATGTCCCACCATCCAGTCGTACCACACAGAAGACATGATACATAGAAATTTACAAAATACATAGAACAATTACAGAATACCTTATCGGAAAAATATTCAAACACTTAACTCTATCACAACAATCAGCGTTTATACTTGGAATTTGTCCTATCACCAAGTGTCACCACAATAATCTCAACAATCGGCGTTTATACTTGGAATTTCGCCCTAAGTCCTATCACCAAGTCTCATAATCATAAACATGTAACCCAGGAATGTATAACCTATTCCCATCTAGGTGGTCTGTGCTTCCTCCCACAGGTTGTGTAACAATAATTTCACACTTTCAATTATTCCACTATTACAAAGAAATGTAGGTTCGTATACATTTGACAGCGAGGCGACACTTACTTGCCAACCATAACGTGCTATAACAAATTACAGACTTTAGATATAACAGGCGTTTTCTTACCTTATAATTTTATTGCGCTTGCATGTGGATCAATGGTCAGTCCAGCGAAGTGGTCACTCGCTCCTGGCAAGCTCACCAAAATATTGGTCAATTTCTTCAACAAATGATCAGGTCTGTATAATTATCAAACATACATTAGTAATGGAAAGGAAACACAGACTCTTTGTTTTAAGTATTACAATTATTCTTTAGTAATACAATTGTAGGCAGACGTTGGTACAGAGTACAGTATATGGTTCTGCAAAATGTCTAAGACATCCTTTAACTCATAGCCTCTCCCAGTCCTCCTGGCGTGAGTTTCCCTGGCAACATAATTTTAATAAATCTAACCTCCCCCTGACAACAGCAACCATCTTATCAGCAATTGAAAGCTCAGAAGTGGGTTTGACCGAAACTTGACCTTTCATCACAAGTATAGGGTCATAACAAGGTGAACGTGTCCAAGCATCTTCTGACAGGTGGCTGTTTTCATCAGGCCTGCGGCAGCCTTGTGTTCTCAGAAAACCAGTCGTATTCTCAGAACCTCAGATAGCCAGGTGGGGCCCAGACAGGAGGAGTATGTATGAACGTAGGCGGTTTTCACCTTCTGATAATGTCTGAAGGGCACAACACTCAAAACAGGTGTTAATACACACACAGAGGTCTCCTAGAAGAGGACACACAGTTTATCATAACACAATTTATTAACTCTTTAAAAGGTATGTTGCCTTGGTTTAACCCTCATCACACCTACAACTTGTTTACTCATCAAAACCCAGCCCTTTTGCACCACTGTAAGCTATTACACTCATAATTTGGGCTATGAAAATAGCTACAATATTTCTGACACCATCCAGAACTATAGCATTATTTACCATTGCGTTAGGTTTGTTAAAATAGAGCCCAACATGTCAGCCTCTAACGAACGATGCACAGCCACTATCTTTATAGAGCGAAAACAAAGCACCACAGCACCGTGATAGACAAATACAACAGGGGATGTTATTGTTCAAACTTTTTTTTATCAAACCCACTGGAATTAATAATTGCTTACTTACAGTGCCTTCAGAAAGAATTCATACCCTTTGACTTATTCCACATTTGTTGGGTTATAGCCTGAATTCAAAATGGATTAAATATATTTTTTTCTCACCGTCTGTCACGTCCTGACCTTAGAAAGCTGTTATTTTCTATGGTAGAGTAGGTCAGGGCATGACAGGGCGGTTTTCTAGTTTCGTTTTCTATGTTGTCGGGTTCTAGTTTTGTATTTCTATGTTGGGTTTTGTTTGGGATGATCTCCAATTAGAGGCAGCTGGTCCTCGTTGTCTCTAATTGGAGATCATACTTAAGTAGTTTTTTTTCCCACCTGGGTTTGTGGGAGATTGTTTCTGAGTTTGTGTATGTTTCTACTCTGCATCACGGTTTGTTGTTTTTATTTTGTTCAGTTTATTGTGTATGTATTGCAAAGTTTCACAGTGAAAATAAAATGTGGAACGACACACACGCTGCACTTTGGTCCGCTCCTTCCTACGACAACCGTGACACCGTCTGTATTTTTTTTCTCACACACAATACTCAATAATGACAGTGAAGACATGTTTTTAGAAATTGTTGCTAATTAATTGACAATGAAATACAGAATTATCTCTTTTGCATAAGTATTCACAGCCCTGAGTCAATATTTTGTAAAGGCACCTTTCGAGGTGATTATAAGTCTCTAAGAGTTTTGCACACCAGGATTGTACAATGTTTGCCCATTTTATTATTTTTTAAATGTTACATTTTTTATTTTATTAATTTATTTCACCTTTATTTAACCAGGTAAGCTAGTTGAGAACAAGTTCAACAAGTTTATTTTTAATCATTGCTAGACAGCCATGTTCAAGTCTTGCCATAGATTTTCAAGCCGATTTAAGTCAAAGCTGTATTTAAGTCGCTCAGGAACATCCAATGTCCTCTTGTTAAGCAACTCCAGTGTAGATTTGGCCTTGTCTTTTAGGTTATTGTCCTGCTGAACGGTGCATTCGTCTCCCAGTGTCTGTTGGAAAGCAGACTGAACTAGGTTTTCCTCTAGGATTTTGTCTTTGTTTATCGCTGTATTTTGTTTATTTGTATTCTAAAAAACTCACTAGTCCTTGCCAGTGACAAGCATACCCATAACATGATGCAGCCACCATCATGCTTCAAAATATAAAGAGTGGTACTCAGTGATGTGTTGGATTTGCCCCAAACATAACTCTTTGTATACAGAACAAAAAGTGTATTTTCTTTGCCAATTTCTTTGCAGTATTACATAAGTGCCTTTTTGCAAACAGGGTGGATGATTTGGAATGTTTTTTTTTCTGTACAGGCTTCCTTCTTTTCACTGTAATTTAGGTTAGTATGGTGTAGGAACTACAATGTTGTTGTTCCATACTCAGTTTTCTCATATCAAAACCATTCAACTCTGTAACTGCCTCAAGGTGAAATCCCTGAGCAGTTTCCTTCCTCTCCGGCAACTGAGTTAGGAAGGACGCCTGTATCTTTGTAGTGACTTGGTGTATTGATACACCATCCAAAACCTAATTAGTAACCACCATGCTCAAAGGGATATTCAGCTACAGCTTTTTAATTTTTACATATCTACCAATCGGTGACATTTGTGAGGCATTGAAAATCCTCTCTGGTCTTTATGGTTGAATCTGTGCTTGAAATTCACTACTTGATTAAGAAACCTTACAGATAATTGTATTTGTGGGCTACAGAGATGGGATAGTCATTCAAAAATCATGTTAACCACTATTACTGAACACAGAATATGCAACTTCTTTCTGAAGGCACTCTATTAAGCTCCCAGCATTCGTTGATATGCCTATTGTTTTGTTTAATTGCAATCTGGCATTTGCATTCTAGGTCTTCGAAATGCACAGCTTTGTCCTTATGTGTCGCTACTGTTGGATTCTGGTGTTGACAAAATCACCCGAGAATCGAGAACGTGTCCTCTATTCTCTGGTGATTTCGTCACCATCGTGCACAGGGAAGTTGTTCACACCTCTAGGTTAACCTGAAAAGAGACTGATATAGATAAGATGAGATGAGACGAGAATCATTTCAATCATTTACATCTGAATTACAGATTAGAACCTGGTGGGGGAGATGGTTGAGGAGAAGACATAGTAGGAAGGGTGGGACTTGGGGATTTAACCCTTGTCTCTGTAGACATATGTTATGTGTTAGAGCCCGGAGCTCTGCACAGAAGACACAAGGTCTGTAAACTGATAATGACTTCTGTTGCGCCCTATGTGTCATGGTCAGCCTGTGATGGAGTGGAGGGCAAAGGTCAATACCTAATCCAAATTTGTATTTTGATATCTTTCTTGCTTGCTCTCTCTCTCTCTCTCTCTCTCACTCTCTCTCTCTGTCAGGCCAATAAACTTCGCACCAAGACCCTGCGCAACACCCTCAACCCTGTCTGGAGTGAGACCTTGACCTACTACGGCATCACCGATGAGGATATGGTCCGCAAAACACTCAGGTAACCTTCTCCCTCCATCACCTAATTTGAAAAAGAGCGACACCAACTGGAGGTGGTCTTGAAAGAGGAGCGTATAATGGCATTACAGGCTAATGACTTTGTAATAGCAATGCTAATAGTGCTATGCTAGCAGTGGTACACAGCAGTAGTACACAGTGCAATGGCAGGCTAATAGAAGTATCACAACATAGGCTAGCAGTTATAGCAGTAAGGAATTAGAAGGGCTATAGTCCAAGTTGGTATTAGATAGAACGTTGAGGCCCTGCCCGCCTTTGGAGAAAACAACCTGTGGTTACCTAGGTTACCCCATTGGCTCACAGCAAAAACTTTTTTTCAAATGCAATTTTCTTGTCTGTCTGTTTTAGCCAATTACAAAACTACATTTAAGAAAAGTACAACATGTCTAAAGATTACTTTTCAACATTGCCTGCTCCCGAGCGTTCTCACTACTTAGAAAAATGTAACATTGTAGGGCTTCCCTCATGCCCCTTTTCATATGAGTGAGTGCTAGCTAGCTACTGACCGGAACATTATGCTAGCGAAGACCAACGACACAAACAAACAAACTATTCAGCTACAAGTAGTGAGTGGAGTTACACATGGATTATATTAAACAAGTTATATGTCTTACCTGTGATGAAATGTTTTCCACACACATAGTTACGTGTAGCCTACTTGGACACCATTTATGCGCGTTAGCGCTCGCCAATGGCATTGATTGCATAGGGAAGACCGGGGCTAAATGTAACAAGGGTCAGGTGTAACAGGTCGGCCTACATTATATTCACTATATGATCCTTGGTTGGCTGAGTGCCAGTGGAATGTTTTTTTTTGGGGGGGGGGGACATTCAAGTCATGTTTCTAACGAGCAATAATAACTAGCCTAATGTTTAGACTTTAGTTGAAGCCAGTCACTGATGTGGTAAACTTCTCAATGTTATTTGATGAATCCCAGAACATATTCCCGTCTGTGCTAGCGAAACAGTCCTGTAGCTAAGCATCCTACTTCCTGTTTGAGTTTTTGCTTGTGAAGAGAAGGCAGCAGGATAGAGTTATGGTCTGATTTGCCAAAGGGAAGGCGAGGGAGGGCCTTATATGCGTTTCTGTGTGTGGAGTAAAAGTGATCTAGAGTTTTGTCGCCTCTAGTTGCACAGGTGACATGCTGGCAAAATTGAGGTAAAACAGATTCCCTGCATTCCAATTCCCTGCATTAAAATCACCGGCTATGAGAAACTCCACCTCTGGATGTGAAGCCGGTTGGATGTTCTGCCAAATTCTCTAAAATGACATTGGAGGCGGCTTATGGTCGAGAAATTAACATTCAATTCTCTGGCAACAGCTCTGTTGGAAATCCCTGCAGTCAGCATGCCAATTGCACGCTCCCTCAAAACTTGAGACATCTGTGGCATTGTGTTGTGTGACAAAATGGTACATTTTAGAGTGGTCTTTTATTGTCCCCAGCACAAGGTGCACCTGTGTAATTATCATGCTGTTTAATCTCCTACCCCAGGTAGACTTCTGATTGGCTGACCTGGTCAGCAGAGAGATCCAGAAGCAGAGGTGTGAAAAGTCAGGGGGCAGAGTGGCTGAAAACAATTGAGAGCCCATCCCCCAGCACCTCTGCTCTCTGCAGAGTAATAAAGTCAGAGTTGAGAGCCTGGGTGTCTAGAGTTAGAGGGTTTTGTACATAACGCCTAACCCCTAGCCTGCTTACCTTGGCATTCAATCAAATTGTTGCGAGTCATTTCAGGGATGCAAGCTGATGAATTGAATCTGATTTAGATTGACACCAAGGCCAAGATCGTGAAGAGGTCACCACATTTATCTAAACAAAAGGCATCAGCCTATAAACAAAAGGCATCAGAAAAGTCCAATATTGCAGGCCTTAAAGTAACTTTCCAGTGTTTACAGATTTCTATGAAATATGACTTATAATGACTTGCAATATTAATTAAATAGTTTTCCTTTCAAAAAATTGTATTTTAGTATCTTAAAAAGCAGCTTCTATGTGTTGGAATGGTGTGGGCGTACCCCAACAACAGAATGGTGTGGGTGTTTACTGGTCATTAAAAATATTAATGCAAGTAGACTGCTGATTGGCCTGCTCATCCTCCTCTAGGCCGCTGATTGGCCAGCTCATCCACCTTAGGAGTATGACATCAAAGTCTGTAAGGAAATAGCAAGCATTTATTAAACAGTCTGTTTGAGATACAAGTTTGAAGTTCAGATTTTTAGGTGTTATTTCTCCAATTTATCCTTTGGCCACAAATACAGGTATAGGATGAGTCAACAACATTATTTGGGTATGAGTTAACAGAATATGAACTTTAAAAAGAGAGATTTTCACAGGACATTTACTAGGTGTAAGCCCTTAGATCACAATATCTACTAAGCTAACATATGGAATTGTTTTAAGATGGTCATACAATGGATAATTTATACATTTGATTTTGAATTTTAGGACCCTTGTAGGTAAAACAAAATATGTATAGTTGATGAAATATTGAATTTAGCCTTTACTGCTATAGCCCATAGAAACACACAAAATAACACATTTTTACATGGCAAAGCAGACAGCCAAAAAATGTATCATAAGGATTAGTGTCTGTCTTATATCTGATTTTTTTATTTTTTTTACCCATGTTTGGTCATTTTACTCGTGGCACGTTTTATCCCCTATGCACGTTGTTCTATTTTTACAGCCCGGTACTGGGTTACCTTCAGATGACTCTGTGTGCGTCATAAAGATAAGACAACTGACACCTTCGTATTCGTGAGTCTCCCCTTTCAATAGTGGCGACTTATTAATTTTTAGGTCAAACGGTTCGGTCTGGACAGACGCTTTTGTGAGAAGACCTCTTCGAAATTAGGACATCCCCGGCAGAGCGTTCAAACGACTGCCTTAAGGCTTGTGGATACCGTAGACCAAAACAAACAACACTGTTGTGTTCGTGAGTCTCATCTTTCGATGGTGGTGATTTCGTGACGGATCCTCTCGTGTAAAAAAACACAGCTTTCACAAGAACCATGTTATGGAATAGGCTTTAAATCGGCGGAAAAGGGGTAGTGAGCTGCAGTCACTGCAAGAAACGGTAAATCTCTAGCATAAACACACAGAGAGCTATTCTATATTCAAAATGGCGACTCCATGTGACGTGTGGGCGTGTCAATGAACTTTGGGATTTTTTTATCTGTTTTATCCACTCATGCAGTCTCCTTTTAATCTGCATCTAATGTCATGGGCAGGATCACAAGCATAATGATGTCTAGAGTCAATGACAAAGAGACACTTGTTCCTCAACAGAGTGCTGATCTTCCTTCCTTCTCTGCATCTCAGTCGCATTGTTTATCCTGTTAATGGGGCTTTAATTGTGTTGCTGAGCGCTCTGCAATATAGTAGAGTTTGGGATTTGTTACTTGTGACTTTCCAAGCATTGCCTCTAAAACCGTTTGTGCAATGGCATAGTGTTTCCAATTCCAGGATCTAGTTCTTTTGGTGTGGGCTGACTACTCACTTTTCTGTGTCAGCGGATTTAATGAGTTAGTACTGTAGCCTTCAGTGTATTAGTGTTTACTGGGCACCACAATGACCCAGAGGAGTTAATTATGTACGAGATAATAAACAAGGGGCTGTATGAATGAAATTCAAAGTCATTGAATTATCCTGTGCATTATAACGAAATAATGCACATTCTAGAATACCCTTTAAGCCAATCAGAAACGAGTATTCAACAATGCCATGGTATCAATAATGACCATTTCCTTTTTTTTACGGAGGTGTCTTCAAGCCTCCTTTGTTTGAGCTGTGTACTCTACTCTGGTACCAGGTCTGTATGTGCTTTAGCTAACTTTTCTCTTCTCACTATCATTTTTAAAGACATGCTCCAGAACTTTGGCGACTAGTAAGTATTTTTCAAACCTCTCGCTTTCGGCTGGATGTGTCAATGTGTAGTTTATACATGCATATTTACTGTATTACCTCAATTAGCCATGAAATCCCTAGTTTGAAAGCAACTTTTTACTGGAAGCTGTGCTACGCCATTTTCCCTACATTTTCCCCCACGTGGGCCAGCCCTCTAGCAATTCAAGTTCAAGCCAATGAGCTTCAACCCTTGGCCATTTGAGTGACAGCTAGCAAGATGCACACACAGTAAAGCGAGAGAGAGAGCAATGACGTAGCGCACATAAACTACACATCTCATTCCAAAATCATAAGCATTAATATGGAGTTGGTCCCCCCTTTGCTGCTATAACAGCCTCCTCTCTTCTGAGAAGGCTTTCCACTAGATGTTGGAACTATGCTTTGGGGACTTGCTTCCATTCAGCCACAAGAGCATTGTGAGGTCGGGCACGGATGTTGGGCGATTAGGCCTGGCTCGCAGTCGGCGTTCCAATTCATTCCAAAGGTGTTCGATTGGGCAGAGGTGAGGGATATGTGCAGGCCAGTTCTTACACACCGTTCATGACAAACCATTTCTGAATGGACCTCACTTTATGCATGGGGGCATTGTCATGCTGAAACAGGGAAGGGTCTTCCCCAAACTCTTGCCACAAAGTTGGAAGCACAGAATCGTCTAGAATGTCATTGTATGCTGTAGCGTTAAGATTTCCCTTCACTGGAACTAAGAGGCCTAGCCCGGACCATGGAAAAACAGCCCCGGATCATTATTCCTCCTCCACCAAACTTTACAGTTGGCACTATGCATTGGGGCAGGCAGCGTTCTCCTGGCATATGCTAAACCTAGATTCGTCCGTCTAACTGCCAGATGGTGAAGCGTGATTCATCACTCCAGAGAACGCGTTTCCACTGTTCCAGAGTCCAATGGAGATGAGCTTTACACCACTCCAACCGACGCTTGGCATTGCGCATGGTGATCTTAGGATTGTAAACGGCTGCTCGGCCATGGAAACCAATTTCACGAAGCTCCGGACGAACAGTTCTTGTGCTGAAGTTGCTTCCAGAGGTTGCAACCGAGGACAGACGATTTTACACGCTACGTGCTTCAACACTCGGCGGTCCCATTCTGTGACCTTGTGTGGCCTACCACTTCACGGCTGAGCCGTTGTTGCTCCAGAAGGTTTCTACTTCACAGTAACAGCACTTACAATTGACCAGGGCAGCTCTAGCAGTGCAGAAGTTTGACAAACTGACTTAACGGTACCACGTTGAAAGCCACTGAGCTCTTCAGTAAGGCCTTTCTACTGCCAATGTTTGTCTATGGAGATTGCATGGCTGTGTGCTCGATTTTATACACCTGTCAGCAATGGATGTGGCTGAAATAGACTAATCTACTAATTTGAAGCGGTGTCCACATACTCTTGTATGTATAGTGTATCAGCACATACACTGCCCTCCTGAATTATTGGCACCCTAGGTAAATATGAACAAAAAAGGCTGTGAAAGAATGTCATTGTTGTTCATCAGCTTGAGCTTACACTCAAAATATCATATGAATCTAACCTTTAATTTAGTAAAAAAATTTAAATAAAATAAAATCGTCATTAAGAAATAATTGTTTTGTTCAAAAACATGCATGTCACAATTATTGGCACCCCTGCATTTAGTACTTTGTGCACCCTCCTTTTGCCGAGATAAAAGCTCTGAGTCGTCTCCTATAATGTTTGATGAGGTGGCAGAACACATAGGAAGGGATTTGAGACCATTCCTCCATACAGAAGCTTTCCAGATCCTTCAGAGTCCTTGGTCTTCGCTTGTGGACTCTCCTCTTCAGCTCACTCCACATGTTTCAATGGGGTTTAGGTCAGGGGACTTGGATGGCCAGTGCAAAATCTTGATTCTATAGTCCTAGTGTTTCAACTCTTTAGAGTCTGCCACCCCTGTTACTCCTCTCTTCATCCAAATCAAAGTTCAAGCAGAGAGTTCACCAGGAGATATCTTTGGAATCGATCGTCTTCACGTTTCTTATAAGTCAATTCATATTGCATATTTGATTGAGCTGTTGTTGAATAGTAGTTTGCTGTAGGTTAGGCAAAGTGACCACAAGATGTGCCAAAAGAGAACGGACCAACTTTACTTAGCCTCCAGGTGCCTTATTTCAAATCCATGTGTAACCCCCCAAGCATCAATGGTATGGGTTCGTGGATCCCTGTGTAGTGAGTACGGTAAATGCCATTTCAGACGCAGACTTAGTCTTGGCATGTTAGCTTGTCTGTATTTATAAGTGTGTCACCACCACCTCCAGCAATGTACAACCTTTCAGTTGCGCTGTGATTAGAGAATTGACTTGTTAGCCGTCGGTCGGTCAGCTTGCCACAGCCAGCTCCATGCAGAGATGGCCCATATTCAACTCTCTCCACTAACCTTCAGGAGTTACAGATGTAAACCGCAAAATAAAGCACAAACCTAAACACCACTGGCTGAAATATTTTCCCAGACAAAACTAACATATGGAGGCAGACAAAATTGCTGCTTCTTTGTGTGTGTGTAATTAACACTGAGTGTACAAAACATTAAGGACACCTTCCAAATATTGAGTTGCTTTGAGACCCTAATTTACCTTTATTTCAACAGGGAAGTCATATTGAGACTAAAGTCTCTTTTACAAATGATCCCTGCAAAATACAAAAACAAGCACACAATAGGCAAGCACAGACAAACATAAATATACACGAAAAAATGCACATGAAGATACAAAACACATTCAACTAAAACAAACACATTCTTTAATTAAAAAAGCCTCTGTTATCTGTATGAGGGGACACCAAAGCATCCAATTGAAACGTCCTCTGAAGATAATTTCAAACATAGACACCCAAGTAGTCTCCAGAGTTAACCAGCCCTGTGACCGGCTTTAATAACTTCTCATTTTAAATCTTAACTGGGAAGTTAGGTAAGTCGGAAGCTTGTGGAGCAGGGCTTTGTAAACAAAAAGGGTGTAATGAGGATCTACGTGACTTCAAAGAGGTCCAGCCAACCTTTTGGTAAAGAATGCAGTGATGTGTAATAAATCTGTCTCCTGTGATAAAACAACAGGCGCTATGAAAAACGGCATCCAGGGGTTTAAGAGTAGTGGCAGCTGCACTTTGATAAATAGTATCACCATAATCAAGAACAGGTAGAAAGGTTGACTGCACAATCTGCTTCCTGTTGACTAGAGAGGCTAGATCTGTTTCTGTAAAAAAAAGCCCACTTTAAATCTTAGCTTCCTAGAAAGCTAATTCGTACGTTTTTTATACATTCAATTATTGTCAATCCAAATACCAAGGTATTTGTATGCAAGAACTTGTTCGATTATAGCACCATCCAATGAGTGAAGGTTTAATCCCGCTGAGAAAATCTTACGAGAACTTTGAAAACAACATGTATTTAGTTTTGCCCGTATTATGTGTCACTAAAATAATCATGAAACCAAGAGCAGATGTCAGAGCCCAGGCCAATCGAGGACAACTTGTTCAATAAAATAGCATGATCAACAATATCAAATGCTTTTAATATGTCCACAAACAAGGCAGCACAAATCATTTCATTTTTTGCTAGACATGGAAGCCTGGAGATGAGACAATAATTATCAAGATCAATACTATCCACGTCTTATGGAGTTTCTTGATAACAATGTCAGATTTAAGATATGGGTTACTGAGCCAGCAATGAGGGGGGCAGCATACTTGAGCAGACCCGGCACCAATTGGTCAGCTCCTGTGGATTTCCTGGTATCTATAGCAAGTCAGGTATCAAGGATTTATTTTTCTGTGAATTGCCAAAATGCTTAAACTTAACTACCATTTTCGGAGTCAATCTGCAAAATTTCTGAATCAGCGTTTAGCCCACTCTTGGAGATAGTATGGTTAGACGCTCTTTCAAAAAATAGCCTGTTTAAATAAAGTCATGTTTAAATGCATCAATGACAGAATTTTGGTCCGTAATGGGGCCATAGTCTTAATTAATTTGCTTGGGGTAGATGGGAGGAAGTGAAACCCTTCAGAGATTTGACAGTTTTCCAGAATTTTGGCGGGTTTCACTTACAATCAGAAAGAGTGGTTACATAATAATTAGATTTATGCCTTTTTGATTAGTCTTACAAGATTACCAATCTGGGCAAATTATCAGCCAAAAAATGTCTCCACTGAGAGAGCAGAACCTACATCTCAAGCAAAAAAACAACATCAGCAACACACTCACCAGCTTTCATTGTTTATGTGAAATGGACATGCTCCAACTGATGCCATTGCGTGAAGACGCACACCACGTAAGTGACTGCAGTTTTTTACTGCAGTCATATCGACACTTATATTCATTACAATGCCGTTATTTCTTTTGTGCTGATTTTCATTATTTATCAAGCACACTTGGTTGGTGCTTATAATGCTTTTTAGGCTACTGTAAAGGAGTGCGTAACTGGCTGCAGGGAAGTCAGGCGCAGGAGAGCAGAAATGGGTAGCAAACAGAGCCCTTTGAGGCGAACAAAAACACGGCACTCAGAAACTAAACACACACGGGTTACAATAATCCGGTGCAAACCAGCCTGGAGTACACATACATTTACACATAACAATTCCACACACAGACATGGGGGGAAATAGAGGGTTATATGCAAGATGAGTAATGAGGGAATGCAAACCAGGTGTGCAGGAAAACAAGACAAAACAAATGGAAAATGAAAGGTGGATCGGCGATGGCTAGAAGACCGGTGACGTCGACCGCCGAACGCCGCCCGAACAAGGAGAGGGACCTACCTCGGCGGAAGTCGTGACAGCTACTGATCAGAGTGAGAATTACAACGTGACATTCGGGGGGGGGGGGGGGTTCTCTATTGGGCGTGTGCATGAAATGTTTTATGTGCCTTATATGGGCCATCTGATTGTCAAACAAATCACTTCAAAACATAGGCTACCTGTGCATGTTCGTCCACTCCAAAATAATCCAAACAGTGCAATGCATGTAGCCTACACTAGCGCCATTTGATGAATGGAAATAGACATCTGTTTACAAAACACCACAAAGTGTTCCTAATTACATTTGGCGATTGCCATTGATTAGGTCTACATTCATTTATGATCTTGCTGACAAATGGATGTAGCATGAAATTTCAGGATGCCTGAAATGGGTCTGAAACTGTCCCAGGAAATATT
This sequence comes from Salmo trutta, assembly GCF_901001165.1. NCBI lineage: Eukaryota > Metazoa > Chordata > Actinopteri > Salmoniformes > Salmonidae > Salmo > Salmo trutta. The sequence continues at coordinate 20,693,534 of NC_042971.1, forward strand.
GGATTATAACCCTGAAACGTGGTCAATTTACTAGCCTAGGCTACAATGTGTAGGCCTAGTACCAGGAACTTCAAATAGGCCTACCAGTAGCCATGGTGTAGTGGTAAAAATATTGGTGGTTAAACTCTGATTGTCGGTCGAGGTGAAAAAAGTAACGCTCCCAATACTTTCAATGCATTTTGGGGAAAAAGGTGGCTAAACTGTGTTTACTTGGGTTTTCCCCTCACTAGGCCCACACTACTACCGGTACCCTCTCACCCTATGCAATTTTGCACACATGAACACACGCAGAACAGGTATATATAATGCACGAGTTGAATCAAAAATATGTTTACACCCTAGTTCATGAGTTATTCATAAGTTGAATGCGTGGAGTCTTCACAGATTGTGTGACAGAGCACTGCGTTTCTTTCCTTACATTAATGACATTTATGACAGTGTTATTTGTAATTATTAAGCATTTAACAATTACCTTAGAATATTGAAAATAAACCCTGTACCATTCCTGGATCTTGGAGAGCTCGGAAAATGCACTGTAAGTGTTACTATGCCAACGTAACATTTCATTATGTTTCATCGTGAAAACAGTTCTCATGAGCACACAAATCCAAAAGAATGTAGGCCTATGCCATTGTAAAAATGTAATGCTTCTAACCAAAAGAGTGAACTATAGGCCTACTGGCATTAATGTTGGATGGATTGGATGCGCATTTGGTGTCTAGCTGTAGGCTAGTTGTCTAGTGATATTGGCGACCATCATCAGCTGATCCAGAAAATAAAACAAATATTGATAGAAAATAATTCAGCTAAATAAATGGTCTACTTCTTCTGGCCACAGACGGCACAGAGAACACCAATACCCGTGCACACCTGAAGAGCAAAGCAATGAGCACTCTAAACAGCTGGCTGACAATATCAAACAATGATAAATCAACGGATAAATGAAATGCATTGGAATAAAGGCATTGGCTATTATTATTGAGGGCACATGGGAACAAATGGCAAAAATACCTCTTGGTATAAGAGGAATCGATGCATTTTAAAGGAGCTTAGCTGAGTCCGTAATTCAGCACTACTGAGTAGACAGCACCATAAACAGGGAGATGGTTTGTGCAGCCACATAGAAATAAATGGTTTAAACCATGACATAGAGGTGGGGGTGGTCATTTCATTTGGAAGCTTTTATTTTCATATTTACCACTGTAAAACATATTTACAACTGCATTTTACACACATAGGAGAATGGTGAAATTAACGTTATTTAGGGTCCGCCCTGATACGGACATTATCTGAATGTCAGCACAAGTGGACAGTTATAGTGTTTTGGGAACCTATCTCTTGTCATAGCCCTATAGCCCCACTTGTCATAGCCCCACAAATAAAATAAAATGTTATCGGTCACACGCACATATTCAGAAGATGTTATTGTTTGTGTTCCTAGCTCCAACAGTGTAGTAGTATCCAACAATTCACAACAATACAGACAAATCTCAAAGTAAAGAGATGGAATTAAGAAATATGTAAATATTAGGAGTAGCAATGTCGGAGTGGCATTGACTAGAATATTGTAGAATACAGTATATACATATGAAATGAGTAAACCAGTATGTAAACATTATTACAATGACTAGTGTTTCATTATTAAAGTGACCAGTGATGTACTGTATATAGGGCAGCAGCCTCTAAGGTGCAGGGTTGAGTAACCGGGTGGTAGCCGGCTAGTGACAGTGACTAAGTTCAGGGCAGGGTATCGGGTGGAGGCCGGCTAGTGATGGCTGTTTAACAGTCTGATGGCCTTGGAAGCTGTTTTTCGGTCCCAGCTTTGATGCACCTTTAATGACCACACCTTCTAGATGATAGTGGGGTGAACAGGCCGTGGCTCAGGTGGTTGATGACCTTGATGATCTTTTTGGCCTTCCTGTGACATCGGGTGCTGTAGGTGTCCTGGAGGGCAGGCATTGTGCCCCTGGAGGTAAGTTGGGCAAACCGTACCACCCTCTGGAGAGCCCTGCGTTTGTGGGCGGTGCGGTTGCCATACTACGAGGGGATACAGGCCAACAGGATGCTCTCAATTGTGCATCTGTAAAAGTATGTGAGGGTCTTAGGGGCCAAGCCAAATTTCTACAGCCTCCTGACGTTAAAGAGGTGCTGTTGCGTCTTCTTCACCACACTGTCTGTGTGGGGTGACCATTTCAGATTGTCAGGGATGTGTACGCAGAGGAACTTCAAGTTTATCACCTTCTCCATTGCGGCCCGTCGATGTGGATGGGGGCGTGCTCCCTCTGCTGTCTCCTGAAGTCCACAATCAGCTCTTCTGTTTTGTTGACGTTGAGGCAGAGGTTATTTTCCTGCCACCACTCCGCCAGGGCCCTCACCTCCTCCCTGTAGGCTGTCTCATCATTTTTGGTATTCAAGCCTACTACTGTTGTGTCGTCTGCAAACTTGATGGTTGAGTTGGAGGCGTGTGTGGCCATGCAGTCATGGGTGAACAGGGAGTACAGGAGGGGGCTGAGCATGCACCCTTGTGGGGCCCCTGTGTTGAGGATCAGCGTAGTGGAGGTGTTGTTTCCTACCTTTACCACCTGGGGCGGCCTGTCAGGAAGTCCAGGACCCAGTTGCACAAGGCTGGGTTCAAACCCAGTGTCCCAAGCTTGATGATGAGCTTGGAAGGTACTATGGTGTTGAAGGCTGAGCTGTAGTCAATGAACAGCATTCATACGTACAGTATGTATTCTTCTTGTCCAGATGGGATAAGGCAGTGTGCAGCGTGATGACAATTGCATCGTCTGTGGATCTATTAGGGCTGTATGCAAATTTAAGTCGGTCTAGGTTGTCAGGTAAGGTGGAGATGATATGATCCTTAACTAGCCACTCAAAGCACTTCATGACGACAGAAGTGAGTGCTACGGGGCGATAGTCATTTAGTTCAGTTACCTTTGTTCCTGTACCCAAGAAAGCAATGGTGGACATCTTGAAGCAAGTGCGGACAGCAGACTGGGATAGGGAGAGATCGAATATGTCTGTAAACACTCCAACCAGCTGGTCTGCGCATGCTCTGAGGATGCTAGGAATGCTATCTGGGCCAGCTGCCTTTCGAGGGTTAACACGCTTAAATGTCTTACTCACATCAGCCTATTGAGAACAAGAGCCCACAGTCCTTAGGAGCGGGCTGTGTCGGTGTCACTATGTTGTCCACAAAGAGGGTGAAGAAGGTGTTTAGCTTGTCCGGGAGCAAGGCGTCAATGTCCGCGACGTGGCTGGTTTTCCCTTTGTAATCCGTGATTGTCTGGAGTCCCTGCCACATACGTCTTGTGTCTGAGCCGTTAAATTGCAACTCCACTTTGTCTGGGTACTGACATTTTGCCTGATTTATTGCCTTTTGGAGGGCATAAGAGAACTGTTTGTGTTTTATCTTATTCCTATTCACCTTGACGTGGTTAAGTGTGGTGGTCGCGCTTTCAGTTTTGTGCAAATGCTGCCATCTATCCACAGTTTTTGGTTTGGGTAGGTTTTAATAGTCACAGTGGGAACAACATCCCCTATACACTTCGTGATGAACTCAGTCACTGTGTCAGTGTATACGTCAATGTTATTCTCAGAGGCAACCCGAAACATATCCCAGTCAGTGTGATCAAAACAATCTTGGTCAGACCAGCGATGAATAGACCTTAGCACATGTACTTCCTGTAGGCTGGACAATAGAACGAATCAAAATTCACCCAAGGCTATAAAATGGCTAAAGAACTTTGGCTGAGCTGCAACACTAGAGCGAGGCCACAGCAAATGAATTGAAACAAACCTTCGCAGAGCCTCTTCTGCGTGTGTGATGATGCTTAGAATTCCATTTCCCCTAAATGGCACCAAAAAAAAAGTATCCCTTTTTATTTTACCACTACAGTCTGTTCTAAGGACAAAACTGAAAAAAATGTGTGTAAAAAGTAAACATCCGCACCTCGATGTTGTCAACTGTGCTTATGTGGAAGTAGGGAAAAAATGTAAACTTCTGACTATTTCTGGTCTAGTGATCGATGACAACCTAGCTCGCTGCCCAGACTTAGTGCATTTGGGAAAGTATTCAGATCCCTTGACTTTTTCCAAACATTTTTACATTACAACCTTATTCTGATTTTTTTTTTTTTTTAAATCAGTCTACAGACAATACCCCATAATGACAAATCAAAACAGGTTTTTAGACATTTTTGCAAATGTAGTACAAAATAAAGAACTGAAATATGCCAGATGGTTTAGGCCCTTTCTTCTTTAAGGTTGCTGCCCTATCATCACCAAGCCTATCTCTGACCATTTTAACCTGTCTCTCCTCTCTGGGGAGGTTCCCATTGCTTGGAAGGCAGCCACAGTGCGTCATTTATTTAAATGGGGATTTAGCTAATCCTAATTTTCTATTTTGTCTTGTTTATCATAAGTGTTGGAAAAACTTGTCAATAATCAACTGACTGGCTTTCTTGATGTCTAGTATTCTCTCTGGTATTCAATCTGGTTTCTGCTCAGGTTATGGATGTGTCACTGCAAACTTAAAGGTCGTCAATGATGTCACCATTGCCCTTGACTCTAAGCAATGTTGTGCTGCTATTTTTATTGACTTGGACAAAGGTTTTGATACGGTTGACCATTCCATTCTTGTGGGCTGGCAAAGGAGTATTGGTGTCTCGGAGGGGTCTTTGGCCTGGTTTGCTAACTACCTCTCTCAAAGAGTGCAGTGTATAACGTCAGAACATCTGCTGTCCCAATCCTAGGCCCCACGCTCTTCTCAATATACATCAACAACATAGCTCAGGCAGTAGGAAGCTGTCTCATCCATTTATATGTAGATGATACAGTCTTATACTCAGCTGGTCCCTCCCCGGATTTTGTGTTAAACGCTCTACAACAAAGCTTTCTTAGTGTCTTAAAAGCTTTCTCTGCCCTTAACCTTGTTCTGAACACCTCCAAAACAAAGGCCATGTGGTTTGGTAAGAAGAATGCCTCTCTCCCCACCAGTGTGATTACTACCTCTGAGGGTTTAGAGCTGGAGGTAGTCACCACATACAAGTACTTGAGAGTATGGCTAGATGATACACTGTCCTTCTCTCAGCACATATCAAAGCTGCAGGCTAAAGTTAAATCTAGACTTGGTTTCCTCTATTGTAATTGCTCCTCTTTCACCCCAGCTGCCAAACTAGCCCTGATTCAGATGACCATCCTACCCATGCTAGATTATGGAGAGGTAATTTATAGTTTGGCAGGTAAGGGTGCTCTCGAGCGGCTAGATGTTCTTTACCATTCGGCCATCAGATTTTCTACCAATGCTCCTTTTAGGACACATCTCTGCACTCTATACTCCTCTGTAAACTGGTCATCTCTGTATACCTGTCGCAAGATCTACTGGTTGATGCTTATTTATAAAACCCTCTTAGGCCTCACTCCCCCCTATCTGAGATATCTACTGCACCCCTCATCCTCCACATACAACACTCGTTCTGCCAGTCACATTCTGTTTAAGGTCCCCAATGCTCACACATCCCTGGGTCACTCGTCTTTTCAGTTCGCTGCAGCTAGCAACTGGAACGAGCTGTAACAAACACTCAAACTGGACCGTTTTATCTCAATCTCTTCATTCAGACTCAATCATGGACATTCTTACTGACATGTGTCACTACCTCGTACCCCTGCACATTGACTCGTTACCAGTACTCCGGTATTTTTCATACTTTTTAACTCTGCATTATTGGGGAAGGGCTCGTAAGTAAGCATTTTACTGCAAAGTCTGCCTGTTGTATTCAGCACGTGACAAGTAACATTTGATTTCACAACTGGACGGTTTTTGTGTTTTAGGAACATACTGTACTCCGTAAATAAGTATGTGGATGTGCCTTCAAATTTGTGGATTTGGCTATTTCAGCCACACCTGTTGCTGACCGGTTTATGAAATCGAGCACATAGCCATACATTCTCCATAGACAAACATTGGCAGTAGAATGGCCTGTACTTAAGAGCTCAGTGACATTCAACGTGGCACCGTCATTGGATGCCACCTTTCCAACAAGTCCATTTGTCAAATTTCTGCCCTGCTAGAGCTGCCCCGGTCACCTGTAAGTGCTGTTATTGTGAAATGGAAACGTCTAGGCGAAACAACGTCTCAGCCGAGAAAGTGGTAGGCTACACAAGCTCACAGAATAGGACCGCTGAAGTGCGTAGTGCGTAAAATATGTTTGTCCTCAGTTGCATCACTCACTACCGAGTTCCAAACTGCCTCTGGAAACAATGTCAGCACAATAACTGTTCCTTTGGAGGACTGAAAACTAATCTGGGTTTGGCGGATGCCAGGAGTGAGGTCCATACAGAAATGGTTTGTTGAGATTGTTGTGGAAGAACTAGACTGGCCTGCACAGACACCTGACCTCAACTCCATCGAACACCTTTGGGATGAATTGGAATGCAGACTGCATTTTGAAAATGGAATACATAAATATCTAATTTACGTAAGTATTCACACCACTGAGTCAATACTTTGTAGAAGCACCTTTTGGCAACCAATTATAGCTGAGTGTCTTTCTGGGTAAGTCTCTAAGAGCTTTCCACACCTGAATTGTGCAACATTTGCCTATTATTCTTTTCAAAATTATTCAATATCTGTCAAATTGGTTGTTAATCATTGGTAGACAACCATTTTCAGGTATTGCCATAGATGTTCAAGTAGATTTAAGTAAAACTGTAACTCGGGCAATTTTTTTGCAGTATTACTTTAGTGCCTTGTTGAAAACAGGATGCGTGTTTTGTAATATTTTTATTCTGTACAGGCTTCCTTCTTTTCACTCTGTTATGTAGGTTAGTATTGTGGACTAACTAAAATGTTGTTAATCCATATCACAGTCATTAAAATCTGTAAATGTTTTAAAGTCACCATTGGCCTCATGGTAAAATCCCTGAGTGGTTTCCTTCCCCTCCGACAACTGAGTTAGGAAGGACGCCTGTATCTTTGTAGTGACGGAGTGTATTGATACACCATCTAAAGTGTAATTAATAACTTCACCATTTTCATAGCGAATAGCGCACTATGGTAAGACGAGGGGGGCGGTCTGTGCATATTTGTAAACAGCTGGTGCACGAAATCTAAGAAAGGCTCTAGATTTTGCTCACCTGAAGTAGAGTATATTGTGATAAATTGCAGGCCACACTACTTGCCTAGGGAGTTTTCAGCTATACTTTTCGTGGCTGTTTATTAACCACCACAGACCGATGCTGGCACTAAGACTGCACTCAGTCAGCTGTATAAGGAAATAAGCAAACAGGAAACCACTCACCCAGAGGCGGCGCTCCTAGTGGCCAGAGACTTTAATGCAGGGAAACTTAAATCAGTTCTATCAAATTTCTATCAACATGTTAAATGTGCAACCAGAGGGAAAAAAATTCTAGATCACCTGTACTCCACACACAGACACGTACAAAGCTCTCCCTCGCCCTCCATTTGGTAAATCCGACCACAACTCTATCCTCCTGATTCCTGCTTACAAGCAAAAATGAAAGCAGGAAGCACCAGTGACTCGGTCTATAAAAAAGTGGTCAGATGAAGCAGATGCTAAACTACAGGACTGTTTTGCTATCACAGACTGGAATATGTTCCGGGATTCTTCCGATGGCATTGAGGTGTACACCACATCAGTCACTGGCTTTATCAATAAGTGCATCGAGGTCGCCACAGTGACTGTACGTACATACCCCAACCAGAAGCCATGGATTACAGGCAACATTCACACTGAGCTAAAGGGTAGAGCTGCCGCTTTCAAGGTGCGGGATTCTAACCCGGAAGCTTACAAGAAATCCTGCTATGCCCTGCGACGAACCATCAAACAGGCAAAGCGTCAATACAGGGCTAAGATTGAATCATACTACACCGGCTCCAACGCTCGTCTTATGTGGCAGGGCTTGCAAACTATTACAGACTACAAAGGGAAGCACAGCCGCAAGCTGCCCAGTGACGCAAGCCTACCAGACGAGCTAAATCACTTTTATGCTCGCTTCGAGACAAGCAACACTGAGGCATGCATGAGAGCATCAGCTGTTCCGGACGACTGTGTGATCACGCTCTCCGTAGCCGACGTGAGTAAGACCTTTAAACAGGTTAACATACACAAGGCTGTGGGGCCAGGCGGATTACCAGGACGTGTGCTCCGGGCATGTGCTGACCAGTTGGCAGGTGTCTTCACTGACCTTTTCAACATGTCCCTGATTGAGTCTGTAATACCAACAAGAACACAAAGGCAACCTGCCTAAATGAGTACAGACCCGTAGCACTCACGTAGCCATGAAGTGCTTTGAAAGGTTTGTAATGGCCCACATTAACACCATTATCCCAGAAACCCTAGACCCACTCCAATTTGCATACCACCCAAACAGATCCAAAGATGATGCAATCTCTATTGTACTCCACACTGCCCTTTCCCACCTGGACAAAAGGAACACTTATGTGAGAATGCTATTCATTGACTACAGCTCAACGTTCAACACCATAGTACCCTCAAAGCTCATCACTAAGCTAAGGATCCTGGGACTAAACACCTCCCTCTGAAACTGGATCCTGGACTTCCTGACAGGCCGCCCTGAGGTGGTGAGGGTAGGTAGCAACACATCTGCCACGCTGATCCTCAACACTGGAGCTCCACAGGGGTGCGTGCTCAGTCCCCTCCTGTACTCCCTGTTCACCCATGACTGCATGTTCAGGCACGACTCCAACACCATCGTTAAGTTTGCAGACGACACAACAGTGGTAGGCCTGATCAACGACGAGACAGCCTATAGGGAGGTCAGAGACCTTGCCGGGTGGTGCCAGAATAACAACCTATCCCTCAACGTAACCAAGACTAATGAGATGATTGTGGACTACAGGAAAAGGAGAACCGAGCACGCCCCCATTCTCATCGACAGGGCTGTAGTGGAGATGGTTGAGAGCTTCAAGTTCCTTGGTGTCCACATCAACAACAAACTAGAATGGTCCAAACACACCAAGACAGTCATGAAGAGGGCACGACAAAGCTTATTCCCCCTCAGGAAAGTTAAAAGATTTGGCATGGGTCCTGAGATCCTCAAAAGGCAACATCGAGAGCATCCTGACTGGTTGCATCACTGCCTGGTACGGCAATTGCTCGGCCTCTGACCGCAAGGCACTACAGAGGGTAGTGCGTATGGCCCAGTACATCACTGGGGCTAAGCTGCCTGCCACCCAGGACCTCTACACCAGGCGGTGTCAGAGGAAGGCCCTAAAAATTGTCAAAGACCCCAGCCACCCCAGTCATAGACTGTTCTCTCTACTACCGCATGGCAAGCGGTACCAGAGTGCCAAGTCTAGGACAAAAAGGCTTCTCGACAGTTTTTACCCCCAAGCCATAAGACTCCTGAACAGGTAATCAAATGGCTACCCGAACTATTTGCATTGTGTGCCCCCCAACCCCTCTTTTTACGCTGCTGCTACTCTCTGTTTATCATATATGCATAGTCAGTTTAACTATACATTCATGTACATACTACCTCAATTGGGCCGACCAACCAGTGCTCTGGCACATTGGCTAACCGGGCTATCTGCATTGTGTCCCGCCACCCCCTCTTTTACACTACTGCTACTCTCTGTTCATCATATATGCATAGTCACTTTAACCATATCTTCATGTACATACTACATTAATCAGCTTGACTAACCGGTGTCTGTATGTAGCCTCGCTACTTTTATATCCTCGCTACTGTATATAGCCTGTCTTTTTACTGTTGTTTTATTTCTTTACTTACCTATTGTTCACCATCACCTTTTTTTCACTATTGGTTAGAGCCTGTAAGTAAGCATTTCACTGTAAGGTCTACCTACACCTGTTGTATTCAGTGCACGTGACAAATAAACTTTGATTTGATATTAAATGTCTGCTTTTTTTTCATCTACCAGTAGGTGCCCTTCTTTGTGAGGCATTGGAAAACCTCCCAGGTCTTTATGGTTGAATCTGTGTTTGAAATTCACTGCTCGATAATTGTATGTGTGGGGGTACAGAGATGAGGGAGTCATTCAAAAATCATGTTAAACATTGTTATTGCACACAGAATGTGTCCATGCAACTTATTATGTGACTTGTTAAGCACATTTTTACTCCTGAACTTTTTTCAGCTTTCCATTATTTATTCAGTTGTAAAAATGCCGAAAAACATAATTTGACTTCGACATTATGGGTTATTGTTTGTAGGCCAGTGACAGAAAATCTAAATTTAATCAATTTTAAATTCAGGCTGTAACACAACAAAATGTGCATGAATACCTTCTGAAGGCACTATAAATACTAATGGCAATCAATAATCAATGGACAATAGTAGCATCAGCATAGGTTGTGTCTGAGTGGGTAGAGACCTGTGGATGGGCATTAAGTCAGTATGGATAGTCTGTGGGAGAGCAGTAGTTGTTATGGATTTAACTGTCTTATGGCCAGGGGATAGAATGTACGTCCTGGATGGCTGGAAGTGTGCCCCCAGTGAAGCGCTGGACCTTACTCATCACCCTCTGTAGGGCCTTCCACTCGTGGGCGGTACAGTTGCCATACCAGACGGTAATACAACCAGTCAGGATTCTCTCAATGGTGCAGCTGTTCCTGTTGACGCGCTCCACCCCCCTGTAGACTGTTTCACCGTCGTGTCGTCAGCAAACTTGTTAAGGGACTTAGCAGTTGTCACAAAGTGCTATACAGATACCCAGCCCAAAATCCCAAAAAGCAAGCAATGCCGATGCAGAAGCACAGTGGCTAGGAGGAACCTGAGAGGAACCTGAGAGGAACCAGGCTCCGAGAGGTGGGCAGTCCTCTTCTGGCTGTGCCGGGTGGAGATTATAAGAATACATGGCCATTAAGGCTAGATCGTTCTTCAATATGCTCAAACGTTAATAGAGACTGAGAGAGAGAGTGAAACAAGCTGTTCCTGAACAAAGTAGCACGTCCGATTGAACAGGTCATGTTTCCATAGCCGCATGCAGAACATTTGATGCCCTCTCAAGTCCAAATTGAAGTCTCTCTACCTTTTCTAAAAAACAAAGGGATATTATTTCAGGTTCGGGGTGTTCTAAATATCCTTGGAAAGGGGCATTCAAGCATACAGCATGGAGCACGTAAACTATTACCTGGTAGCAATGGAACCCATTTCATCTGAAGGGTTCCCATTCAAACCACCTTCTAATGAATTCAGTTACTCCAACAACCATAATGAAAAGACTAAATTAACCATACCAGCTATAACAGCGTGTTTCACTCGAGCTGGGTAAGTGGAGGTAATCAGCAGCCAATCACCTGAGAGCATTGGAACATACTGTACTCAGTCATAACAAATGGGAGAGATGAGGCAAAGGCCCTGCTCCTTATAAACATTATGAGACGCTGAGATAATCGTATAGGCTCAGCAGTAAGGCTTCCTTAGCCACACACTGCATTAGCCTCAGCCTAATCTGACAGCTTCCCTGTCATCCGCCATCACTCCTCTCCCTCTCTCTTCACAAGGGCCAAGAGGAGTGATTATTCAGTATTGGACAGAGTTAGTGTTCTAGTGTTAGGTTCTAAATGAACCTATTAAAACTCACGGACGCTTAATAAAGCTCAAACCAAGTTAATTCACCCATTGGGTCGATACAGCTGCATGAGACAAACATATTCACACAAGCACTGATATTTAACCCTTTCTCCTATGCTGAGTCTACTACACATCTGAACAGGCAATGCATCTCTGTTGCTAGACAGAACCTTAGCGATATCTGTTCTTCCTCACTTCATCTGACCTGACCTCTGCCCCAAAGTGCTCACTCCTCCCCAACTCACTGCTGTCATGGTGACTTGTACCAGACTGTGCCTCTTCTCCTCCCAAAGGAACCCTGATGGCTAACAATAACATATCTGGACAGAATGTAAACGTTATACATTCCCCTCTCTCCCTCAGTGACATGAATAAAATATTATTTCATATTCTCAGAACCCAACACTAGAAATCACATATTTATTTATTTGAATATGCATTGAAGTCAAATTAAACACTTGTATTGTGGATCATCCGTGAAGAGATATGTGTTTGTGTTTCTCCCCTTGATCCTTCCCAGGAGTCAATCAAATCTGTATAAGGCTCTTACACACACTACAGTGTGTGTCCCAAATGCCACCCTATTCCCTTTATAATGCAGACTCTGTAATGTAATTATCTGCTGTTCACTAGTCCCAGGCAGCGGATTGGAGTGTCTGCACTGACCCTCAATGCCTCCAACGATTCACTCTTTGTTTGCCCGGGTTAATTTATATATTAATTGTCTCACTACGAGAAGCTTGCCCTAGCCTAGTTTTCTGCAAGGATAGACAGATGTGTACACGAGGAGTGATGGCTTGGTTTAAAGGCTCTGTTGAGCAGGGATTCGTCTTCAACAAACCCAAGACGACCCATTCAGGTCCATGGTTAACTCAGTTCAGATAGACATTCAATGGGTTCATTTTTGGTAGAGTGGATTGTTGCTCGAATCAGCTGTAGGATGTCTTCAAGCAGTGAAGTTGAACAAGATGTCCATTAAATGTCATGCTTACAACATATGCCTTTTGGATTCTCAGTAGTAGGAGATGGTATCACATTTTTATACCGTCAGACTTGGGATTCGAACCTGCTGCCCTCTTGCACTGCTGCGACCCAGTTGCACATCTGTCTCTAATCTAAGCCACCTGCCATCCATTGTAGGACGTAGTTGTATGTTCTACTTAGCCCATTTTGACTCGATTTATCCTGATTACTCTGTGAAACATAAGCTTTCACCAATCATATCAAACAAAATGCGTTCCCACTCACTGACCTCTGCGTAATTGGTTAATTTGAGCTATTTGATAGACTCACATCTTCCAAAGAGATCATTTTCACTCTGTGTGTGCGAACGTGTGACATGCGTACGAAAAGAGGTAGGGGGGATGCTTAGAACATTGAAGTGAGCACGCTGAGGCATGACTACTATTTAAATGAATGTCCTTTTTCTTTTTGGACATTTATTATTGGAGCAGAGAATAGAGTCCCACAATTGCTGACAGAGCACCAAACAGAGACGTCACTGCGTTCAGTTCATTTCAAACCACTGCAGAGAGAGCAACCCCCCACAAACATACAGTGCCGTGAAAAAGTATTTGCTCCTTTTCAGATTTTCTCTTTTTTGAGATCTTCAACCAAAACCTAATATTAGATAAAGGGAACCTGAGTTTACAAATAACAAAAAAAGGGCAATTATTTCTTTAATTATCAAAGTTATTGCCACTTACACTGGTTGTGCCACCTTTAGCTGCAATGACTGCAACCAAATTCTTCCTGTAGTTGTTGATCAGTCTCTCACATCGCTGTGGAGGAATTTTGGCCCACTCTTGCATGCAGAGCTACTTTCACTCAGCAACATTTGTGAGTGAAAGTAGCTAATCGTTTCAAGTCCTGCCACAACATCTCAAATGGGATTAGGTATGGACTTTGACTAGGCCATTCCAAAACTTCACATTTTGTTTCCTTTTGACCATTTTCATGTAGATTTGATTGCATGTTTTGGATCATTGTATTTGTATTTATCATGGATCCCCATTAGCTGCTGCCAAGTCAGTAGCTACTCTTCCTGGGGTCCAGCAAAATTAAGGCAGTTAATACAATATTAAAAACATTACAATACATTCACAAACTGTGTGCCCTCAGGCCCCTACTCCACCACTACCACATATATACAATACGAAATCCAAAATGTGTGTGTGTGTGTGTGTATGCATGTGTCTGTGCCTATGTTTGTGTTGCTTCACAGTCCCCGCTGTTCCATAAGGTGTTTATCTATTTGTTTAATCTAATTTTACTGCTTGCATGAGTTACTTGATGTGGAATAGAGTTCCATGTCGTCATGGTACTGTGCACATTCCATAGTCTGTTCTGGACTTGGGGACTGTGAAGAGACCCTTTGTGGCATGTCTTGTGGGGTACGCTGTGCGCCAGTAGTTCAAACAGACAGCTCGGTGCATTCAACATGTCAATACCTCTCATAAATACAAGCAGTGATGAGGTCAATCTCTCCTCCACTTTGAGCAAGGAGAGATTGACATGCATATTATTAATATTAGCTCTCTGTGTACATCCAAGGGCCAGCTGTGCTGCCCTGTTCTGAACCAATTGCAATTTTCCTAAGTCCTTTTTTGTGGCACCTGACCACACGACTGATCAGTAGTCCAGGTGCGACAAAACTAGGGTCTGTAGGACCTGCCTTGTTGACAGTGCTGTCAAGGAAGTAGAGCAGTGCCTTACCATGGACATACTTCTCCCCATTTTAGCTACTGTTGGATCAATATGTTTTGACCATGACAGTTAAAATCCAGGCTAACTCCAAGCAGTTTAGTCACCTCAACTTGCTCAATTTCCACATGATTTATTACAAGATTTAGTTGAGGTTTAGGGTTTAGTGAATGATTTGTCCCAAATACAATGCTTTTAGTTTTAGAAATATTTAGGATTTACTTATTCCTTGCCACTCACTCTGGACCACACTTTTAATATAGGCCAGCCCTGTTGTAACCTCGTATCCCAGCGATAATTCCTTGTATTACGGCTGGGAAGAAAACACTTCAATTTGTCATCTTGCCATTGGCTCAACCATTAGCTAAACTTAACCCAAGACAAACATTTTGACTAGCCCACATAGCTACAAGGATGCACTTTCATTCTAGGTTTAAGACCTCATATTGAAGTTTATAGAGACCCCAACTGATGTATAGAACAATCTTAAATGACCGACTTTGGTTTAGATACAAGCATCATGAAACCTTTAACACAATACATTTATTTGACTTGGTGAAAATCCGTTTTTGGGACCTAACTTGCTTACTACTTTCCATGTGGTTTCTTCCTTCACAGACTCCATGAAATGACGACCTCTTCCTAAATCTTTGGCCAACTTAATAATTTTGGCTTTCTTAAAAACAAGGGTGGCTCAACTTACCCCTTTGGCTCAATTTCCCCCACTCTCTCCTACAATGACGAGCAGAGAGGAAAGTGAATGTATCACTATACCTGAACTGAGTCAAATGACAGTAAGGTACTATGTTACACTGCAGCATAAAGTTGCATTGGAGATGGTGAGAATAGATATGAGTTGGTGGGGGTGAGGGGGCTTCGACAGAGATATATTCAGAGATGGAATATAATTTCTAAAGCGGAATTGTAGGGGAACCACAGCTGTGGCATGGATCATGGATGGGGGCTGCCCTCTCGTTCCCCCTGGGGCTGTCCATGGCTCGCTCCCGTCAGGACGTAATGGAGATGGATGAGCAGGGCACTGGGAGCTGGGCAGGCTGGGAAATGGGAGCGAACGGAACGAGGGAGAGAGGCCCTGTTTATCCTGTCACTGAGGAAGAGAGGAGAGCTGGGGTGTGACAGCTGGATTAGGCCTACTGGGAGAGATAGCTGTGTGTTTCACCCTCTCTCTCCCCTCCATCGCTTGCTCCCTCCCTCCCTCCATCCCCTCACCACCATTCCATATCTCACACACTGTGAGCAAGCTGGCTAGAGCTGGGCAGGCTTGTCACTGAATATTGGCAGGCGTATTGAAACGGTAAGGACTTCGAATAGAGTCCAGGTCTGATTTGACATCCACTGCAGCATAGTTTGGTGCTGTTTTTGATCTTTTGGTCATGTTATTGTTGTTGTGACAATACATTTTACATTGAATATTTGGTGGCATCGTTTTAATTACACACAAAAGCTGTCATCGCTCAGAAACAGCAACATTGTTACCTGATTTGTTTATCAATTAAAGTCAAATTGAGGATTCACAAATACAACCAAGTTTGAGTTGGCATTGTCTACTACCTCCATCTCATCAGATTTTTTTTATTTTCAACCTTTATTCAACCAAAATCTTGTTGGAGAAATCTCACTCAAAATGAGACTTCACCATTTTTATGGTTAAACTCTAAATTATTTATCTAACAAAACTAATTTAAGATTTATTAAAAGCTTATCTTAATTAGGTTGACTATTTCCTTCCAATTCAGCGCCCTATAATGTGTTTTAGCATCTTGTTCTCTGTTTTGAATCCAAATCAATGCCATCTCACATGTTGAATGGCATTGACCTCGTGCCACTTCAGTCAAAAGTAGTTTGTGGTATTCACCTGCTCCGGGGTGAAGTTTCCCCAGGTACAGATCTGGGATCAGTTTCCCCTCCCTCAATCCTAACCTTAACCATCTGTACACACCAACTTACACCAATTTATCCTCAACTAAAATGTTATGCTAATGAAGTGGAATGAGTAGTTGATGATATTGTCAATTGGTCAATACTTGGTTAAGAATGAATGGGAGGGCCACTACTAGCCTTCACTACAAGCCTTCACCCTGCCTGGGCCCCCTAAAAAGGGTGCACTCGTTTAGTCAAGGGTTTAAAGCTATTGGGAGGGTGTATGAATTTGCTAGAGGGAGTTTCGACTATATCTCTTACACCCGTCCATTCCTTTTACATCCACAAGGTGAAGTGTATGAGTGCACACCTTGGGGAGAAAATTCATTTGGGCTGTAGTCCTGAATCTTTCATCATGTTTGAGAATGAAGGGTTCTAAGTACCAATGTAATTTACAATGTTTGTTATTTATTCATCAAAACACAGAACTACTGACCTTTTCAGCTTCAATCATGACTTTAAGCATGCTGGGCTGTCAAACAAGCTAGCACTTCATCGCTAACATTTTGAGAAGATAATGACTGTGGTGCTTTTCGTTTCGATCCACCCAAAGCTGTAAACAAGGTCATAGAAAGCAAAACACATCCCATGTGGCATTTTCGCTAATAGAATCAGCTTCCACTTTGATAACTCATCGTAAGAAGCCAAAAACGGTCCACACTCCTGTTTTAGGTGTTAGCTAATCGGCGTGTCATTAACCTTGCTCAATAGCATTGTTTTCCATAAGCTGTCAGAGTAATTGATGTAATTGAAAATTTGTGATAATAGAACTGTGAAAATCACTGAGCCACTCATGATGAAATGGAACCCATTTGTGTCCACAGACTCAACACCAAATCCCCATTAATGTAACTTTGTTTTAGGAAAACATCACATTTACATTTTTGTCATTTTAGCAAGTACTCGTCATATCTAGAGCAACTTACATCAAGTATTATTTTACCAACTAATCACAGAAACTGATGAACAATGATATTCATTGTTCTCCAAGATACATTTTTACCAGTCATAATCTAAATAGGACTGATTCTCTAGTTACTTTTACAAGAAATATTGAGAACATTCTCTGAGTGAAATGTGATTGTTTTTTGCAGGCGAGACGAGATTGAAAAGGAAAGAATATGTCCTCACTCCTCTGGATAAGCCACGAAACTATTTTCTCTGCACCCTCATCGAATTCAGATGTTCTATTCATCTCATAACCGTGCCTTTACCACCTATTTAATTCAACAGGAACACCAGAGGATGAGATAGAACCCAACGTACGTTCCACAGCCAACAAATCCATTTCCTCTCTGAATTAATTTATTTGGAATCTGTACCACCTGTCCATAGGATAAATTGGTGACTGCTCAATGGAGTTTCTAATGTTGCTGCTGCGATTAGATTTGCCCCTCATGAGTGGAATGTAATTATAATTTGTTGTACGAAGGCCCATGGTTTCCCTCCACCTATCAATCAATTACACACAGAGAAAATAACTAATTTCACACATCATGAGCTCAATGTAAATAGATGTACTGTACGCCACACAAAAGAGAACACTGGATGAGTGTGCTCGCAAAAGCACTGTTCATATACACACACTGTTGAGAACATTCTGTGTAGTTATTGGAACTGAATGAAATGCTCAAAAGGAGGGCAGAATCGTTACAGATCATTAAAGAGCCCTCGAGGTGTTATGGGAGGTAGAGGGGGGCTCGCTGAGAAGAGGCTAAAAGAGAAATCTGTAACACTTTGTATGTTCAAACTGTATATAGTGCCTTGCAAAAGTATTCATCCCCCTTGGAGTTTTTCCTATTTTGTTGCATTACAACCTGTAATTTAAATGGATTTTTATTTGGATTTCATGTAATGGACATACACAAAATAGTCCAAATTGGTGAAGTGAAATAAAAAAAAGCTTGTTTCAGAAAATTAAATTTAAAAAAACCCGGAAAAGGGGTGCATGCATATGTATTTACCCCGTTTACTATAAAGCCCCTAAATAAGATCTGGTGCAACCAATTACATTCAGAAGTCACATAATTAGATAAATAAAGTCCACCTGTGTGCAATCTAAGTATCACATGATCTGTCACATGACAGTATATATACACCTGTGCTGAAAGGCCACAGATCTGTTGTATGACTTAAAGATTGCTGAACATCCAACTTGAGAGAGAGACTTGCAGCTGTAATTGCTGCAAAAGGTGGCTCTACAAAGTGTTGACTTTGGGGGGGTGAATAGTTATGCACGCTTGAGTTTTCAGTTTTTTTTGTCTTATTTCTTGTTTGTTTCACAATAAAAAATATTTTGCATCTTCAAAGTAGTAGGCATGTTGTGTAAATCAAATGATACAAACCCCCCAACAATCCATTTTAATTCCAGGTTGTAAGGCAACAAAATAGTAAAAATGCCAAGGGGGTGAATACTTTCGCAAGCCACTGTAGTCCGTTATTATGCCCAGTGCATTATATGACTTGCTTTAACCATTCATAAGGGTGGGTGTTAACTGGGGACGATGTATCGCATAGCCACGCTAGTGTGGGACCGTAATTTGACTTTTATTTTGATAGCGGATGCTGTGGCTCTGACTATAAAGAGCAGGAGTTTCTGGCATAGCTTTAGTTTAGGGTATGTTGTCATAGCAGGGGCCAGCCCTCTGCTCATAAGATTTATCCTTATATTTTATTTGTCCCCTGAAGATGTGTGGTTGCTAACAAGCCAAAAGCACGCTGGGTATAGCTAGGTATCAATCGGGTAGGAAGCTATAGTGAGTCTTGTCCAAAACTGAGATTTTTAGGAAACAATGGTATGTTTTTTTTATTTATTTATTTCACCTTTATTTAACCAGGTAGGCAAGTTGAGAACAAGTTCTCATTTACAATTGCGACCTGGCCAAGATAAAGCAAAGCAGTTCGACAACATACAACAACACAGAGTTACACATGGAGTAAACAACATACAGTCAATAATACAGTAGAAAAAAAAATAAGACTATATACAATGTGAGCAAATGATGTGAGATAAGGGAGGTAAAAGCAAAAAAATGCCATGGTGGCAAAGTAAATAAAGTATAGCAAGAAAAACACTGGAATGGTAGATTTGTAGTTTGAAGAAAGTTAAAAGTTCAAATATAAATAATATGGTGCAAAGGAGCAAAATAAATAAAATAAATAAATACAGTAGGGGAAGAGGTAGTAGTTTGGGCTAAATTATAGATGGGCTATGTACAGGTGCAGTGATCTGTGAGCTGCTCTGACAGCTGGTGCTTAAAGCTAGTGAGGGAGATAAGTGTTTCCAATTTCAGAGATTTTTGTAGTTCGTTCCAGTCGTTGGCAGCAGAGAACTGGAAGGAGAGACGACCAAAGGAGGAGTTGGCTTTAGGGGTGACCAGAGAGATATACCTGCTGGAGCGCGTGCTACAGGTGGGTGCTGCTATGGTGACCAGTGAGCGGAGATAAGGGGGGACTTTACCTAGCAGAGTCTTGTAGATGACCTGGAGCCAATGTGTTTGGCGACGATTATGAAGTGAAGGCCAGCCAACGAGAGCATACAGATCGCAGTGGTGGGTTGTATATGGGGCTTTGGTGACAAAACGGATGGCACTGTGATAGACTGCATCCAGCTTGTTGAGTAGGGTATTGGAGGCTATTTTGTAAATGACATCGCCGAAGTCGAGGATTGGTAGGATGGTCAGTTTTACGAGGGTATGTTTGGCAGCATGAGTGAAGGATGCTTTGTTGCGAAATAGGAAGCCAATTCTAGATTTCACTTTGGATTGGAGATGATTGATGTGAGTCTGGAAGGAGAGTTTACAGTCTAACCAGACACCTAGGTATTTGTAGTTGTCCACAAATTCTAAGTTAGAACCGTCCAGAGAAGTTATGCTGGATGGGCGGGCAGGTGCAGGCAGCGATCGGTTGAAGAGCATGCATTTAGTTTTACTTGTGTTTAGGAGCAGTTGGAGGCCACGGAAGGAGAGTTGAATGGCATTGAAGCTCGTCTGGAGGGTTGTTAACACAGTGTCCAAAGAAGGGCCAGAAGTATACAGAATGGTGTCGTCTGCGTAGAGGTGGATCAGAGATTCACCAGCAGCAAGAGCGACATCATTTATGTATACAGAGAAAAGAGTTGGCCCAAGAATTGAACCCTGTGGTACCCCCATAGAGACTGCCAGAGGTCCAGACAGTAGGCCCTCCGATTTGACACACTGAACTCTGTCAGAGAAGTAGTTGGTGAACCAGGCGACGCAATCGTTTGAGAAACCAACGCTACTAAGTCTGCCGATGAGGATGTGGTGATTAACAGAGTCAAAAGCTTTGGCCAGGTCAATGAATACGGCAGCACAGTATTGTTTCTTATCGATGGCGGTTACGATGTCGTTTAGGACCTTGAGCGTGGCTGAGGTGCACCCATGACCAGCTCTGAAACCAGATTGCATAGCGGAGAGGGTGCGGTGGGATTCGAAATAGTCGGTAATCTGTTTGTTGACTTGGCTTTCGAAGACCTTAGAAAGGCAGGGTAGGATGGATATAGGTCTGTAGCAATTTGGGTCAAGAGTGTCACCTCCTTTGAAGAGGGGGATGACAGCAGCTGCTTTCCAATCTATGGGAATCTCAGACGACACGAAAGAGAGGTTGAACAGGCTAGTAATAGGGGTTGCAATAATTTCGGCAGATAATTTTAGAAAGAAAGGGTCCAGATTGTCAAGCCCAGCTGATTTGTAGGGGTCCAGATTTTGCAGCTCTTTCAGAACATCAGCTGAATGGATTTGGGAGAAGGAGAAATGGGGGAGGTTTGGGCGAGTAGCTGTGGGGGGTGCAGTGCTGTTGAATGCAGTAGGGGTAGTTAGGTGGAAAGCATGGCCAGCCGTAGAAAAATGCTTATTGAAATTCTCAATTATAGTGGGCTTATCGGTGGTGACAGAGTTTCCTATCCTCAGTGCAGTGGGCAGTTGGGAGGAGGTGTTCTTATTCTCCATGGACTTTACAATGTCCAAGAACTTTTTAGAGTTGGAGTTGCACGAAGCAAATTTTTGTTTGAAAAAGCTAGCCTTGGCGTTTCTAACTGCCTGTGTGTATTGGTTTCTAACTTCCCTAAAAAGTTGCATATCGCGGGGGCAGTTCGATGCTAATGCAGAACGCCACAGGATATTTTTGTGTTGGTTAAGGGCAGTCAGGTCTGGGGAGAACCAAGGGCTATATCTGTTCCTGGTTCTAAATTTCTTGAAAGGGGCATGCTTATTTAAGATGGAGAGGAAGGCATTTTTAAAATATAACCAGGCATCCTCTACTGACGGGATGAGGTCAATATCCTTCCAGGATACCAGGGCCAGGTCGATTAGAAAGGCTTGCTCGTTGAAATGTTTCAGGGAGCGTTTGACAGTGATGAGTGGAGGTCGTTTGACCGCTGACCCATTACGGGTGCAGGCAATGAGGCAGTGATCGCTGAGATCTTGGTTGAAAACAGCAGAGGTGTAATTAGAGGGCACATTGGTTAGGATGATATCTATGAGGGTGCCAGAGTTTGCGGCTTTGGGGTTGTACCTGGTGGGTTCATTAATAATTTGTGTGAGATTGAGGGCATCAAGCTTGGATTGTAGAATGGCTGGGGTGTTAAGCATGTCCCAGTTTAGGTCGCCTAGTAGCACGAGCTCTGAAGATAGATGGGGGGCAATCAGTTCACATATGGTGTCCAGAGCACAGCTAGGGGCCGAGGGGGGTCTATAGCAGGCGGCAACGGTGAGAGACTTGTTTTTGGAGAGATGGATTTTTAGAAGTAGAAGTTCAAATTGTTTGGGTACAGACCTGGATAGCAGGACAGAACTCTGCAGGCTATCTCTGCAGTAGATTGTTACGGAGTGAAGGGTACTGAATAGTTTTCCTTGGGTTAGGTTTATTTCAATCCTGCACACAGATAGCAGTACCCAAGTAATCATTCATTTGGAGCGCAACTGCATACAACCTGATCGTAATGCCCAGCACACTGACCATGGCAAATTTGGTTTGACTTTGGATATCCCTATAGGGCTAGTTAGGGACCATCAATAAATTACACAATGGACTATATTGAATCATTTCAATAGATCCAAATTTCAATGACATTAAAACCTTGAACCAAAAAACTAAACTATAATAACCTTGCACACAAGAGACACCCACATCAAAGCACACCTCCAAGTCCCAAATCTCGTTCTCGGTAGCATTTCCTAATGAGGATGATTGAAACCTAGGCTAAATCAGTAAGTTCAGCCCCTCTTCAAGTATGTTGAACCCACAATCATGGCATTGCTAGCACTACACTTTTACCAACTGGTCCACACTGGACCACTTGGTCAGCCAGCTTTAAAATGCTACATGAGAAAGCAAGGACCAACTTCAGTATTCTCAGAGAGGAGGAATAGGGTTCTATTCAGTCATATGAAGTGGTCTGGCCATCACTAGCAATGGGGAGAACAAAACATTGCCTTCTGTTAATTTACAAAGCTCTCCTGCAGAAACTACCATATACTACCTCACATCGCTCCTGATATATAGAAATATAAAATATGCCACTCGCTCCCAGAAAAGGCTAATTCTTAAAAATCCTTTTGTCGCTTATGATCTAGACAAAACAGCCTTTAGGTTTTACATGCCACATACAGTACCAGTGAAAAGTTTGGAGACACCTACTCAAGGGATTTTCTTTATTTTACTATTTTTTACATTGTAGAATAATATAGAAGACATCCAAACTATGAAATTACACATTGGGAATTGTGTAGTAACCAAAAGTGTTAAACAAACCAAAATATATTTTATCACTGACAGTGTCACCAGCAAAGCACCCCCACACCATCACACCTCTTCCTCCATGCTTCACGGTGGGAACTACACATGCAGAGATCCATTCACCTATTATGCATCTCACAAAGACACAGTGGTTGCAACCAAAAACCTTACATTTGGACTCATCAGACCAAAGGACCGATTTCCACCGGTCTAATGTCCAATGCTTGTGTTTCTTGGCCCAAGCAAGTCTCTTCTTCTTATTGATGTCCTTTCGTAGTGGTTTCTTTGCAGAAATTCAATGAAGGCCTGAAGGCCTGATTCCATATGTGCTATTTCATAGTTTTGATGTCTTCACCATTATTTTACAAGGGAGAAAATAGTAAAAAATAAATGAACACCCTGCAATGGGTAAGGTGTGTCCAAACTTTTGATTGGTACTGTACATGGAATTAATTTCAGGGCACTCTGAGATTAGACTCCCGAGTGCCTTTTAGTCACTTGAGTGCATTGGTGGGAAACCTGTTCATAGAGGAGTTCACAGAGGATTTCTGAAGTCTTGATAGGTTGGGAGACTGTTGGGGTAACTACTGTATTTGATTGATTGTGTTATTATCTATTGATTGTATTTGATGTGTGTATTTTGTATGCAAAAACAAAAAATAGTAAATAAAAGTAAACTGTTATTTGATTTCTAATCCAGGAAACCTGGTGACTGGGTTTGATTACATAGTAGCCCATAGTCAGTTCAACTCTTCTGCGGCTGCTGACCATGTGACTAATTTTCAATATCTAGATT
Source organism: Salmo trutta (assembly GCF_901001165.1). NCBI lineage: Eukaryota > Metazoa > Chordata > Actinopteri > Salmoniformes > Salmonidae > Salmo > Salmo trutta. The sequence continues at coordinate 20,717,313 of NC_042971.1, forward strand.
TTCCCTATTCTGTCTCTCTTCTGCAGTCTTCTTTTTTATTTCTCTCTCATAGCTGCTTTGTATCTTTTGATCTCTCTCTCTGACTCTCTCTCTCTCTGTTCTGTACTTTCAGGATTTCAGTGTGTGACGAGGACAAGTTCCGCCACAATGAGTTCATCGGTGAGACGCGCATCCCCCTCAAGAAACTCAAGCCCAACCAGACCAAGAACTTCTACAACTGCCTGGAGAAACAGCTACCTGTAAGTTATCTCCAAATTGCCTTTTTCATCTACCCATTTAAAACCAAAATTAAGCATATCCGGGGAAATTAAGCATATCCTAAGCCATATCCTAAGTTAAATTGATTATTTTGTCTACACTGCTAAGTTAAAAAATATATATTTTGTAAATGTTAAATTTTTTTATGTGTAGATAATTTGCCTAAATACCTTGTGTTGCAAGACAGCAATACTGTATGTATCCTGTCATTCATTTTTTAAATGTTTTATTTCACCTTTTTTTAACCAGGTAGGCTAGTTGAGAACAAGTTCTCATTTACAACTGCGACCTGGCCAAGATAAAACAAAGCAGTGCGACACAAACAACAACACAGAGTTGCACATGGAATAAACAAACATAGTCAATAACACAATAGAAAAAGTCTATACAGTGTGTGCAAATGAGGTAAGATAAGGGAGGTACAATAAATAGGCCATAGTGGCGAAATAATTTCAATTTAGCAATTAAACACTGGAGTGATAGATGTGCAGAAGATTAATGTGCAAGTAGAGATACTGGGGTGCAAAGGAGCAAAATAAATAAATAAATAACAATATGGGGATGAGGCAGTTAGATGGGCTATTTACAGATGGGCTATGTACAGGTGCAGTGATCTGTGAGCTGCTCTGACAGCTGGTGCTTAAAGTTAGTGAGGGAGATATGAGTCTCCAGCTTCAGTGATTTATGCAATTCGTTCCAGTCATTGGCAGCAGAGAACTGGAAGGAAAGGTGGCCAACGGAGGAATTGGCTTTGGGGGTGACCAGTGAAATATACCTGCTGGAGCGCGTGCTACGGGTGGGTATTTCTATGGTGACCAGTGAGCTGACATAAGGCGGGGCTTTACCTAGCAAAGACTTGTAGATGACCTGGAGCCAGTGGGTTTGACGACGAATATGAAGCGAGGGCCAGCCAACGAGAGCATACAGGTCGCAGTGGTGGGTAATATATGGGGCTTTGGTGACAAAACAGATGGCACTGTGATAGACTGCATCCAATTTGCTGAGTAGAGTGTTGGAGGCTATTTTGTAAATGACATCGCCGAAGTCGAGGATCGGTAGGATAGTCAGTTTTACGAGGGTATGTTTGGCAGCATGAGTGAAGGATGCTTTGATTGCGAAATAGGAAGCCAATTCTAGATTTAATTTTGGATGGTAGATGCTTAATGTGAGTCTGGAAGGAGAGTTTACAGTCTAACCAGACACCTAGGTATTTGTAGTTGTCCACGTATTCTAAGTCAGAACTGTCCAGAGTAGTGATGCTGGACGGGTGGGCAGGTGCGGGCAGCGATCGGTTGAAGCGCATGCATTTAGTTATACTTGCATTTAAGAGCAGTTGGAGGCCACGGAAGGAGAGTTGTATGTCATTGAAGCTCCTCTGGAGGTCTGTTAACACAGTGTCCAAAGAAGGGCCAGAAGTATACAAAATGGTGTCATCTGCGTAGAGATGGATCAGAGAATCACCAGCAGCAAGAGTGACATCATTGATGTATACAGAGAAAAGAGTCAGCCCGAGAATTTAACCCTGTGGCGCCCCCATAGAGACTGCCAGAGGTCCGGACAACAGGCCCTCCGATTTGACACACTGTTTGACACACTGTAGTTCGTGAACCAGGTGAGGCAGTCATTTGAGAAACCAAGGCTGTTGAGTCTGCCGATAAGAATGTGGTGATTGATCTTATTGGCTCTCTTGTTGAAACAGGCCCTGAAGATTTATGTTATACAACGTTTGACATGTTTGAACGAACCTAAATGGGGGAAAAAGTTATTTTTCGAAACCGCTGTCCCGCGCCTGATGGAGCAGTTGGATACAGCCTTCAGACGCGCTAACAACAGCAAGCTAATGGAACATAAAGGATGGACTTTTTCGACCGAAAATACCTTTGTTGTGGATCTGGGATTCCTGGAAGTGCTTTCTGATGAAGACAACTAAAGGTAAGGGATTATTGACAATAGTATACAAGATTAGATGTGATATGCGATTGTGTGAGCTTCCGGTTTGGAGCAAGCAGTCGCACTTCGCTTCGCTCCACAGGTAATATTACACTTCATTACATTACAACGGTTTGATTTGTTTGATCTGAGCAATTTTTCTTAGCTAGCTACATAGCCGTCTTTGTATCAAAGATAATTGTGTAGTTTAGAGTAATTAGAGTATTATCGAGGTTAGCTATTTTCGTCCTAACGTAGTCAACACTGCTAGCTAGCTAGTCAACACTGCTAGCTAGCCAACTAGCTAACTTCTACCGACTAGCAGCACTGTAGAAACTATTACATTACAACGGAACGACTTTATTAGTTTGGTGTTAGTGTTAGTTAGCTAGCTACATAGTTGTCTTTCCTGTCTTTGTATCTAAGATAATTGTGTAGTTTAGAGTAATTATCGAGGTTAGCTAGCCAGCCGCGACGCCGTTGTCCAGACTCCAGACTTAGTCATCATCAAACCCACTGCTAGCTAGCCAACCGCTACTGACTAGCAGCGCTGTAGATACTAATACATTACAACGGAACGATTTGACTAGTGCAGTGTTAGCTAGCTAGCTAGTTGTCTTTGTCATAGCTTGATAATTGTGTAGTTTAGTAATTATCGAGGTTAGCTAGCCAGCTATTTCCGTCCCCCGCGACGCCATTTTTCCAAAAGTAGCCAACTATTACCGATGAGCAGCACTGTAGAAACTAAATACATTACAAAGGAACGTCTTGATTAGTGTTATGTTAGCTAGCTACAAAGTTGCTTTTGTATCATGACAAGGTGTAGTACTGAAACTATCGAGGTTACCTAGCCAGCTACACGTTCAAACAAAGTCAACAATGCAGCCACTGCTAGCTAGCCTACTCCACCAGCCAGCAGTACTGTATCATTTTAGTCATTTTAGTCAATAAGATTTTTGCAACGTAAGCTTAACTTTCTGAACATTCGAGACGTGTAGTCCACTTGTCATTCCAATCTCCTTTGCATTAGCGTAGCCTCTACTGTAGCTTGTCAACTATGTGTCTGTCTATCCCTGTTCTCTCCCCTCTGCACAGGCCATACAAACGCTTCACACCGCGTGGCCGCTGCCACTCTAACCTGGTGGTCCCAGCGCGCACGACCCACGTGGAGTTCCAGGTCTCCGGCAGCCTCTGGAACTGCCGGTCTGCGGCCAACAAGGCTGAGTTCATCTCAGCCTATGCTACCCTCCAGTCCCTAGACTTCCTGGCGCTGACGGAAACATGGATTACCACAGATAACACTGCTACTCCTACTGCTCTCTCATCGTCTGCCCACGTGTTCTCGCAGTCCCCTAGAGCATCGAGCCAGCGGGGTGGTGGCACTGGAATCCTCATCTCTCCCAAGTGGACATTCTCTCTTTCTCCCCTGACCCATCTGTCTATCTCCTCATTTGAATTCCATGCTTTCACAGTTACCAGCCCTTTCAAGCTTAACATCCTTATCATTTATCGCCTTCCAGGTTCCCTTGGAGAGTTCATCAATGAGCTTGACGCCTTGATAAGTTCCTTTCCTGAGGATGGCTCACCTCTCACAGTTCTGGGTGACTTTAACCTCCCCACGTCTACCTTTGACTCATTCCTCTCTGCCTCCTTCTTTCCACTCCTCTCCTCTTTTGACCTCACCCTCTCACCTTCCCCCCCTACTCACAAGGCAGGCAATACGCTCGACCTCATCTTTACTAGATGCTGTTCTTCCACTAATCTCATTGCAACTCCCCTCCAAGTCTCCGACCACTACCTTGTATCCTTTTCCCTCTCGCTCTCATCCAACACTTCTCACTCTGCCCCTACTCGGATGGTATTGCGCCGTCCCAACCTTCGCTCTCTCTCTCCCGCTACTCTCTCCTCTTCCATCCTATCATCTCTTCCCTCTGCTCAAACCTTCTCCAACCTATCTCCTGATTCTGCCTCCTCAACCCTCCTCTCCTCCCTTTCTGCATCCTTTGATTTTCTCTGTCCCCTATCCTCCAGGCCGGCTCGGTCCTCCCCTCCTGCTCCGTGGCTCGACGACTCACTGCGAGCTCACAGAACAGGGCTCCGGGCAGCCGAGCGGAAATGGAGGAAAACTCGCCTCCCTGCGGACCTGGCATCCTTTCACTCCCTCCTCTCTACATTCTCCTCTTCTGTCTCTGCTGCTAAAGCCACTTTCTACCACTCTAAATTCCAAGCATCTGCCTCTAACCCTAGGAAGCTCTTTGCTACCTTCTCCTCCCTCCTGAATCCTCCTCCCCCTCCCCCCCCCCCCCCCCCCCCCCCCTCCTCCCTCTCTGCGGATGACTTCGTCAACCATTTTGAAAAGAAGGTTGACGATATCCGATCCTCGTTTGCTAAGTCAAACGACACCGCTGGTCCTGCTCACACTGCCCTACCCTGTGCTTTGACCTCTTTCTCCCCTCTCTCTCCAGATGAAATCTCGCGTCTTGTGACGGCCGGCCGCCCAACAACCTGCCCACTTGACCCTATCCCCTCCTCTCTTCTCCAGACCATTTCCGGAGACCTTCTCCCCTACCTCACCTCGCTCATCAACTCATCCTTGACCGCTGGCTACGTCCCTTCCGTCTTCAAGAGAGCGAGAGTTGCACCCCTTCTGAAAAAACCTACACTCGATCCCTCCGATGTCAACAACTACAGACCAGTATCCCTTCTTTCTTTTCTCTCCAAAACTCTTGAACGTGCCGTCCTTGGCCAGCTCTCCTGCTATCTCTCTCAGAATGACCTTCTTGATCCTAATCAGTCAGGTTTCAAGACTGGGCATTCAACTGAGACTGCTCTTCTCTGTGTCACGGAGGCTCTCCGCACTGCTAAAGCTAACTCTCTCTCCTCTGCTCTCATCCTTCTAGACCTATCTGCTGCCTTTGATACTGTGAACCATCAGATCCTCCTCTCCACCCTCTCCGAGTTGGGCATATCCGGCGCGGCCCACGCTTGAATTGCGTCCTACCTGACAGGTCGCTCCTACCAGGTGGCGTGGCGAGAATCTGTCTCCGCACCACGTGCTCTCACCACTGGTGTCCCCCAGGGCTTTGTTCTAGGCCCTCTCCTATTCTCGCTATACACCAAGTCACTTGGCTCTGTCATATCCTCACATGGTCTCTCCTATCATTGCTATGCAGACGACACACAATTAATCTTCTCCTTTCCCCCTTCTGATAACCAGGTGGCGAATCGCATCTCTGCATGTCTGGCAGACATATCAGTGTGGATGACGGATCACCACCTCAAGCTGAACCTCGGCAAGACGGAGCTGCTCTTCCTCCCGGGGAAAGACTCCCCGTTCCATGATCTCACCATCACGGTTGACAACTCCCTTGTTTCCTCCTCCCAGAGTGCTAAGAACCTCGGCGTGATCCTGGACAACACCCTGTCGTTCTCCACTAACATCAAGGCGGTGACCCGATCCTGTAGGTTCATGCTCTACAACATTCGCAGAGTACGACCCTGCCTCACACAGGAAGCGGCGCAGGTCCTAATCCAGGCACTTGTCATCTCCCGTCTGGATTACTGCAACTCGCTGTTGGCTGGGCTCCCTGCCTGTGCCATTAAACCCCTACAACTCATCCAGAACGCCGCAGCCCGTCTGGTGTTCAACCTTCTCTAGTTCTCTCACGTCACCCCGCTCCTCCGCTCTCTCCACTGGCTTCCAGTTGAAGCTCGCATCCGCTACAAGACCATGGTGCTTGCCTACGGAGCTGTGAGGGGAACGGCACCTCCGTACCTTCAGGCTCTGATCAGGCCCTACACCCAAACAAGGGCACTGCGTTCATCCACCTCTGGCCTGCTCGCCTCCCTACCTCTGAGGAAGCACAGTTCCCGCTCAGCCCAGTCAAAACTGTTCGCTGCTCTGGCACCCCAATGGTGGAACAAGCTCCCTCACGACGCCAGGACAGCGGAGTCAATCACCACCTTCCGGAGACACCTGAAACCCCACCTCTTTAAGGAATACCTGGGATAGGATAAAGTAATCCTTCTAACCCCCCCCCTTAAAAGATTTAGATGCACTATTGTAAAGTGGTTGTTCCACTGGATATCATAAGGTGAATGCACCAATTTGTAAGTCGCTCTGGATAAGAGCGTCTGCTAAATGACTTAAATGTAATGTAAATGTAAATGACAGAGTCGAAAGCCTTGGCCAGGTCGATGAATAAAGCTGCACAGTACAGTCTGTTATCGATGGCGGTTATGATATTGTTTAGGACCTTGAGCATGGCTAAGGTGCACCCATGACCAGCTCGGAAACCAGATTGCATAGCGGAGAAGGTACGGTGGGATTCGAAATGGTCGGTGATCTGTTTCTTAATTTGGCTTTCGAAGACCTTAGAAAGGCAGAGTAGGTTAGATATAGGTCTGAAACAGTTTGGGTCTAGAGTGTCTCCCCCTTTGAAAAGGGGGATGACTGCGGCAGCCTTCCAATCTTTGGGGATCTCAGACGATACGAAAGAGAGGTTGAACAGGCTAGTAATAGGGGTTGCAACAATTTCGGCTGATCATTTTATAAAGAGAGGGTTCAGATTGTCAAGCCCGTCTTATTTGTAGGGGTCCAGATTTTGCAGCTCTTTCAAAACATTAGCTATCTGGATTTGGGTGAAGTAGAAATGGGGGAGGCTTGGGCAAGATGCTGTGGGGGGTGCAGGCTGTTGACCGGGGTAGGGGTAGCCAGATGGAAAGCATGGCCAGCCGTAGAAATATTCTTATTGAAATTCTCAATTATCGTGTATTTATCGGTAGTGACAGTGTTTCCTAGCCTCAGTGCAGTGGGCAGCTGGGAGGAGGTGCTCTTATTCTCAATGGACTTTACAGTGTCCCAGAACTTTTTGGAGTTTGTGCTACAGGATGCAAATTTCTGTTTGAAAAAGCTAGCCTATGCTTTCCTAACTGCCTGTTTATATTGGTTCCTGACTTCCCTGAAAAGTTGCATATTGCGGGGGCTATTCGATGCTGATGCAGAACGCCACAGGATGTTTTTGTGCTGGTCAAGGGCAGTCAGGTCTGGAGAGAACCAAGGGCTATATCTGTTCCTGGTTTAAAAAAAATTGAATGGGGCATGCTTATTTAAGGTGGTGAGGAAAGCACTTTTAAAGAATAACCAGGCATCCTCTACTGACGGAATGAGGTCAATATCCTTCCAGGATACCCGGGACAGGTCGATTAGAAAGGCCTGCTCGGTGAAGAGTTTTAGGGAGCATTTGACAGTGATGAGGGGTGGTCGTTTGACCGCAGACCTATTACGGACACAGGCATTGAGGCAATGATCGCTGAGATCCTGGTTGAAGACAGCAGAGGTGTATTTGGAGCGCAGGTTGGTTAGGATGAGGGTGCCCGTGTTTACGGATTTGGGGATGTACCTGTTAGGTTCATTGATCATTTGTGTGAGATTGAGGGCATCAAGCTTAGGTTGTAGGATGGCCGGAGTGTTAAGCATGTCCCAGTTTAGGTCACCTAACAGCACGAGCTCTGAAGATAGATGGGGGGCAATCAATTCACATATGGTGTCCAGGGCACAGCTAGGGGCAGAAGGTGGTCTATAGCAAGTGGCAACGGTGAGAGACTTGCTTCTGGAAGGTGGATTTTTAAAAGTAGAAGCTCAAATTGTTTGAGCACAGACCTGGATAGTAAGACAGAACTCTGCAGGCTATCTCTGCAGTAGATTGCAACTCCGCCCCCTTTGGCAGTTCTATCTTGTCGGAAAATGTTAGGGATGGAAATTATTGTATTTTTGGTGGCCTTCCTAAGCCAGGATTCAGACCCAGCTAGGACATCCGGGTTGGCAGAGTGTGCTAAAGCAGTGAATAAAACAAAGTTCGGGAGGAGGCTTCTAATGTTAACATGCATGAAACCAAGGTTTTTACGGTTACAGAAGTCAACAAATGAGAGCGTCTGGGGAATGGGAGTGGAGGGAGGCACTGCAGGGCCTGGATTAACCTCTACATCACCAGAGGAACAGAGGAGTAGGTTAAGGGTACGGCTAAAGGCTATAAGAACTGGTCGTCTAGTACGTTCGGAACAGAGAGTAAAAGGAGCAGGTTTTTGGGCATGGTAGAATAGTTTCAATGAATAATGTACAGACAAAGGTATGGTAGGATGTGAATACAGTGGAGGTAAACCTAGGCATTGAGTGACGATGAGAGATATTGTCTGTAGAGACACCATTTAAGCCAGGTGAGCTCACCGCATGTGTGGAAGGTAGAACAAAAGTGTTAGCTAAGGCATATTGAGCAGGGCTGGAGGCTCTACAGTGAAATAAGACAATAATCACTAACCAAAACAGCAATGGACAAGGCATATTGACATTAGGGAGAGGCATGCGTAGCCGAGTGATCATAGGGTCCAGTGAGTAGCTAGGCAGGCTGGAGACACGGCGATTCAGAGAGCTAGCGGGCCGGGACTAGCAGGCTAGCAGATGGGCCTTAGAGGGACGTCGCAACGGAATAAGTCTGTTGTAGCCCCCTCGTGCAGTTACATCGGCAGACCAGTCGTGATGGATCAGCAGGGCTTCGTGTAGTAAAAGGGTCCAGGCCAATTGGCGAAATAGGTTTAGTAGCCGAAGAAATTGGCTGATGGACCTCTTCAGCTAACAGTCCGATATGCTCTAGACAGCTAGCGGGCTGCGGCTAGCACATGGGCATTCAGGGGACATCGCGACGGAGGAGCCTGTTGAAAAAAAACCTCGGGCGGATTACGTCGGTAGTCCAGTCGTGATGAATCGGTGGGGCTCCGTATCGGCAGTAAAAGGGGTCCAGGCCAGTTGTCAAAATAGGTATTGTAGCCCAAGGAGTGGCTGATGGACCTCTTCAGCTAGCCGGGAGATGGGCCTAGCATAGGCTAGCTCCAGGCTAATTTGTGCTTGCTTCGGGACAGAGACATTAGCCAGGAGTAGCCACTCGGATAGTAGCTAGCTATGTGTGATGATCCAGGTGAAAAGGTTCAGAGTTTGCTGTAGGAATCCGGAGATATGGAGAAGAAGAAGTCAGATATGCTCTGGGTTGAATCGCGCTGTGCAGACTGGCAGGAGTTGTCCGGGCTAAAGGTTAGCTGATGACCGCTAGAAGTGGTTAGCTGGCTAGCTTCTGTTGGGGGTTCCAGTTCTAAAGTAAAGAAAATAGCAGATCCATGTCACATTGGGTGAGGCGGGTTGCAGGAGAGTATGTTGAAGTTGAGGTTAAGAAAAATATATTTAAAAAAAGATATGCAACGAAAAAAGATATACAAGACGAAGACAAAGACGCCTGACTGCTACGCAATCTTGGATTAGAATTAATACATGATTGACCTTAAAACTATACTATTCTCCATTATCTTAGTCCATTCCGCTCTGACATCGCTCATCCATATGTATATAGTCTTAATTCATTCCTACTTAGATTTGTGTGTATTGGGTATGTTGTGTAATTTCTTAGATATTACTGTCGGAGCTAGAAGCACAAGCATTTCGTTACACCCGCAATAACATCTACTAATCGCCTGTATGTGACCAATAAAATTTTATTTGATTTGAAAACATTTCATATACCTGTACATCCCCTTTTAACACACTGAAAATTAACTTCATGAAACAACCACAGACATTTCAATGGAGCACCACTTACTCAGGGCTCAGTTCAACACTTCCTCTCTCCCTGAATTAAGCAGGTTTACAGCATTAAAAACCGGAGAGAATGACAGTCTCTCATAATTCACACAAGGAATTATATTTACTCATGGGCTTTTAACAAGGACTTGCCATGGATGCCCGAGGCATTTGATTTACTCACGAGCTACTTACTTAGCGACTTAGCGCACTAGAGGATGTTTATAGCTATTGTTGTTATTTTACAGTACTGTCGCTAGTCATATATTTTTTCACATACAATACTGTAGCTCCACCTTAATTAGAATTTAACTCAAGCTCTACTAAATGGATACTTAGTTGAGCTGCAACATTTGATCCTCCAAACTTTCTCCACATTTGGGTTGCTGTTTCCAAGAACCTTAGTTTGGGAGCTTTACTTTTTACGAATGAGCTGATTGATAGGGATGAGCCCTTTCTTAATATTCACTCTTTTATCCGAGCGTGTCGTTAAAATCTCCTAATTTCATCGGGTTTAAGAGTGCTCACAGAAATGTGTTTTCTCTTACCATCAACAACACTGGAGGGAATCTGCTCCGACTACTCAGAGAAGGCTTAGCCCAGTCTTTGACTGAGCATCACTGTCTTTCTTTCCATGCTGGCTTTACAACGTGCAGCCTTTTTATCAGCCTGTGGATTACTGAGCTACGTGCTGACATTATGTGTGTTAATGTGCTGACCTTCATGTCAGTAATGATGGACTGTCGTTTCTCTTTGCTTATTTGAGCTGTTCTTGCCATAATATGTACTTGGGTCTTTTTCCAAATAGGGCTATATTCTGTATACCACCCCTACCTTGTCACAACACAACTGATTCGCTCAAACGCATTAAGAAGGAAAGAAATTCCACAAATTAACTTTTAAGAAGGCACACCATTTCAGGTGTCTACCTGCTCATGAAGCTGGTTGAGAGAATGTCAAGAGTGTGCAAAGCATTCATCAAGGCAAAGGGTGGCTACTTTGAAGAATCTCAAATATAAAATGAAAAAAAAGCAAAGCTTTTGTTTTTAGGCCTGAGACTTCATCTCGGGCATAACAACACCATGCCAATATATCCTCCAAACACCGGCTTCTCGGGCATTATCTCTTAAATAGAATATATACAAACCTCAGACATTCTGACAATTCAGTGTGCATTCCATTTGATCTGTCCCCCTACCAACTTCCAATTTTCTATGTCAAGCTTTCCTACTCTTTATGTGCTCACCCTCTATCGCTCTCTCTCTCTCTCCATTCATTGCCCTCTTGGTCTGCATTTTGTTTTGTTGTTCTTTTTTTGTTTAAACCAGGAGGCTATCTAAGGGTGTCTCTGTGAAGTCCTGTGCAAACACTCTGAGGGTTACGTAAACGAGACAGAGTAGTCACACAGCGGGGCTGGAATCATTAGAGACGCTTCCTGCACAGCCAATTAGCTAGCGTCATTAGCAGAGAATTATGGGCAAAGTGCATTTCCGATAAGGTGGAAAGTGAATCGGCAAATTTGCACATCTTAGATTTGGAATGTAATCGAGATGAATAGGCACATGGTATTAAAGGAACTGCGAAGAGTTGCTCTGTCCTTGTGCAGTCACTCCTGACAAGTATGGACTTGGACTGTCTTGCATGGAGATTGATTATAGGTATGATCCAAGAAGTCCACAGCAATACTTATTTTGCAAATCAAACTCCAAATCAAGTCACCCCATTCGATTGGATTCCCAATCTGATCAATGGACATTTGCATTTGGAGAAGAAGCCGATCTAAAAAGCCCTTACTGAAAACTTGGTCATCAACCCTAACTGATGGAGCTGCTATGTACATCCCACTCAGTCTCCTCCACCAGGTTCCTCATGTCATGGGTTGTGGGTGTGAATGTTAACTACTGTAACTTCTGGGGACAGCAAGTGTTCCTCTAAACTGTTGATCAACTGTTGGACCTCATGAAGAGCCACCTTGGATCAAAATGTTCTAAGTAATGGTGGTATAGTATACAGTATATAATGTGATGTGCGTAAGACTATGTTTCTATCGAGCACAACACCGCCACTATGTACTCACTGTGCTCCTTTCCTTTGACTTCTGTGTGTCCCCACTCCTTTACCCGCAGATTGACAAGACAGACGACAAGTCCCTGGAGGAACGAGGGCGCATCATGATCTCCCTCAAGTACAGCTCCCAGAAGTCTGGCCTGGTGGTAGGCATCGTCCGCTGTGCCCACCTTGCCGCCATGGACGCAAACGGCTTCTCAGACCCCTATGTCAAAACGTGAGTTTGTCACACAGCCTAGCGACAGCACTTGTTCCCAAACGCATGTACTTCAGACCTCTAGTGGTACTGGATTGATTTTTACTCATCATCCCTTAGGTCTATATGGAATCAATCTCTGGTTTATAATTTTTTCTCTGTTTTTATTAAACAAATAAAAGTGAATTCCATTTGGAAATGTTGAATGATACACTACCAGACCAACACATTTGATCCTGGTGTTAAAAAACATGCAACTCTGAACCTCCTATCTGCCAATATGAAATGATGCAAGAAATTCAGATTACCATGCACTCACAATGAAAATGACACAAGAAAAAGAATTACATAATTTACATGTAGCCAAAATTCCATGCTATGCCAAGGGCTTGCAATCATTATCCAATTGCCAGCAGACCATAGCAAGATCCAAATGGAGTCCTTGGAACAGAACAGATAGCAGCAGTGTTTCGGCAGTGAATCTCCTGTGATTACTCCTCAACATGAAAGAGATGTACTGCGCAAGAGGCCATCCTGAGGGCTGCAATTATGAACGAGTGTTCTTTTAATCACACCTGAACATTACTGCACTTCTTTCATCTCGCTGAACGATGGAAGTGAAATTAACACATGACTCTGGTGAGAACTCGAAAAGAACAAAGGAGGAAGAAGACTCATTGGAAGAGAGGACGGCAATTCCAACCAACGATTGAGAACCGCTCCCCAAAGGCCGAAAGACTCGCAGCCCAGATAATAGATTTACAAACGTCCTCTTATGCTGGCTTGGAAGGAGAGTTGTGTCCCAAATGGCACCCTATTCCCTATGTAGTGCATTACTTTTGTCCAGAGGGACATGGTCAAAAGTAGTGCACTACATAGAGAATAGGGTGCTATTTGAGACGCAGCGGAAAAGTATGCTCTGTTGAATAGAGGAGAGCTGAAATGGTTTTCCTGTCCTCCGACACCCAATAGTTATGTCATGGCTGTCTAACACATCATGTCGTGGCTTTCTGGCTTCAGAAGGCTGCCAGACACTGAGTCGCTCCACCCCACTGTGTTAATGAAACGCTAGGCTTTTGTACTTGGCCAGTAGCCCCTTTGTACACACACACACCAGTTGGTAGGGCAGTGGTCCCACCAAGTGTTACCAAGTGTAACGTTTGATTGACGGGCTGGGTGAATGTATGACAAGCACACCTAGCTTGTAACATTACATGTTGGTGAGAATAGAGATTCTAATACTTTATACCACAGCGTTGTTATATACTCGCTTCTGATTTGCTACAAGGGCATTCTGGAATGGACATTAAAACCAGACAACGGCACAGTTGGAAAAGATATTGGTGCACCTTGCAACCCTGACACAATATTGCATCATTATTGCAAGGTGTCCCGATATCTTTTCCAACTGTCCCGTTGTCTGGTTTTAAAGTCCATTATGTGCTTACACATGCAGACTGTACTTGCTACAAAGTTACAGAAAGCTAAACCAACAACTACACAAACTGAAATACATTGTAAACGATACATTGGATACATTGTAAACGTAAGTCCAACGAAGAAAAAAACTTTGCTAGCTAGCATTAATTTGTTTTTGCAGATAGTTTTTTTGGAGCATCTGATGACTTAACGTGTTGAATGATAAACATGAATTTATCCCCACCGCTGCCAAATCCTCCCATCATATTGGCAGGTTTGCTAGCCACAAACTATTTAGCTAACTTCTAGCCTTGTGTTTGATATGCAATGCGATCTCCTCATAATTAACAGTCAGTGTTTGATGTGCATGTGACAAATAAAGTTTGTTTTGATATGTTGACGAGTGTTCTCACGAGAAGGCAATCTTTCTAGCTATGCCAGGCAAAATCGGGCATATCATCGTCAATAGAAAACAGCTACTTTGCTATTATTCTGGCTGCAGAGGTTGTGACTTTGTTAGCCGTAGCTAGTTGGCTAGCTAGCAAGCAAGGGATAAGAACGTTGCCAGCGAGCATAGCAACGTAAGATAAAACATGAACAACTGCGTCGCGTCCATAAATATCAAACTAATCAAACGAACGACTGGGATGAGAAAGTTTTAATTTGCTTAAATAAATGAAAATATCAACAATTATTTTCTATTTATACTAGTATATGGGTGCTTTCATATTTCTTTATTTTGCAACTGTGTTATAAGCGGGATTTATCAGATTAAACAAATGCAACAGAATGACCTTTGCTGTTATTCTGGCTGCAGAGATCGTGACTGTGTAGCTAGTTGGCTAGCTAGCAGCAAGCAAGGATAAGAACTTTGCCACTGAGCATGGCAACGGAACCTAAAAAAACGAACGACTGGGTTGCGTCCCTAAATAGGGGTGGGAGGGCCAAGAGACCTGAGGGTGCTTTTTTTTAGTTGGTATTCTGTAATGATGGGGCGGTGAGTCGGAAGCAGGTGCAACGTTGGCTGAAAGGAGTGCTCAGGTTGGGATGTAGGGTTTGAGCATAGCCTGAAGATAGGGAGGGGCCGTTCCTTAGGCTGGTCCGTTGGTAAGCACCATGGTGTTGTAGAGGATGCAAGCTTCGACTGGAAGCCAGTGGAGTGTGCGGAGAAACGGAATGACATGAGAGAACTTGGGAAGGTAGAAAATCAGGCAGGCTGCAGTATTCGGGATAAGTTGCAGGGGTTTGATGGCACAAGCGGGGAGCCCAGTCAACAGCAAGTTGCTGTTGTCCAGACGGGATTAGGACCTGCGCACTTCATGTATGAGGTAGCGTCGTACTCTACGGATGTTGTAGAGCATGAACCTGCATGAGCGAGTCACTGCTTTGATGTTTGCAGAGAATGACAGGGTGTTGTCCAGGGTCATTGTAAGGTTCTTTGTACTCTGCGAGGGTGACGCTATCAACCGTGATGGAGAGGTCTTTGAGCGGGAAAGCCTTCATGTGAGGAAGAGCAGCTCTGTCTTGTCGTGGTTGAGCTTGAGGTGGTGGACCGACATCCAAGTTGAGATATCTGCCAGGCACTCAGAGATGCGTGTTGCCACCTGGGTGTCAAAAGGAGGGAAGAAGAAAAGTAGTTGAGTTTCATCCGCATAGCAATGATAGGAGAGACCATGTGAGGATATGACGGAGCTGAGTGACTTGGTGTATAGAAAGGAGACGGCCTAGAACCGAGCCCAGGCGGACACCAGTAGTGCGAGTACGTGGTACAGACACAGATCCTCTCCACGTCACCTGGTAGGAGCGGCCTGCCAGGTAGGATCCAATTAAAGAATGATCCTGGGATGCCCAGCCCTGAGAGAGTGGAGAGGAGGATCTGATGGTTCATGGTGTCAAAGGCAGCAGGTAGATTTAGGAGGATGAGAACAGAGGAGAGAGAGGCAGCTTTGGCAGTGCAGAGAGCCTCCGTGACAGAGAAGAGCAGACTCGGTTGAGTGACCCGTCTTGAAGCCTGACTGGTTAGGGTCAACAAGATTGTTTGAATTATACTTTATGTTCATGCTCCAGAAGTATATAGTTTTCCTCTAAAAATCATACATTGTGTGGCCTGGCTGGTCTAGCGGTAAACTGCAGGCTCTGGCACAGTGTTGGTTTGAATCCAGCTTACTGCCCTATGGCTCAACCTCTATCTTTCCCCATTGTCAGCCTCTCTCACTATCTATATATTATCATTTTCAGTGTAATGTACGGCAGTAATCATTTCTTTGCAATACTATTGCCATGTAACAAGATTCTTCAAATACAATAACTACACAGCCTCCATAGGTGTCCAATATCTCGGAGTCATTCATCTGTCATAACACCTCAACATGAGCACGTCGAAATACAGCACTTAAGGGAATTGAACATCGGCTAATTCAATGACTGGATTGTGGAGACCTGTAATGATGGAGCGGTGAGTTGGTAGCAGGTGCAACGTTTTAACAAAACCAAGAACACGACACTAACATAAGGCAGTACGCCGATACACAAGTACAATACCAACTGCTGAGTGAACATGGGAGTGTGACATAAAGGGGAGGAAATGAAGGTAATGGAGTCCAGGTGTGAATCTTAATGATTTACAGGTGTGCATAATGAGTGCCAGGTGTGCGTAATGATGAATCCCAGGACCGGTGGTTAGTACTCTGGCGACGTCATACGCCGGAGGGGAGGAGCAGACGTGACAGTAACCCACTCTGATGTGCGGCTCCAGCCGCAGGACGACACCAACCAAGGGGGCGACCCCGAGGATGAGGAGTGGGTCGGTCCGAGTGGCAAAGGTGGAATTCATGGATGATGTTGGGGTACAGAATGTCCTCCACCGGAATCCAATGCCACTCCTCTGGACCATACCCCTCCCAGTCCACCAGATACTGGAACTGACCCCCATGACGTTGGGAGTCCAGTAGGGATCTGACAGCGTACGACGGGCTCCCCTCGATGTCCAAGGGGGTGGAGGTGTGTCGTTGGGGACAGCATCAGCTAGGAGACCAGGAACCACCTCGCCTGAGAAGGGAGACATGGTAGTGACTGGATAATTTTAACCTGTATGATGGTCTGCCTGCTTCTTCTGATGATGGACGGCACGCTGGAGTCTCACGTGCGCATTTGTTCCACACCTCCTCCACACGCCGGAACCACTCATCTACCGCAGGAGCCGCGGTCGGGTCCAGGGCTGGCTGGAAACCCAAAACACACTGGAAGGGGGTCAACACAGTGGAGGATTGACGTAGAGAGTTTTGGGCGTACTCTGCTCAAGGAAGGAAACATGCCCACTCACCCTGCCGGTCCTGACAGTGACTCCTCAGGAACCTCACCAGCTCCTGATTCATCCTCTCCACCTGCCCGTTAGACTGAGGCCGATACCTGGATGTGAGGCTAACCGTGACCCTGAGCTTCTCCAAGAAGGCCCTCCATACTCGGGATGTGAATTGGGGGCCACGGTCTGATGTCCTCCGGTAGACCATAATGCCAGAAGAGTGCCTCAGCGACCTGGAGAGCAGTGGGAAGACCAGGAAGAGGGATTAATCGACACGACTTGGAGAATCTATCCACTACCACCAGAATGGTGGTGAAACCACCAGAAGGGGGAAGGTCAGTAACAAAGTCAATGGATAGATGGGACCAAGGTCACTGAGGCACGGGAAGCCGCGTAACATCCTGCACCAAGGTGGGCCACCAGTATTTCTCAGTCATGGAATGGATGGTGCGAGAAATACCTGGATGTCCAGCGACGACAGCTGTGTGCCCAGGTCAGCAGCTGATCCCTTATCCCTGTGGGAATGTAGATGCACACGGGAGGACAATTCAGGGGTGCAGGCTCCCTCTCTAGAGCCTAGCGGATGTCCACATCTACGGACAGGAGCCTCTCCTGAATCGTAGATACGGGACAGGGCATCGGCCTTGATGTTCTTAGAACCTGGGCGATAGGTCAGCGTGATGTCAAACCTGGTGAAGAAGAGAGCCTCTCCTCGCTGTCTGTATGTACTCAAGGTTCCAAAGGTCGGTGAGGATGATGAATGGTTCTTTGGCACCCTCCAGACAGTGTCTCCACTCCTCTAATGCCAACTTCACCGCCAAGAGCTCTCGATCGCCGACGTCATAATTCCTTCCTGCGGGGGACAGTTTCTTGGAGAAGAAAGCACAAGGATACAATTTGAGTGGGTCCCCCTGTCTTTGTGACAAAACTGGCCCCACACCCACCTCTGATGCATCTACCTCAACCACAAAAGGTAGCGTGGGATCTGTTTTTTTTAGCAAGGGGGCGGCGGAGGAGACAAAAGGCCTCGTCGACTGCTGGAGACCAAACCAACCTATGAGGCCCACCCTTGAGGGAGGTGAGAGGGGTGGCGACGACGCTGAAGTTCCTGATGAAGCGGCAGTAAAAGTTGGCAAACACCCCAAAAAATGGTGTAACACCTTGAAGGTGGTTGGGACTGGCCATGACCTTACCGCATCTACCTTCTTGTCCTCCACCCTCACTCCCCGAGGGCTGATTTGGTAGCCCAAGAAGGAGACAGCCCTCTGGTGGAATTGGTACTTCTTCGCCTTGACGAATAGGTGGTTTGCTAAGAGGCGTTCCAGGACTGCTTGAACGTGAGTGGTGTGATCTTCCAGGTTGGTCGAGAAGAGCAGAATGTCATTGATGTACACAATCACCTGACGTCCAAGCATGTCCCTGAACACCTCATTGACGAATGCCTGGAACACTGACGGACCATTGGCTTAGCCAAAGGGCATAACCAAGTACTCGTAGTGACCAGACATTGTGCTGAACGCCGTCTTCCACTCCTCCCGGATGTGACTGAAATTGTAGGCACTCCGCAAGTCCAGTTTGGTGGAGAACCGAGCCCCGCGGAGCTGCTCGATGGCTGACGGCACCAGCGGGAGATACTTCGTGGTACCGATACTTCGGGATGTCATTGAGTCCATGGTAATCGATAAAGGCGTAATCCTCCCTCCTTCTTGGCCACGAAAAAGAAACCAGCTGACACAGGGGACTTGGACCTGCGGATGAAACCCTGTTGGAGCGCTTCTTGAATGTAGTCCTCCATGGCCTGGGTCTCAGCCACCGACAGACGGTAGATGCGTCTGCGTGGAGCTGTAGCACCGTAAAACGGGTCAATTGCACAGTCCCAGGGGCGATGAGGAGGGAGACGGGTAACGCGGCTCTTGGAGAATACCTCCCTTAGATCCTGATTTTCCTCTGGGATGTTGGGCTGGAGAGCAACCACAGGACTCTCAACCGACGTGGAACCACAGGGGACAGGAAAGCAGGTCCTCCAGCATTCAGGTGACCAGTCGGTGATTCTCATCCTCGACCATGAGATGGTAGGGTTATGGCGTTGAAGCCAAGGTAGGCCGTAGATAATCTTGTGAACTGGTGCACTGGTAATGAAGGGGAAGTTTTCCTGGTGATTGGGCTCCACGGTGAGGGTGAGTGGTTGGGTGATGTGTGTGATGGTTCCGGATCCTAGAGGCCAACAGTCGAGACCTTGAACCGGAAAGGAGAGGAGAGCGGGTAGGTAGTAATATTGAGAGAGGAGGCAAGGGTCTGATCCATAAAGTTCCCTGCGGCACCGGAATCCATTAAAGCTGTAGACACAGGGCATGAGGGACAGTCAGCCAGAGTTATGGGTACTAAAAAGAGTCTAACAGGAAGAGCAGTAGATGGAATACTTACTCCTGGTCCGGGGGATGTAACATCATGTGACCGTCCCTCTGCTCTAGTGGATCCCGGATTCTGAAGTAACGACACCGCTGGTGCTTGTGCCCTCCCTGGCCACAGTACAGACAAAGGCCCAGCTGTATCCGTCTGCTTCGTTCTGCCGCGGAAAGTTGTGTGACCCCTACCTCCATGGGTTCAGGCTCTGATCCCGAACACTTGCCGAAGAAGGGAGAGAAGCGATGGAGATGCCGACGCTCCTGGAGGCGGTTATCCAGACGGATGACTATCGCAATGAGTGAGTCCAGGGTGAGGTTGTCATCTCAGCAGGCCAGTTCCGTCTGGACCTACTCGCACGACCTCTTCTAAATAACGTGCTGAGTGCTGGCTCATTCCATCCACTGGAAGCTGCTACTGTCCGGAAGGTAAGCGCATACTCAGCAGCCATCTCACTCCCCTGCTGGAGCTGAAGCAGATGCTCACCTCCCCCTCTGCCCTCCGCGGGATGATCGAAAATACATTTAAAACAGAGCCATGAACCCCTCATAAGACTCGAGCTCCACCTCTCCTCTCTCCCAGACGGCCGTAGCCCATTCCAATGCCCGCCAGTCAGCAGAGAAATAACCGTGGCAACCTTAGACCTCTCGGGGGTGGGAGCTCCCATCTGATGTGCGAAATAGAAGAAGCACTGAAGGTGGAAGCCACGGCATTTGGATGGTGTCCCGTCATATTTCTCCGGGAGGGATAGACGGGCGTTGCTGACCAGAGCGGGTTGCTGAATGGGCTGGTGTGCTGACTCGTTGGGTAGACTGGCTCTAGAATATCCTCCGCTGTTGAGACATTGTAGACTGCGGAGAACATCTTCCATGGCCGTCCCCAGTTGAGCCAGCTGATCATGGCATTTACAAAAAAAGTCACCTGTTCATTGATCGTCTGGGAGATGTCTGGTTGTCCTGATGCTTCCATTTTTTGAGTTGGTATTCTGTAATGATGGGGCGGTGAGTCAGAAGCAGGTGCAACGTTTTAATAAAACAACAAAACCAAGAACACGACACTAACATAAAGCAGTACGCCGATACACAAGAACAATACCAACTGGTGAGTGAACATGGGAGAGTGACATATAAAGTGGAGGAAATGATGAAGGTAATGGAGTCCAGGTGTGAATCATAATTCATAATAATGATTCACAGGTGCGTGTAATGATGAGTGCCAGGTGTGCGTAATGATGAATCCCAGGACCGGTGGTTAGTACTCTGGTGATGTCCTGCGCCGTAGGGGAGGAGCAGGGGCAGAGGTGACAAGACCTGTGTTTTTTTCACATGGGGCCCCCCTAAGCCTAACTGGTTTCTAGCAGCTAATGGAATTCCTCAGCCTGAGGAGCCACAGGCAGCTATAGTCTCTAGTAAGGTTCAGAGAAAATCTCTATTTCTCCTGCCACGGGTGAGATCTGTGTATTACTTTTGAAAGGGAGTAGAGGCATTCACTTAACCCCATGTTCTTCCATGTTCTTCCTCAGGCACTGTTGAGACTAGTACATTTTGACACTGGAGCCATTCTATAGGGCACAAGTGAAGTTTCTAGGCAAGAATGACTTGTGTATGCAACTTGAATTTTTTGTGGTAAGAAACTTCTAGATGTCCTATGTTATTTCATTAAAGCGTGAGATGTTGGTCAATATGGACTATGCAGACGAGTTGGTTTAAGAAGAGAGCAGTTGGTTCCATATGGATCACCTTACCTCTGACAGAGCCAAGTACTGCAGTTCTACTGGACTCAGTGGGGGGGTCGATCAAACTTCCTCAAGCTCCAACTCCAGTCAAGCCCTTGGGGATTCCCAACATCTATTTGGAGTTCCTGAAATTGAAATCTTTGACCTTTTGGACCTCATTGATACTTCAATTCCTATGGAGGGGTTGATTGTTATGGAGGTGTGCAGCCCTCCAGTAATTCAAACAATGGCTGTTGCTCTCCAGACTCTGTTTTTGTGCGTCGTCAGCATGCACAGCAGAAAACAAACTCCATTGCTGAGGGAGGCCATTGTAATTACTTTTTGGCCAGATTTTTTTCCATTCATTCCCATCTTATTTTCGGGAGCATTGCAAACATTTTAAATGCATTTTGGAGATCAGAGCTTTCAGTTGGACCTAGTTTGCATCCCAAATGGGTTTACCCTATATAGTGCTTTTAGGGTAGTGCACTATAGGGAATATAGTCACATTTGGGGCGCAACCCTAGACTAGAGCCACCAGCTCCACGCTGTTGTATGTTAATACAATATGGTAATCAACCTTTCAACCCATGGACTGTCAGTCACTGAAGCAACAGCTTTCTTAGTGCTGGCCTCTGTATGCTGCACTAAGTGTTCTGCCCACTGTCAGATCAAATTTGATGCCACACCACCCTCTGGTGGAATAATTGGTATAACATTCAATTCAACATTCAAATTAATTAATGACCCATATTTGCTGTCTCATTCCTTTTCATAAATGCCTTTTCAAATTGGGCCAGTCATTCCTGCTGGACTACTTAGAGCTCATAGAAGCAAGGCGTTTCAAAGTTCTGTGTCCCTGGATTGAATCTCCTGACTGCATGTCTATTACAGTCTACAGCACGCCCAATAATCCACATCAAACAACAGTAGACTGCAGAGAGATATTTTCTGTCAGTAATAGTTACTGCTTCATGCCTTTTCTGCAGGTACCTGAAGCCTGACGAGAACAAAAAGTCAAAACACAAGACTGCTGTCAAGAAGAAGACCCTCAACCCAGAGTTTAACGAGGTAAGGAAGGACATGCTCTCTCTTCCTCTCTTTCTTTTTCCTCTCTCAGAGATATCTTGTCTCTCTGACATCACAAATCCCTCCAATAATCAATCCCATTTAAGACTTGATACTTAGGAGGAAGCAGATATTTTAAGATCAAGCTTATCAAATTAGTTATTAAATTATACCTGACTTTGTTCCAGTATGATTAAAATCCAATGCAGCTGTTTTTATCTCAATATCAAATAATTTCTTGGTAACAATTAAGTACCTTACTGTGATTATTCTTTTTTTACAAAATGTCTTCGAGTGGGGAGGGGAAAACTGAAAATTAGCTGTTATTGGCTGAGGTTTGGAACGCTTTCATATTGATCAATTAAATAATTTACCACTTAATGATGTCACCATCGAAGGCCAAAACTCCATCCCACCAAATGTCATCATTTTCACAGTATTATTCCAATCTCATAGTGTGGAAATATATATAAAACACAGGTAAATCATGTTTTTGACTGCACTGGGCTTTTAATGCTGACTCTTCTTACCGACAGTAGATATCACCTCTCCCCATATTTCTCTTTTATCTGTCCCCCTGTATCTATCTGGGTGGCCTTATTACACACTAGTGTACATTTGTTAACCAAATGCATTGATGATGAGGTGAGCAACCTTCAGATCAGCCCCCTGTTAACTCTAATTAAGAGGCCAACTTGACTGTAGTAAAAGTCTATTTCCCCCCTCTCCTGAGCCTGCCTCTTTTTCTCTGAATGCCTCAAACATTCTCCCATTCATCTGTTACTATGCTCCAGAGAGACCCCGCGTTCAGACCACCACCAAATACCTAATTTAGCACTAGACTGCGGCATTGAGTGGCATCCTCCCGGAACACGCGAGGCCTGTGACTTGACATTTCCACTGACATTTCCTTTCATCCCCATTTCCATCCTGTTGCCTGTTGGCCTTTCGGCTCGAGATTAGGTGACCTGGGCTTCCAATGCATTCAGAAGGCATTTTGGTTCAAAAAGGCGAACAGATAAACTTGAGTATTGATGGATTGATACCAAAATTGATTCTCTTCGTGGCCTTCTGAGTGGTTCAGCGGTCTAAGGCACTGCAGTGCTTGAGGCGTCACTACAGATCCGAGTTCGATCCCGGGCTGTGTCGCAGCTGGCTGCGACCGGGAGGCCCATGAGGCAACGCACAATTGTCCCAGTGTCGTCCGGGTTAGGGGGGGGGTTTGGCCGTCCGGGATGTCCTTGTCCCATCGCGCTCTCGCGACTCCTGTGGCTGGCCGGGCGCATGCACGCTGACACGGTCGCCAGTTGTACGGTGTTTCCTCCGACACACTGGTGCGGCTGGCTTCCAGGTTAAGCGAGCAGTGTGTCAAGATGCAGTGTGGCTTGGCAGGGTCGTGTTTTGGAGGACGCATGGCTCTCGACCTTCGCCTCTCCCGAGTTGGCACGGGAGTTGCAGCGATGGGACAAGACTAACTACCAATTGGATATCATGAAATTGGGGAGAAAAAGGTTAAAATTAAATAAAGAAATTATAATAATATTGATTCTCTTCTATCAGCATGATTAATTGTAGGCTGTATCGGTAATTAATTGTCACTGATAACATTGTTTAAAATATTATTTAAATATGATTCCTTTGATTATGTTTCTTGTGGAATCTTACTGGCTTTTTGGGGATAACCTTGCTGTCTGTATGAAGCTGTATGGCCAGTCACATTTTTACATATTTTTTTGTAGGAGTTCTTCTACGAAATCAAATACGCCGACCTCAGCAAGAAAACCCTGGAGGTAACCGTGTGGGATTACGACATCGGCAAGTCCAACGATTTCATAGGTAAGCACTAAGCAGGTGACCACGTTACCAAGTGTAGTGACCTGAACAGTTCAAAAAGGTGTAGGTGGCTGCAGCCATACCGGTGACAATCCGGCCCAGGCTCCCCTGCCACCTCTGTTTACAACACCTACTCCATTTGTCCTGATAGCTACCCAGGGCCATAAACCTGGACCCAAATGACAACAACAAACAACTGAGTGGTGAGGAAGAAGCAGGAAACACTGACCCTTGATGCATGCCAGCCAGGCTATAAGCTTGTCAAGTTCTCATGCCGACATGTGGTTGGTGGGCGAGGAGTTGAACTTGAAGTGACAGGGATCCAACTTTTTCTGAATCCCTAACAAATCCCCTATTCCTCTCTTTTGATGATGCACTCCTCAAGAGTCCTCAGCACTCATCAGGAGTTTGAGCTGTACACTCATCCACTTTAGCTAATGTGTAGGGGAGAGTGGGGTATGTTGAGCTATTTTTTACATTCAGCATCACTACATCAAATAATATATTTGTATTCTTTCTAACAAAGATATCAACATATATTTCAGGATGTTGTCTATGCCTGGAAATAATCAGAATCCATGTAAACATAACAGTTTTGAAAACATAGCTTTTCCAACAAAATTGGTCTCTTGGAACAACTTACCCCGGGTATGGGGTAAGTTGAGCATATGGACAGGGTAAGTGAAGCCACCTTGGGGTAAGTGGGTGATGGTGTCCTGCGACGGTGAATGCTCCTGGTAGGTCAAAGTTTAATTCATGGAATGGGGTGTGGTATATTGTAAACTCAGCAAAAAAAGAAATGTCCCTTTTTCAGGACCCTGTCTTACAAAGATCATTCATTCATTGTAAAGTGTTTAAACACTGTTTCCCATGCTTGTTCAATGAACCATAAACAATTAATGAACATGCACCTGTGGAACGGTTGTTAAGACACTAACAGCTTACAGACAGTAGGCAATTAAGGTCACAGTTATGAAAACTTAGGACAACAAAGCGCCTTTCTACTGACTCTGAAAAACACCTAAAGAAAGATGCACCGGGTCCCTGCTCATCTGCGTGAACGTGCATTAGGCATGCTGCCTGCAGATGTGGCCAGGGAAATAAATTGCAATGTCTGTACTGCGAGACGCCTAAGACAGCGCTACAGGGAGACAGGACACACAGCTGATCGTCCTCGCAGTGGCAGACCACATGTACCAACACCTGCACAGGATCGGTACATCCGAACATCACACCTGCGGGACAGGTACAGGATGGCAACAACAACTGCCCGAGTTACACCAGGAACGCTCAATCCCTCCATCAGTGTTCAAACTGTCTGCAATAGTCTGAGAGAGGCTGGACTGAGGCTTGTAGGCCAGACATCACCGGCAACAATGTCGCCTATGGGCACAAACCCACCGTCGCTGGACCAGACAGGATTGGCAAAAAGTGCTCTTCACTGACGAGTCGCGGTTTTGTCTCACCAGGCGTCATGGTCGAAATTGCGTTTATCGTCGAAGGAATGAGCGTTACACCGAGGCCTGTACTCTGGAGCGGGATCAATTTGGAGGTGGAGGGTCCGTCATGGTCTGGGGCGGTGTGTCACAGCATCATAGGACTGAGCTTGTTATCATTGCAGGCATTCTCAACGCTGTGCATTACAGGGAAGACATCCCCCTCCCTCATGTGGTACCCTTTCTTCAGGCTCATCCTGACATGACCCTCCAGCATGACAATGCCACTAGCCATACTGCTCGTTCTGTGCGTGATTTCCTGCAAGACAGGAACGTCAGTGTTCTGCCATGTCCAGCGAAGAGCCCGGATCTCAATCCCATTGAGCACGTCTGGGACCTGTTGGATCGGAGGGTGAGGGCTATTCCCCCCAGAAATGTCTGGGAACTTGCAGGTGCCTTGGTGGAAGAGTGGGGTAACATCTCACAGCAAGAACTGGCAAATATGGTGCAGTCCATGAGGAGGAGATGCACTGCGGTACTTAATGCAGCTGGTAGCCACACCAGATACTGACTGTTCCTTTTGATTTTGACCCCCCCTTTGTTCAGGGACACATTATTCCATTTCTGTTAGTAACATGTCTGTGGAACTTGTTCAGTTTATGTCTCAGTTGTTGAATCTTGTTATGTTCATATATTTACACATGTTAAGTTTGCTGAAAATAAACGCAGTTGACAGTGAGAGGACGTTTCTTAGTTTGCTGAGTTTATATCTTAAATGTATGCCTTCGGAAGGTATTCAGACCCCTTGACTTTTTCCCCATTTTCTTACGTTACAGCCTTATTCTAAAAAAAAAAATTTATCCTCTGCAATCTACACACAATACCCCATAATGACAAAGCGAAAACAGGTTGTTTGAAATTTGATCATATGTTCCAAAAATATAAACGAATACCTTATTTACATACACTATCGTTCAAAAGTTTGGGGTCACTTAGAAATGTCCTTGTTTTTGAAAGAAAAGCAATTTTTTTGGTCCATTAAAATAACATCCGAAATACAGTGTAGACATTGGTAATGTTGTAAATGACTATTGTAGCTGGAAACGGCAGATTTTTATTTTCATGGAATATCTACATATGTGTACAGAGGCCCATTATCAACAACCATCACTCCTGTGTTCCAACGGCACGTTGTGTTAGCTAATCCAAGTTTATCATTTTAAAAGGCTAATTGATCATTAGAAAACCCTCTTGCAATTATATTTCAGCACAGCTGAAAACTGTTGTGCTGATTAAAGAAGCAATAAAACTGGCCTTCTGTAGACTAGTTGAGTATCTGGAGCTTCAGCATTTCTGGGTTCGATTACAGGCTCAAAATGGCCAGAAACAAATAACTTTCTTCTGAAACTCGTAAGTCTATTCTTGTTCTGAGAAATTAAGGCTATTCCATGCAAGAAATTGCCAGGAAACTGAAGATCTCGTACAACGCTGTGTACTACTCCCTTCACAGAAGCCCCGGTGCACAACTGAGCAAGAGGATAAGTACATTAGTGGCTAGTTTGAGAAACAAATGCCTCACAAGTCCTCAACTGGCAGCTTCATTAAATAGTACCTGCAAACACCAGTCTCAACGTCAACAGTGAAGAGGCGACTCCAGGATGCTGGCCTTCTTGGCAGAAGAACATTCGCTTGACCGTATTGTACGTAAGAAGTGCCCATCAAGCCAATCCAACTTGTGGGAGGTGCTTTAGGAAGCATGGTGTGAAATCTCTTCAGATTACCTCAACAAACTGACAACTAGAATGCTCAAGGTTTGCATGGCTATAATTGCTGCAAATGGAGGATTCTTTGACAAAAGCAAAGTTTGAAGGACACAATTATTATTTCAATAAAAAATCTTTATATTTCCTATTAATTTTGCAACTCATTTCATGTATGTTTTCATGGAAAACAAGGACATTTCTAAGTGACCCCAAACTTTTGAACGGTAGTGTAAGTATTCAGACCCTTTGCAATGAGACTCGAAGTTGAGCTCAGGTGCATCCTGTTTCCATTGATCATCCTTAACGATTTAAAAACTTTTTCTCCCCAAATTCGTGGTATCCAGTTGGTAGTTACAGTCTTGTCTCATCGCTGCAACTCCCGTACTGACTCTGGAGAGGCAAAGGTCGAGAGCCATGCATCCTCTGAAACACAACCCAACCAAGCCGCACTGCTTCTTGACACAATGCCCACTTAACCCGGAAGCCAGCCGCACCAATGTGTCGGAGGAAACCCCGAACACCTGGCAACCATGTCAGCGTGCACTGCGCCTGGCCGACCACAGGAGTCGCTAGTGCTCGATGGGACAAGGACATCCCTGCCGGTCAAACCTTCCCCTAACCCGGACGATGCTGGGCCAATTGTGCGCCGCCCCAGGGGTCTCCCGGTCACGGCCAGCTGCGACAGAGCCTGGACTCGAACCTAGAATCTCTCGTGGCACAGCTAGCACTGCGATGCAGTGCCTTAGACCACTGTGCCACTCGGGAGGCCCGTATGATTCTAAAACTTGGAGTACACCCGTGGTAAATTCAATTGATTGGACATGATTTGAAAAGGCACAAACCTGTCTATATAAGGTCCCACAGTTGGCAGTGAATGCCAGAGCAAAAACCAAGCCATGAGGTCGAAGGAATTGTCCGTAGAGCTCCGAGACAGTATTGTGTCGAGGGACAGATCTTGGGAAGGGTCTGTAAAAATGTATTCAGCATTGAAGGTCGCTAAGAACACAGTGGCCTCCATCATTCTTAAATGGAAGAAGTTTGGAACCACCAAGACTCTTCCTAGAGCTGGCTTCCCATCCAAACTGATCAATCGGGGGAGAAGAGCCTTCGTCAGGGAGGTGACCAAGAACCTGATGGTCCCTCTGACCAGAGCTCTAGTGTTCCTCTGTGGAGATGGAATAACTTTCCAGAAGGACAACCATCTCTGCAGCACTCCACCAATCAGGCCCTTATGGTAGAGTGGCCAGACGGAAGTCACTCTTCAGTAAAAGGCACATGGCAGCCCACTTGGAGTTTGCCAAAAGGCACCTAAAGACTCTCAGACCATGAAAAACAAGATTCTCTGGTCTGATGAAACCAAGATTGAACTCTTTGGCCTGAATGCTAAGCACCACGTCTGGAGGAAACCTGGCACCATCCCTAAGGTGAAGCATGGTGGTGGCAGCATCATGCTGTGGGGAGTTTTGTCAGCAGCAGGTACTGGGAGACTAGACAGGATTGAGGGTAAGATGAACGGAGCAAAGTACAGAGATCCTTGATGAAAACCTGCTCCAGAACGCTCAGGACCTCAGACTGGAGTGAAGGTTCACCTTCCAACAGGACAGCAACCCTAAGCACACAGCCAAGACAATGTAGGAGTGGCTTTGGGAAAGTCTCTGAATGTCCTTGAGTGGCCCAGCCACAGCCCGGACATGAACCCGATCAAACACCTCTGGAGAGACCTGAAAATAGCTGTGCAGCGACGTTCCCCATCCAACCTGACATAGCTTGAGAGGGTCTGCAGAGAAGAATGGGAGAAACTCCCCAAATACAGGTGTGCCAAGCGTCTTACCCAAGAAGAATCAAGGCTGTAATCACTGCCAAAGGTGCTTCAACAAAGTACTGAGTAAAGGGTCTGAATACTTATGTAAATATGATATTTATTTATTTATTTTTTAATAAATAAGCAACATTTTCTAAAAACCTGTTTTTGCTTTTTTCACATTATGGGGTGTTGTGTGTAGAATGTTTAATCAATTTTAGAATAAGGCTGTAACTTAAAGTGTGGAAACATTCAAGGGGTCTGAGTACTTTCCGAAGGCATATCTGTATATCTCTCAGTTCAATATCACTTACTGTCACGCCTTGACCTTAGAGAGCCTTTTTATTTCTCTATTTGGTTAGGTCAGGGTGTGATTTGGGTGGGCATTCTAGTTTTTCTATTTCTTTGTTTGCCGGGTATGGTTCCCAATCAGAGGCAGCTGTCTATCATTGTCTCTGATTGGGGATCATACTTAGGCAGCCTTTTTCCCACCTTAGTTTGTGGGATCTTGTTTTTGGTACTGTGCTGTTTAGCCCTACTGAACGTTACGTTTTCGTTTGTATTTGTTTTGTTTCGGTGTTCATTGAATAAAGAAAGATGTACGCCTACCATGCTGCACCTTGGTCCAATCCTTCCAACAACGAATGTAACACTTACACTTCCATTTCAGTTGTGTCGTATGTTGTTACGATGTGCTTATTCGTCGGCAAGTTCTTTAAATTTGTTGCTACTAAGCCCATGAAACTGGTCCGTAAGATTCTTGATATGTTTATGAAGCTCAGACTCCATGTCATCAGATAAGACCTTGTGTTTCTCTGCTACATTGTCATTGCCTCTCTTTCGGACAGGTACTTGTTTTTTTTGTCAATTTACCTCTTCAGTGTAATTCAGTCTATTTTTTCATCCCTTGCTGCTGCCGAATGGACTTCTTCTCTTCTCTCACTTTCTTGGCTGCTCTCAAGAACCTCAAGGGGGGTTAGACCCCTGCTTGTTTCATGTTTGTATACACGGGGCATGATGACGTCTGCTCTGTAACAAAAAAATGCGCTATCTTGAGTTCATATGCATGTCACATTGCAAAAATGCTATGCATATTGGCCCAGATTCGACACGAATTAAGTGCACGGAAATGTAATTCCCTTTTTATGCGCTTTTCTCTATGCATATTCTGACCTTGAATTTAAGCATGAGAATAGCATGCTATTCACCCACTATTCTTTTGAGGTGGAGCTTGAATAAATTAAGGTGTGATGGAGGTGTGGCTACATATACACCGTATTCTGACCTTGACTTAGTTGCCTAGTAATTCCACCACCTTTACGCCGAGAGAGCAATTTTTAAAAATGATTTTTCCTTATGATCCCTGCAGACGAATGTGAAACCAGCCGTAAAGTATGGAAGCAAACTGAAAATCATATCAACATGACATGTATTGCGGCTCCTTTTCCACAGTGAAATGGGATATAAATAGCTGTAATGTTATTCAGAATTCAAATTGTGTGCCTTCAAAATTTGCCTGGATGAAATTTGGATTCACAAGCTTTAGGCTTCTTTAGGGCTGAACCTGCTGAGTGGATGTATGCGCTTTAGAATGTTTTGATTATATGCCCTGGCTTTTCTCTGTTTCATTTTGCAATTTGTATCATGTTAAGTATTAGCCACTATCGGGAGCCACTGTCAGTAATACCACATGCATTTATTTTTGCATCATTCCATTCCATTTACCTTTCTTTCCTCTGTCACGTCCTTGTAAATTGTTCCTGAGGGTCGCTTGCATTAGTGGATCGTATTAGGCTTGTCCAAAATGATTGCACAACACATGTAACCTGTTTGAAGACCACATGTAGCAGGTTAAATCTGGAGCCTGGCGCACGGTTTACTATGACTGGACCATTGTCATACAGTTCCATGATTAGTGGGAATTAGGGTAGATTTATAGGATTATTGTTCAATCCCTATTGTACACTTTCCACCTTCCAATATTTCATGGATTGAACTTGAATATGACAACTTTCATGATGAATCAAACCACTGTATTTTTTATTCATCAATATGCAGTATTTTGTGTGGAAACGCTCTCCAAACAGTTTTTCTTATGATTCATACATACTTTCCTAACCCTAAAATGTGCCTAAATAATCTAGTATTTTACATCTACCAGTTGGTGCTGAAATGGCGACGAATATGCATACCGTAATTTCCGGACTATTGAGCGCACCTGAATATAAGCCGCACCCACTGAATAAAAAAAAATATATTATTTTTAACATAAATAAGCCGCACATGTCTATAAGCCGCAGGTGCCTACCGGTACATTGAAACAAATTAACTTTACACAGGCTTTAACGAAACACGGCTTGTAACAAAAATAAATAGGCTTTAACGAAACACGGCTTGTAACAAAAAATAAAAAATTTGCAGTAAGCTTTAGTTGTCTTTTTGCACTGAGTCAATTCCTCACGCTGCTGTTTCCAACGTCTTATCATCGACTCATTAAGATCAAGCTCCCGTGCAGCAGCTCTATTTCCTTTTCCAACAGCCAGATCAATCGCCTTCAACTTGAAAGCTGCATCATATGCATTTCTCTGTGTCTTTGCCATGATGAGGGTGACAAAATGACTACCGTAATCAGAATGATGGGAAGTTTGAGAGCGCTCGATTTAATCTAAACAGTAAAATTGCCGAACGGGTTTGACCTTAACCGTTAAGCCGCGAGGTTCAAAGCGTGGGAAAAAAGTTGCGGCTTATAGTCCGGAAATTACGGTAGATGGATTTCTTTAATTGATCCCTATATTCTGAACCTGTTCTCTCAATGTATTCTATTGAATCTGTCAACCAAAATTCGAATTAAAGGTGCACCGTATTTAAAGGGATGCCTTAAGATCAATGTACCCCATTGAATGAAAACTCCACAAGAAAATGTGTTGACCAGCAAGTGGGAGGGTTTTCAGTGGTTGAATTAAATGTAATTAGAGCGGGCAAGGTAGCCACATCTGCGG
Source organism: Salmo trutta (assembly GCF_901001165.1). Lineage (NCBI taxonomy): Eukaryota > Metazoa > Chordata > Actinopteri > Salmoniformes > Salmonidae > Salmo > Salmo trutta. Next base: position 20,749,124 of record NC_042971.1, read on the forward strand.
AGTGCTTTACATGACTAAGATAAGTCTGAATACCAAATACTGAGAAGTGTTTAGGAAAGGCATGCGTAGGAAAGGCATAAATTCCTGAGTCGAGATCGGCCCATTTTGCATAAAACTGAAAACAAACAAATAATCATCATTTTTATGGGGTATGGTAACCTAAAGTAGCAGGCGTAGAAAGATGCCTGGGCGGAGTTCCCACTTCCGTTTTTTAGGGGAAACGGAAGTTAGGTTCCAAATATTATAGCCCTGAAACCCGGATGTTAGTATTTTCTGGCAACTCCGCATAGGCTAGGGGTATGGTGGTCATTGGCCATTGACTCAACATACCCCAAGGCAAAAATGTTGACTATATTAGCCCACACAGCTACAAGGATGCACTTTCATGCTTAGTACCTAATATTGTAGCTTATAGAGACCCCAACTGATTGAGATACAAACATCCTGAAACCTTTAACGCAATACATTAATTTGACTATGTGAGAAAAAAATGTGGGATCTAACTTGCTTACCACTTTTTCCATGTGATTTCTTCCTTCACAGACTACATGGGGCTATACTTGTGAAATTTTGCTTAGACCGTGGTTTGAAACATTGGTATAAAATGGCTAGCTACTAGCTTTTCTCATAGGCCAACCAGGCCAAATTAGCCACGATGCTGAGGACGGCCAGCTGAGCAGATAATTATATCCTGTAACAAATTCCTTCTTAGCCAATTAAAATAGTTGGACGGGATTCAACACTTTTTCACTAAAGGATCCTTACCAGAAGTCGACCAGCATGTTCTGATACTCAAATGAACTGCTTCACATGCAAAAGTTTGTCTGGACAATTAGCTCACAGTGTAAAGATGCCTAGTTCCTGACGCTTTTCACCACTTGCGACATCATTTTAATCCCAGAGTGGGATCATCATTTTTCCTTTCACATGTGGACTAACATTCATTGTGGTATTGTGTTGAGAAGGAAAGTGCAGTCATCACCATAAAATGAAGAATGAATTTCTTTAGGAGCTAGGCCTACGACTTTCTTTAAGCTTTCTTCACAAACACACTGCTGGGGCCTAATAATATCTTAGCATATGAGGCTGCATGGAGGTGTACACTTGCCTACATGTAGGTTACACCTACAACATTTTATGTGTTTTTATAATCGTTATCTAGCTTACCTTGTCACAAGTGTACATAAGTGTAAATTGACTGGTCTGTCTAAGTTCACCAAGTGTCCAGTAGAAGGCGCAGCTACTCCAGAAATCCACTGAGGTGAAGCCTCCTGCTTGCTTCATAACTTATGAAGCCGATGCGGTAAAAGACACTACATCTGATCGTGCTTTCCTGTCAATTCTGTAACACATGCTATTGACTGACTGGAGTAGCCTATATAGACACTCAGATCAGCAATAGAGCTAAGTTCATTGTCATGGATGTTTTATTAGCTGGGCTAACATATATCAACATCATTTTTGGACAAGATGGCCTAATGATGGTTTAAATAGCGAGAAGAGAGTAATGTACCTATTTGAAAGCTATATAAAAAAGTAGCTCTCATGCTAGAAAAGGATAATGTCCTCAGAGTTTTACATTGTTCATGTCCAGCAATTGATAAGAGCAAGGGTGAACACATAAAACGCTTGCATTCTCAGGTTTAAACATCGGTCACCAGTCTCACTTCAAAGAGGTCTATTCTACCATGGACAGCCTGTTCAGGAAGGTGCAACATCACAGAGTATTCAGAGAACAGTTGTGATTGTCTTTTGGGTATTGTGTTAGTTCAAACTATTTAGTTTCTATCGCCAATCAATGTGTTGCATTCTAACCCTTTTCTACTGTTCTGCCGTCCCCGGTCTCAGGTGGTGTGTCCCTGGGCATCAGCGCAAACGGGGAGAGGCTGAAACACTGGTTCGACTGTCTCAAAAACAAGGACAAGAAAATTGAGCGATGGCACACACTGACCAACGAACTTCCTGGTACAACATTCAATGACTGATGGCCCCTCCCCACTACCTACTGTGGACAGGAGTTCAGCCTTGATCGACTAATATACACTCCAGCTTTCCCGTTTCCGGAGACGTTTAACAAATCAAAGCTCTTGTTTTCTGTATTTCTATCCCAAGGTTTTGGTCTCATCCGTTATCTTCTATCCCTTTCTGATAATGTGCTGTGTCTTTAGGGCTTTGCTGCACAGAACTAGAATGAGATGAGAATCTATTTCTGTGGTTTGCTGTCCGGCGATGCATATTCACTAGGTTTACTGGCAGCAGTTTATTGGCAGATTGTGGGGAGTGTGCACTTTGTTGAAATGAAAACTTCAGACACTGTTCTATAAAGTATATGTATTGTTTACAGTCTAGGATGCAGCTCCACACACCTCTGCTGTTCCTCTGAAGTTCATGTTTGCCAGAGAAAGGGGGCAAAAGACCCAAGTAATGTGTTTTATAGAGAGCCTACTTTCAGGTCATTGCAAATGTCTAATCCTGTGATGAAGGGTTTGGGCTAGGGGAGGGAAATGTGGAAGGGAGGGGGGCAAGGCATTTTAATATGCTAGCTCTAAGTACTGTATCTCGTTGCTTATGTGTTTCAGTTCTTTTTTAAGTAGTGTAAAATGTACGCCACCCCAGTCAGTATATCAGATGAATGTAGGGTGCTGTGTGTTATTGAACTAGTTCATACATAAAACTCAAGGTCTGATAAATATCAGAGTTGCGTTGGATAGCATGGGAGGAAGAGAATTGAACTTCTACAGCCTAATGGCAAACTGTTTTTATGACGTTGCCTGAGGCGGAATATTACCATAAATCTATATTTTTACATTTCCTCATTGGCTGTTTAATTATTAATGATAAGGCAATATGGCTCAACTCACTTCATGCTTATGTTTTGAAATCAAAGTATATTTTATGTTCACCTTTTTATTGTTGCCCTAAAATGTATGTTTGTGTGCGTGCGCATATTTGTGCTGGATGTGTGTCGGTGAACGCGACCGAGAATTGTTGTGAAATATTTAACTGGCCAATTCTTACACAACAGGTAATAACTGTACATGTATTGCTAGTGTTTTCCACTGCATAGCAGCTAACAACCAGTGGTGGGAAAAGTACCCAATTGTCATACTTGAGTAAAAGTAATGATACCTTAATAGGAAATGACTCAAGTAAAATGGAAGTCACCCAATAAAATCCTACTTGAGTAAAAGTCAGAAAGTATTTGGTTTTAAATATACTTAAGTATCAAAAGTAAATGTAATTGCTAAAATATACTTAAGTATCAAAAGTAAAAGTAGAAATCATTTCAAATTCCTTACATTAAGCAAACCACACAGCACGATTTTCTTGTTTTTGATATTTACAGATAGCCAGGTGCACACTCCAACACTCGGACATAATTTACAAACAAAGCATTTGTGTTTAGTGAGTTCGCCAGATCAGATGCAGTAGGGATGACCAGGTGTCAGGGAAAAGGTACATTATTTTATTTTGGAAAGTAGTGGAGTAAAAGGTGTCAAAAATATATAAATAGTAAAATAAAGTACAGATACCCCAAAAAACTACTTAAGTAGTACTTTAAAGTATTTTTACTTATTAAGTACTTTACACCACTGCTAACAACTATGACAGTGCATGATTACAAGTTGTTTCATTTTGTGTTATAATTTATATTACCCATAGTGTTGTTTTGTCAAAGCTTTTGTCTTACTTGAAAAATGTAAAGACATGTCCCATTCCATTCTTAAAAATGCTGTGAGCTTAATTTCAAGAAAAAGCTCACAAGGGGGTATATTTTCCATCTTGATTGACAAACCCAGGTAGACTTCTTATAACTACTTCATGTTCAAAGTTTAGTCAAGACGGGGTAAAATATTGCACTTGTCAATCTGAGTGTTACGGTCTCTCTGGCCTGGTGTGGATTAACCTAACGTTGCAAGAGTAAAATAAACACCTGAAACTAGATCCCCTACATACGGGTCTTGACGAGAAGAAAACTTTTGGGTGAGGTTCTCTTCTGCACTGTTCAACCAATCCAGTAAATGTGGAGGAGTTAAGATGGAGTGGCGCCTTGTTAACGTCCCAAAGTGTAAGTCTCTCTTTCCATTTCCCCTGAAAACCAGAACATCTGGTTGTTGGGGACTCGGCAGATGATATGTGTGGACAGTGATTTGTGAAATGCTAACTCTCATTGGCTATGTGGCAGTGCAAGCAGTCCAATATCCTCCTCATCTATAGTACCAACTAGAAGTTGTTTTGGACACCAAGGTCCAACCCAATCTCTTCCTCAATTCTACACGGCATCAGGCAGGCAATCAAGGTGGTCTCTTTCTTGAATGCATATACAGTCGCAACAGCTAACTTGTGACATTTTTTTATCTGTTTGCCTTTGTACAAAACAAAATGATATAACAAAAATGCATGCAAATGTGATTGGTAAGTCATGAAATGACTGCTTAATGATACTGCTGTTTTTTCTAGGGGAAAAAAATAACAACTGTGGATGCTACAAGAATGTCAATCTTTCTTCTGGACAACGTTTTGTACCTTTGAACACTATCGTATTGTCTGTGTGGTTGCTGTATTGATTGTCTGGGAATGTGACCGCATGTGAAGAAAAATCTCTCCCTCTCTGTTCATTTTGTTAACACTCAGGCGGTTGTTTGCATAATTCTGTTGGTTCTATGGTTAAAAAAAAAGAAGAGAAATATTTTCTCCTATTTCACCTTACTTTTGCACCGAATGGCCGAATGATTGTGCCTTTTCTTTTGTAAAAGTGTATTTTTGCAATGCTCACTTTACAAAGATTAGATTGATATTAGCTTTTAATATGTAAATAATACATGGCACATTTATATTCCTGTATGTGTGTTAGGGTTCTGAACTCTGTTTCAATCTTTCAAAATGTCCCACTCAAATGACACGAGCCCAGAGTGTCGTTCCACTGTTTGATGGTGGTGACAGTGAAGGCAGGGGTGCAAGGTTGAGGTGGAAGCATATGTACAATATACGTCTGTGAGTGGAAGAGGTCACAATGACAGGCAACAGGGCCTGTATTCACAAAGTGTCTCAGAGTAGGAGTGGTGATCTAGGATCAGTTTTGCCCTTTATATCATAATTAATACAGTTATATGGACAGGGGGGACCTGATCCTAAATCGTCACCCTACTGATGATCTATTGGTTCTGTTTCTTTGTTGCAGTCTGCACAGGGCTGACTGTTTAATGCCCCATATAGCATTGTTTTTGTGGTGAGAATTTTATATAATAGTTTAAATAGAAAAGAACGGATTGATGAATCAAATGTTTTGTATATCAGTTCATAAACCCGACGCCATGGTATTGGGACATAAAACAATCTGTTCACAACTATCTTCAACTTTATGCGGTGTAGTTGTCAAACCTCTCAACCTTAAGTAAAACTGATATATATTATGATTTATACTAATAATTTTAAGCCATGCATGGTTTTTGATTGGCGGCAGACAAACACATTTATTCTTTTCTCTTTTGAGGAATTTCCTCTTACATTTTTGTGGCAGAGCTGCAATGAATTGCTTATACATATACCTTTGTTAATTGCTTGTATGACAACATTTTACCATCCTTATTTACAAGTGTCATTCATAAACATGATCCCTTCCTTATAACCTTGTACATTCTTTCCAAGAAAATGTGTCTTTCCTCTATCACTACATTGGAGTTTCGATATTTGGCCAGCCTCTTCTGGAGGATGAAATTGGAATGGTAACCAACGCTGCATGGCTTCATTTAGAAAGGCGGATACTTTAAACAGGATTCCATTGTCAATCCACCGGAAAGGGTTTTACTCTGCATAACAGCAGAGACCCCTTTTTAACATTGGATGTGCCTCTCTTAGTATCCTGCTGGAAAACCAGTTTGGATTTAGATGCCTTCAGAAAGTATTCAAACCCCTTGACTTATTCCACATTGTTGTTTTATGGCCTGAATACTAAATGTATTTGTTTCTCGCACACATCTGCACACAATATCCCATAATGACAAAGTGAAAACATGTTTTTAGAAATCTTTGCAAATTGATTGAAAAACCAATACATTGTAGAAGCACATTTGGCAGCGGTTACGGCTGTGAGTCTTTCTGGGTAAGTCTCTAAGCACTTTCCACACCTGGATTGTGCAACATTTACCCATTAATCACAACATCATGCTGTGGGGAAGTTTTTCAGTGGCAGGGACTGGGTGACTAGTCAGGATCGAGGGAAAGATGAACGGAGCAAAGTACAGAGAGATCCTTGATGAAAACCTGCTCCACAGCGCTCATAACTGGGGAAAAGGTTCACCTTCCAACAGGACAACGCAGGAGTGGCTTCGGGACAAGTCTCTGAATGTCCTTGAGTGACCCAGCCAGAGCCACCGCCATGATTTATCGTAGGGATGGTGCCAGGTTTTCTTCAGATGTGGCCCTTGGCATTCAGGCCAAAGATTTCAATCTTGTTTCATCAGACCAGAGAATCTTGTTTCTCATAGTCTGAGTCTTTAGGTGCCTTTTGGCAAACTCCAAGCAGGCTGTCACTGGAGGAGTTGCTTCGGTCTGGCCACTCTACTATAAAGGCCTAATTGGTGGAGTGCTGCAGAGATGGTTGTCCTTCTGGAAGGTTCTCCCATCTCCACGGAGGAACTCTAGAGCTCTGTCTTTATTTTTAATACATTTGCAAACCTTACTAAAAACCTGTGTTTTCGCTTTGTCATTATGGGGTATTGTGTGTAGATTGCTGAAGAAATTGTTTTATTTAATCAATTTTAGAATACGCCTGTAACGTAACAAAGTGTGGAAAAAGTCAAGGGGTCTGAATACTTTTCGGAAGGCACTGTAAAAACAGATTCTAGACATACTATATTGAAGGCTTTTTAAAAAACGATAAAGATTTTGCCTGGTTTCCCTGTATTCTCATAGTTTTCAATTATTTATAGTAATTGTCTAATGTTGTCTCCAATATATCTTCCTTTTGAGAATCCTGTCTGATTCTGATGAGTAATGTCCGGTAGGACCTTTTTAATTCTATGAGCAATACATTTTGACAATATTTTTGTGTCGCAACATTGAAGGTTTAGGGGTCTACATTTTTTGGGAGATGCTGGGTCTTTGTACTGCCCCCCCTGGTTCCTGCTCCAGTAAGAGAGAGATCGGTCCCTCTTTTGGTGTGTCCGATAGTTTGCCATTTATATACAGTACAAGTAATTAAAACATGATAGTAGTGGATCTTTCAGTAGTTCATAAGAAGTTTGATATACAGTGGGGGGAAAAAGTATTTGATCCCCTGCTGATTTTGTACGTTTGCCCACTTACAAAGAAATGATCAGTCTATAATTTTAATAGTTGGTTTATTTGAACAGTGAGAGACAGAATAACAACAAAAAAATCCAGAAAACAGCATGTCAAAAATGTTATAAAATGATTTGCATTTTAATGGAGGAAATAAGTATTTGACCCCTCTGCAAAACATGACTTAGTACTTGGTGGCAAAACCCTTGTTGGCAATCACAGAGGTCAGACGTTTCTTGTAGTTGGCCACCAAGTTTGCACACATCTCAGGAGGGATTTTGTCCCACTCCTCTTCGCAGTTCTTCTCCAAGTCATCAAGGTTTCGAGGCTGACGTTTGGCAACTCGAACCTTCAGCTCCCTCCACAAATTTTCTATGGGATTAAGGTCTGGAGACTGGCTAGGCCACTCCAGGACCTTAATGTGCTTCTTCTTGAGCCACTACTTTGTTGCCTTGGCCGTGTGTTTTGGATCATTGTCATGCTGGAATACCCATCCACGACCCATTTTCAATGCCCTGGCTGAGGGAAGGAGGTTCTCACCCAAGATTTGACGGTACATGGCCCCGTCCATCGTCCCTTTGATGCGATTAAGTTGTCCTGTCCCCTTAGCAGAAAAACACCCCCAAAGCATAATGTTTCCACCTCCATGTTTGACGGTGGAGATGGTGTTCTTGGGGTCATAGGCAGCATTCCTCCTCCTCCAAACACAGCGAGTTGAGTTGATGTCAAAGAGCTCCATTTTGATCTCATCTGACCACAACACTTTCACCAGTTGTCCTCTGAGTCATTCAGATGTTCATTGGCAAACTTCAGACGGGCATGTATATGTATTGTTGAGCAGGGGGACCTTGCGGGCGCTGCAGGATTTCAGTCCTTCACAGCGTAGTGTGTTACCAATTGTTTTCTTGGTGACTATGGTCCCAGCTGCCTTGAGAACATTGACAAGATCCTCCCGTGTAGTTCGGGGCTGATTCCTCACCGTTCTCATGATCATTGCAACTCCACGAGGTGAGATATTGCATGGAGCCCCAGGCCGAGGGATATTGACAGTTCTTTTGTGTTTCTTCCATTTGCGAATAATCGCACCAAATGTTGTCACCTTCTCACCAAGCTGCTTGGCGATGGTCTTGTAGCCCATTCCAGCCTTGTGTAGGTCTACAATCTTGTCCCTGACATCATTGGAGAGCTCTTTGGTCTTGGCCATGGTGGAGAGTTTGGAATCTGCTTGATTGATTGCTTCTGTGGACAGGTGTCTTTTTTACAGGTAACAAGCTGCGGTTAGGAGCACTCCCTTTAAGAGTGTGCTCCTAATCTCAGCTCGTTACCTGTATAAAAGACACCTGGGAGCCAGAAATCTTTCTGATTGAGAGGGGGTCAAATACTTATTTCTCTCATTAAAATGCAAATCAATTTATAACATTTCTGACATGCGTTTTTCTGGATATTTTTGTTGTTATTCTGTCTCTCACCTACCATTAAAATTATAGACTGATCCTTTCTTTGTCAATGGGCAAACGTACAAAATCAGCAGGGGATTAAATACTTTTTTCCCCCCACTGTATCTCTATTGGAATGCCGTCGAGGCCATAAAAACTCATCATAAAATGAGGTTGGAAGAACTTGACGAGAACATTTGCATACAAATATTTATTAATTCAAAGCCTATTTTCTGTACGTTATTTTTGGTCGCGTTTATATGCTTGAGAAAAACTTGCGTCTAGAATGTTCAGTGCTTCAGTAGTATATTTTTCAACATCATTGATGTGTAATTTTAGTTTTTCTATTTCTGTCGTAAGTCAAATTGACTCCCTTGACAGAAACCATTATTAGATATTTTTTTTATGAAAACTGAATTGAGTAGTCTCCGAAGGCACATTTTAGGCATCCCATATGATAAGTGGGACCGCTGAACCTGTATTGTGCAGGAAAAAACCTGTTACGAATTCCAAGTATATTTTGCAAGGTCTGGGTTTTTAAGCCTCCAAATATCAGTCAATTCCAGCGTGTCCATAATATTTGTAATCTCTTTGAGTGCCAGAGGGTGATAATTGGTAGTATAATTGCCTTTAAAATCTATTGATGTACTTAGTACTCTGTTGAATAACCCTGCCATTATAGTATAATTATTTGTATCTTGGAGACTAATTCGATTATTGTAAATATTTTCTGAGTTTGTATCATTATTATCAGCCACATCTGTTTATCATCAAGTAGTATATTCAAGGCAATCCATCTTCCTTGAAGATCTATTTTAACCGATTGCACCTCAAGATCTACAGTTGAAGTCGGAGGTTTACATACACCTTAGCCAACTACATTTAAACTCAGTTATTCACAATTCCTGACATTTAATCCTTGTAAAAATGCCCTGTCTTAGGTCAGTTAGGATCACCACTTTATTTTAAGAATGTAAAATGTTAGAATAATAGTAGAGCTTTTATTTCTTTCATCACATTCCAAGTGGGTCAGAAGTTTACATACACTCAATTAGTATTTGGTAGCTTTGCCTTTAAATTGTTTAACTTGGGTCAAACATTTCGGGTAGCCTTTCACAAGCTTCCCACAATAAGCTGGGTGAATTCTGGCCCATTCCTCCTGACAGCTGGTGTAACTGAGTCAGGTTTGTAGGCCTCCTTGCTCGCACACGCTTTTTCTGTTCTGCCCACAAATGTTCTATATAATTGAGTTCAGGGCTTTGTGATGGCCACTCCAATACCTTGACTTTGTTGTCCTTAAGCCATTTTGCCACAACTTTGGAAGTATGCTTGGGGTCATTGTCCATTTGGAAGTCCCATTTGCGACCAAGCTTTAACTTCTTGACTGATGTCTTGAGATGTTGCTTCAATATATCCACATAATTTTTCTCCCTCATGCCATCTATTTTGTGAAGTGCACCAGTCCCTCCTGCAGCAAAGCACCCCCCCCCCCCCCCACATGATGATGGCACCCCCGTGCTTCACAGTTGGGATGGTGTTCTTTGGCTTGCAAGCCTCCCCCATTTTCCTCCAAACATAACGATGGTCATTATGGCCAAATAGTTATATTTTTGTTTCATCAGACCAGAGGACATTTCTCCAAAAAGTACGATCTCTACGACTCGTTTTACTGTGGATATAGATACTTTTGTACCTGTTTCCTCCAGCATCTTCACAGTGTCCTTTGCAGATGTTCTGGGATTTATTTGCACTTTTCACACCAAAGTACGTTCATCTCAAGGAGACAGAATGCGTCTCCTTCCTGAGCGGTATGACGGCTACGTGGTCCCATGGTGTTTATACTTGCATGCTATTGTTTGTTCTGATGAACGTGGTACCTTCAGGCATTTGGAAATTGCTCCCAAGGATGAACCAGACTTTTGGAGGTCTACAATTTAATTTCTGAGGTCTTGGCTGATTTCTTTTGATTTTCCCATGATGTTAAGCAAAGAGGCACTGAGTTTGAAGGTAGGCCTTGAAATACATCCACAGGTACACCTCCAATTGACTTGAATGATGCCAATTAGACTATCAGAAGCTTCTAAAGCCATGACATAATTTTCTGGAATTTTCCAAGCTGTTTAAAGGCACAGTCAACATAGTGTATGTAAACTTCTGACCCACTGGAATTGTGATACAGTGAATTATAAGTTAAATAATCTGTAAACAATTGTTGGACAAATTAACCGACTTGCCAAAACTATAGTTTGTTAACAAGACATTTGTGGAGTGGTTGAAAAACGAGTTTAATGACTCCAACCTAAGTGTATGTAAACTTCCGACTTCAACTGTCGGTAATTTTTCAGTAGGATCATGACACCTTTTGAATTCCTATGCCCATGACAGAAATATATTTTACCATCCATCTCTTTTCCCTGGCCACTTCACCCAGATCTGATTTCTGACAAACCACAGAGAAACCAGGATGTTTTAGTGTAATTTTTACATAAAGGATTGTTCTACATGACGTTTACCCATCTTATGAGAGATTCTCCAAAGTTGTAAAAATCCCGGCACAGTTTTTTTGGGATAAAAAAAGAAACGGAATGGAGCTAAGCACAGGTAAATCCTAGAGGAAACCCTGGTTCAGTCTTTCCAAAATACACTGGGAGACAATCACCAGGAGCATAACCAAAAACACAAGGCCAAATATACACTGAAGTTGTTAACCAAGACGACATTGAATATTCCTGAGTGGCCTAGTTACAGTTTTGACTTAAAATGGCTTGAAATTCAATGACAAGACTTGAAAATGGCTGTCTAGCAATGATCAACAACCAACTTGACAGAGCTTGAATAATTTTTGAGACTTACCCAGAAAGACTCACAGCTGTAATTTCTGCCAAAGGTGTTTCTAACATGTATTGAGGGGTGTGAATATTTATATTCATTTGATATTTCTGTATTTCATTTTCAATAATTTGCTCATGTTTTTATGTTTTCACTTTGTCATTATAGAGTATTGTGTGTAGATGGGTGAGCGAAAACATCTATTTAATCCATTTTGAATTCAGGCTATAAGACAAAAAATGGAGGCCTTTGCTTCAGGCCAGCACAAACACACCTATTTTAAAATAATCAATTAATAATGGTCTTGAGTTGGCTAGACTACAATTAGTTTAAATCAGGTGTTTTTTGTAAGGTAATACACTTCTGTCTCATTAAGGTCAATGTCAAAGGTATTCAATTCCACAGACTTGTGTGACGCATTTCTTCTTGGCGGGGGCTGGAACAACCTGCATACCCTGTAGTTCTCCAGGACTGGCGCTGGAGACCCCTGCTTTATGCTCTATCTTTCTACTCTGAAACATCTTCACTTTGCTATGTTATCACAAAAAGAAGAAATACGATAGACAAATCCTTGGCAATAGGGGTGTGTCAACTTCTCTGCAAGGGAATGGACCATAGACGGATTAAACTTAAACTTAATACAAGCCTGCCCGCTAACTGTGTGTATTTGTAATTCCACGACTGAAACATTTGATACTGTGACAGCAACTCTAGGGTAAATATTTTCAGTGGTTTTTACTGTAAATAGAAGTCAACGGACATGTTCATCTAAATACTGATGAGTGGAGTTATGACATTAATAGGCGTCCCACCAGCGCGCAATTCAAATAAATAATCATAAAAATGTGGGATATTAAACATTTAGGTACATACAAGTGTCTTATATCGGTTAAAAGCTTAGTCTTGTTCATCTAACTGAATTGTCCGATTTACAATAGGCTTTACAGCGAAAGCATGCCATGCGATTGTTTGAGGACTGCACCCCACATCAAAATATCTTTCAACCAGCACAGGCTTCATAAAATCACAAATTGCAATTAAATATTCACTTACTTCTTTGAAAATCTTCCTCTGATTTGTCATCCAAAGGGTCCCAGCTACAACATGTAGTGTCGTTTTGTTAGATAAAATCCTTCTTTATATCCCAAAGAGTCTGTTTAGTTGGCACCATCGATTTGAGTAATCCACTCGTTGAACATGCAGAGAAAGGAATCCAAAAAGCTACCTCTAAACTTTGTTAAAACAAGTCAAAATATGTTTATATTTAATCTTCAGGTACCCTAAAATGTAATTAAACTATAATATTTCATACGGAAAGAAGTATGTTCAATAGGAAAGCAAAATTAGCAGCTGCGCGTCCTCAGACTGATTTCCAACTCTGACTCCCAGTACTAAAACTCAAAATTCTTCCTCGTTTGGGAATAAACAAGCCTGAAACCTTAAACAAAGACTGTTGACACTAGTGGAAGCCATAGTAATTGCAATCTGGGACCTGGATTTGGATATGACCCTATTCATTCAATTGGAAGAGCATTGGCTCTCAACAACAAAAAAATCTGGTTGTTTTTTCTTTGGATTTTCTCCTACCATATCAATTGTGTTACAGTCTCATACATTATTTTAACGTTTCTACAAATGTCAAAGTGTTGTCTATCCAATGGTACCAATTATATGCATATCCTGGCTTCTGGGCTTGAGTAACAGGCAGCATCTCACCAGAGGAGGCTGGTGGGAGGAGCTATAGGAAGACTGGCTCATTGTAATGGCTAAAAATGGAATAAATGGAACCGAGTCAAACGTGGTTTCCATATGTTTGATACTCTTCCAATTATTCCATTCCAGGCATTACAATAAGCCCATCCTCATATAGCTCCTCACACCAGCCTCCTCTGATCTCCACCAAGGTTTTCAGGCCCAGCGGCTGGGCATCATCTGCCGGCTGGTTGTTGAAGCGGTCACGCTGCTGCATGGGCAGTACAAGCTAGGTTTCATCAATTTGGTGACAGATTTTCATGTGGATATTCTAAAATCTGCATAAAACAATATGCGCATTTTCCCAACAGAGATGTGTTTCCATCAAACAGACTTATTGAGGATAAAAGGCTGTGTGTGATGACATAGTGAACATAAAAATGACTTTTGCAGTTAAATTTCCATGTACCGAATAAAAAAAGTTATTGAGTTTCCAACAAATTTTCAACTGATGGTATTGTCAGGAAAAACTGTTGCGTTATATTGAAAATGTGCCCACTGGTCTTGGCATGTGCACTGTAACCATCTTGCAGATACAGTGCTACCTAGATGATGAGATTATTATGGATATGGATCATGTCACTAGAATAAGACCCTCAATATTTATTTTAAAATATCATCAAGCTCATCACCCTGCACTTCCATCTGTAGCCTAATAAACTGCATGCTTTACTGAGTCGTAGTGGGAGGACCTGTCACGCCCTGACCAGGTGAACTCTTCTATTTTGGTCAGGGTGTGGCATTTCTATAGTTTATTTTCTATGTTTTTGGTATAGCCTTGCTTTGGGGCGTATTTCTATGTTGGGTTCTGTCGATTCCCAATCAGAGACAGCTGTCGCTAGTTGCCTCTGATTGGGGAATCATATTTAAGTTCCTTTTCCCCCCCCCACAATGTTTGTGGGTTGTTGTCTCTTTGTTTGAGCAAGTAACGTATCGGTATTTTTCTTGAATTTTGTGTACATGTTTAATTCCATGGTGTTGAATAAACATGTGTTCGCTCCCAGCTGCGTTTTGGTCCGCTTCCTCGTCACCAGACGCCGAACGTTACAGAACAACCCACCAAACCAGGACCAAGCAGCAGAGGAACGAAGAGGAAGGATGGACATGGGCCGAGTTAAGGAGGAGCATTTCCAGGGCGATGGAAGAGTTTAGGGAGACCGAGAGGCATCCCCAAGAATTTTTTAGGGGGGGGCACAAGGGCTGTTTGACGGGGCAGGAGCTGCCCGCCAGTCAACAGTCATCGGAGCTGCACGCCAGTCAACAGTCGTCGGAGCTGCCCGCCAGTCAACAGTCGTCGGAGCTGCCCGCCAGTCAACAGTCGTCGGAGCTGCCCGTCAGTCAACAGTCGTCGGAGCTGCCCGCCAGTCAACAGTCGCCGGAGTGGTCAGACTGCGCTGAACTGCCGGAGTGGCCAGACTGCGCTGAACTGCCGGAGTGGCCAGACTGCGCTGAACTGCCGGAGTGGCCAGACTGCGCTGAACTGCCGGAGTGGCCAGACTGCGCTGAACTGCCGGAGTGGCCAGACTGCGCTGAACTGCCGGAGTGGCCAGACTGCCCTGAACTGCCGGAGTGGCCAGTCTGCCCTGAACTGCCGGAGTGGTCAGACTGCCCAGACTGTCCCGAGCTGCCAGACGTCCCCAGTCCAGTCCGGCCCGTCCCTGCTCCCCGCACCAAGCCAGTGGTGCGTGTCCCCAGTCCAGTCCGGCCCGTCCCTGCTCCCCGCACCAAGCCAGTGGTGCGTGTCCCCAGTCCAGTCCGGTCCGTCCCTGCTCCCCGCACCAGGTTAATGGTGCGTGTCCCCAGTCCTGTCCGGCCCATTCCTGCTCCCCGCACCAGGTTAGTGGTGCGTGTCCACAGTCCTGTCCGGCCCATCCCGGTTCCCCGCACCAAGCCAGTGGTGCGTGTCCCCAGTCCAGTCCGGCCCGTCCCTGCTCCCCGCACCAAGCCAGTGGTGCGTGTCCCCAGTCCAGTCCGGCCCGTCCCTGCTCCCCGCACCAGGTTAGTGGTGCGTGTCCACAGTCCTGTCCGGCCCGTCCCTGTTCCCCGCACCAGGCCCACGGCGCGTGTCCACAGTCCGGCACGGCCTGTGTCCGGTCCACCGGTGACCAGTCCTGTTCCGGTCGGCGGCTCCGCTCCGGAGCCTGAGCATGCCGCTCCACCGTGGTCCAGTCCGGGCCAGAGGGGTAGGGCTAGGGTGGAGGCAGGGGGAGAAACACGCCCGGGGCCAGAGCCTCCACCGAGGGTGAGGCGCCCACCCGGGTCCCCCCCCTAATAGACTTTAGGTTGGTGCGCCGGGAGTACGCACCGTTGGAGGGGGGGTACTGTCACGCCCTGACCAGGTGAACTCTTCTATTTTGGTCAGGGTGTGGCATTTCTATAGTTTATTTTCTATGTTTTTGGTATAGCCTTGCTTTGGGGCGTATTTCTATGTTGGGTTCTGTCGATTCCCAATCAGAGACAGCTGTCGCTAGTTGCCTCTGATTGGGGAATCATATTTAAGTTCCTTTTCCCCCCCACGATGTTTGTGGGTTGTTGTCTCTTTGTTTGAGCAAGTAACGTATCGGTATTTTTCTTGAATTTTGTGTACATGTTTAATTCCATGGTGTTGAATAAACATGTGTTCGCTCCCAGCTGCGTTTTGGTCCGCTTCCTCGTCACCAGACGCCGAACGTTACAGGACCACACAGCATATCATCACGATGGTTATTGTAAGAGACATATGTAAAATCAAATTTATAGAAGATTTTGGTTGATTTGTTATTGAATAGAAATCTATGGAAACTATTTATGGTTTATGTTTGTATAGAAATTGCCTTTTTATTGCTATTGTGACACCTGGTGGACACCATTTGGGTTTACCTGTAGGACCGCATTTAATGAGTTATGGGTAAAGATGGTGTTCGAGATACTTTTGGTTATGTAGTGTATGTGGACACGTGCTCGTAGAACATCTCATTCCAAAATCATGGGCATGAATATGGAGTTGGTTCCCCCTTTGCTGCTTTAACAGCCTCCACTCTTCTGGGAAGGCTTTCCGCTAGATGTTGGAACATTGCTGCGGGGACTTGCTTCCATTCAGCCGCAAGAGCATTAGCGAGGTCGGGCATTGATGTTGGGCGATTAGGCCTGGCTCGCTGTCGGCGTTCTAATTCTTCCCAAAGGTGTTCGGTGGGGTTGAGGTCAGGGTTCTCCAGTCAGGCCAGTTCTCCAGGCAGGCCAGTCAAGTTCTCGACAAAGCATTTTTGTACTATGGACCTCGCTTTGTGCACGGGGGCATTGTCATGCTGAAACAGGAAAGGGCGTTCCCCAAACTGTTGCCACAAAGTTGGAAGCACAGAATCATCTAGAATGTCATTGTATGCTGTAGCGTTTAGATTTCCCTTCACTGGAACTAAGGGGCCTAGCCCGAACTATGAAAAGCAGCCCCAGACCATTATTCCTCCTCCACCTAACTTTACAGTTGGCATTATGCATTCGGGGAGGTAGCGTTCTCCTGGCATCCGCCAAATCCAGATTTGTCTGTCGGCCTGCCAGACGGTAAAGCTTGATTCATCACTCCAGAGAACGCGTTTCCACTGCTTCAGAGTCCAATGGCAGCGAGCTTTACACCACTCTAGCCAACGCTTGGCATTTCACATGGAGATCTTAGGCTTGTGTGTGGCTGCTCGGCCATGGGAACCCATTTCATGAAGCTCCCAACGAACAGTTCTTGTGCTGACGTTGCTTCTAAAGGCAGTTTGGAACTCAGTAATGAGTGTTGCAACCGAGGACAAATTATTTTTACTCACTGCGCACTTTAGCACTCAGCGGTCCTGTTCTGTGAGCTTGTGTGGCCTACCACTTCGCGGCTGAGCGTTGTCCTAGATGTTTCCACTACATAATAGCAGCATTTACAGTTGACCGGGGAAGCTCTAGCAGGGCAGAAATTTGATGAACTGACTTGATGGAAAGGTGGCATTCTATGACGGTGCCACATTGAAAGTCACTGAGCAGTACGGCCATTTTACTGCCAATGTTTGTCTATGGAGATTACATGGCTGTGTGCTTGATTTTATACACCTGTCAGCAACGTGTATGGCTGAAATAGCCTAATCCACTAATTTGAAGGTTTGTTCACATACCTTTGTATATATAGTGTAATTGGAATAGGTGTAAGAAGTGGTGTATTCATTACGCTGATTCTGTTGCAAAACATTTCATCTGTTGCACAATATTTTGCAACAGAATCGGCGTAATGAATACAACCCTGTATAGAAGACAAACAGTTCTCAACCATGTAAATCATTCATATGTGTTTTATTTCAACCCTTTTTAACCTTTGTGTATTTTCCTTTATTTACATTATTACTATCTTGGAACCTGTTAGAACACCTGGACTATATTCAAGCATTAATGCCAAATTGGGTGTGGTATATGGCGAATATACCATGGCTAAGGGCTGTTCTTACGCACGAAACAACGCGGAGTGCCTGGATACAGCCCTTAGCCATGGTATATTGGCCATATTTGACAACCTCCTGAGGTTCCTTATTGCTATTATAAACTGCTCACCAACATAATTGGAAGAGTAAAAATACATGTTTTGTCATACTCATGGTATACGGTCTGATATACCACGGCTTTCAGCCAATCAGCATTCAGGGCTCGACCCACCCAGTTTATAATGTTTGCTTTTCCATTTATCAACCTGAAGTTGTGTGACAACCCAGACAATTCTTTGTGAGTAATACATATAATTTAACTGCAACAAATCTCATGTCTCTCAATGGGGAAACATGTTGGAACTAACCCTGTAAAGGCATCTATAGAAGTGGCGTAGTTAAAATGTTTGACAATTGTTTAAAGCTATAATATTTGAGCATAAAGGCATTTCCACTGCCATTTCTTGCATAATACATTTTACAGACACAAAAAGATCCTACCAATGTCTGTCAACATTTATCAAATTGTACCGGCATTTCCTTTTAGTGATGAAGTCACTAGTGATGAAGTCACTTTCTTCCACTTTGAGCCATGACATTTTGACATACATATCAGTAATGTTAGCTCTCCGTGTACTTTTAAGGGCCAGCCATGCTGCCCTGGTCTGAGCCAATTGTAATTTTCCTAAGTCCCTCTTTGTGGCACCTGACCACACTACAGAACAGTAGTCCAGGTGTGTCAAAACTAGGGCCTGTAGGACCTGCCTTGTTGATAGTGTTGTTAAGAAGGCACAGCAGAGCTTTATTATGGACAGACTTTTCCCCATCTTAGTTACTGTTGTATCAATATATTTTGACCATGACAGTTTACAATCCAGGGTTACTCCAAGCAGTTTAGTCACCTCAACTTGCTCAATTTCCACATTCATTGCAAGATTTAGTTGAAGTTTAGGGTTTAGTGAATGATTTGTCACAAATACAGTGCTTTTAGTTTTAGAAATATCTAGGACTAACTTATTCCTTGCCACCCATTCTGAAACTAACTCCTGCACTTTGTAAAGTGTTGCAGTAATTGCAGTCGCTGTAGTAGCTGACGTGTATAGTGTTGAGTTATCCGCATACATAGACACACTGGCTTTACTCAAAGCTCGACTCCGGGATGCTGGCCTTCTAGGCAGAGTTCCTCTGTCCACTGTCAGTGTTCTTTTGCCCAACTTAATCTTTTCTTTTTATTGGCCAGTATGAGATATGGCTTTTTCTTTGCAACTCTGCCTAGGACAGCATCCCGGAGTCGACTCTTCACTGTTGTCGTTGAGACTGGTGTTTTGCGGGTACTATTTAATGAAGCTGCCAGCTGAGGACTTGTGAGGTGTCTGTTTCTCAAACTAGACAGCCTAATGTACTTGTCCTCTTGCTCAGTTGTGCACCAGGGCCTCCCACTCATTTTTCTATTCTGGTTAGAGGCAGTTTGCGCTGTTCTGTGAAGGGAGTAGTACACAGCGTTGTACGAGATCTTCAGTTTCTTGGCATTTTCTCGTATGGAATAGCCTTCATTTCTCAGAACAAGAATATACTGACAAGTTTTAGAAAAAAGGTCTTTGTTTCTGCCAATTTTGAGCCTGTAATCGAACCCAAAAATGCTGAGACTCCAGATAACCAACTAGTCTAAAGAAGGCCAGTTTTATTGATTCTTTAATCAGCACTACCGTTTTCAGCTTTGAATAGCTAACACAACGTGCCATTGGAACACTGGGGGGATAGTTGCTGATAATGGGCCTCTGTACGCCTATGTAGATATTCTATATAAAATCTGCCGTTTCCAGCTACAATAGTCGTTCCAACATTAACTATGTCTACACTGTATTTCTGATCAATTTTATGTTATTTTAATGGACCAAAAATGAGCTTTTCTTTCAAAAACAAGGACATTTCTAAGTGACCCCAAACTTTTGAATGGTAGTGTATATTTTTCAATTGTGCCGTGATTTTTTTACATACATTTTTTTGTAACAGTATTTTTATTGGAGTTTCACAATTTTCACCCATATTAAGAGATACAAAGACAAGGCAAAAAAAAACAGCACTCACTTACACATATCCGTATGTATGCACGCACGTACACACACACCATTTTCCTCTCCCCGCTTGTCTCACCCCATCCCCCTCGTTGCGTCTCTCAATACATACATTTTAAACAAACATAAACAGAAAAAAATAATAACAATAAAATTAAAATAAAAACATAATAAATAAATAAAATAAAATAAAAAGCTCAGTTTAAACCAAGAAGTTGAGCTCCCCACATGGACCGTACAGTGTAATTCTGAAATACATAGATCACCATTCTAAGAGAATCCTTGCAGCATAATAGCTGATACTTCAGGTTCTAGGTAATTTAGGTAAGGTTCCCATACTTTGTAGAACTTAGAATGCAATGTACATGTCAAATATTCCAGCGGCACCCATTCAAATAGTATCTTATGCCAATCTTTAATAGAGGGAACCTTATCACTAATCCACTGTAAAAGTATGTTTTTCCTCGCTGCTAAGGTGAGGATGTTGTAAAGCCTCCTCTTACCCACAGAAGTTACATGCCTACTAGGGAGACCTAACAGTAGAGAAACTGGGTCCAATTCTAGATCGACCCCTAGGATCTTTTCAATTTCTTGCAGAACACCAGACCAATATCTTTGCATTTTGGTACATGACCATAAACAATGTGTTAGGGTGCCTGTATCAGTTTTACATTTTTGAGACACTGAGGAGAGGAGGAAGAGGGGCTAAATGCATGTCTGCGATTTGGGGATATATGCAATCTGTGTATTATTCTTAATTGAATTGCTCTAG
Organism: Salmo trutta; assembly: GCF_901001165.1. Lineage (NCBI taxonomy): Eukaryota > Metazoa > Chordata > Actinopteri > Salmoniformes > Salmonidae > Salmo > Salmo trutta. The sequence goes on from NC_042971.1 coordinate 20,769,693, forward strand.
TACGATTACATATAGATATTGTTTTTGCATATTTCCAAATGTCCTCCCACATCTCTTCGTCAATGGTAACAGACAGTTCTTTCTCCCACACTTGTTTCACCCTCTGTGTGTCGACAGCGGAAAAGGACCTTAAAGCATCATAAAACAGACTTACAGACATTTTCCTTTGTGGGGAAAAAAGCATTCTTTCAATGACAGACATATCAGGGTTGCCAATTAAGGTGGTGCTCTTCAGAATATAATGTCTTACTTGTAGGAAACGGAAAAAGTCCTGCTTTGGGAGTTGATATTTCTCGACCATCTGCTCAAATGACAATAAAATCTTATCCGCAAATAAGTCATTTAGTCTGCGTATGCCCTTATTAAGCCAAACGTTAAAGCCAGCATCCAGCAATCCTGGGACAAAATCTGGGTTGTTAAGAATTGGGGTAAGAGCAGAGGTTAGTTTGGACCTTCCCAGGAAACGTTGAACTGACCTCCATACTTTGAGTGTGTTAAGTGTAATGGGGTTGTTACAGTGATCTTTTACAGACTTGAAACTTGTGAAAAACAAAAGGTCCTGTAAAGGGTATTTTGAAAGAGAAGTCTCAATGTCTAACCAAATAGAGGAGTCATCGTTTGTGATCCAGTCTGAAATATAACATAGGTGGGCACACCACTGATAGAACCTGATATTGGGCAGATCCAAGCCACCCATAGAACTTGGCAGCTGCAATATTGCCATCTTAAGTCTTGCCATGCGTTTACTCCATATAAAGGAACTTAGCCATCCATTTACATCCTTTATTACCTTATTGGAGAGTAATACTGGGATCATTTGGATTGGGTAAAGTAGCCTAGGTAAAATGTTCATTTTCAAGAGGGATATTCTACCCAACCATGAAATCGGAAGAGAGTTCCAGCGCTCCAGATCCTGTCTTACTGTGTCAAACAAGGGAACAAATTTGGCTTTGTACATTTGTTGGAATTTAGGAGTTACAAATATACCCAGATACGTAAAACCTGAGGGAGACCATTTAAAAGGGAAGGGGGGAGAAGTATTAGGTACAGAGTGAAGGTTACCAAGTGGCATAGCCTCTGATTTAGTTAGGTTAATCTTGTAGCCTGAGAATTCGCTGAATAACTCAATAATATTACTAAGAGATGTGATTGAAGTCTCGGGATTAGAAATGAATATCAGGACATCATCAGCATACAAGCTTATTTTATGGTGAACATCACCAATGAGCAGCCCCTGTATAGCAGGCGTTACCCTGATGGCCTCGGCCAGTGGTTCCATAACAAGTGCAAATAGGAGGGGGGACAAAGGACAGCCCTGTCTGGTACCTCTGTGTATAGAGAAGCTATTTGACCGTAGTCCATTAGTAAGGACAGCAGCCTGAGGATCATCATATAAAACTTTCACCCATTTTATAAAGTTGTCCCCAGACCAAATTTATTTAGAGCAAAGAATAGGTAAGACCACTCCACACGATCAAATGCTTTCTCAGCATCTAGGGAGAGCACAAGACCATCCATAGCACTTCGTTGGTAGACTTCAATTACATTAAGGAGCCGTCTGACATTGTTACATGACCTACGTCCCTTAATGAAGCCAGTTTGGTCTCCTTTCACAATTAGTGGCAGTGAGTTCTCTAATCTTGTGGCTAGAATTTTAGAAAGCAATTTTCTATCCACATTCAGAAGGGAAATTGGTCTGTACGAGGAACAAGACTCCGGACATTTTCCCTTTTTGAGAATAAGTGAAATGTTGGCTTCTCGCAGCGTTTGGGGTAGCTGGTCATTTGAAAATGAGTGGTTAAACATATCACGCAATGGCTCAAGGATCAGGCCATGGAACTCTTTATAGAACTCACTACAAAACCCGTCCGGTCCTGGGGCCTTACCATTTTGCAGATTCTTAATTGTGGACATTATCTCTTCCTCAGTAATAGGGGCATTAAGGAGAGACTTCTGTTCTTCGGAGATAGTAGGGAGCTCAATCTTAGAAAATAAGTTCTCCATTAACTTGGGTGCGTCACTTGGCAGTTCTGAGGTGTAAAGATTTGCATAAAATTTCTTAAATGAGTCATTTATCAATTTATTTTCATATAAATGATTGCCATCAGAATCAGTAATAGCCGCAATTGACTGTGAGTCAGCTCTCTTTTTAGTTAGGTACGCCAAGTACTTTCCTGGCTTATCGCCATGTTCATATAGCTTTTGCTTGACAAATCTCATTTTCTTTTCAGCGTCCTGTGTTAGGAGGGAGTCCAGCGTTGATCTAATGACTGATATTTCCTTTAATAGGGCAGGAGTGGGAGTTTTAATGTAGTCCTTCTCTTTAGTACCTAATTCACCCTCTAGTGTTTTTTGCTTTTCCCGCTTTTTCCGCCTCTTAGTGGCTGCATATGACATAATCAAACCCCTGGCGTATGCCTTACAGGTTTCCCAAAGGAGTGAGGGGTTATCTGTTGATTGAGAGTTAACAGAGAAAATAAATATTCATTATGGAAATGCTCTGCCCTTGTAAACTACCATTAATTATAACAAAGCGACCCAATTTATCTTTCACACACTTCAAGACCTTAAGTGGTAGGTTATTTTTCACAAGAATTGCTACACCTCTACTTCTGGATGTAAATGATGAGAAAAACACTTGACCAAACCCCCCTTGTTGTAATTTCAGATGCTCCTTATCATTCAAATGAGTTTCTTGTAACAGGGCAATATCAATATTTTATTTTTTCAAAAAGGATAGTACCTTCTTCCTTTTAATGGGGTTATGGCTCCCTCTAATGTTCCATGTACATACACGTAGTCTGTTACCTGCCATTGCGCTTTGACCATTCAATATCCAGACTGAATCCTACTGTAAAAATGGAGTGGTACCTTTTTCCATGTGTTGAACTCTCCTCTATCTCACTGAGCGTAAACAAACGATATGAACCCTGAACTCGAACTATACTAAACCCAAAAATTAAACATGTAAAGATCCAAAAGGGGGTTTTCCCACTAGCTAACATGCAGGGGATTTCAACTTTCCAATGTAGACTCTTAAGTCCGCATTGCCACTCAATAGCCTCATCCTTTATATATGTGGAAATTAAAATCAATAGAAGAAGATTGAGGCTCTTCCACCTAAAACCAAGCCTGGGCACCAATATAGGTTCACACATATCTCAGTCTGAGCTACGGCGGCAGTTACTTTAGCAAGAAAAATAATACCGATACGAATATTACTGAACAGGAGCACATGAGAACTTACACCACTGTTTCATGATCAGATTCAAAATAAAATAAGACGTTATCCAATGCTGCGGAGGTGCAGCTTAAGGTTATTTACCCGAGAGAGTCAATAAACGCAGCAGCCTCTTCAGATGTGTAGAGTTTTTTTAGGCGATCCGTTGACCATAATCTTCAATGTGGCCGGGTACAGCAGTGCGTAGTCGATCTTCATTCTCTTGAGTCGAGCCTTCACCTCATCAAACGCTTTGCGCCTTCGTACAACCGCTGTGGAATAATCATTGAAGAATGAGACCTTTGGACCTTTACGTTGACTACCGTCAGAACCGATGTTTCTAGCCGCATCCATGACGCGCTGCTTGTCGGTAAAGTTGTGGAACTTTATAACCACTGGTCGTGGGCGCTGATTGGGACCGGGTATCGGTGCTTGAGAGCGATGTGCTCTGTCTAGCTTCACACGACCAGCCTTAGTGTCCATTTGTAGGTAGCCAGGGATCCATTCCTCCCAAAATTTTACTGAATGTGTCCCTTCAGAATTTTCCGGGAGTCCCACAACACGGATATTGCATCTGCGTCCTCGATTATCCAAGTCGTCAATGTGCTCCGCCATTTCGCGCACCTGCTTCTCAAGTGCTTTTATCTTAGTGTCCATGGATGTAGTTGAAGTTTCCACAGTAGCAATTCTTCCTTCCGCCTCATCAACACGTTTGACAACCCTCTGTAGTTCAGCTGAATGGCCTGCTATTGCTTCCAGGACCGTTCTTATCTTAACATCGATCACTTTAGTAATGTTATCTGTCATCCTTTGAATCACCAGGTCCATTGTGCCTGGATCCGCAATGTTGTTAGATTCGCTAACGTTAGCTAGCTCCTCCTGCACATCTACAGGGATGGCGGTTTTGGTCGACTTCTTAGTAGCTCTGTTGGGCATGTTGTCGGAGATTTTTGAGAAATAGTCGCCAAGACTCATTGTAGGGAACTTATTTAGCCAATTCTACCACTTTTTCAAGCTAGGAGATTAATGTAAGAATATAAATTTACAAACACCGCGTGAGCTCGCTGAAACACCGTGTTCTCTCTACGGCGCCATTTTGTTCCCCCCTTTACATACATTTTTAACCTTTCTAATCATATAGTGTCCACAGATTGTGAGCTAAAGATGAAAACCTTTCCTACGAGTATTATTTATGGACTGACTATGGCTTTCCAAATCGCCCAACACTGCTGTTTGTAAGGTTAATTTTAAGTGAATGTTGTGATTTTTTTTAACCATTCCTGAACTGGTGACCAGAAACAAGCTACATAGGGGCAATACCAGAATAAATGATCTAGGGATTCTTAGGGATGCACGATATATCGGTAAGCATATCGGAATCGGCCGACAAAAATGCCAACATCGGCATGGGCCCAATATCTAGTTTAACGCTGATGTGCAAAACCCATGTCAAAGCTGACATTCATACCTATATAATGTAGGTAGATGACGTAGTGACGCCACAAAAAATACAGTGCTACACGTGCAACACAGCATTCTTAACCTAGCCCACAATGTCTGCTGTGTGGATCTATTTTGAAGTTTCTAAGGAAGATAACAAAAAGGCCATGCAACGTTTGTGCTGCTATTATTTCCGGAGGAGGGGAGAAAGTGAAATCGTTTAATACCACAAATCTAATTACTCATTTGAAAGTGCATCATCCCCAGACGTTCAGCGACCACTTAGAACAAAAGCAGAGAAAAACTAGGCGCTCTGTTCCAACAACTAAACAAGTTCAAGTCAAGCAGTCATTTGAAAGGGTAAAAGAAATTCTGCGAGACAACAGTGACACTGCGCACCGAGGAAGAGAGGCCATGGACAGACAGAACTGAAACTTCACTGCTTGACATGTATGATGAAATCCTGGTTGAGAATGAAATGACTGAACAAATTAACAACGAAACAGCACAGCAAGTAAGTGAAAGAAGTAGGTTTTGATTGTTATACTGGTAATGGGGGCATACGAAAATGCCAACAAAATAACTTTTGTTTGTGTGTGTGTGTGTGTGTGTGTGTGTGTGTGTGTGTGTGTGTGTGTGTGTGTGTGTGTGTGTGTGTGTGTACTAAAATGCTTAAAAGGCCGCTCAAATGTTAAATATTGGTTTTTGGCAAGGAAAATATCGTATATCGGTATCGGCTAAAAATGTAATATCGGTGCATCCCTAGTAATTCTGTCTCTTCGCAGCAAAATCTACAGAGCTGAGATTGTTATATGCCCCATATATATAGCATTCTGTTGGTGGCAATAATTTTCCATAATAATTTAAAACTTCTTCAGGCTAGGGTTTTTTTTCCTCCACTTCCTGTCTGACTGACGTACCCATAGTAAACTGCCTGTTACTCAGGCCCAGAAGCCAGGATATGAATAGAATTGGTACCCATGGATAGAAAACACTTTGACGTTTGTAGAAATGTTAAAATAATGTATGAGACTATAACACAATTGATATGATAGGAGAAAATCCAAAGAAAAAACAGCCAGAATTTTCTTTTTTTGAGAGCCCATGCTCTTCCAATGGAAGGTGTAGGGTCATATCCAAATCCAGCTCCCAGATTACAATTCCTATGGCTTCCACTAGATGTCAATAGTCTTTGTTCAATGTTTCAGGCTTGTTTCTTCCCAAACGAGGAAGAATTTTGAGTTTTAGTACTGGGAGTCAGAGTTGGAAATCAGTCTGTGCGTGCAACGAAGACGACGCTCACCTGCGAATTTGACTTTTCTATTAAACATTCTTTCCGTATGAAATATAATTTAATTACATGTTAGAGTACCTGAGGATTGAATATACACATTTTGACTATACACATAGTCATGAATGAGTGGAATGAGTGGATTACTCAAATCGATTGCACCAACTAAACAGACATTTTGGGATATAAAGAAGGATTTTATCTAACAAAATGTCCATGCATGTTGTAGCTGGGACCCTTTGGATGACAAATCAGAGGAATATTTTCAAAAAAGTAAGTGAATATTTAATAGCTATTTGTGATTTTATGAAGCCTGTGCTGGTTGAAAGATATTTTGATGTGGGGTGCCGTCCTCAAACAATCGCATGGCATGCTTTCGCTGTAAAGCCTATTGTAAATTGGACAATTCAGTTAGATGAACAAGACTAAGCTTTTAACCGATATAAGACACTTGTATGGACCTAAATGTTTAATATCCCACATTTTTATGATTATTTATTTGAATAGCGCGCCCTCCAATTTCACCGGAAGTTGTCGACAGGTGTTCCGCTGGTGGGACGCCTAGTCCTAAATTGAAAGCTCTAAATATTGAATGAAGTGTTATTTTTTTGTACCAGTTCATAAACCATGTGCCATGGAATCGGTACATCAAAAATCTCTTCGCATTTATTTTGCAAACTCTATGGCGCAGCAACATTTTTGTCCTCAAATGAAACTGGCATATTTTTCTATTTATGCCAATTTCTGTCATCCAATTACTATCGTTAATATATGGCAGGCAAGCAATTTCCCTACCTTCTCCCTTTTCCACTTGCCTCCATTTTTGTGGTAATGCTGCAATCAGTTGGTTGTAATTTTGGATTGAGCAGATTTTCCCATATATTTTTGATAGCTGCAGATGTGACTTAACTCCACCATTTCTATTCATAATATCATTAATAAATGTAATTTTAAAAAATCCATAAAGAATGTTTTTTACTAATCGGTATATTTGAGTTGAACCATAACATTTTCTGCAGGATAAAACCGAAATCGTAACCAGTTTTGTGTTGCTTGTTTAAGAAAGGGCGATACTTTAAACAAAATTTCACTTTCAATTAGTCGGAAATGAGAAGTTGTAATCTGTATAAAGGCAAAAAGGCAATTTTTTAACAAAGGATAAGCCTTTCTTATTAATGAGTATAACATGTATGACTGAAGCTTTTAGTGAGAGTTTCAAAGGTTTAATATTTAACAATTTTATTCCCCCCAAACGTATATTTATTATATAACTAGGCACGTTTAATTTTGTCTGGCTTAGCATTCCAAATACAATTAAATATTTTTTGCTCATATGATTTAAACGAGTCGTCTGGAGTAGGCAGCACCATTAGTAAGTGAGTAAATTGTGATAGGAACAAAGAGTTAATCAATGTGATTTTTTTCATAAATGAACAAGTGAACAAACCTCTCCATGGTTGCAGAATCTTATCTATTTTTGCAAACGTTCTATTGAAATGTCTCTTTGTTTTCTAGTCCAACAGGAGTGCATCCCTCAGATCATCCGGTGCATGGACATCCTTTGCCAGAATGATACGAGCACAAGCGTCCAGTTATCGAGACTACAGCAGATCGAGCCGGTGGACGGACAGGTCAGTAACTCATCAAATATGATACAATATTGTGTAAAACATTGAATTTGTAGATGGATCAACATTTTTACTTTATTTCCCCTTTTCCCCATTGTTTAGACATGATGCATCAATTAGACAAAATGCATCATGCAGGGATGATTTCTGTGCTTTGAAAGTTACATATTTTGAAAATCTAATTGCTGACAAGCAAAACATTTTGGGACTATGTCAGCAATGGACTAATGAAATAAAAACCAAAAGATTGTTTTGGGTTGGAATTTTCCATTAACCACATTACTTTAGCTGGCTGCTTTGAGTGAAACTTTTATGTAATATAACCTATTCTGGGAACCTAGTGTGTGTGTATGAACAATGTGAAATATTTTCAGACCATTGGCTTCCCTGAAAAAAGGTACTGGCAGGAGGAGCAATATGAGTCTGTCAGAGGTCATCACGCTGGATGGGAATGGTGATGAAGAAGCAGGTGTCCCTTCCAGTGATCTGGAGCGAACCCTGGACCTAGTGCCAGTAAGGATGGTCTTTACTGAGGCGGTAAGACCCCCCCTCCTTAATATAGGAATCCTTCGACTTCACTGCCTCTTCGATGGTAAGGTCCATTGCACAATAGGGACACTTGGCCTCCACAACTGCTGTGGTGCCACACCGGACCATCCGATGAGGCACCCAAGATCCCAGACCTTGAGACCCAAAGCCCTGACTCCTGCACATTCATCCCTGTAGTCATTTTGAATGCCTTGATGGCCTCCTCTTTGTTATCTGTGCCCCACTTAACAGACAACACCCCATCCAACGACAGTGATCTGAGGACACTTTTTAGCAGCAACAGAGTAACGCACTCAGCCCTAACCACTGCTCCATAATTGCTGGCCGTCATCCTCCCTCACCTCATGGTGTGCCAGTTGGGGTTGCTGCACTGTCCAAATGTTGCCTGCCGTATAGCCTCCTGCTGCTCCACCGATGGGGGCATGCCAGCCAGGATGCCTGCATGCCCCAAGTCCCCTTGTTTTTTTTTTAACAATGTCCGGCACAGACTGTGGCGAAATCCTGCACGGAGCCTTCACCTTGCGCTGCCACTTTAAGAGCGCATCAGCAGTCAGAAAGCAGGAGATAAAGATAGCTCTTCCAGCTCTCTGGGAGGGAGCTCTCGGTTGGTGCGGCAGTTTGATCAGGGTGTGCAATGTTGGAAATATCAGAGTTTCCTAGTTCCTACTTGCACTTGAATGCGGCATACGACTTTGTGTCTGTGGTAACTAGTGATAACCGTGACACAGATCTCAATGACTGGAGAGAACACACAAATCTTCAAAAAACAGTGTCAAAAGTCTGTAAGCACAGAATACAGATCCACAACCAATTTTGATGCACAAATGCACATAGCACAGATGTAAATGTTAGGAATTTCTGAATATTTGCTCACAAATCATTTAACATTTGTTCAAATTGTACTTTGTACTATTCTGGTTTTATTTGTGAAATATTTTTAAATATTCCGGGTTTATGGTTTTATTTAGGAAATAGTTGTATATATTCACAGATCCTAGATTTATTTGTGAGTTATGTTTAATATATGCACGGATCATGGTAGACATATTTATAGAATATGGAAACAAATCTCACCCCATTCCTCACTAGTTAACACAGCCACAAAGTCATAAACACTGTCTATTTATATGCATCTTCTTAAAATATTATTTTAAACCTAACCATAATCTTAACCACACTGCTAACCTTATGCCTAACCCTAACCTTAAATTATACTTAAAAAGCGAATTTTTGTTTTCATGCAGTTGTACTATAGCCAATTTTGACTTTGTGGCTGTGCTATCCAGTGGAAACCTCAGGAACGCCTCACCGGCCATATACAGTCATTGGCCAGAGTCGATATGCACGTTTATATGTCGCGTTAATGTGCTAGTCGGAAATTAGAAAACTCTGAAATGTCCGACTTGCTAATTGGTTGTATTTATACACGGGCCGCGTTCAACGAATAATCAAGTCGGACATTTCCGACTAGGATGTGAACGTGGCAATAAACCAGGGTTTCTCGGGGAGGTCGTACATTACCGAGACTTTTCGCGGCATAGTATCCAAGACTATCGATGATTGGTTGTGGTGGTATGGCGTAAAGCGTTTTCTGGTGGCGCTGTGGTATAAAAACCCTTCCGACTACTTGAATAGTCTCATTTGTTCAATGTTCAGAATCGTTCTTTTGTGGCCGAAGGCCAACATAATCTTTCGACGGGACGTTTGTAACTGCAGTAATGAAGGTACATTTGAAATGCCGAGTCATGTTAATTGTATTAATGCATGTTGTGCATTCACAATGTTTAGAAACAATTCTAGGTTCCAATGATGAGTTGTGATCATTTGCTTCCCTGCATCGCGGTTTACAGTATTGCAGATAGCGTGCTACCGGGCTAACGTTTACAAAAAATAACTAACGTTACCTAGTAAGATGCCTAACTACAAGGTAACTAGCTAGTATGGTTAGTAACTACGTTTTGGACATAGCTTGGCTATCGGCTAGTATAATTAGGCCAGACTCCTTCTCAGAGTTTGTAACTAACGTTATGGCTTGCTAACTAATACAAATGTATTTGGAAAATGCGCCGTATACAACAGGTGAAGAACACTTCATTTAAAAAACGATTTAAGAACTATTTGTTAAACATATTTCCTTTTTCACAAACAAGCATTTTCTGTTTCCCCAAGTAGGCATTTAAAAAAAAATACCAGTAACCTTAACACTTAGTGTGATTTGACCCTATTGGTCAAAATGATCATTAGTCTTTCTCTCCATGTTGAACACAATGTAAGTGTGCTTTCTGCATATGTATTTATTGCTTTCTCCACGAGTGGTGCTGGTTTTACTTGTCGAGGGGGGCAGAGCTGGCGTCTTTTCCGTTTCTTGCCATCACCTGTATCCGCTGGAGCCGATTTATCAGATCTGCTGCTCTCGCATGGAGGAGAAGCTTGGGAAAGCTCCTTTTCACCCAAACATAATTCTAAAAGTGCCACCAGAACCAGTCAAAACAAAATACATCAAAGACACTGTTTTGCACCTGTCCAAATATCTATGCACATGAAAACCTCCGGGTCAAAATGACCCACGACATGTTTGTTTACAAAATCTACACAGACATTCCACAACACATTAGTGTCCATATTTTGAAGTTAGGTTCATGACCCTAACTGAGGAAAAGCCATTTCGTTTCTTGGAGAAAAGGGGTTCATTAGTATTTTAGGCAACTCAAATGTGGAAATAGGTCAAATTGACCTGCAACATAATTGGAGGGTTAACGGGCCCAAAGCATGGCTGGCTAACTAATAATGCCATGTGCGTTGTTACTTATGAAGTTGACAATATTCAGTGGGTGAATTCCTTGCATGTGACATGTTTATAGGACAGTCTGGTTTGCTTCCATCTCTGAAAGATTAGTGGTGACAATGAGGCCCGAAACATCCTAACCTGAAGTTAGTGAAATGCAGGCTGTTATTCATCTGATGTGTAGTTGTGGTATTCTAGGACTAAGTATTTTAACCTAGTTAACTAATAGCTAGATTTAGTGTTTGCAAATGTAGGAACTAGGTAATTAACTTCATTACTGAAATCACATTCTTTCAAATGTAATGTTAGATGCCCATAGCTCTGTCAACCCATCCATTTATTTGATGTATGGATTTTACTTGTTCCCTTAGCTCTGTCCCAAATCAACATGACTATCGTTGCAGGAAATGACAGGCCTGCCATCTTGCATTGAGCCAGAAGCTTTGCCATGTAAGACATTTCCTGCCTTGTACATGTCTTTGAGAGCGCAGCGCCAGTCAGGGCCTTGACACCGTGGGCCTTAGTGCTGTAGCAGTGCACATAGCAATCCATTTTCTTGCAACCCACTGCTGTGCTCACCAAGCAGCGGTGTTACTAATGAGACTGGACATCAATCTCGAAATAAATTAATCCAAAGTATTTGCCTTTAATCCAGTGCCTGTCTTTCAGGGAAGAGTTTGATATGATGAAGCCCGTTTCAATCCCAAACTCTTCTGGTACGTAGTTGGAGAACCCCTTAAGCTTGATTTATTTATGGAATTAATGATTGGCTTAAATGTTCAACTGCTCTGAATTGTGATGGAGTTATGCCTCTCTGAACAAACCAGAAACTGAAGCTTTGTAAACCAATGTTCATACAGTTGCAGTCGGAGGTTTACATACACCTTAGCCAATTACATTTAAACTCAGTTTTTCACAATTCATGACATTTAATCAGAGTAAAAAATCCCTGTTTTAGGTCAGTTAGGATCACCACTTTATTTTAAGAGTGTGAAATGTCAGAATAATAGTGGAGAATTATTTATTTAAGCTTTTATTTATTTCATCACATTCCCAGTGGGTTCAGAAGTTTACATACACTCAATTAGTATTTGGTAGCTTTGCCTTTAAATTGTTTAACTTGGGTCAAACATTTCGGGTAGCCTTTCACAAGCTTCCCACAATAAGCTGGGTGAATTCTGGCCCATTCCTCCTGACAGCTGGTGTAACTGAGTCAGGTTTGTAGGCCTCCTTGCTCGCACACGCTTTTTCTGTTCTGCCCACAAATGTTCTATATAATTGAGTTCAGGGCTTTGTGATGGCCACTCCAATACCTTGACTTTGTTCTTAAGCCATTTTGTCACAACTTTGGAAGTATGCTTGGGGTCATTGTCCATTTGGAAGACCCATTTGCGACCAAGCTTTAACTTCCTGACTGATGTCTTGAGATGTTGCTTCAATATATCCACATAATTTTCCGTCCTCATGATGCCATCTGTTTTGTGACATGCACCAGTCCCTCCTGCAGCAAAGCGCCCCACAACATGATGCTGCCACCCCCGTCTTTCACGGTTGGGATGGTGTTCTTCGGCTTGCAAGCATCCCCCTTTTCCCTCCGAACATAACGATGGTCATTATGGCCAAACAGTTATGTTTTTGTTTCATCAGACCAGAGGACATTTGTCCAAAAAAGTACGATCTTTGTCCCCATGTGCAGTTGCAAACTGTAGTTTAGCTTTTTTATGGCGGTTTTGGAGCAGTGGCTTCTTCCTTGCTGAGCAGCCTTTCAGGTTATGTCGATATAGGACTCGTTTTACTGTGGATAGGATATAGATACTTTTGTACCTGTTTCCTCCAGCATCTTCACAAGGTCCTGTGCTGTTCTGGGATTGATTTGCACTTTTCACACTAAAGTACGTTAATCTCTAGGAGACAGAACACGTCTCCTTCCTGAGCGGTATGACGGCTGCGTGGTCCCATGGTGTTTATACTTGTGTACTATTGTTTCTACAGATGAATGTGGTACCTGCAGGCATTTGGAAATTGCTCCCAAGGATGAACCAGACTGGTGGAGGTCTACAATTATTTTTCTGAGGTCTTGGCTGATTTCTTATGATTTTTCCCATGATGTCAAGCAAAGAGGCACTGAGTTTGAAGGAAGACCTTGAAATACATCCACAGGTACACCTCCAATTGACTCAACTGATGTCAATTAGCCTATCAGAAGCTTCTAAAGCCATGACATCATTTTCTGGAATTTCCCAAGCTGTTTAAAGGCACAGTCAACTTAGTGTATGTATGTAAACTTCTGACCCACTGGAATTGTGATACAGTGAAATAATCTGTCTGTAAACAATTGTTGGAAAAATTACTTGTCATGAACAAAGTAGATGTCCTAACCAACTTGCAAGAAACTATAGTTTGTTAACAAGGAATTTGTGGAGTGGTTGAAAAACGAGTTTTAATGACTCCAACCTAAGTGTATGTAAACCTCCGACTTCAACTGTACGTAGTATTAATTTTCCTTTCCATTGATTCCAACAGCTTCGAGGGGCAAAGGTGATTTGACCTGTGTACCTCCTGTTTGTACTGGGCATATGTATGGTCATTGACATGGTGTCATGCCGACTTGGTTAGTACTTGTTTTTCCCAATATTTAAAGCTTGAACCTGTAGCTGTGACACTCACTTCCGTTGGTGATGTTACAAGAGACGTCACTTCAAACAAGCACTTTTTTTTCTTAGACATCATTGCACCAATGATAGAACAGCCGAATGTGCAAAACACTTTATTTTTGATTTTTTAACTGTGATGCAGGATGCTCCTCTGCCCCTTCTCAAACAATTACAAATATGCCTGGTTATGACCAGTGAGCCTGATTCACCGTATGCGGATCTCGGCTTTAATGCATTTAACGCAAAATAACCTTGATGTTCATAGTGAGTATTTTGCCATTTGAAATGCCTAGTTGACTTTTTTGTTCTAATCAAACTCTACATGAGTGCTCCATATTTTAAACCTTTCTATGCCATACTGAGGCCTATCCCGACAGACTCCTAACTGTGGGCCCTAGTCGTTGGAAATGCCTCACAGCACAAGTCTGTGGTTTCGCTTTACCCTCATGGCTACTGCCATTAGCCCTGTGGGATATTACTGCAGTACAAATACTCATAATTGCAGCTCTACTATGAACTAAGGCCACATGTTTCTAATGGCTTTTCTCATCTGTCTGGTGTAGGTCTACCAATTGGCCACCAGATGGCTCTCAACTCCAGATGCCCTTTTGGTGAGTATGAACCCTGATCAGTGTTGATTTCGTTGCGTGAAATCATCTTCTGTTTGTGGGTATATGGGGAGGAATTGACTATGGTCACAGCACTGCATGGTATCTGCAGCCAGTCGTGACTCTAGTTAGTGTTCATTAATCAGTGCAAGAGCAACCTGGGCATATGACATTGTTGGTCTCCATGCCTCTTGTGTGGAGTTCTGGTATATCTGTCGACACATTTCACTTCCCAGCGAGTTTATATCATTGAACTTCCTGTATGCAAATTCAGTCTTGTGTTCTCTTGACAGGACCTTCATGTCAAACGTGCCAAGGGGTCTGAAGGTAATGATTGAAAGTGAGTACTTGTGTTGAGTCTCTTGAAAGCTAGCCAAGGGCCCACTGAGTTGCACTGTATGGTATCTGCAGCCAGCCCTCACCACAGGCTGTTCTGTTCATAACACAGTGCGAGAGTGACTCTGCATCTGGCATCGTTAGGCTCCTGGCTGGTCTGTGCCTGGAGCCCTGGTATTTGTGCTGATACAAACCCATTCTCTCTACGAGCCTACTGTGGGCTGGCTGGCATCCATGGAATGCGAGGCCTCTGGTGGTGCAGTGTCAGAATTCCCCGGCATACCCAACACCAGGCCTGAGCGGCATGCCATGGGCTGCCACAGGGCAAGAACATCTCAGCACTGCGACCAGGCCCAATTACAAAATCTCAAGCCCTCTGACATTTGTCTCCTTTTAGTTGAATCTAAATGTTTTGCTAGTGATGGGCTGCTGACATTATGATTCCCCAATTAAAGCCAAGACAGTCAATGTATCCAAGTAATGCTTGGGGAATTTATACTGAAAAATATAAATGTACCATGTAAAGTGTTGGTTTCATGAGCTGAAATAAAAATCCCTGGCATTTTCTATACACAGAAAGCTCATTTCTCATTTTGTGCACATTTGTTTACATCCTTGTTAATGGTCTTTTCTCCTTAGCCAAGATAATGCATCCACTTGACAGGTGTGGCATATCAAGAAGCTGATTAAACGGTGTAAGCATTACACAGGTGCACCTTGTGCTGGGGACATTAAAAGACCACTCTCAAATGTGCAGTTTTGTCACAATGTCAGATGTCTCATTTGGTGAAATGGTCAAATGTTAACAAAATACACTAGACAGTGCGGAATATTTTTTGGTGGCAAAATGTATTATTTGAGATATTAGGTGGGAATTTAATGCCAAATATAGATATAATAATCTGAGTAGCACAATGACATGTTGCCCTCCCACTTCAACTCACTGGGAAAGCATGCATTTTATTAGGCTACAGATTAAATTAGGAGTACTGCATTGTTGGGATTAGTACTTGAAAGAAGGGCATTTTGCTGTACTTGTGCATGTGACATTAAAACTTGAAGTAATGAACTTCACAGGGTGGTTAAAGTGCAAGGTGATGAGCTTGATGCGCCTTCCCAAAAATATTCTTATTTTCATGACATGCTCATTGATGCTTGGCTTTTTGTCCATAATCTCATGTAGGCTGTATGTGCGCTCTAGCCAACAGCGCTATCGGTGTGCTGGCACACTCGATATATAAACAAATTGTTTTTGTGAGATCCAGCTGAGTTGCAAATGTGATGGAAACCCATTTAACTAAAAAGGTATTTTTCTGTGTATTAAGTCATCATGCATAGCCATATCTGCAATATTCAGAAAACAGTTCTGTAGGAATGAGGTTTATGCAGTAGGCCTAATTATCACAGCAGATTGGCTATATGCCTGCCTGCCAATATTCTTCTCGGACCATATATTTCAAAATTAGATCAGTTGGTGTAGCACTTGCGAAGCACAGCTGAGCATAAATTGAGCGTATTTGCTTTATTTTACTGAACTGATGGCACCTGCATTTGATGGTCATGGTGCTTTCTCTTGAAAGATGCCAGAGTTTCTGAGTTTAATGGCCGTTCAAAAGGATTTTCCCCCAGTTGTCTTAACTTCCTGAGCATTCAAGAGTTCCCAGTTTTGAACATGTCATTAGTCTCAGGAGGGAGCAGCAGATGGTTCAAAATGGGAACACTTTTTGCCTACCCGGTTGGCGGGGCTTCTGAATCAAGTGCACCAACAGCGCAACACAAATTATTAAAACAGTGCAAGCCTTTAGCGTTGGCTTTTCTACATAAATGTTTGGCGATCGACTAGGAATGCCTTGAAGATTGACCGATTGGTGACCACTGATGTATGTGATAATGCAGAGTGAGTGTTTTCAATCTATTGAGTAATTAATAGCTGCTGACCTCGCTTCAGGCATACCAGGACTGGTCATATACCAAGGCTTTTGGGATATTCGGTTCCTGACTTGCCATGGAATTGATCATAAAGTAAACCTTGTTCCAGTCGGTCTCCAGCGCCATACTGGGTTGATCTATTGGGAACATCATTGTTAACTGGAAATTTATTTGCATTAATAACTTTCTGAATTCTCTCTTTCATGTTGGGGCGTGCCTGGCGTAATGAGACGACCAAAGTAAGGTGAGAAACTACTCTGCAATGTGTGCTGGATCATTTTCAAAGGGAGCCTGTCAGGCTTTCCCACTGCTGGTCATTCACGCAGTGATCCCACAGCAGCGCCCCTTGTGACACTGCAGATCCTGTTTGCCATAGGTGGTCTGCAGTCTCCATTAATCTTTTCTTCTGATATTACATCAGTGGTGAAAGTGGCAACCTTTACACATCAGCACCTCTAGATCTATGCCTGTTTAATATGTGTGCATGACAGAAACTGCACAAGCTGTTAATTGACGAGTCATGGGGGTTACAGTATTTCCAATCAACAAGTGATCTTTAGGTTTAAGCCCTGCCTGCACCCATTAAGTTAAGATGTTCATTTCTTCAAACTGATCAAGACTAAATATTTGAAGATGTAGCTCCAAATCTGACCAGATGAGGCTTTCTAATGACAATTTAATTACATCTGAACTAATATTACTACTACTTTACTCAATTGGCTTCTTTTAGATATATGGCTTTTTGTTTTTAGGGATGGTTGACACAGCATATAACACTGTGGTGCGGTTTGAAGCACATCTAACAGGATTTGGAGCAGACCTTAAACCAAGGAGGTACACTGACGTGAGTACTGATGTACAAAGTTTGTGCTTGAAGCTGTGCTATCCTCAATGATTCATATCAGAATCATAAGTTGTCGTTCTGTCATATATACTGAATAAACACAATTTCAATGAGTAACAGTTCATATAAATCGGTCAATTGAAATAAATTAATTAGTCTCTAATCTATGGATTTCACATGACTGGGCAGGGGCACACCCATGGGTGGGACTGGGAGGACATAGGCCCACCCACTGGGGAGCCAGGCCCAGCCAATCAGAACGAGTTTTTCCCCAACAAAAGGGCTTTATTACACACATAAATACTCAGTTATTTTTTATTTCACCTTTATTTAACCAGGTAGGCTAGTTGAGAACAAGTTTTCATTTGCAACTGCGACCTGGCCAAGATAAAGCATAGCAATTCGACACATACAACAACAGAGTTACACATGGAATAAACAAAACATAGTCAATAATACAGTACAAAAAAAAGAAAACAAAAAGTCTATATACAGTGAGTGCAAATGAGGTAAGACAAGGGAGATAAGGCAATAAATAGCAGTTACAATAGTAGTTACAATATAGCAATTAAACACTGGAATGGTAGATGTGCAGAAGATGAATGTGCAAGTAGAGATACTGGGGTGCAAAGGAGCAAGATAAATAAAATAAATACAGTAAGGGGATGAGGTAGATAGATGGGCTATGTGCAGTGATCTGTGAGCTTCTCTGACAGCTGGTGCTTAAAGCTAGTGAGGGAGATATGAGTCTCCAGCATCAGTGATTTTTGCAGTTCGTTCCAGTCATTGGCAGTAGAGAACTGGAAGGAAAGGTGACCAAAGTAGGAATTGGCTTTGGGGGTGACCAGTGAGATATACCTGCTGGAGCGCGTGCTACGAGTGGGTGCTGCTATGGTGACCAGTGAGCTGAGATAAGGTGGGGCTTTACCTAGCAGAGACTTGTAGATAACCTGTAGCCAGTGGGTTTGGCGGTCATTTGAGAAGCCAAGGCTATTGAGTATGCCGAAAAGAATGCAGTGATTGACAGAGTCGAAAGCCTTGGCCAGGTCGATGAAGACGGCTGCACAGTACGGTCTTTTTTTGATGGTGGTTATGATATCGCTTTGGACCTTGAGCGTGGCTGAGGTGCACCCATGACCAGCTCAGAAACCAGATTGCAAAGTGGAGAAGGTACGGTGGGATTCAAAATGGTCGGTGATCTGTTTAACTTGGCTTTCGAAGATTTTTAGAAAGGCAGGGCAGGATGGATATAGGTCTATAACAGTTTGTCTAGAGTGTCTCCCCATTTAAAGAGGCGGATGACCGCGGCAGCTTTCCAATCTTTGGCGATCTCAGACGACACGAAAGAGAGGTTGAATAGGCTAGTAATAGGGGTTGCAACAATTTCGGTGGATAATTTTAGAAAGAGAGGGTCCAGATTGTCTACCCCAGCTGATTTGTAGGGATCCAGATTCTGCAGCTCTTTCAGAACATCAGCTGTCTGGATTTGGGTGAAGTAGAAGCGGTGGGGCAATTTGCTGCAGAGGGTGCTGAGATGTTGGCCGGGGTAGGGGTAGCCAGGTGGAAAGCATGGCCAGCCGTAGAAAAAGGCTTATTGAAATTATTGATTGTCGTAGATTTATCAGTGGTGACAATGTTTCTTATCCTCAGTGCAGTGGGCAGCTGGGAGGAGGTGCTCTTATTCTCCATGGACTTTAGTGTCCAAAACTTTTTGTAATTAGTGCTACAGGATCACATTTCTGTTTGAAAAAGCTGGCCTTTGCTTTCCTAACTGACTGAGTATATTGGTTCCTGACTTCCCTGAAAAGTTGCATATCGCGGGGGCTATTTGATGCTAATGCAGAACGCCACAGGATGTTTTTGTACTGGTCAAGGGCAGTCAGGTCTTGGTTGAACCAAGGGCTATATCTGTTCTTTGTTCAATTTTTTTTTGAATTGGGCATGCTTATTTAAGATGGTGAGGAAAGCACTTTTAAAGAGCAACCAGACATCCTCTACTGACGTGATGAGGTCAATATCCTTCCAGGATACCCGGGCCAGGTCGATTAGAAAGGCCTGCTCACTGAAGTGTTTTAGGGAGCGTTTGACGGTGATGAGTGGTGGTCGTTTGACCGCGGACCCATTACGCACGCAGGCAATGAGGCAATGATCGCTGAGATCCTGGTTGAAGACAGCATAGGTGTATTTAGAGGGCAAATTGGTCAGGATGATATCTAAGAGTGTACCCATGGTTACGGATTTAGGGTTGTACCTGGTAGGTTCCTTGATAATTTGTGAGATTGAGGGCATCTAGTTTAGATTGTAGGACGGCTGGGGTGTTAAGCATGTCACATTTTAGGTCACCTAACAGTACGAACTCTGAAGATAGATAGGGGGGCAATCAATTCACTTATGGTGTCCAGGGCACAGCTGGGGGCTGAAGGGGTATATAACAAGCGGCAAGGGTGAGAGACTTGTTTCTGGAAAGGTGGATTTTTAAAAGTAGAAGCTTGAATTGTTTGGGCACAGACCTGGATAGTATGACAGAACTCTGCAGGCTGTCTCTGCAGTAGATTGCAACTCCACCCCCTTTGGCAGTTCTATCTTGTCAGAAAGTGTTATAGTTAGGGATGTACATTTCAGGATTTTTGGTGGCCTTCCTAAGCCAGGATTCAGACACGACTAGGACATCCGTGTTGGCAGAGTGTGCTAAAGCAGTGAATAAAACAAACTTAGGGAGGAGGCTTCTAATGTTAACATGCATGAAACCAAGGTTTTTACAGTTACAGAAGTCAACAAATGAGAGCGCCTGGGGAATGGGAGTGGTGCTGGGGGCTGCAGGGCCTGGGTTAACCTCTACATCACCAGAGGAACAGAGGAGGAGTAGGATGAGGGTACGGCTAAAGGCTATAATATCTGGTCGTCTAGTGCGTTCGGAACAGAGAGTGAAAGAAGCAGATTTCTGGGCGAGGAAGAATAGATTTAAGGCATAATATAGAGACAAGTGTATGGTAGGATGTGAGTACACTGGAGGTAAACCTAGGCATTGAGTGACAATGGGAGGTTTTGTCTCTAGAGGCAACATTTAAGCCAGGTGAGGTCAGCGCATGTGTGGGGGGGGTGGAACAAAAGGACTAGCTAAAGCATATTGAGCAGGGCTGGAGGCGCTACAGTGAAATAAGATAATAATCACTAACCAAAACAGCAATGGCCAAGGCATATTGACATTAGGGAGAGGCATGTTTAGCCGAGTGATCATAGGGTTCAGTGAGTAGCTAGGCGAGCTGGAGACACGGCAATTCAGACAGCTAGCGGGCCGGGGCTAGCAGGCTAGCAGATGGGCCTCAGGGGGACGTCGCAACGGGAGAGCCTGTTGAAACCCCTTCGGACGGTTACGTCGGCAGACCAGTCGTGATGGATTGGCGGGGCTCCGTGTTGGCAGTAAAAAGGTCCAGGCCAATTGGCAAAATGGGTATTGTAGCCCAATAATTGGCTGATGGACCTCTTCAGCTTGCCGGGAGATGGGCCTAGCTCCAGGCTATCTGGTGCTTGCTTCGGGACAGAGACGTTAGCCAGGAGTAGCCACTCGGATAGCAGCTAGCTAGCTGCGGTGATCCGGTGTAAAGGTTCAGAGTTTGCGGTAGGAATCCGTAGATGTGGCAGAGAAAAAGCAGTCCAATATGCTCTGGTTGATATCACGCTGTGCAGACTGGCAGGAATTGACCGGGCTGAGGCTGGCTGATGACCGCTAGCAGTGGCTAACTGACTACTAGCTAGTAGCTAGTTAGCTGGCTAGCTTCTGATGGGTTTTCCGGTTCTAAAGTGTAAAAAAATAGCAGATCCGTACCACATTGGGCAAGGCGGGTTGCAGGAGAGTATGTTCATCAGCTATCTGGTGGTTGGTCTGGGATGATCCCGCAGGTGAAGAAGCCTGATTTGGAGGTTCTGGGCTGGCGTGGTTACACATGGTCTGTGGTTATGAGGCCGGTTGGATGTATTGTCAAATTCTCAAAAATGATGTTGGAGGTGGCTTATTGTAGAGAAATTAACATTAAATTCTCTGGCAACAGCTCTGGTGGACATTCCTGCAGTCAGCATGCCAATTGCATGCTCCCTCAACTTGAGACTTCTGTGGTGTTGTGACAAAACTGCACATTTTAGAGTGGCCTTTAATTGTCCGCAGCACAAGGTGCGCCTCTGTAATGATCATGCTGTTTAATCAGCTTCTTGATATGCCACACCTGTCAGGTAGATGGGATTCTTGGTGAAGGAGAAATGCTCACTAACTGGGATGGAAACAAAATTCTAGATAAATAAGATTTTTGTGCATATGGAACATTTTTGTCTTGTCCATTCACCCTCTGAATGGCACACACACACAATCCTACCATTCATGCATCTAAAGTGGATTTAACAAGTGATATCAATAAGAGATCATAGCGTTCACCTAGGCAGTCTGTCAGGGAAAGAGCATGTTTTGTACACTGAGTATATACAGTACCAGTCAAAAGTTTGGTGACACCTAATCGTTCAAGGTTCTTTCTTTATTTTTACTATTTTCTACATTGTAGATCAACGCTATGAAATAACACATGGAATCATGTAGTAACCAAAAAAGTGTTAAACAAATCATAAATATTTTATATTTGAGATTCTTCAAAGTAGCCACCCTTTACCTTGATGACAGCTTTGCACACTCTTGGCATTCTCTCAACCAGCTTCATGAGGTAGTCAGCTGGAATGCATTTCAATTAACAAGGCACAGTTCAAGGTGTACCTTTTTTAAAAGTTCATTTGTGGAATTCCTTTCCTTCTTAATGCGTTTTGAGCCAATAAGCTGTGTTGTGAGGTAGGAGGGGTATACAGAAGATCGGCGTATTTGGTAAAAGACCAAGTCCATATTATGGCAAGAACAGCTCCATAAGAGATATGTATATTTATTACTGCCATGTTTAATTAGGATTAACAGATCTTCTGCTGGTGTTTCCATAAGGGGAAAACAATGGTCACATGGGAAAATAAGGTGTACCTATGCTGGTTCAATGGGAATGGGTCTTGTGTGAGTTTTGGCGGCAGTCCTGTCTACTTCCTTGTTCAATCGTGCCAAGTTCAGTCATTCTGTTCCTGCATATTTGCCCATGAGTCTGTCACTAGTGGTTATTGGGGAGGGGGGTGTAAAGATGTGGGTTGGGCCCTGTCAGCTGTACTGTTGGTACTCTGCCAACTCTAGAGTGGTTCTCAGGATTTCATGTGGGTCACGGGTGAGGAGATTAAAGGCTTCCCTTCAGTGAGCACAGCCTCCACTCCACTATTCCTCCATCTACATGCCTTTTGTTCACACCACTCGGCACATGCATCCTCTACAATAGCTGGTTTCCAAAGTTGGTGTGACTGTACTCCCTTTGCATAGGCTTTGTCAATAGGCTTGAAAGTCATGACATGCGCTGGAAAGCAGCTTGTCAGCCAATTAGAAATCTATAGAGAAACCTACTACACAAATTAATCATTGCACAAATTTGTGCTGACGTGTAATCGAAGAGCATGAAACTTTGTCAGCACACTGCACCTCGCCCTGTCTCACAGTCTAGGCTGGGCGTAGGCGTAAGTGTAATGTGCAGGGTACAGATGAGAATATGTTTAGTGTTGCTGCTTCTTAGAATAGATCAACCAAACGGTATTTGGACACAGGCATGAATCTAGTTCCCACTGTGTCACATTTATTTGCCCTGATGTTACACTGCATAACTCTTCCCTTGCATTAAGTTGTTCAAACATTTTCATGAGCTCTGTCCAACTTGTTCTCAGCTCTGTGGCTGAAACTTTCAATCAGATCTGTAGTGAGGGAACTTGAGCTTCTTGTCTTATTCCTTATACTTTTTCTCCCAGGGCTTGCCGAAGTACGATGAGAGGAATGTCATTGTAAGGGTTTATGCTCATTAAGTTGAGGATCAAACACTGGGGCTCTGTGTTTCTGTGCCAAGAACACTGTCTGTACAGATCCTGCTGTGAACTGCCTGCTGTCCACTCCTTCAGCCCTCTAATTTACTGGTCGTGTCCATGCAGTCCTTCGTCAATGCATTTGAACTTGCTCATTCAATGCTCATTGATGGGCCTTTCATCTAGCATACATATGTCATGCACAGTATTGTTTTGAACTGTATACCAATTGGAGTATGGAGGGGCATTGCTTTTTTCTAAAGGAGAATAGTAAATGCAATTTTATTCTCAAGGCGCTCAAATCTTGTGTTATATCCGATCACAGGGAAGAGTAGGCCTAGATATTTTCCCCCAAATATGGCAATATATGCTCTCGCAGCTTATGTCACAAGTTTACATTTCTATAACATCACATGTATTAATCTGTACAATATTTAAATGTGGTAAATATTATGCATCAGACGGCCCAAAGAATTGTTCTAACAAGCTTCAGTTCAAGCTTAAATTAGCTAACACAGCAACTCATTAAGACCCATTTAAACATCTAATTCCACTAGTCCATGTCAATCCAAGGAAAGGGGAGGTGGTGGAAATGGCACAAGAAAAATACTGTAACACATGCACTGCAGCAATGATAAAAAACCTCTGAACAGAAATGTCCTTTGAACTGAACAATGCCATATTTTCCTCCCCCTCAACTAGGCCCTAGTTTTGCGAGATCAGAGTGGCTGTAGGATCTTATCACTGCCATAGACAAAAAGACGCTTGTTGTTTTATGGCTCTGGTCAGCTAGGGCCTTAGTTACCACCAGTCATAGGCTGGGAAAAATAAAATTGTTGGGTAGGTTTTATACTGAAGCAAGGTTTCGTCTGGTCTGCGAGTTTAGGAGGGGTGATGGAGTTACCGAGAGTATGTCCTTTACTACCTACTACCTTCAATTGCTTCAGAAATAGCAGTGGGTCAACGGTGATTTAGATGTAACTTGCACTGGATGAAATTACTCCATTCACCTGTAAAAGTCTGTCCTCCCACCTGCCGGTTCAAAGAATGACGTGAGAAAACATCAGAAGGAAAGGCATTTAAAGCGCACCTATAATTGCCTTCGTGGACATACTTTACAAAGGCTTCTGAATGTTGCTCTCCACAAAGCACAATGGAACCTGTCCTGAGGAATTCCACACATCAATGGTTATTATGATTGAGATAGTTCCTTTAGCACATAAAATACCATGAATAACTCACATTTGTACCTTATATTTTGTCTTTCAGATTTCTGTCAAAAAGAAATGATAGAAAAGCTAGTTTAGGGGCACAGAAACACTACTTTAAAAATCCTGGTTAAACCACTGTCTGGTAGGTAGTAAGGTCAAATCATTGAGATATATAGAGGACTCATCTTTGTATCTGTGCCGTTATAGCGTCTGTAAAAGCCTCAATGGCACTGCCCCATGCCATCTCCATTTTGAAGTAGTTCGATTTTCTTCTTCACGATTGGCTGATCTCTCCTGATGACCCGGTTGGACATGACTCAAACAGGGTCACCAGGAAGGATCAGCCAATGAAGTTGGAAGTCCCACCCAGTTTACTACATTAAAATGGAATCCCTCAATGGCGCTGCCAATGCTAATACAACCTTGTGGCCAATTACAGGCCTCTATCATTCAATTAACGGGGTCACCTTATGTTCCCTCAGCCCTATTGTTGTGAAGGGCCATGCCACTCCTACAGGTTTCCAATTACCCCAGGTCACACAACTTCCCACTTCCTTGTTAATCACCTCTGCTCTACCTTTTTCACTCCTCTGTTTCACCATAAGGCCCTTTTCCCATTAGGAGAGTCTGAGGAGCGGAATGGCGAAATAGATTTCTACATTTAAGTTCACATTACATCCTTGCCTTACGTTGTGGCTGGCAACACAGCATTCTTGGTCCGCAGCTCAAGTTGACAGTAAATATCACAGTACCTGGTACGGCAACTGCACCGCCCACAACCACAGGGCTTTCCAGAATGTGGTTCAGTCTGCATCACCGGGGGCAAATGACCTGCCCTCCGGCACACCTACAACACCCGATGTCACAGGAAGGCAAAAAAGATCATCAAGGACAATAACCACCCGAGCCACTACATGTTCACCCTGCTTCCATCCAGATGTGAGGTCAGTACAGGTTCTTCAGAGCTGAGACAGAGATTGAAAAACAGCTTTTATCTGAAGGCCATCAGATTGTTTAACATCCACCACTAGCACAGAGAGGCGGCTGCCTACCTATAGACTTGATATCATTGGCCACTTTAATAAATGGAACACTAGTCATTTTAATAATGCCACTTTAAGAATGTTTACATGCTCGCATTACTCATCTCATATGTATATACTGCAGAGGTGGGACCAAGTCATTGTTTTACAAGTCACAAGTAAGTCTCAAGTCCCAAGTCAAGACAGGCAAGTCCGAGTCAAGTCTCAAGTCAAGACCGTCAAGTGTCAATTCAAGTCTCAAGTGTAACTTTGAATTTCCAGTCCTAAACAAGTCATAATGTGCTCTTCACCAAATGTAATACCATTTCATATTTTTAACAAGAGTAATAGTATATTACATTTACGCAAATCTGAATGCTTTTAAAAATATCTATATTTATTACTTCCCAAATAAATGTTATATTTCCATGGAAATACATGGGTAGTCATGAGAAACACCCCCCAATAGTGATCGACTATCGAGGATTGCTATGGGGAACAATCGAGCGATATAGGCTTGTACACAATAGCCCAACCTTGTTTTAGGAACATCAGGCAGGACTTAGGCTACCAACTGCCTAGCTCAATCTCGGGTGCAATGATCATGTTCCCGCACTGACTGACTATGTGGAGGGTCATAGATTTAATGTTACGCTAGCTTACATGATACATTAGTAAAGTAATACAAATATAGCTGTCGGCTATATTAGCCACAACTTGCCATTCTTTGTGCAGCTTCAACTGTTGAACAAAGTTGGAAATTGTTGCGCCTCCGTTTGTAATTTTCTTCCCGCATGTTTTGCAAGTTGCAATCTGTTTTTTGTTGATACAGCGTTGTCTTTATATCCGAAAATATGGGGTATCATCTTTCCAAGAGCTCCATCTGAATTCACCCGCCGACGTTCCTCTGCACTGCAACGCACAACTTTTTCTCACCTGCACAATTTGATTGGCTGCTGTCCGATTCAAACTGTAATCCGTTAAATGAAGAGTTTATGCGCTGCACACTTTTTTTTAATAGCATCATTTTTATATATTTGGGCTTGGGGAGGGTATCAAGTCAGGTCGAGTCTTAAGGCTCAAGTTAAAGTCAAGTCACGAGTCATTGGTGTCAAAGTTGAGCTGCAAGTCATCATATTTCTGACTCGAGTCCAAGTCATGTGACTCGAGTCCACACCTCTGATATACTGTATCCTACACTATCTATTGCATCGTAGCTGCTCTGTCACTGCTCATCCATATATTTTAGATTCATATATTCTTATCCCATTCCTTTACTAGATTGTGTGTATTAGGTTTTGATGTGGAATTTGTGAAATATTAGGTTTTGTTGTGGAATTTGTTATATATATTAGGTTTTGTTGTGGAATTTGTTATATATTAGGTTTGTTGTGGAATTGTTAGATATAACCTGTTAGATTCTGCTGCACTGTCGGATCTGGAAGCATAAGCATTTCGCTACACTCGCAACAATAACATTTGATAACCACTAGCCAGTAAGTAACTATTTAACAATCCAGGCAATTTTTCTTCTAAAACAACAGTATTGAATAATGCAACCAAACCATATTCACTCTTGATTAATGCAACAATCCACAAGTATGGGCAGACAAAGGGTTTATTTTCTTGTCATACACATTAAATGAGCTGACACAGATAACTTCTGCTAGAGCTAACAACGTGCTTCATGATCAAGTAACATTAGCATATCAATAGTTAACGTTTACCCCGCCCATACGAATATAGAAGTACAATAATGTTATCGTACAGTGTCATTCATATAATATAGGCTACACAGCTAGGTAACGCTAACAAGCTAGCTAAATAAAATAATTTCTGCATCCTCATTTAGCTTAACCATAGCTAGATAGGAGCTCCTATAGGCTTACCCTAGCTGTATTAAAGTTACCTAAGAACAAATCAGTCTTCACTTGATCAAGATCATGGAAGTCATTATATTAGGTAAATGCAAATTGTGACTGAAAATGTTGCTTATTCCCTGGGGAGTTTATTCTTGCCTGGACCTTGGTGGCACAGTGCAGTAAAGCAACAAAAAAAAACACTTGAGATTTAAAGCTATGGGGACAATTTCATAATTTAACAGACTGTTTCTACAATGTCAGATAAAGACTTAATAATAACAACAAGTCTAAAAAAATAAGGAAAATGTCGATACATTTCAGCTGTTTCATAAACATTGCTATGCTATTACAATTTTTGCTGTTGGCACAATGAGGCAATTCTGTTTACACTGCTTGCTATGCTTAGAGGGGGTCAAGACATGAC
Source organism: Salmo trutta (assembly GCF_901001165.1). Lineage (NCBI taxonomy): Eukaryota > Metazoa > Chordata > Actinopteri > Salmoniformes > Salmonidae > Salmo > Salmo trutta. Next base: position 20,797,412 of record NC_042971.1, read on the forward strand.
AAGTTCACAAGTTTACATTGCAGCCGAGGGTATTTTGTGAAAAGTCTGGTAAGTGTGAAGTGTGGTTACATCTAAACTGCATTCTCCTTCCTAGTTCCTACTTACCAATTCAGTTGATGCTTGGTGATGCCATGGGGCGGCCCTATCCTTTCATCGTGCATAATATGATGAAGTGCCCTTTTTTATTATACTGTTTGTAGAAATGTAAGTCCTAAATATACTGAACAGAAATAATTTGAAAGATTTTTCTCTATTACAGTTCGTATGAGGAAATCTGTTAATTGAAATTCATTAGGCCCTAAACTATGGATTTCGAGACTGATAATACAGATATCACAAGTACCTTTAAAAGGAAAATGGGCATCACAATGGTCCTCAGGATCTCGTCATAGTATTTCTGTGCATTCAGATTCCCATCAGTAAAATGTAATTGTGTTCATTGTCCATAGCTTATGCCTTCCCATACCATAACCACACCGCCACCATGGGGCTGTCTTGACAATGTTGACATCAGCAAACCGCTCGCCCACATGACGCCATACACATGGTCTGCGGTTGAGGCCGGTTGGACATACTGACAAAGTCTCTAAAATGACTTTGGAGGCGGCTTATGGGAAAGAAATTAACGTTCAATTACGTGGCAACAGCTCTGGTGGACATTCCTGCAGTCAGCATGCCAATTGCACGCTCCCTCAAAACTTGAGACATCTGTGGCATTGTGTTATGTGACAAAATTGCACATTTTAGAGTGGCCTTTTATTAAGTCCAGCACAAGGTTCACCTGTCTAATGATCATGCTGTTTAATCAGCTTTTTAATGTGCCACACCTGTCAAGTGGATGGATTATCTTGGCAAAGGAGAAATCCTCACAAACAGGGATGTAAAGAAATTTGTGCACAAAATTTGAGAGAAAAGCTTTTTGTGCGTATGGACATTTTCTCAGTTATTTTAATTAAACTCATGAAACATGGGACAGAAACTTTACATGTTGCGTTTATATTTTTGTTCAGTGTACATTATATCCCTTTACCTCCATGTCCTCAGTTTGATCATGCTATTTGCTACTTTGTTATGTTTATCCTGGCAGCCTCCTCAGTTGGATGACTATTCCCCAGTCACCTGGCACTATTGTCATGTCTGTATCTTTACGTTATGTGCTCCTAATGTTTGCCTTTTGTATCTCCCTTCCAAACCACTACATCCTTGTCACCCACATCCTATCTCCAAGGCTTTACAAGCCACAACTCCTAACACACCCATTGTAACCTTCCCCCCAGCCTTACAGGCCCTACAAAACCTCCATCCCAAACCCTTTCCCCAATGTCCTTCTGTTTATTCAAGTGTGTGTGTAATACCCCCTAAACCTGGATTCCTGCTCTATCTCCTAATTTGCATTCTGGTGCCATGGTGGCAGCAACAGTCCTGAACCTAACTTATATCCTAGCCTTAGTCCTTTTCTATGTCTATGTTCCTCAGCCCTATGTTCCCTCAGTACACGCTGAATGGCACAAATGCTTATTGTTATAAGGTAGAAAATGCTGATTATTTTTTAATCTACATACAGTGTGTAAGGGTGTACTGTATATGGGATCTACTGAATATGTTAAATTACTATGACCTTGACCTTTTGTCAATATTACAGAGGCTGAAATTGCATTTTCTGAGATTTATAAAAATGTATCTCAGCATCTACTCATGTATTTTTTATAATGATTGGCTTAAATATTTGAAATTATATGGCCTAGGACCCACTGAAATATTCAGTCATTGGTGACTGGAAACACATTTCTGAGTTGAATAAGTGGTTATTTATCTCGCCATTTACAGAAGCCAATTCGATCATATTTGGCACAAACAAGCAAAGCCATTGGACTGACTAAAAATGTCTGAAGAATATGTACTTGGCAGAAGGTCAAGGTCACAGTGACTGTAAATGTGTATTTGAGGTAATGACCTAGATTTATTATATATGGCTTGACCACCACGTTTATTGAAAAATTGTTACAATAAACATGCATCTGATCTGTTATTGACGGCCCTTATTTATTAAATCATGCAACAGTGGATCAACTCTCCAAAAGACCTGTATACATCAAAGTTGTGAAAAATATATACTGTGAAATAGTTATCAAATATTTTTGCAGCCCAAAAAATACTAGATATTGAGAGAATTAGAAAAGTGTCTCTTCTACTCATTTGGGTTGCCGATCCCTGGTTTAGAAGATTGAACTGAGGGGATATGGGGCTGAGTGAACAAAGACATGGTCCCAAATTAATGGCCTACTTAATTGTATATTTTCTGGAAATTAGTCTTCATTCTTTCAACACAACCCCCTTCAAACTTTATAAGTTGGCCTATTTGTATAGGAACAAAACCTGTGTGTGTATATAGATGGGTTAGCTGACAACGTCACGAAAACAATGCGCATGCTTCAGTGGGGCAGAAGTCCATGACTTGTGCTTCTGGATGGCCAAATGGCTTGCAACAATGACAAGAAACTGCCATGTGGGGAATCATAAGTGGTTCAATTGAGCTAGTTGAATCTTGTTCTTGATACCATGTCTTGTTTTAAAATATATATATATATTTTACCCCCCTTTTTCAATCTTGTATCATCTCTGCAACACCCCAACAGGCTCGGGAGAGGCGAAGGGGGAGTCATGCGTCCTCCGAAACATGACCCGCCTAACCGCGCTCCTTAACACCTGCCAGCTTAACACGGAAGCCAGCCGCACCAATGTGTCTGAGGAAACACTGTTCAACTGGCAACCGGTGTCAGCCTGCAGGCACCCGGCCCACCACAAGGAGTCGCTAGGGCGCGATGAGCCAAGTAAAGCCCGCCCGGCCAAACCCTACCCAAACCCGGACGATGCTGGGCCAATTGTGCACCGTCCTATGTGACTCAAGGCCACGGCCGGTTGTGGCACAGCCCGGGAATGAACCCGGGTCTGTAGTAACGCCGCTAGCACTGCGATGCAGTGCCTTAGTCCGCTGCAGCACTCGGGAGGCCGTATCAATCCTATTTAAGAATTAAATTGTGATTCTTTAGAACACTGGAGTAAAAATGCCTGGGAATTAACCTGGATTTGTAGTAGCGCCTTTAGCACTGCGATGAGGTTTTGTTAAGAATGATTTCATGTCAATGCTAATATGGCTCAAATTCGCTAGCTAGCTAACCAACAACTGTAATGATGTACTTGAGAGAACAAGTGCTCATTGTGCAAATGTATTTAGGTTTTCAATAAACATTGAAGACAAAATATTGTTTAGGGTAACATGAGGTAAGACTTATTGCTGACACAAAAAAGCAAATAAAGGTTATAAGTGGATGATGGCCATGCTTAGGGTAACAAATTATCAAGGAAAATAAATGGCTACAGTTAACAGATTTGTAGTATTTCATCTAATGTATTTTTTATGAAAGGGGCATTTTTCCCAGCTACCGGGATACAATTTTTTTTATTGACAGAGGTCGCAAATTAATCCCACCCCAGTTAAATTTGAGCATAGCTTGTGATCCCACCTCTGACACTGATCACACCATATCCAGTCTCCACTGGTAACAGAGAAGAGCTCGTTACAGAATAAGCATTCTGCATCCCCTTCTTTTAGGGTGTTTGTGGCAGGGGTAAAGGTCATGGCTGGGGTGAAGCCAACAGCTCGAGCCAGACTGGCTGCTTATGGGATATGGATGGATAATTCCGGGTGCTGCTTCATAAAACCATAAAACCATGCCTGCCAACCGCCTTTATTGAATGTGTTTTGGATTCCTGTCCTCTCCGCCAGGTCAAAGGCAAGTTTTCAGACATCCCATGATGTAAGTCCAAAAAGGGCTCTTTCCATTCTTTGCATATGACTCACCTGGTCTTATTAGAAAGAGCCAGTGAAGACTGGTAACCCACCCAAATGGCTGTGGCCTGGGATTTTGAACTGCTTGTCTCAGTGGTGCCTCAGGGTTTTCGGTGGCACATTAAAGAATGGGCATCTGCCTTAATGCCCTACCCATTTTCCATAGCATTCATGGCACAACGAAGAGCATCTTCGCCATAGTCACCACGATCATATATTTTCTTGTAAACTCTCATCTAAAAATGTAAGTATCTTAGGAACGGTGGAGAATTGACCCCTAATCTAACCTTAACCCTAACTATTTTGACCCTAACCTCTATTCTAATCCTAACCATGGCCCTTATTCTAACTCTGACCCCTAACCCCAATCCTAACCTTGCTAACTGGGGGTTAGCTAGCTATGCTAGCAGACATTATCTTATGCTGACTAGCATTTATTTCACCTCAAACGTTCTTCTAGCGAGGTTGCTAACTTGGCTAGCCAGAGGTTAAATTACAGCTAGAAACAAATGATCAACAGTAAAGGGGCATGGAGGGGGGGGGGCATCTTGCCCCCAACATACTAACCATACATCCTAACATATTACTACTTTACTCAAAAACAATCAACATTGTTCTCTCTAAACAAGTGGATTATTTATCTTAAGGCTTCCCTACATGTACAGTACCTACTCATTCCAGGATTTTCTTTATTTTTACTATTTTCTACATTGTAGAATAATAGTGAAGGAATCAAAACTATTAAATAACTTTTCAATTAACAGTGCCTTGTTAAAAGTTAATTTGTGGAATTTCTTCTTAATGCGTTTGAGCCAATCAGTTGTGACAAGGTAGGGTTGGTATACAGAAGATAGCCCTATTTCGTTAAAGGGCAAGAACAGCTCAAATAAGTAATGAGAAATGACAGTCCATCATTAATTTAAGACATAAAGATCAGTAAATCCGGAAAATGTCAAGAACTTTGAAAGTTTCTTCAAGTGCAGTCGCAAAAAACCATCAAGCGCTATGGTAAAACTGGCTCTTATGAGGACCGCCACAGGAAAGGAAGACCCAGAGTTACCACTGCTGCAGAGGATAAGTTCATTAGAGTTACCAGCCTCAGAAATTGCAGTCCAGATAAATGCTTCACAGAGTTCAAGTAACAGACACATCTCAACATCAACTGTTAAGAGGAGACTGCATGAATCAGTCCTTCATGGTCGAATTGCTGCAAAGAAATCACTACTAAAGCACACCAATAAGAAGAAGAGACTTGCTTGGGCCAAGAAACATGAGCAATGGACATTAAACTGATGGAAATCTGTCCTTTGGTCTGATGAGTCCAAATTTGAGATTTTTGGTTCCAATCGGCATGTCTTTCTGAGACGCAGAGTAGATTAGTATTATCTCTGCATGTGTGGTTCCCACCGTGAAGCATGGAGGAGGAGGTGTGATCGTGTGGGTGTGCTTTGCTGGTGACACTGTCTGTGATTTATTTAGAATTCAAGGCACACTTAACCAGCATGGCTACCACAGCATTCTGCAGCGATACGCCATCCCATTTCGTTTGCGCTTAGTGGGACTATCATTTGTTTTTGAACAGGAAAATTATCCAAAACATACTTCCAGATTGTGTAAGGGGATATTTGACCAAGAAGGAGTGATGGAGTGCTGCATCAGATGACCTGGCCTCCTCAATCACCCGACCTCAACCCAATTGAAATGGTTTGGGATGAGTTGGACCGCAGAGTAAAGGAAAAGCAGCCAACAAGTGCTCAGCAAATGTGGGAACTCCTTCAAAACTATTGGAAACACATTCCAGGCGACTACCTCATGAAGCTGGTTGAGAGAATGCCAAGAGTGTGTAAAGCTGTCATCAAGGGAAAGGGTAGCTACTTTGAAGAATCTAAAATATAATTTATTTATATATATTTGTATAACACTTTTTTGGTTTCTACATAATTCCATATGTGTAATTTCATCGTTTTGATGTCTTCATTATTATTCTACAATGTAAAAACATGTAAAAATAAAGAAAACCCTTGAATGAGTAGGTGAGTCCAAACGTTTTACTGGTACGGTATAAAAAAATGATCTATCTTCATTAGATTATATCTACAACTTTTTATAAATCACAAAAAAAAGTACATAAATTGACCTACCTTTTGATGGAATTACTTCAAAAATGTTGATGAAACAGATTACATTTGTAGTTGATCAAGACTAGTAGCAGCCAGGGGGGGTTGTCTTACCCCAGGGGTGCGTCTCGCCCCATAGTACCCTACATATCAACATTCTAGACCAACCCAATCTGTATTGCCCCATAGTTGCACAAGCATTGGTTTTGATACTGAAAAACCAACCGGTCTTTGGACAGTGGACTGGCTATCATGTCCTAGAGATGACTGTTGGTGTTTTTGGACATGATGGACACTGATGCATTAGGCCTATCTTGCATGGTTCATTTGTAAGATGTCTGAGTTTTGGGCTCAGGCCATTATTGCATAAAAAACTGGTATATGACCGTGGGACAAAATACAACATTTTTCATAACTACATTTTGCATTGTCCCTGTATTTTCGCCATGATGGCCCATGGCGCCATAGGAAATGTGGAACTACATGTCCCGACATGCCAGTGTGCCAGAGCAAGGTCCTCCCCATTGAGAATGATAGAGGCCTTTGTCCAAAAGGCTGTATAAACATGGCCAGCACCATTTAGGGCTTCCACCATTTTAACGTAGTCAACTGTGTGGGACTTCCAACTTCGTTGGCTGAGCCCTCCTGGTGACCCTGTTGGAGTCATGTGGAACCGGGTCATCAGGAGGGCTCAGTCAATCGTGAAGAAGAACATTTACTACTTCAAAATGGAGATTGCCTCAATGGCGCTGCCGATGCTGTCTGAGACTCCATAATACAGATACAAAGATGAGTCCTCTTTCTACCTCTATGCTCCTCCCCTTCTTTTGATTGGCAAGTTGTTTGTTTCACTGTTACCAGCTGCTGGACTATTCCAATCCCTGTCGGAGAGAAAACACGCGGACCGACAGTCCTTCTCAATTTTCTTCCTCCCTGTTTACCTCATTGTGCTTTCTTTTATTTCACCCTGCTTCTGTCTTTTGCTCTCTTTTACTCTTTTCCTAAGTGGATAACTTTTTCTTCTCCCTCCTTTGTTTTCTGCTCCGTTTCACGGTTTTTATACGCTCTAGCTATATAGCATAGGTATATTTATTTATTTTTTATTAGAAAGGATATACATTTCACTTTTTTTTTTTTAGATGTTCGTCAAATGAGAAGACGTAAAAGATGGAGTTGCATATTTTAGAACACAGTTTGAAAGTAGCGAGTATAGCAAAAGAGGGCATTCAGATTTGCACTCATGGATTAATCAAACTCGCCTTCTTGCCCTCTAAAACAAGGTAAGATATAGATATGAACATTTGCCAAATCCGTAAAAATATAACAAACGAGTCATAAATGTGGTTTTTGGAAAACTAAGTGCGGGACTGGATTATGTAGCCGATCGTTGTAGCAAAACGGTGAAATTTTTGTTGTTATCAGTACAGTTGTATTTTTAGCTTTCAATGAAAATGCCTGCTCTGTTGTTTTTGCATGTGTCAATGAGTGCTCGCAGTGGCATATTCTTTAAATTCAGTAGGCTATTTAGTTTTGTATTTTCAGTTTTTGTAGTCCGACGTGAAGGGGTGTGTGTACGTGCTTAGTTTTGAACTCTGCGGTGTTGTTTTTCGTGTGTGTGTGTGTGTGTGTGTGTGTGTGTGTGTGTGTGTGTGTAGCTGTAAAATTATCCGGGGGAGGTGGTTGCTTTGAAATCAAACTTGAACCGGCTGCGTGAGGCATTCGTATATAGGCCTACAGCCGGCATTTAAGTAGTCGGTGAAGATGCCGAATACATAATTTGCGATGTTGCAATCATGTTGTTAGCGCCGCAAGCCATTATATCTGCTGCCGAAGAAGTGATTGCGCTTTACCGGTGGTTGTGTTCTTGACTACAGGCTTTCTGTTTTTAATATTTTTAATAGGCTATTAAGGTATCACAATAACAATGTTATTAAGATCCTTATATTAATTTCACCTGGCATGATGAGGACAGGGCAGGTTATAGCCAGGATATATTCTCTATGTTCAACCTATTGCGATAGTTATACGATTATGGAGTGCCAGTGAGAATATTCTCAATAGGCCTGCTCTCTAACCTTAACTTCGTTGGTGCTAAGTGATTATTTCCTCAAGGGTAATTTACATGTCTGTGAGAAATGCATTCCAATAATATTGGCGTTTTGCATTCCAACAAAGATCTTTGCGTTATGACTGCATCAGGACACACGTTGAAGGCAAGTCTTTTTTTGTGTGAGGATCCATACATTAAGGGCACATGGGATTGGACAGGCAAATTGGCTAGCCTATGTTGACCAAGCTGTCCTCAGGGCAACTTCCCCTCCACCTTTAAGTGACCTTTTTTGGTGTTCTCCGCTGACCCCTAAAAAATACTTGAAAAACAGGTAGAGGTCCACAGAATGTAATATACATTTTCATCATGGAGTGTTTTTATTTAGAAGATTACTGTCCTCATATTGGCTTTGTTGCAGCTTTAAATTCATGGCATTAATACCATTTGGGAGTCACTAATATATTTATTTATAAAGTACTTTTAGATTTGACACTACTTTTTGTAATAGCTTCAAATTTCGAGTCAAGGGTGTGTTAATTGTTTAGGGGTGTTGTAACAGCCTGAAACAAACTCCTCTAGAAGCTCCCTTTGAAGTGCCTTGCATTCATGTAGAATGTGAGTGATGCTGACAAAATGTGGAGCCACACAAACACAAGGGGATGGCTTGCAAGCTACTTACCACCTAGAATGTTGTTGATGGTCACAGATGCCTAAAAAAGGTAGAGGCATGGATCAGAAAACCAGTCAGTATCTGGTGTGCCCAACATTTGCCTCATGCAGCGTGACACATCTCCTTCGCATAGAATTGATCAGGATGTTGATTGTGGCCTGTGGAATGTTGTCCCACTAATCTTCAATGGTTGTGCGAAGTTGAGGCTGGTTGCCCATACCATAACCCCACCGCCACAATGGGGCACTCTGTTCACAACATTGACATCACCAATCTGCTCTCCCACGCCATGCCATACTGTGGTTGTGAGGCCGGTTGGACGTACTGCCAAATTCTCTAAAATGACATTGGATGTGGCTAATGTTAGAGATATGAACTTTCAATTCTCTGGCAACAGCTCTGGTGGACATGCCAGCAGTCAACATGCCAATTGTACGCTCCCTCAACATGAGACACCCGTGGCATTGTGTTGTGTGACAAAACTGCACATTTTAGTGGCATTTTATTGTCCCCGGCACAAGGTGCACCTGTGTAATGATCATGCTGTTTAATCAGCTTCTTGATATGCCACAACTGTCAGGTGGATGGATTGTCTTGGCAAAGGACAAATGCTCACTAACAGGGATGTAAACAGATTTGTGCCCAAAATGTGAGAGAAATAAGCTTTTTGTGTGTATGGAACATTTCTGGGATTATTTTTTTCAGCTCATGTTGCGTACAGCTTCTCAAGAGGGATAAACAGTAATATTGCCGTTTTTTTCCTCATTTTTCAAGCGAAGGTATTTTTAAGGGAACATGTGAGCACAGACGTTCACGTCGCCTAGCTGCGTTCTGCTTGGAGCAAACCGAATCTATGTATGTGGACGCCTTTACCCTATCTAACCTATTTTTCAAGTTGTTCATGAGCAATGCAAGAAACACAAAGTACGTCTTATTACTACTACTACAGTACTTTAATGAGGACATGGCCATGTTGCACAATACCTCAGATTCATCTAACATTTTTCAAGATAAGAAAAGTACAAATTAGAGATCAAATTAAACAAGTATGTTCTGACAGCAGTTTCCAAATACATATGCACAAAGAGTAATGATGTAGACTTAAACTTTAAAACATCACTCTAACGTAGTACTCTTCAACCCTGTTCTTGGAGAACTGCCCTCCTGTAGGTTTTCGCTCCAACCCCAGTTGTAATAATCCTGATGTGCTAGATTAGGGTTGGAGTGAACCTACAGGATGGTAGCGCTCAGGAACAGAGTTTGAGAGCCATTCTCTAAAGGCTATCACTAGATTAGCATCCTTTCATCAATTTAAAACCTTAAATTAACACATCCAATAGTGGAAAAGAGCCATGTCGTACTGAAGGTGAACGTAATCGTGAATCTCCTCTTTTGTAATGGTGGTGAGACACCCTTTCTCTATGCATAAGTATTAGTAAAGCTCTCCATCATGCCAACCCAAGGACACTCGAGATGATAAGATGACACAACAACAGGAGATGTTTGGGACAAGTAGGCCACTTCAGCATTTAGGAGATGATGTACGCCATCATCATTCAAGAAATGACGCATGGCATCAGACTCGCTGCTTTCCACAATCAACAAGTATCAATGGTGCCCTTCGGTTTGGGTGAATTGGACAAGCATAGCGCATCAACCAGTGTCTCCTCTCTCCCAGAATTGTGAGCCGGTTCAGGTTTTATGATCAGCATAAAAGTCTGCAGCAGCTGCTGGCAGTCCCAACTCGAGATTCATGTATTTGGGTATGTTTGCATAGACAGATGTATGGAGCAAAAATATTCAAAAAACATCTCTCTGGTTTTGCAATTCCTTTGGCAACGAGGTTTACACAACTGTATGGTGCTCTTATCACTCATAACTGAGGAATGAAATGTAAGAAATAGCTGGATTTATTTTGAGCTCAGAAACACCACAGTGTATTTCTGTGTTGTCTCTGACCTGATGGCCCTCAAATATAGCCCATATGTCATTAAATATGGTGATGAAGAAGATATTCCGTCTTGTGATCACACAAATTGTCTGCATTGAGTGTATGGATGTGTTGCTTTCTTTCTAATGTGGAACTTTGGGGGCCATGTGGGGGTCACAGAGATTGTTTTGGAGGCTGATTACCTTAGATTCAGACTGAGTATTTCTGTTTGACCAGGGCAAGCTGGTGTTTTTTTCTCAGCTTCCTTGGAGGTTATACGGAAGTTTAGTTGCTAATTGCTCATCAACAATGTTGGCTTGAGTTGACTGAATAGTTAGTATACTCATAGGCGATAGGCACATGATATAACATTAATCTTTCTTTTTGTTTTGCTCGTGAAACCACAATACTTTAGGCTAACAAAATGCTTTTGCTCCTCTGCATTGTCCAATGAGGTAATTTCTGGGCAAGGTTCCTTATTGCCTACAAGCAGCTTCCAATAACTCCTTCCCATTTTTTATCATTTAACTTGGATGATGAATATGTTCTGTTGAAAATAACTGGTGATTTACAAGTTGCATAATGAACCACGTTATTCACTGTAAAACATCCTCTTTCGTTTCCAGATGCAAATTTTTCAGTTTGACGGAAACTCCGGAGGACTATACCCTTATCGTCGACGAGGAAGGCTTCAAAGGTGGGTTTTGTAGTCTCTACCTCTGGATCTTTAAGGTTACTGTGGAAACCAGGATCAGACCACAGGGAAAAAAATGTGGCCCTATGATTTTGTCAAATTACTTGTATCTTGACTGGCTGCCGACGTTTGATCACATATTGCTCCATCAGTTCTCCCCCTTTGCCATTATGGGTTAACAGAGGCCAAGCTGTCACTGACTTGGCTTTGTGGTTGAGTGAGTTCAATCCATGTCATTAGACTGGTTTCCAGGGTGACCCTTGTTGGTCACCATGGATACTAGAAGCTCTGCGTTGCGAAACAGGTGCAGGTATTCTACTGTAGATTGGCTGGAAGTTTCTATTGTGCTTACCTATGTGAGCAATTAATTGGAATGGAATTGCGCTGAGACTCAGATTTTTCACTTAAAATGTATGCCAAACAAACATTGATTTAAAAGTGTAGTAAACCATACAACTCTATTCACAAGGACTACTTTTAACATTGTGTTTTTGTTATATTTTCAGTGTACGTTTACTGGAAGAACTGTGCAGATGGTAACAGAATTTTGGTAAATTCTCTCCCTCAGTTTGACCATGTTTTCACACCTTGACTTTGAAAAAAATCTATTTTGGTTATGGAATTACAGTAAGTGAAGTGAATGTACACCTGGTAACAGAATTGCGGTAACGGAATTTCATGATGGGTCCCTAATTTGTACATCACAACAATTATGAGTATGAATTTCTTTCTCTTCATTAGCTTACTGAGATCCACCATCAAATCGGACCAAATCTGAACCAATCATAGACGTTTCTGTTTCAGAAGTTTGGACTACAAAGTAGAGTAGGGTTCAGTACATTACAGTAGAGTACAGTACATTATAGTGTACTCGGCTGTTTGGGATGAGGGGGAGCATTATTATTATTCTACACTATATATAAATGTTGATATTAGTTGGCAGGGGCCTTTATGTTAACATTATTGTGTTTTTAATGTCTTTCTAATACCTTTTTAAGACAATCTCTGGAACTTTAGTGACTACTAAGTATTCTTTTAACCTCCCGCTTTGGGCTGATTGTGTCAATGTGTTGTAATCTATGAGCAGAATTACTGTGTTACCTCAGTTGGCCACAATATCCCTAGTTTGAAATTGACTTTTTTTTGGGGGGGGGGAGCTGTACAAATTCCTCCCACGTGGGCCAGGCCCATAGCAATTTCAAGTTTCCGCCATATGTGTTACCGCTAGCAAGATGCACATGATGCACCCACAGCAGAGCAGACAATCAAATTTTATTTGTCACATGTGCCGAATGCAACCGGTGTAGACCTTACTGTGAAATGCTTACTTATAAGCACACAAATATTTATTAAATAAACTAAAGTAAAAAAAAAAAAATCATCAAAAAGTAACAAGAAAATGACATAACAATAACTAGGCTATTTACAGGTGGTGTTGGTACCAAGTCAGTGTGCGCGGTACAGGTTAGTCGAGGTAATTTGTAAAGTGAGTATGCATAGATAATAAACAGCAAGTAGCAGCAGTGTAAAAACAGAGCGAGCAATGACTTCAACCAATGAGCTTCAGCCCCTCGCCATCTGAGTGATGCCTAGAAGATGCACATGACGCACAGCAGAGAGAGCAATGACATGGTGCACAAATCAGATTTTCGGGGGACACATATGGCTCGTGAGCGCTACTTTCAGAACTACTGGCAAAAAAATGATACAAAAGTACTGGAGAATCTTTTAAGACTTTTTCTGGTAGTTGTTTTCTAAGGCCCATTTTTCCACCTGTTTGACAATAAATCAAATCCTTTCCTTATACCAAATTCTTAGGATGGAGAATGGTTGAAAAATGTATATGCCTTCATTTCTCAAATAGACTCTTAGCTTTTTTTGCTTTGCTCTGAGCTATTATAATCTTATTTACTCATTCCGATGACACTCATGAATGCAGTTTATTTAACAAGGTTTCTTTCAAGGTTTTTCTCCACACATGGTTGATTTTATGATGGAATAAGTAAGCATGGTCAGTCATGTGTGATATCATATTGTTTTTAGCAATGGAGTCAGGTCTTTTTCCAAGTCAGACCCCTCTCAGATTAATAGCACCCAGGCTTGACAATGCCTTCTCCACCTCATCAGCGGAGGAGAAATTCAAACAATAATCCGTAAAATAAGGGACATTGAGAGTCCGGCGACACTGTTAGCGGCCTCATTTATCGCCAAGGGGGCCGCTGACAGACACGCATACATCTGGGGCCACACCTTTAACAGCATTTTCTTGTCTGGTTTCAGAACTGCCTGAGTCGGAGCACCTTAGTGTCGCCGAAGCCACATGGTTGGCTCTCAACGTGGTGTCGGGGGGTGGGAGCACCACCAACTCTCAGCCAATCGGAGTCACCAAAATAGCCAAGTCTGTCATCGCCCCCTTGGCAGACCACAACATTTCTGTGTTTATGCTGTCCACCTATCAGACGGACTTTATCCTGGTGAGTGCAGTTCCACTACAGACCTCTCTTAGCCTAATTTATACCCTACCTCAGGGGCAATTTTGATGGAGCCACAGAATGTAAGTGGCTGCAGTGGGTCTGCGTATCCATACCAACACATGCAGTCAACTGATTTGTACAACCAATCAATTTGTACAGTTAAACCTCTTAACTAAATGCATTATACCAATAGCCAGGGCCGGCCCGATCTTTTTGGGGGGCCTAAGCGAGATTTGATTGGGGGCCCCACCACCTCGCTGGCAAAACATTTTTACTGGCCCCTGTTTTGATGGCGGAGAGCATTTTTTTAGTTTGAAAGTACATTTCCTGCTATTCTACTAATTTTTCCATTGGGCAGAGAGGATTTCTTTTCAGTTTTACAGCTAATTTCCTGCAATTCTATCCATTCTGCCATGGGTTAAAGACATTTTAGCAGTTTTAAAGCTAATTTCCTGCAATTCTACACATTTGGACATGACTTATGCCATGTTAATGACACCTGAGTGAGAGTGACTAACACAATCAAGAGGGGCTCCCTGGAGGTCAGGGCCCCTGGTCATGTGCCCTGCGTGCCCAGTCAGTATTCGGCCATGATAGCTGGCTAGACTAACTTACCAATTTAAAAAAAATTGTTAGCTGACGTGGCTAATTGACTTGGCTGACAAAACAAGAGGAGCAGCTGACGCACAACCAAATTTCCAAATGGTGCACCTGGTGTGTACTACTATTCTAACTCTCATCAGTAAGTTGAGAGACACCGACTGAGTCTGTCTGTAAGCCCCCCCCGGAAGCACCGTTTTTGGAAATTGATCCGTGCCCTTCGTAGTCAACAACACAAAACTGACAACTAGCTACACAAAATGGTGATCCTGCGTAGTAAAACTATGCAGATGTGGGCAGCCCCGCAGTTGCAAACTTGCTGTAAGTGCACAGGATTGCTGTGTTGCGTTCTTGCATTGTGTACCTACTGTGTAAATTATGCTTTAGAACTGCTGTTTTATGCCTTCCTCAACTCTGCAAGGAACACATGCAAGATATCAGCCAGCAAATTGCAAAAACATAGTTATTGGCAATTGTCATGAGCATCTTGGAGTGTCATTCTCCCGTCACTTATTGATCCTCAGTCCCATTCAGTTTGAGGACATACAGTGAGCTCAAAGTATTGGGACAGTGTTGTTTGGGCTCTGTACTCCAGCACTTTTGGATTTGAAATTATACAATGACTGAGGTTAAAGTTTAGACTGTCAGCTTTAGTTTGACGGTATTTTCATCGATATCGGCTGAACCGTTTAGAAATTACAGCACTTTTTCTACATGGTCCCCCTATTTTAGGGAGCCAAAAGTATTGGGACAAATTCACTTAAGTTTGGTATTTGGTCCCATATTCCTATTACGCAATGATTACATCAAGCTTGTGACTCTACAATCTTGTTGGATGCATTTGCTGTTTGTTTTGGTTGTTTCATATTATTTTGTGCCCAATAGAAATGAATGGTAATTAATGTATTGTGCACATTTGAAGTTACTTTTATTGTGAATAAGAATATAATTTGTTTTCGAAACACTTCTACATTAATGAGGATGCTACCATGATTACGGATAATCCTGAATAAATTGTGAATAATGATGAGTGAGAAAGACGCACAAATAATATACCCCACCAAAAAATGCTCCCTCCCTTGTTATTGTAATGGTGATAGGTTAGCATGTCTTGGAGTCATGATATTTGTGCATTTTCTCACTCATCATTATTCACGATTCATTCAGGACTATCATTGTGTGCTAAGAAAATGGGACCAAATACTAAACTTTAATACAGTGAATTTGGCCCACTAAAATGTGGGGGACTATGTACAAAAAGTGTTCACCTGATATGAATGGAATTTAAGCTGACAATCTTTACTTTAACCTCATTGTATAATTTAAAATCCAATGCTGGAGAACAGAACCAAAATAACTCACTGTATTTGTCAGTTTAGCTGCTTATTCCTGCAAGTATTACTGAACATGGTAATTTGCATTACCTGTTATGTTACCAGTGGTCCAGTGGAGAGGATTGAAGGTAGCCTGCTGTTATACATAGATAATGGAAAATAGCTTACGAATCCTGTCATTTTAGTGTACTTGTGCTTTGTGGCCTGTAACTGTTTTTCCATTTTGCTCGATATGAAAAGACAATAGCAGCGTATCTACAGTACCTCCCTGGGCGGCACTTTTTGCTTTGACGAGCTGCTTAATTACACCAGTCCTTCCTCATGCCAGGCCTTTTCGGCCATACGGAGTCTTTTTATTACCTGCTACTAAGAGGGGAGAGAGAACACAAGGTCTGCTGAATAACTGTAGCCTTTGTAAGGAAATAAAAAATTGTTGATAATCTGGCAGTAGTTATTTTAAGAGGATCAGTCTCGGCTCAGGCTCTTGGTGGAATTCCCGGTAACATTCATGGCCACTGTTTTCCCTCCGCCAGCTGCTCCCAGCCACGGCCTAATCACTGGCTCTAAAGAAAAGGAAGAAACAACCTGCGTCTCTCGTCCGTTTCTCTCGCTCGCTCTCTCTGCATCAATCTGTCTACTTGTCTTGATGTCTTACTCACTCTTTCTGTTTCTATCTTGCATGCTCTCTTTCTCAGTCTCTGTGTATCTCTCTCCCACTGTCTGATTTTATTTGAGGCTCTGAGAAAGACCGGCCAGGCCGAGGCCTCCTTTTAAAAAAACATTTTGAATGATTATTTGCGTTACATAAACGGTGGGACCCAACCCGAATGCAGTCATTTAGAGCAGGATTTTACCCCCCACCACTACACTGCTGATTCAAATAACCAACTCATCATCACGCTTTGATTATTTCAATTATTTAACATAGAATTGCATGACATGCGTTTATAAAAGGCCACATTGTTTCCAGACCTTAGGTTACTAAAAATGTTCCCCATGTGGCGACTTCTGTAAGTGCCTCTACTCTACTGCTCTATACCACTACTGAAATGAGATGATATGCATGCCATGCTTTATTATAAAGGTGATTTTTATAAAAATAATTACCATTCCGGTACCTCAGAACACCCTAGGACTCCCCCTCTTGCGCTCACTTTTTGTTCTTGTTCCGGCACCTCCCAATTTACAAATGAAGCACTGTAAGCCGCTCTGGATAACAGCGTCTGCTAAATGAAAAATGTAAATGGAACTGACACAGTAGCTTTGCATTAGGCCTGTATAATGGACAGCTATTTGGGGCATTTAATTTCACTTTGAAATTAAATTTTGAAGCAGAAGACAGTCTCCACCCTTTTTAAGCATTGCATTCCTTTGGGAGTTTGGTGGCCCAAACTTTTTGCTAGTCAGACATACAGTACCTACCTAAAATGCTTTATTAATGTTTGCTGTAGCCACGGGCCCCTTTCTTTTAGTTACATTTGAGGTGTTCAGCTAAGCAATATGCAGAAGCTCTGAGTTCTTTTGAAATTTCAGTGAATTGTTTGCTATTGGGACTCCATTGTTTCTTTTCCCTGATCAGTGCAGTTTCAACTTGGTGTTTTGAAGTGAAAATGTGAGTTACTTTCTGATGTAATTGAATCAACCGTTCAAATGATATTTCAAGTTTTTATAAAACTCTTAACTTTTAGGTTTCCCGGTTGTAACAAGTGTTGTGTTTTGGTTGAGGCCTACTTGTTGATGGTGTTGTGTTGTGGTTGTCAGGTTCGAGAGCGGGACCTGCCCATGGTCATGCACACCCTGTCTTCTGAGTTCACCCTGATGAGGGTGGTCAACGGAGAGACCGTGGCCGCCAACAGCCTAGGAGTCACCAACGGCTTTGTCAAGCCTAAACTCGGTAGGCACAATATACAAGACTGAGATTTTAGCCCTTTTTCACGCTATCGGGTGGACACAAACTGTACTGTGCTTGCTCAGATATTTACTTTTGACATTGTCCTTTCCAGTACGGTTCCAGCAGCTATGGGACATAGTAACCAGGCCAGCACAGTACGGCTCAGCTCAGTAGTCTGAGGATTTAGCCCAGTGTTTAACCAAAAGTCTCAAACTTTTCTGTTTCCGGCGGACCTGCTCTGACTTTCAGCCAAAACAAGGCCCTAGGTACTTTTCAGCCTCCATTTACATAACAATGGCTGTGAACTTTAAACACCTTCTCACAAAGCAACAGTCTTTCTGCTCGCCACAAGTCTTTACCCAGTAAACCAAAATTGGTTCTGTGAAAGTGACCAGAACATTCGTTAGGTTTTGTCAAAAACTGTCCAGTTGGGTTGGTTACTTTCTAAATGTAATCTGTAACATTTACTATTTACCTGTCCGAAATTGTAATCCGTAACGTAACTTTTGGATTACCCAAACTAAGTAACATAATTGAATTACTTTCAGTTACTTTTTGGTTACTTTCCCCTTAAGAGGCATTAGAAGACAAGAATGTATATTACCAATTGAATGAATTCATCTATTGCAGGTTAAATCAATGTTAGTTTACATAGCTGGCCGTAAATGGATGTTGCATTTTACTTTATGGGTTGGTTATGTAGGCTTCTTCTAACCCATCACTTTCTACTACAAATAATAATACAAGGCTATAATATTTACATTAAAAACCAAGTCTGTCAGATTTCCAGTCATGCTAATTAATGAATATCCCTTGATCTTCAAGAATAGGACTCGGAAATATAGATTAGCCAAATTGTTTTACCTGCGCATTACCCAAAAACTAAGGACTTATTAGCTTACTCTGTTTATCTTGTTGTCATGGAGGACTGATTGGACTCATTGCTTTGAGTTGAAAAATAAATGCCTTAAATTCATCAAACACTGTCATTTCGATAATTTGTGAGGTATTAAAACAAGATTCTGCCGAAGTCTCCAGTCATGTAAAATGATGTTGAATTGCATGAAATTAGTTTATAAAAGGCAAACATTTTCCCTGACTTTAGGCTACTTAAAATGGTCCCCATGTGTGCAACTTCTGTAAGTGCCTCTATGCCACAAATGCGATGATATGCATGCAATGCTTTATTATAAAGGTTTTTAAAAAAAACATCTCATGCATTCCGGTGCCTCAGAGCTCCCTAGGTCACACCTTTCTGGCACTCACGATTTAACAAACTAAGCACTGAACACAGGTAGTAGTGTAGTTATAATCTCCACCCGGCACAGCCAGAAGAGGACTGGCCAATCCTCATAGCCTCTAGGTTTCTTCCTAGGTTTTGGCCTTTCTAGGGAGTTTTTCCTAGCCACCGTGCTTCTATACCTGCATTGCTTGCTGTTTGTGGTTTTAGGCTGGGTTTCTGTACAGCACTTTGAGATATCAGCTGATGTAAAAAGAGCTATATAAATAGATTTGATTTAGACTAGTTAACCATCATACTAAAATATCCACACAAGCCACTAGCCAGCCAGCCGTATATCATGAGTTAGATTATGAAAATTAGGCAATATTATGAAGTTATTATTTAAGAGCATTGAAAAGAAAATTATTGCGCTAGCTAAATAGTAGATGTACATCAATGATAAGCTGATAGCTTTCCTTCTTTTCCTGATGTTAATCATGTCTTTAGGAGGCTTGCTTACAATTAGTGATTTTTATCCTAATTTGGACTCCTCTTCCAAGAGTCGTTAAGGAGTGGGTGTGTTACAGAAATAAATAGGCTTATGCCATGTTTTTCTTTCCCCGTGGGGGTGCCCTTTTTTTTTCTTACTTTTTAGCACTTGCCCCCTGAAAGGTCTGTGCACGGCCCTGCCGAGGGTGTCTCAATGAGAGTTGGGATATGCAAAAAACACATTTCCATTTCACACCTCACATTCATACAGGTTACCCATTTGTACATGCAGTGAAACAAGACAAATATAAGAACCCTTATTTGACCTTTTTGTATGTTCTAAAAGCATTTGTACATTATTACACTGAACAAAAAATATAAACAAAATGCAGCAATTTCAAAGATTTTACAGAGTTACAGTTTATGTAAGAGAATCAGTCAATTTAAATAAATCCGTTGATTGTGGCCTGTGGAATATTGTCTTATCTTCAATGGCTGTGTGAAGTTGCTGGATATTGGCGGGAACTGAAAAACTGTTGTACTCATCGACCCAGAGCATACCGAACATGCTTAATGGGTGACATGTCTGAGTATGCAGGCTGGGACATTTTCAGCTTTCAGGAATTGTGTACAGTTATTTGAGACATGGGTGCGTGCATTATCGTGCTGAAACATGAAGTTATGGCGGTGGATGAATGGCATGACAATGGGCCTCAGGATCTCGTCACGGGATCTCTGTGCATTCAAATTTCCGTTGTTAAAATGCAATTGTGTTTGTTGTCTAGCTTATGCCTGCCGATACCCCCTCCTCCACCATGAGGCACTCTGTTCACAACATTGACATCAGCAAACCACCCACACACGCAACACCATACACGCTGTCTGCCATCTGCACGGTACAGTTGAAATCGGGATTCATCAGTGAAGAGCACACTTCTACTGTGTGCCAGTGGCCATCGAAGTTGAGCATTTGCCCACTAAAGTTGGTTACGACACCAAACTGCAGTCAGGTCAAGACCCTGGTGAGGATGACGAGCATGCAGATGAGCTTCCCTGAGATGGTTTCTGACAGTTTGTGCAGAAATTCTTCAGTTGTGCAAACCCACAGTTTCATCAGCTGTCGAGGTGGCTGGTCTGGGATGTTGCCAAAGGGTGAAGAAGCCTGATGTGGAGGTCCTTGGCTGGCGTGGTTACACATAGTCTGCGGTTGTGAGGCCGGTTGGACGTACTGTCAAATTCTCTAAAACGACGTAGGCGGTGGCTTATGGTAGAGAAATGAACATGTATTTCTCTGGCAAAAGCTCTGGTGGACATTCCTGCAGTCAGTATGCCAATTGCAGCCTCCCTCAACTTGAGACATCTAAAATTTTAGTGGCCTTTTGTCCCCAGCACAAGGTGCACCTGTGTCATGATCACGCTGTTTAATCAACTTCTTGATATGCCACATCTGTCAGGTGGATGGATTATCTTGGCAAAGGAGAAAATACTCACTAACAGGGATGTAAATAAAATTGTGCAAAACATTTGAGAGAAGTAAGATTTTTGTGCGTATGGAACATTTCTGGGATTTTTTTTATTTCAGCTCATCAAACATTGGTCCAACACTTACACTAACACTTTCTTTTTTTGTTCAGTGTACATTACCTGGAAACCTAGTGAGAAAGTTTGGGGAATGTTCTGTGGTGGTGGTTCGATGTTGTGCACAACATTTTCATGAACGTTAGGAGAATATTCCAAGGATATTTCAGTTTTTATTTTATTCTGAAGGTGAAAAAGTTATTTTAATGTTTATGGGATGTTATCCTGATGTTAGATTAAACCCAATAACACTAGAGCTTACATAAACCACTGGTGACTTACTGGTGTGAGGGTAAGTTGCAGTGGAAAACCACCACTAGACTCTGATACAGTAATGCCTACTCGGTTTCAGGTTATGCATTGGGATTTCTCTGATACAAATTGAATTGTATTTCATCTCCTGAATAAGAATATTGCTGAGACTCCCTGATGTTATGATGCAGCCTGTCAAACTGAATGAAGCAAGGCGGTTATGATGCATTCTCATCTTGACATGTTTCAAGGCTGACTGACATGTTAAGAGTAAGTCAATCCAGCACCTGCTTTCAAGGTTCTGCCTCAGAACAGAGGCCCTGAGAACACAGTCAGATATGGCAGGCAGAACATCTGTTGCTTATCCATCAAGTTAACCTCTTGCTGGTTGAGGGATTTTGTTGTCTAGATTTGTCTCCTTAGGTGACATTTGATGGGTAGTAGAGATCAGCCATTTTTGTAAAAGCGTTGGAAATGTCCTCTTTCAAAACTGAGGGAGACGACATAAAATACACTGCTCCAAAAAATAAAGGGAACACTTAAACAACACAATGTAACTCCAAGTCAATCACACTTCTGTGAAATCAAACTGTCCACTTAGGAAGCAACACTGACAATAAATTTCACATGCTGTTGTGCAAATGGAATAGACAACAGGTGGAAATTATAGGCAATTAGCAAGACACCCCCAATCAAGGAGTGGTTCTGCAGGTGGGGACCACAGACCACTTCTCAGTTCCTATGCTTCCTGGCTGATGTTTTGGTCACTTTTGAATGCTGGCGGTGCTTTCACTCTAGTGGTAGCATGAGACGGAGTCTACAACCCACACAAGTGGCTCAGGTAGTGCAGCTCATCCAGGATGGCACATCAATGCGAGCTGTGGCAAGAAGGTTTGCTGTGTCTGTCAGCGTAGTGTCAAGAGCATGGAGGCGCTACCAGGAGACAGGGCAGTACATCAGGAGACGTGGAGGAGGCCGTAGGAGGGCAACAACCCAGCAGCAGGACCGCTACCTCCGCCTTTGTGCAAGGAGGAGCAGGAGAAGCACTGCCAGAGCCCTGCAAAATGACCTCCAGCAGGCCACAAATGTGCATGTGTCTGCTCAAACGGTCAGAAACAGACTCCATGAGGGTGGTATGAGGGCCTGACGTCCACAGGTGGGGGTTGTGCTTACTGCCCAACACCGTGCAGGACGTTTGGCATTTGCCAGAGAACACCAAGATTGGCAAATTCGCCACCGGCGCCCTGTGCTCTTCACAGATGAAAGCAGGTTCACACTGAACACGTGACAGACGTGACAGAGTCTGAAGACGCCGTGGAGAACGTTCTGCTGCCTGCAACATCCTCCAGCATGACTGGTTTGGCGGTGGGTCAGTCATGGTGTGGGGTGGCATTTCTTTGGGGGGCTGCACAGCCCTCCATGTGCTCGCCAGAGGTAGCCTGACTGCCATTAGGTACCGAGATGAGATCCTCAGACCCCTTGTGAGACCATATGCTGGTGCGGTTGGCCCTGGGTTCCTCCTAATGCTAGACCTCATGTGGCTGGAGTGTGTCAGCAGTTCCTGTAAGAGGAAGGCATTGATGCTATGGACTGGCCCGCCCGTTCCCCAGACCTGAATCCAATTGAGCACATCTGGGACATCATGTCTCGCTCCATCCACCAACGCCACGTTGCACCACAGACTGTCCAGGAGTTGGCCACCATCCGCCACTTCATCAGGAGCATGCCCAGGCGTTGTAGGGAGGTCATACAGGCACGTGGAGGCCACACACACTACTGAGCCTCATTTTGACTTGTTTTAAGGACATTACATCAAAGTTGGATCAGCCTGTAGTGTGGTTTTCCACTTTAATTTCGAGTGTGACTCCAAATCCAGACCTCCATGGGTTGATAAATTGGATTTCCATTGATTATTTTTGTGATTTTGTTGTCAGCACATTCAACTATGTAAAGAAAAAAGTATTTAATAAGATTATTTATTTCATTCAGATCTAGGATGTGTTTAAGTGTTCCCTTTATTTTTTTGAGCAGTATAGTTGAATGCCTATATGTTCACAACTCCCAGTATCATATTAATAAAAGCCCGTTTTCTCACTCACTCACAGTGCCCCGTCCCATCATCCACCCTCTATCCAGCCCCAGTAACATGTTCTGTGTGACCAGCCTGGACCCGGACACATTGCCCTCGGTGGCCACCCTGCTCATGGACGTCATGTTCTACTCAGGCGGGTAAGGACCCTCTCCTAAGCACTCCTCCTGTTTCACATATGGCTGTCACCAGAGGCCATCTGCCGTCTCTTTTTAAGAGACTATCATACATACACACACACACACACAGCCACAGGAGCACTTAGCTGCTCGAGTTCAGACCATTTGTTTAACATAGGAAGTCTAAAACCTAGGAAGAGGGTTAGACTTGAGCAGGGGCTGTCATAGGATGGTTATGCTGCTGTTAGTAGGCAAGACAAACAAATGTTCACGATTTTACTAAAATCAATAAACCATAGCATGTTTTTGGGCTTATTCAGTAGTTTTTACCTGATTAAGTAGAATCCTGTTGAGAATGATACTGTTGCTGCTTCCTGTTGTCATTGATTTTTTATTTATAGCGAAGTCTCAAAACACCGGTTTTAAATGTTCAAAATCCTAATCAATATGCTGAAATAAATTGTGATATGTTGAAGACCAAGACATAAAAATGACTCCCCACACACGTGTCTCACTTGTTTTGCTAAATTAGTACCTTAACTGCTCACGCACCAATATTTTCCAAGCGGTCACTCTTGACTGAAATTGATTAGCCTGTTCTACTGTAATCGATAGTGTGAGCAAATTAATCACTCACATCGATATTGTATGGAAATCAATTTAACTGGGACAATAACCGCGACGATATGTGGTGCTTGCACTCTTCTAACAGACAAACCTCAAAGAACTTGGGTATACTACATATACCAGTCGATAGATGAGAACCATATATGAAAGCCATTTGTCAACTTATCTCTTTTGTTTGTAGGAGGAGGCCAGTGGCGCACAGGTGCTGCATGCATATTGCGCAAGAGACTAATACTGCATTGAATGTATTACCTGAAAGAGGTAGTCTAGGATGTGTGTGTAGATATATCTCAATCTAGAACAGGATTATCTATTTTGGATGCAATTTGAATGGAGTTGGAGAGAGACTGCGACGAGCACTGATTAATGCAACGATATTCGAGTGATGGGCTGTATTTTTTTCAATTCTGCAGCTGAAATTAAAAAAAATCTTTACAATTAAAAAAATTAGGTGAGATGAGTAAATTAGACTCACATTTGATCTTTACATTAATGTCACAGGCTATGCTGGAGCAATGTAGGTCTACCTGTCACAAGAAAAAAAGTTACCATGATGGGTCTACATGCATTGTGAAATGCGCTCCATACTGAGATGGGTTATCTGTTCCCACCCTGAGCCTTGATGATTCATCTTGCAGTGGCCGTAGAGAAGACCGATTTAGACATCGCATGTCATTTAAAAGTTCAATCTCACGCCGTGCTGTTCATATAAATAATGTATTTTAATTGACCAGTTTCTCAGTTATTTATCCCGGGAAAGGGAGGGATTTGGGGTGGTAAATCTGGGCAACCGGGTTCCAGCCGTACAACCCTAGTCCCTATTGTTAGGATTAGACTGTAAAAGTGGTGAAAAGTTTGACTAGCAGACCACTCGACATGATGATGATGAGTTTGGAATGGGGTTTTGGACAGGACCAAATGTAGTTGAAAGATGGTTAGATTTGACATACTTGAATCTCGGTACTTTCTATTCCAGGATAAAGGAGCCTGGGGCATCTAGCGAGGACACTGGACACATCCGCTTCTTCTCTTTCTCTCTGATTGAGGGCTACATCTCTCTCGTCATGGACGAGCAGACGACACAGCGGTGGGTGCTCTCCTGTGGTCCTGCCATTCTTTTTTTCACCTGGTTATGGTGTCTTACCGTCAAAGGCAAAACTGCTGTCAATTTGCAGTTTAGAGTCATCTGTGGACAACTGTTTTGCTGGGTTTGCTGCTGGGTTGTTAGGAAACAAACATAGATAATCATAGATGGTTTACAAATAAAGAAGGTCATGTAGAGGTAACCCGAACAGCTGCATTACTAATCACATGTGGATTGAACTAAAGGATTACAGTACCACTACATTAGTATCTACAATATATATACAAAAGTATGTGGACATCCCTTCAAATTAGTGGATTTGGCTATTTCAGCCACACACTTTGCTGACAGGTGTATAAAATCGAGCACACAGCCATGTTTATTTCCATAGGCAAACATTGGCAATAGAATGGCCTTACTGACAAGCGCCGTGAATTTCAACGAGCACCGTCATAGGATGCCACCTTTCCAACAAGTCAGGTTGTCAAATTTCTGCCCAGCTAGAGCTGCCCGGTCAACTGTAACTGTTGTTATTTTGAAGTGGAAATGTATAGGAGCAACAACGGCTCAGCCGTGAGGTGCTAGGCCACACAAGCTCACAGAACGGGACTGCGGAGTGCTGAAGTGCGTAGCGTGTAAAAAAATATATATATCTTCTGTCCTCTCTACCGAGTTCCAAACTGCCTCTGGAAGCAACGTCAGCATAGTAACTGTTCGTCGGGAGCTTAATGAAATGGGTTTCCATGGCCGAGCAGTCACACACAAGCCTAAGATCACCATGCGCAATGCCAAGCGTTGGCTGGAGTGGTGTAAAGCCATCCGCCAAGCTTGTCGCCAACTCCGGAGCAGTCGAAACGCATTTTTTGGAGTGAAGGCAGTCCAACGGACAAATCTGGGTTTAGCAAATGCAAGGAGAACGCTGCCTGCCCCAATGAATAGTGTCAACTGTAAAGTTTGGTGGAGGAATAATGGTCTGGGGCTGTTTTTTCATGGTTCCAGTGAAGGGAAATCTAAACGCTACAGCATACAATGACATTCTAGACGATGCTGTGCTTCCAGCTTTGTGGCAACAGTTTGGGGAAGGCCCACTCCTGTTTCAGCATGACAATGCCCCCGTGCACAAACAAGGTCCATATGGAAATGCTTTTTGAGATCAGTGTGGAAGAACTTGACTGGCCTGCACAGAGCCCTGACCTCAACCCCATCGAACACCTTAGGGATGAATTGGAACACCGACTGCGAGCCAGGTCTAATCACCCAACATCAGTGCCCGACCTCACTAATACTCTTGTGGCTGAATGGAAGCAAGTCCCTGCCGCAATGTTCCAACATCTAGTGGAAAGCTTTCTCAAAAGAGTGGAGGCTGTTGTAGCAGCAAAGGGGGGACCAACTCCATATTAATGCCCATGATTTTGGAATGAGATTTTCGACGAGCAGGTGTCCACATACTTTTGGTCATGTAGTGTACTTTATCATGGGCTTGTCCTACATTGACAAGGTATCCCCTTATATAGGTCAGTGGTGTCTCGAAGCTATGAAGGGGGACGATAAGTGGAACAAGCTTTCAGCACTTCTGAAGTGATGTATTTTTCACTATAGCACGTAGGGCAACCACTGACCTACAATCTGAATTTGACCAAATCATTATTTTTAATGTTATTGCTATAGATTGAATGAGTATGTGCATTCATTTTCTCCCTCCTAGGTTTCCCAACAATGTCCTCTTCACTAGTGCTTCAGGGGAGCTTTGGAAAATGGTTCGCATTGGAGGACAGCCTTTAGGATTTGGTAAGTAGGACCGTTTTTTTTCTCAGGTTGGTTTCCACAGGTCTCCCACATGTTAGTCAGATCTTTGTGCAGAGTACACATCACCAGTAGACACTGTCATTTGGCTAAGATTCGGAAAAACCTCTGTGATGCCAATCAGAATATTACTTGGCAATGTGAGGAATGCATTAAATGCCCAGATGCCCCTCATTTCTGAAAGAAATATCTGATATTCATGGATGTGTTCTTTATTCTTATTGCCTTGTCAGATGAGTGTGGTATCGTGGCTCAAATATCAGAACCCCTGGCGACTGCTGACATTCCAGCTTATTACATCAGTACCTTCAAGTTCGACCATGCCCTGGTGAGTGATGGTTTACAACTCTCCACCCTCTCTGTATCTCTCTCTTTCTGTTTGTATGGTAAATTGTAGATGTCAGTTTAAACTGGAGCTTTTGGAATAATGATTTAACCCCGCCCTCCTATCTCTCATAGGTCCCAGAAGAAAACATCCAGAGCGTGATTGGAGCTTTGAGGACCAATGAGAGCGCAGGACAGTGAAGGCGAGGTGGAAAGGGCGATTTATTATGTCAAACTCTTACAAAAAAAGAAAAGTGCCAAGAGCGTGGTTCTGGGAAGCGGGTAATGCAAAGCTTGAGTCGTGTAGACGGAGGGACTGTGTGCGTGTGTGCGTCCGTGTGTAGACATCCTTTTGTACAACGACCAGCAATGTGTCCCTCCTATTCTGAGACGGTTCCAACTACACTCCAAACCACACCCGCCACTCCCGTGAGCATCCACTCTTACCCCAAACAACATCCACCTCTTTGGGGACCCAAAGCAAGAGTGACTGCAGTGTTTTTCTTTTCTCTCGCTCTATTTCTTTCTCCTCTCCCTTCCCCTCAGACCATTTCACCATGGCAACGTGACCTACCGAATTTGGGCCTATTTCTTCGACACCAGCCCCTGAGATACTGCAAAGCGGCCCTCGCCTCCTTTTACTCTTCATGTGTCACCCACGCGGTCCATGACTGCCTGTAGTGATAGGTGTTGCTTTAGTATACCAGACTTTCCTTCCTAACTTTACATTGTTTTTCGCAAGCTGCTCTTTCCATAACAACCATACTGTATTAGTTACCAGTCCTCTTATGGAAAGAAAGAGAATGTACTTTACAAACAATTATCAATATTTCCATTATTCTTTGTATTTATTTTTCTCAGTGCCAAGAGGTTTTAAAGGCCTAGACCGATGCCTTGTCTAATGCTCAGCGCGTGTGCAATTTCAGATCAGATTTTGTCAGGTGGGGAAATGAAAGACTGGTGAATGTTGCTTTGTTCTGGTGATGAGCGTGAAATGACATTTACTGACAAATCACAGAGCCACTGATCTATAGAACATATCATATAAACAGTCTCGTGTGCTATATAGATGCCAATTTTCATGTTTCGGGAGAACTAGGTTATCGTTTTGCGTCGAGTGCCACACCATGCCTGACTCCAAACTAGTCCTTTACCACAAACTAGAATAATAACTTCAACGCTAGTAAAGCTAGCGTGGAGAAGTGGTAGGGGCCTTGTCATTTATTCTGTTGTGAATGTTTTTTTGTGGTCGTGGATCATTGAACCCTGTTGTCAGTTTAGGCAATCAGCCCCCCCTCCCCCACCCCAGTCTGCACTTTAATACAGGTCCATCTTACTGACCTGCTATACTGATGTGAAAACGGTGAAGGCTTATTTTATCCTTGAAGGATTTCTTGATAAGTGGAGACTTTTTTTTGTTGGTCTTAAACCATTGGTGGGTATTTTATTCTCTGTGACAAGCAAAAGCTTTCTTCGGTTAGCTTTGATATACAGAAACCATGTATTTATCAGTGTTAACATAAAGGGTGACATTTCTTCTGATTAAAAAAAAAAAAAGCTCTGTTTTCAGCTTGTAGTGTGTTTGGTTTCGCAAGCCCCTCACTTTTCATCTGTACCGTTTTTTGTTCGTCTACATTTCTAACATTAGTCCCCCAGACCCGTAGCCTATT
The DNA here is from genome assembly GCF_901001165.1 of Salmo trutta. Lineage (NCBI taxonomy): Eukaryota > Metazoa > Chordata > Actinopteri > Salmoniformes > Salmonidae > Salmo > Salmo trutta. The sequence continues at coordinate 20,826,279 of NC_042971.1, forward strand.
CAAAACCACATCAGAAATTATAAGATGTATAAAACAATCATCTTACCGTTATCCTAATTTAGACTAATAGATTCTGACAGGAACGTGCAGCTTTCAGCAATTATGTAATTTCATATTTACATCATTGGTCGAGTTAACACCCACGTTTATACCTGGTGCTAACATGGGTCCTTTATCCTGATCTTGTCTGCATACACTTTAATACCATGTGTAGATGCATTTCTGGAAATGTGGGCACAATCAGAATGTAGACAAGATCAGCATGAAGGACCCATTTTAGCACCAGGTATGAACGGGGCTTCTGATTTAATGTGATGGGCTGGAATGTAAACTTGTATGCATGGGGCATTGGGAACTGCTGTTGGGAGTCCTTGTATTGAGCTAAATACTGTACTACTATTGGCTTATTACTCCAGAATCTTTTGTTTGTCAGGGCTAGGTTTCCCCACTACAATGCACCCCCCTTATAGCAATCAAAAGCGATAGATTGAAGTGGTCAAAAACTGAGACCGAATCATTCTTATTACTTTCAATGTACAGTGCATTCAGAAATTATTCAAACTCCTTGACTTTTTCCACATTTTCTTAAGTTACAGCCTTACTCAAAACATGTTTTTTTTTTATTGTCCTCAATCTACACACAATACCCCATAATGACTTAAGCAAAAGCTGTTTTTTAGAAATGTTTGCAAATGTTTTGAAAATAATTTGAAAATACAGTTGAAGTAGGAAGTTTACAGGAGAGAATGATTCATTTCAGCTTTTATTTCTTTCATCACATTCCCAGTGGGTCAGAAGTTTACATACACTCAATTAGTATTTGGTAGCATTGCCTTTAAATTGTTTAACTTGGCTCAAACGTTTCGGGTAGCCTTCCACAAGCTTCCCACAGTAAGTTGGGTGAATTTTGGCCCATTCCTCCTGACAGAGCTGGTGTAACTGAGTCAGGTTTGTAGGCCTCCTTGCTCGCACATGCTTTTTCAGTTCTGCAGACCAATGTTCTATAGGATTGAGGTCAGGGCTTTGTGATGGCCACTCCAATACCTTGACTTTGTTGTCCTTAAGCCGTTTTGCCACAACTTTGGAAGTATGCTTGGGGTCATTGCCCATTTGGAAGACCCATTTGCAACCAAGCTTTAACTTCCTGACTGATGTCTTGAGATGTTACTTAAATATATCCACATAATTTTGCTTCCTCATGATGCCAATTATTTTGTGAAGTGTACCAGTCCCTCCTGCAGCAAAGCACCCCCACAACATGATGCTGCCACCCCCATGCTTCACGGTTGGGATGGTGTTCTTCAGCTTGCAAGCCTCCCCATTTTTCCTCCAAACATAACGATGGTCATTATGGCCAAACAGTTCTATTTTTGTTTCATCAGACCAGAGGACATTTGTCCAAAAAGTACGATCTTTGTCCCCCATGTGCAGTTGCAAACCGTAGTCAAGCTTTTTTTATGCCGGTTTTGGAGCAGTGGCTTTTTCCTTGTTGAGCAGCCTTTCAGGTTATGTTGATATAGCACTCGTTTTACTGTGGATATAGGTTATTTTGTACCTGTTTCCTCCAGCATCTTCACAAGGTCCTTTGCTGCTGTTCTGGGATTGATTTGAACTTTTGGCACCAAAGTACGTTCATCTCTAGGAGACAGAACGCGTCTCCTTCCTGAGCGGGATGACGGCTGCGTGGTTCCATGGTGTTTATACTTGCGTACTATTGTTTGTACAGATGAATGTGGTACCTTCAGGCGTTTGGAAATTGCTCCCAAGGATGAACCAGACTTGTGGAGGTCTACAATGTTTTTTCTGAAGTCTTGGCTGATTTCTTTTGATTTTCCCATGATGTCAAGCAAAGAGGCACTGAGGGTGAAGGTATGCCTTGAAATACATCCACAGGTACATCTCCAATTTACTTAAATGATGTCAATTAGCCTATCAGAAGCTTCTAAAGCCATGACATTTTCTGTAATTTTTCAAGTTTGTTTAAAGGCACAGTCAACATAGTGTATGTAAATGTCTGACCCACTGGAATTGTTTACAGATTATTCCACTTAATCACAATTGTTGGAAAAATGACTTGTGTCATGCACAAAGTAGATGTCCTAACCGACTTGCCAAAACTATAGTTTGTTAACAAGAAATTTGTGGAGTGGTTGAAAACGACCTAAGTGTATGTAAACTTCCGACTTCAAATGTAAATAAATATCACATTTACATACACTACCGTTCAAAAGTTTGGGTCACAAAAAAAAAAGTATTATATTGATCAGAAATACAGTGTAGACATTAATGTTGTAAATGCCTATTGTAGATTTTTTATGGAATATCTACATAGGCGTACAGAGGCCCATTATCAGCAACCATCACTCCTGTGTTCCAATGGCACATTGTGTTAGCTAATCCAAGTTTGTCATTTTAAAAGGCTAATTGATCATTGGAAAACAATTTTTTGCAATTGTTAGCACAGCTGAAAACTGTTCTGATTTAAAGAAGCAATAAAACTGGCCTTTAGACTAGTTGAGTATCTGGAGCATCAGCATTTGTCGGTTTGATTTACAGGCTCAAAATGGCCAGAAACACAACTTTCTTCTCAAACTCGTCAGTCTATTCTTGTTCTGAGAAAGGAAGGCTTTTTGTGCGTCTGGGAAATCTTGCATCTTATTTCAGCTCATTAAACCAACACTTTACATGTTGCGTTTATATTTCTGTTCAGTATACTTTCCTTTTTCAAGTATCAATCCATTTTATTTTATTGACCTTGTCTCATCGCTGCTACTCCCCAACGGGCTCGGGAGAGGCGAAGGTGGAGTCATGCATCCTTCGAAACATGACCCGACTAACTGTGCTCTTTAACACCTGCCAGCTTAACCCAGAAGCCAGCCGCACCAATGTGTCGGCGGAAGCACTGTTCAACTGGAGACCGGTGTCAGCCTTCAGGCACCCAGCAATCTCCATAGGCAGTAAAATGGCCCATACTGAAGAGCTCAGTGACTTTCAACATAGCTGGCTAAAATAATGTAAGACCTTCATATATAAAAAGGGGATGTCTGCTCATTTTTTTGCTGCTACCAAACTTGATATTTTCATAAAGCTTTGGTGATTTAAGACTTATTTCAAACGGGTCTCATGAGCCAAACCCGTTATCGATAGTCTTGACTACTTGGCGAATGCATTGGGCATGACAAAAAAAAAACAGCCTTCATTGAGGAGGCTATGCTTGTTTAAAAAAAAATCTAATTAAACAAAATGTTTCTAAATACAAGGGTTAAGGGCACAAAAGAACATCTTATTCCATGTGCATATTGGCAGTGTGTGTCAAGGCTGGATAGGCTGCGCTTCTGTTGTCAAAATCTATGCCATAAACAAATGTGTTACCGGTAAAACCAGCTTTCGATTGGTCTTAAATATCCTCACCAGCGCATACTGAAATTGGCACTTTGGCACATGTTAAGGACACACCTCATATAATACCACCCCTCCCACCTCAGCGTAAGCAAACTAATAAAACAGGTAAATTACCAATCCTGACGCTAGGGTTTGAAAATAGAACTGTGCCGGCGTTAACAGGTTGAAATGACAAACGAGCATGTTTGACAATTGCGCTGGGTTAAGGCCAGCCGAAATTAGAGCCAAAGGTCTGAGCTTGCTAAACATATCAAGAATTTCGCAGACCAGTTTGATGGGCTTAGTAGCCTCAAATGCAGAGAAATTGCCTATGAATTGGCACATTGAAAGGTGGCACAATTTACCCTGTCCCTATACTTAATATACCCCATACGCAGGGTAAATTGTGCCAAGGGACCATTTTTTGGACAAGCTGTGTTTTCAGAATTTATGTTTACATGAATTGAGATCATTTCCAGGGATATACAACACCCTGAAAAAAATAAAAATATATATATATCACACACAGGATGTGGACACCCCTTCAAATTAGTGCATTCGGCTATTTCAGCCACACCCGTTGCTGACATAAAATAGAGCACACCACCATGCAATCTCCATAGACAAACATTGGCAGCAGAATGGCCTTTCTGACCCCAATGCATAGTGCCAACTGTAAAGTTTGGATGAGGAATAATGGTCTGGGGCTGTTTTTCATGGTTTGGGCTAGGCCCTTTAGTACCAGTGAAGGGAAATCTTAACGTTACAGCATAAAATTACATTCTAGACGATTCTGTGCTTCCAACTTTGTGGCAACAGTTTGGGGAAGGCTTTTTCCTGTTTCGGAAATGGTTTGTCGAGATCGGTGTGGAAGAATTTGCCTGGCCTGCACAGAGCCCTGACCTCAACCCCATCAAACACCTTTGGGATGAATTGGAACGCCGACTGCGTCCCAGGCCTAATCGCCCATCCTCACTAATACTCTTGTGGGTGAATGCTGCTGGGACTTGCTTCCAATGTTCCAACGTCTAGTAGAATGCCTTCCCAGAATAGTGGAGGCTGTTTATAGCGGCAAAGGAGGGACCAACTCCATGTTAATGCCCATTAATATGGAATGAGATGTTCGACGAGCAGGTGTGTGTGTGTGTGTGTGTGTGTGATATAAAATATCAACAGTGACGGTAAAATGCCAAATGTCTATGGTTCTGGAGGGAGGTCTGACAACCCAGTCTCGTTTCAGCACTTCTCTGCAGGACAAAAAATCCATGGCTCCACGGAGTCCATTTTAGGCAGAACCGTGTCAGCTTTGAGCCATCTAGTGCTGCTCCACTGATCTCCACATCATCCAACACTGACGTCAGATAAATACTGTATAGAGATTTGTGAAATACTGCAGACTCAGCCTCCATGTTATCCCAGCTGTGCTAGCTAGAGACACAGGGAGTAGCCTGAAGCTTTTGATGGCGGACACAGTCGCCTGATCCAGAGGTTCTGTACCACCCATGGAGGACAGCTGGCTCTGGGGTTCAGGCCTCCATTGGCGGCCAGGGGACATGAGGTGAACAGGGATAGATCCCCCTCTTTGATACGGGGAGGTGGGAGGGTCATGGGGAAGAGCAGGGCGTACTGGCTCTGTCCATGCCAGCTGGGGACACTCAGATGAGACTTGACCAGCGCCACCATGTGGTCCACCCCGCATGCTACATCTATCACATGACCTGGCAACGTCACCTAAAATACATTGAATACAGTATGCCATAAAAATCTTACCGTAAGACACACTTATGTAGCATTACACATACAAGGAGGTCTATTGTAGTGGACTATCACTAAGTTGTTTGCATAAAACAAATGTCTGTCAATAATGACAAAGAAGTTGGACTATCACTAAGTTGTTTGCATAAAACACCAATGTCAATTATCAATAACAACAAAGAAGTTGATAAGTAAAATATATTTCTCTGGTGTCACCCGCCATGAGAAGTACTGGTCCTACTTCTTTGCAATACCCAGACATCCTCTCACATTCTTTCCCCAAATGAAGAGCTCACCCCGATCTGGATCAACACAAGCTCCATCAACACCGCCTGCCTGCACCATTACAATAGGCAGACATTCGACATATTTGATTTTATTATATCATCAAATGGCTTGAACTGGGAATGGGGTAATACATTGTGAACAATATGAAAGGTTTCATATCTTGCATCATCCACTGAACAGTACAGCACCACATGACTAGTTCCTGGGTGAGAAGTCGTACTTCCCATATGTCAACATATTCAGCTTGAATTGTAACATTATTGTGAGTTCTTGTGACTCTAAAGAGGGATTGTAGTTTTTTGTCCAACATAACCAATTTCACATACTGAAAATCATGAATTAACCCACCTGTGACAGCAGCGAAATGGTTCAGTCCACAGTGGATGCAGTTCATTGTCACCGCAGGGTTAAACTCGGCGTAACCGAACAGTGTAGGAGGGACCAACTCAGGGGTTTGGGATTCAGAGAGATGGGGCCCTTTCCAAGAACGCTGTAGCCCCATACAAACACCTCCCGTCTTTCTGCAAAGACAAGCGTTGCCTTTACTGACACTACATATTATTTATTCAAAGGATATGATAAACAAGTCTACTGAATGGGATGCTATGCTATAAAGTCCAGCAATATTGCTTGTGCTTGGATGGTGATGCAAGTGATCTATTATTTCACTGACAAGTGGCATTTTGGCTGATACCCCCTTATGTTCACAGATCTGAAAAGGACTCAATCAGTTTTAGCAATATGGTGACGCCAAACCTTCCTTCCTATAGATTAATTAGAGATTCCACCATATTGCTTTCAGATACCCAGTATTCTCAGATTGGTAAATATGGAAGGGGTAGGAGGAAAGGCAAGTGGCTAGGGGCCAAAATGTAACGGGGCCTGGTACTCACCGTTCAGAATGGCCACCTGTGTGCCTCCACAGACCTCTGGGTCACCTTGCCCACCACTTCAAAAGGAAGTAGTCAAGGGGAGTTAATCTGAGGAGAGAGGGAACATGAAGTAAGAACATGGACAAAAGACCACCCATAGAAAAATTATTAGAACACCTAATGGTACATATAGTATAGCCTGGTGGAACCAGACTGATCACTGCATTTTTTCACTTCACATATCAGTCTGGCATTCGTCCTCATTGATACTGTTTGAGCCTACAGTGAGATCCAAAAGTATTTGGACCGCAGCACATTTTTGGTTGTTTTGGCTCTGTACTGATACAATGACTATGAGGTTAAAGTGCAGAATGTCAGCTTTAATTTGAAGGTTATTTTCATCCATATCGGGTGACAGGGATGTCGCTAGGCCTATTCATTAGCCCCCCTAAATAAATAAATATATCAGTCAATATATTTTCTCTGTGATTTCTTTTTTTTTCATCAACCGTTCCATCATATCTTAAACTTCTTACCGGGTGGGTACTAGGACCTGGGGGAGGCTGCTGCACGTGCTAGTGATTGTTAGGCCTACTTGTAGCTAACATTATGGTTAACGTTAGCTACTTCTGTGGCTTGAGACTGCTAGCTAACAGTAAACGGACAGGAAAAGGCTCTGACAGGACGCATTCATGCAGATACAGTGGGGGAAAAAAGTATTTGATCCCCTGCTGATTTTGTACATTTGCCCACTGACAAAGAAAGGATCAGTCTATAATTTTAATGGTAGGTTTATTTGAACAGTGAGAGACAGAATAACAATAAAAATATCCAGAAAAACGCATGTCAGAAATGTTTTAAATTGATTTGCATTTTAATGAGGGAAATAAGTATTTGACCCCCTCTCAATCAGAAAGATTTCTGGCTCCCAGGTGTCTTTTATACAGGTAACGAACTGAGATTAGGAGCACACTCTTAAAGGGAGGGCTCCTAACCGCAGCTTGTTACCTGTAAAAAAGACACCTGTCCACAGAAGCAATCAATCAATCAGATTCCAAACTCTCCACCATGGCCAAGACCAAAAAGCTCTCCAAGGATGTCAGGGACAAGATTGTAGACCTACACAAGGCTGGAATGGGCTACAAGACCATCGCCAAGCAGCTTGGTGAGAAGGTGACAACATTTGGTGCGATTATTCGCAAATGGAAGAAACACAAAAGAACTGTCAATATCCCTCGGCCTGGGGCTCCATGCAAGATCTCACCTCGTGGAGTTGCAATGATCATGAGAACGGTGAGGAATCAGCCCAGAACTACACGGGAGGATCTTGTCAATGATCTCAAGGCAGCTGGGACCATAGTCACCAAGAAAACAATTGGTAACACACTACGCCGTGAAGGACTGAAATCCTGCAGCGCCCGCAAGGTCCCCCTGCTCAAGAATACATATACATGCCCATCTGAAGTTTGCCAATAAACATCTGAATGACTCAGAGGACAACTGGTGAAAATGTTGTGGTCAGATGAGACCAAAATGGAGCTCTTTGACCTCAACTCGCCGTGTTTGGAGGAGGAGGAATGCTGCCTATGACCTCAAGAACACCATCTCCACCGTCAAACATGGAGGTGGAAACATTATGCTTTGGGGGTGTTTTTCTGCTAAGGGGAAAGGACAACTTCACCGCATCAAAGGGACGGTGGTCGGGACCATTTACAGTCAAATCTTGGGTGAGAACCTCCTTCCCTCAGCCAGGGCATTGAAAATGGGTCGTGGATGGGTATTCCAGCATGACAATGACCCAAAACACACAGCCAAGGCAACAAAGTAGTGGCTCAAGAAGAAGCACATTAAGGTCCTGGAGTGGCCTAGCCAGTCTCCAGACCTTAATCCCATAGAAAATCTGTGGAGGGAGCTGAAGGTTCGAGTTGCCAAACGTCAGCCTCGAAACCTTAATGACTTGGAGAAGATCTGCAAAGAGGAGTGGGACAAAATCACTCCTGAGATGTGTGCAAACCTGGTGGCCAACTACAAGAAACGTCTGACCTCTGTGATTGCCAACAAGGGTTTTGCCACCAAGTACTAAGTCATGTTTTGCAGAGGGGTCAAATACTTATTTCCCTCATTAAAATGCTAATCATTTTATAACATTTTTGACATGCGTTTTTCTGTATTTTGTTGTTGTTATTCTGTCTCTCACTGTTCAAATAAACCTACTATTAAAATTATAGACTCATCCTTTCTTTGTAAGTGGGCAAATGTACAAAATCAGCAGGGGATCAAATACTTTTTCCCCCCACTGTAGGCTACGATGTGAATTTGTGGTAAGTTAGAACAGAGAGAGAGAGAGACTATTCACTACTATAGACTTTGGTCATAATCAAAGCTTTGTTAACCAATACGTTTATATGTGAGACTGCCTGTAAGTTACAGTGTAACAGACGCTGCGAGCTAGCTAACGTTAACGGTGTCTTTTAAATTCAACGTAAGTTATGTGGCAATGATATGTTATTAACATTGTATTTAATGTAGTTTTTCTATCTGTGCCAACCTATAAATGAGACAGATGACGTAACATCATGCACATATCTTTTCATACTCAATTGCTTTCATTCAGTAGGCCATTGCAAAACAATTATCAGTAGGTCATGTGTAGAAAAGGTCACATAGTGTTGATCACAATGTCATTTTATTATCCTCAATTTCTCAAATGTAGGCTAGCTAACGACTAACGTTAGATGGATATTCAGAAATTCTTCAAGAGAGACAGTGCCAGCAGCTCTGCCGAAGGCCAATTCGTTGCGAAATGAAGATTTTACCAGTTCAAAACTTAAACTGATTAATCACCTATTAATCCTTGAGTTATTGTAAATATGAGTTTCATAACAATACATGTCAAAACACAGCACACAAGAATGAGGCAAAGAGGCTGACAGGGCTGAGGGAGCATGTCTGATGAAGGTTAGTGATTTAAAAAAAGCGAGTAGATGTTTAAGCTTTCAGTTACATTTGTACAGCATATGTCTTACTTTTGTTAGGAATAAATAAATTATGTTTGTCATATCTTAAAGGGTCATGCAGAAAGAGAGGCTTCTGTGCAAGGCAGAGATCCCCATGTGAGCTGTATAAGTGAGAGAGAGCAAGCATGCCCAGAGAAATAGGGACAAGAAACAGATCCAGAGAGGGAGGGACAACAAACAGATCAAGAGGGAGGGACAACAAATAGATCCAGAGAGGGAGGGACAACAAACAGATCCAGAGAAATAGGGACAAGAAACAGATCCAGAGAGGGAGGGACAACAAACAGATCCAGAGAGGGAGGGACAACAAACAGATCCAGAGAAAGAAAGTAATTAAGCCGCTGCAGCAACTCCTTCCAGAAATGAGAGCGATTTAGGTGACAAAGACACTGGGCCCAGACAAGTGAAGCTGAATAGCTTCCCACATGAAAGTTTTGGTACACAGAAAAGGGCATTTCAGCACTGCTGGTTTGAGAAATACAATAGGGTAGATTACTCTGTCCACAAAAACGCAGCTTTCTGCTTTCCATGTAGTTTTTGGCAAAAGCATTACATTTGATTATTTTGTCAGTAATGGCTGCAAAAATGGGAAAAAAGCTCTGTTTATCTTCAGTAAACATGAGATGGCACAAACATAAAGAGACAGTATTGTGGCATGGCAAAGCTACCAGGCAACTAGCAATCATGGGAACATTGCTCAGATTTGAACAGCTGCCCCTGCTAGTGATATTGCAGAGAGAAGGGAGTATCTGAGGAGAATTGTTGCTGTCAACTCAATGTTAGGACGACAGGGACTTTCTTTCCGTGCCAATGATGAATCTAGTGAAAGCACAAATAGAGTGAACTTTCTTGAATGTATGGAGATTTTGAAGGAGTTTGACCCTTTCCTGCAAAGGTATAATACTCCATCAAATGTGACATATCACTCTCCAGAATCTCAGAATGACATGATCGAATGCTGTGCTCAAGAGATTACGGACACCATAGTCTCCGAGATGTCAAAGTCTGGAATGTATGCCATTATGGCGGATGAGGCCAGGGATGGGCAGTCTGAACAGTTGGCTCTGTGTGTTAGGTATGTGACAGAGGGGACAGTTAAGGAGCGTTTACTAGCACTAGCAGAAATCAAGTCATTTGATGCCCAATCGATAGCAAATGAGTTGCAACAGTAGCTTCAAATGAGAGGGGTAGCAGGCCTAAAGTACGTTGCACAGACCTATGGTGGCGCAGCTGTCATGAGTGGGTCCAAAGGAGGTGTGCAAGCACATTTCAGAGTGCTGCATCTGGAGGCAATTTATGTACAATGCTATGCTCATGAGCTTAATTTGGTGTTGTGTCGTACTTGCAGTGCTATTCCGGAGGCTGTGGAGTTCTTCAGTTTCTTGGAGAATGTGTATTCGTTTTTCAGTGCATCCCCAGTTAACCACCACAAGTTCAAAGAAGCTCAGTCCAAACTTGGAATAGCATCAGCTGAACTTGTACAGCTCTCAAACACTCGCGGGGCATGCCAGCTGCGGTCCATAAATACAGTCATGGACACTTTAACTGCTATTTTTGATTGTCTATCTGCCATTGGATCCCCCATGGCTGTTGGTCTGTGAGCAAAGCTTCATAAGTTCTCCACCATGTATTTGCTACTGATGTTTCAGTCCCTTCTTTCTATAACCGAGGGACTACACAAGTTCCTCCAGAAAGAGACTGTAGACCTGGCAGAAGCTTGTTTTTGGCATACAAGCTGTATATGACACACTGATAGGCAAACGCACAGATGCATTTGCCATAGAACTTTATGACAGAACTCTGTGAAATTCACAATATTATAGAGGCAGATGCATCAAGAAAGCGCAAACAATTTGAGATTTTGTGGTGTAGACGTCCTTGGGTTTAGGCACAGAATTGTCATGTTCCCAAACAATGAAAACAGAGTTGTTGCTCCCCTGCTTGGACAGGATGGTTTGTGGGCTTGACCAGTGATTCTCAACTGTAGATGAAGGTCTGCTCAAAGGCATACAGGCATGCAGCCCCAACTCAAAAACTTCCTAGATACATCATGCTTATTAACTGAGTTTGCCAAGCATTACGGTATTGATGTTAAAACAGAAGATGTTGGTGGCCAGAAACTTTCTTGCCTGAAAAAGAGAGGCTGGATGTCCTCCCAAAGATATGCTTGCTGTGCATAACCTCCTGGATGATGATGTTTCCTTCTCTGAAGGAAATCATTCAGTTTGCCTTACAATTCCTGTGTGCAGCTGCTCCTGTGAAAGGTCCTTTAGTGCACTGTGCCAGCTGCACTCCTGGTTGCGTAAGACAATGGGTCAAAAAAGGCTTGCAAGTAGTGATGCACCGATATGACATTTCTGACCGATACCGATATCCGATATTTTCCTTGCCAAAACAAAATGATACCGACAACCAATATTAAACATTTTAGCTGCCTTTTAAGCATACTAGTACAGTTAAATAGTTAACACAAACACATGGACGCAGCAGTCTAAGGCACTGCATCTCAGTGCAAGAGGCGTCACTACAGTCCCTGGTTCGAATCCAGGCTGTATCACATCCAACTGTGATTGGGAGTCCCATAGTGCGGCGCACAATTGGCCTAGCGTTGTCCGGGTTTGGCTGGGGTAGGCCGTCATTGTAAATAAGAATTTGTTCTTAACTGACTTGCCTAGTTAAAAATAAAGGTTACACACACACACTGACCAAAAAGTTCTTTTGTTGGCATTTACGTATGTCCCCATTACCAGTAAAACATAATTAAAACCTATTTCTTTCAGTTACTTGCTGTGCTGTTTCGTTGTTCATTTGTTCAGTCGTTTCATTCTCAACCAGGATTTCTGTGGAATGCCGTAATGGTCTTTGCGTGTCAAAAAAGATACACATCAAATAAAATAATGTGTGGCTCAGTTGGTAGAGCATGGTGTTTGCAACGCTAGGGTTGTGGGTTCGATTCCCACGGGGGACCAGTACAGATTTTTTTTTTAATGAAATGTATGCATTCACTAGTGTAAGTCGCTCTGGATAAGAGCGCCTGCTAAATGACTAAAATGTAAATAAGCATGTTGACCAATCAGGACCGGAATAGGACAGCATGTCACATAATAATTTAACACGTTCATTAATTTTTTATCTACTTATTACACATTGATTACACTATCACTCATATTTCATATGTCACAACGATTCATTGATACGTATGCTATGATGCTGGTAAAGTTGTCATTCCGCACCTAGAGTGCTGGTCATAAAAAAAAGCTAGCTAGCTCATGGATGCAAACAATGTTCTTCCCCAAAAACATAGCAAAATGACATAATCTATTTCAGTAGCTATAGTTAGCTAGCTAAATATATAGCTGGTGTCATCTAGAATAATCCTCATTTATAAGACAATTCTTATTTGATTATTGGTGGTCGTACCCATCTATGGGAAGCTAGCCACAATAAGGATTAGCCACAATAGTAGCCTTCAAAATAAAAGTATGGCATAATTCTACTCTTTGTATTAATTTGCATCACTGGCAATGACATACCTTTATTTTGAAGGCAAACCGCAAATTCCACTATTGCGCCGAATCCTTATTGTGGCTAGCTTCACAACACATATCCCAGTCCGGTCGAGCCTCACTAGCCAGATGAAGCTAGTTGGCTGCTTATAACGTTAACTTTTGGCAACAGGGTTAAGTAGCTGGCTAGCTATTTATTTTCATGACCTGAAGTTCAATTTCAATAGGAGAACAACAAGTGGCAACCTAGCTAATATTTACTCACAAAGATTCCTAAATCATTCCTAAGAATAATTAGAAATGACTGCAGTTTCTACTGGTCATTGTTTTCAGGCTGGTTGTATTGGTGCTAGCTAGGTAAAGTTACTCCAGAAGTTGCGGTCGAACAAACAATGCTTTATTACCAACGCAGTATTGTAAACATATCGTTTGTGGCCAGTGTTTGCTTTGTGGCAGACTTTTTTGTACAGCTTTGACAGTGCTACTGTATCTTTTTTGACACGCAAAGACCCAAATGGCGTTCCATAGTGTGTATGTCGTGAAGCTAATAGTAGTGACGCTATTACTGTGTAACTCCAGTAGGGCAACATCTGAAAAATTGTTCACTTGGTAGTGTGTGCCGATGCCCAACCAGTCAGCGAAAACCAACATCACCCACGACAGAGAACAGTTGATTGTCAAGGGCAATGAATTCCATTATGTTGGCATTAACGGATTTTGCCTTTGAGTTGAGTCGATAAAATTTTCTTACTCTTTCAAATGACTACTCAACTTGTTGACTGCTCGATCCACACAGCAGACATTGTGGGCTAGGTTAGGAATGCTGTGTTGTACGTGTAGTGCAACATTTTACGTGGCATCATTACATTATGTACCTACGTTATATAGGTATGCACGTCAGCTTTGACATGGTTTTGCACATCGGCGTTAAACTTGACATCGGCCAATACCGATGTTGGCATTTTTAGCTAATATCGTCCGATTCCGATATGTTCACCGATATATCGTGCATCCCTACTTGCAAGTCTTGCAGCCATGTCCATTGAGGGTGAAGTGCTTGGGCCACTAAGCCACAATAGTGTCATTGACCGCTTTGCCATCTTTAAAAATAGGAGGGACACTTTGAGTCAACCCACAAAATAAGCATCAAGAGGTAAGCAGGAGGAGCAGTTCTGTAATATGATTGTAATATTTCTTTGGGATCTTACTTTATCCGATTTTATTCCTAACTATTTTTGAATTTTTATATTTTATTCAGCTCATTAGCTGAATTTAGTTTTGCCACATTGTGGATGATACTGTTTAAGATATTCCATGTGTTTGAATTATTGGGTTAATTTTGAGCAAAATTAACAAAAGGGTGAAACTTAAATAAATATTTTTTTTCTAATGGTATAATTTGGTCTCTCTCTCTCACTCAATAAAATCCCAAACGTATTTTGGTTAAATTGTACAGCAATTTTTGTGCCTTTTGTTGGTGTTGGATGGATGGGAACTTTAATTTGTTTATTTGGATAGAATTTAAGTAAGTCATATTAGATCAGTGTCTAACACAAACTATGAGACAGGTATACTTTTGAACAACATTGACCAAAAATAACCTTATTTTGATAGATTTTACACCCGTTGTTTCTCTAAAAATATATGATGAAAATACGTTTTTGGGGGCTTTAAAAAAAAATCCTGGGGGAGTATGCCCAGAACCCCCTGATAGAGGCTAAGCCCCCCTATCCATGAATCTCTAGTGACATCCCTGTCGGGTGAACTGTTTAGAAATTACAGCTCTTTTTATCCCCCCCAATATGGGGAACCGAAAATATTTTGACAAATTTACTTGTGTATTAAAGTAGTCAAAAGTTTAGTATTTGGTCTCATATTCCAAGCATGCAATGACTCCACTCAGTGTACAAAACATCCTAATATTGAGTTGCACCCCACTCTTTTCAATCAAATCTATTTATAAAGCCCTTTTTACATCAGCCGATGTCACAAAGTGCTATACAGAAACCTAGCCTAAAACCCCAAACAGCAAGCAATACAGATGTAGAAGCACAGTGGCTAGGAAAAACTCCCTAGAATGGCCAGAACCTAGGAAGAAACCTAGAGAGGAAGCAGGCTCTGAAGGGTGGCCAGTCCTCTTCTGGCTGTGCCGGGTGGAGATTATAACAGTACATGGCCAAGATGTTCAAACGTTCATAGATGACCGGCAGGGTCAAATAATAATAATCACAGTGGTTGTAGAGGGTGCAACAGGTCAGCACCTCAGGAGTAAATGTTAGTTGGCTTTTCATAGCTTATCGTTCAGAGTTAGAGACAGCAGGTGCGGTAGAGAGAGTGAGTCGAAACAGCAGGTCGCGGACAAGGTAGCACGTCCGGTGAAAAGGTCAGGGTTCCATAGCCGCAGGCAGAACAGTTGAAACTGGAGCAGCAGCAAGACCAGGTGGACTGGGAACAGCAAGGAGTCATCAGGCCAGGTAGTCCTGAGGCATGGTCCTAGGGCTCAGGTCCTCCGAGAGAGAGAGAGAGAGAGAGAGAGAGAGAGAGAGAGAGAGAAAGAGAAAATTAGAGGTAGCATACTTAAATTCACACAGGACACCGGATAAGACAGGAGAACTACTCCAGATATAACAGACTGACCCTAGTCCCCCGACACAAACCTTTGCAGCATAATTACTGGAGGCTGAGACAGGAGGGGTCGGGACACTGACCTTTTGCCCTCAGAACAGCCTCAATTCATCGGGGCATGGACTCTACAAGGTGTTGAAAGCGTTCCACAGGGATGCTGGCCCGTGTTGACTCCAATGCTTCTCACAATTGTGTTAAGTTGGCTGGGTTTCCTTTGGGTGGTGGACCATTCTTGATAAATACAGTGTTGAGCATGAAAGTGTTGAGCGTGAAAAACCCAGCAGCGTTGCAGTTTTGACACAAAGCGGTGAGCCTGGCACCTACATCCAAACCCCGTTCAGGCACTTAAATATTTTATCTTGCCTATTCCCCCTCTGAATGGCACCCATACACAATCCATGTCTCAAGGCTTAAAAATACTTATTTAACCTGACTCCTCCCCTTCATCTACACTGATTGAAGTGGATTTAACAAGTGACATCAATAAGGGATCATAGCTTTCACCTGGATTCACCTGGTCAGTCTATGTCATGGAAAGAGCAGGTGTCCTTAATGTTTTCTGCACTCAGTGTACATCAAGCTTGTAACTTTACAAAGTTGCTGGATGCATTTGCAGTTTGTTTGGTTACGTTTAAGATTATTTTGTGCCCAATAGAAATGAATGGTAAATAATCTATTGTATAATTTTGGTTTAACTTTTGTTTATTTTGGACCTCACTGTATGTCTTTAATGAGTGGTATTACTCAAAACTACCTTCAGCGATTGTATCCCTTAATTAACCATATTTCAAATGTACAACTATTTCACATTGTGATGGGGCGATATTGGTTCCTCACCTGGGTGGCCTCAGTGACCGAGGAAAGCTTGGGGTACTCAGAGTTGCCCCGGTCTAAGAGCTGGCCGTCCTGGGCCAAGGCCACCTGCTGGACCCTCACCCCAGCCAGGTTCCATCCTACAGCCACCCGGCCTGGAAACGATGTTGTGGTGGGCCAGACCTGCAACAAATACAATAGCTTTGTCTTTCTAAAACAGTTATGTGTGAGACTTGACCTATGTATGTGTGACAGTATTTATGAAAACAATATGCTTTTTCTTAATGAAACAGTGAACAGTGAGACTTGACCTACAAATGTGTAAAGCTCACATGACAGGAGACACGCTCTAGATTCATACAATTTCGATTAAGAAAATGTGGGTTTTCCTGCTTAGAAATACACTGACTAGCTTACTGATATCAGAGAAAAGTACACAAAAAGGTGGAGATACTGATAATATACCATAGACTCAGAAATGTTTCTGTTTTTACAAGGGACCCCGTGTGTGTGTGTGTGTGTGTGTGTGTGTGTGTGTGTGTGTGTGTGTGTGTGTGTGTGTGTGTGTGTGTGTGTGTGTGTGTGTGGGGGGGGGGCTACTAACCTGTCTGTCCGTCTGCCCCCCCAGCCACGGGCATACACCATTCCCGTTTCAGTCAGGAACAGACTGTGGTCCTGCCCGCACACCACCTACAGGACAGACATGGCATCTGCAGGTTCTAGTCACCAATAACAGTCACAAAATGCATTTTTGCTGCAGGGTGAAGTTTTCCCTATGTTAAGTTCTAGGATCAGCATTCCCTACTCCAATCCTAACCTTAATCATTTTTTTAAAATATAGCCTTTATTTAAATCAGGGTCATTGAGAAACATTCTCTTTTACAATAACAACCTGAACAAGATAGAGCAAGACTGGCTGAGTTGTCTCACTGTCCCCGATACAAAAAACAGACTAAACACAGCTGGGTCACTGGGCTGTCAAAGCCTTCCATCTTGTGAATGATGTGACTGGCACTGCAATGGACAGAGGTAAAAAGAGAGAGAGAGAGAGAACAGCCAACAATCAATTATTCAAGGAGGCCGGTCTGTCCAGAAAAGGTCACCTCTGCCCATCCAACACCATCGGCCATTTTGCATAAAGACCCCAGTCCCCTCACCTAATGTCCCATACAAACAGCCCAAGAACCTACTAATCAGGAAAGGCATTCAGTCTAAAGAGGCCGTATGTATCAAGCGTCTCAGAGTAGGAGTGCTGATCTAGGATCAGCACCCCCTGTCCATATAATCTTATTCATTGTGATCAAAAAGGCTAAACTGATCCTAAATTAGCAGACCACCTCTGAGACGATTCATATATACGGCCCCTGAACACACATTTCTAATAGGATTGTTGTTCAACTCGAACGCTTAGGAAGTCATTCGGCAGAACAGCACAGTCTGAAATTCCCGGAGAGTGAATACATTTCCAGCCTGCATAGATTTTACACTGTGAGTCATTAGCATGACTCAACATACACCCGGCCGTGTTGCATGACAACGGCAGAGAGGCAGACTTTCCTTTGCATTTTGAGCATTGTTTGAGCCTGATCAACTGCGTCAGTAATATGGCGTGTAAACAATTCATAGTGGAATGTGTGTGTGTGTGGTACCTGTAGATTTCATCTTCAACAATCTTCCTCCTACACTGGCCATAGGCATTGTTCCCCAGACTGAACACTGATGTGGGAGAGAGAGAGAACGAGAGTGAGAAAGAGAGACATGAAACATGTGGGGGGATGATCCATATGCTTAGATTTACAGTAAAATGGAGCACAGTGCAGCATAAGACAGGACCTATGCTTACTGCACTGATTGTAATTCCACTCATATTTCAGCTGCATTGTATTACTGTGATACTGTGTCTGTAAAACTAACGGTGGCACTTTATTTTAAAGTAGAGAAATGACAAGGTATTTTCTTAGAAAGGTATAAATAACACAGTATTAATCTATACATTATATGTTTGTTTCTTTGGGATGAAATAAAACAAGGATAACAGGGCACTAATAGGTACCAGGTAAGTTACCAATTGTTAGATTACTATATATAATACCTCAAAGTATTGATTGTTACCACATCATTTCCTAGTAAATATCAGCAGAAAGAGTACCGTATACTTAAGTCCAAAAAAAGGATTGTAAAAGCAACTATAACGCCCTCTTTGCCGATCATTGGCTCTAACATATTTCTGCAAACTGCATAAGCGAAGGTCAGGATTCAAATTGCACATTGACTGAAAATAGCAGGAAGGATCAACATCAATATTTTCAACACGTAAGGGACCACATGTGGACCACATGTTGATATCTTAACATTACTGGGTTGACCTGGTCAGTTATAAGAGTGCCCTGGCTTGCATCCATGAGCAGTAATTTTAACTACCGTAATTTCCGGACTATTAAGCGCACCTGAATATAAGCCACACCCACTGAATTAAAAAAATAATATTATTTTGAACATAAATAAGCCGCACATGTCTATAAGCCGCAGGTGCCTACCGGTACATTGAAACAAATGAACTTTACACAGGCTTTAACGAAACACGGTTTGTAACAAAAATAAATAGGCTTTAACGAAACACGGCTTGTAACAAAAAAGAGTCAATTCCTCACGCTGCTGTTTCCAACGTCTCATCATCGACTCATTGAGACCAAGCTCCCGTGCAGCAGCTCTATTTCCTTTTCCAACAGCCAGATCAATCGCCTTCAACTTGAAAGCTGCATCATATGCATTTCTCCGTGTCTTTGCCATGATGAGGGTGACAAAATGACTATCGTAATCAGAATGATGGGAAGTTTGAGAGCGCTCGATTTAATCTAAACAGTAAACAAAAAAGTTGTTTGACCTTAACCCGTTCGGCAATTTCATTGGTCTAATGAAAGCTTCATGCCGGCAAAAAACTGAGCACTTCACAGAATGTGTTTTTTTGGAGAAAAAAACATTTGAAAACGGGAAAAATCCATATATAAGCCGCGTCATTGTTTAAGCCGCAAGGTTCAAAGCGTGGGACAAAAGTTGAGGCTTATAGTCCGGAATTTACGGTATTTAGAATAGAATAACGTTTATTGTCCATGTCACAGCGAACAGTGGAAATGTGTCTTCAATGGAAATGCTCTGTTCTCAACCCCCCCTAGACATACAGTTGAGACGAGCACAGGGTCAAGCTGCGGGGCCCCTGGATGGAGAGCAAGTTGTTGGGTTAAGGGCCTTGCTCAAGATCCCAACGGTAGGGAAATGTCTTAAGGATGTGAACCCAGCAGTCCCCCAACTGCCAGATCAATTCCCCCCTATTTTTCCTAGTGTTTGGGTAATATTTTCATCCAAATAGTTTTTTTTGCAAAAAAGCACACACAGTGAGCAAAATAACCCCAAATAGACAGGATAGCACATTATTCAAGGTATAAATTATAATCTCGGAACCTATATCTTGCGCTAGCTAGCTTAGTTGATTTTCAGATCCTTACATTTATGTGAATGTCTCACGAGAGCTTATCCAAAACAAGTTTACTTAGACTCCTGTTAAATAAAAGCCCCCTTCTCAGGTATATCATAAAAGGAAGGTGTAACCTGTGTTGCAGCCGGCCGCGACCGGAAGACCCATGAGGCGGCGCACAATTGGCCCAGCGTCGTCCAGGTAAGGGAAGGGTTTGGCCGGCCGGGGTTGTCCTTGTCCCATCGCGCTCTAGCGACTCCTGTGGCGGGCTGGGCGCAGTGCACGCTGACACGGTCTCTAGGTGTACGGTGTTTCCTCCAACACATTGGTGCGGCTGGCTTCCGGGTTTAGCCACCATTGTGTCAAGAAGATGTGTGACTTGGTGGGTCGTGTTTCGGAGGATGCACTACTCTCGACCTTCACCTCTCTTGAGTCCGTACAATGGGACAAGACTGTAACTATCAATTGGACATCACGAAATTGCGGAGAAAAATGAAAGGAAGGTGTAACAAATCGTGTTGCTCAAAGTATTGTGAGTTATATGGGCATTTTCGTAACAGTTCAGTGCCATTTTACGTGAGGAAAATAAAATGTCACCCTCTGTTCCATCTCTTACCTCCCTCTGAGTCGGTGAGCACTAGGGAGTGGGCACGGCAATGTGCCACCTACACAACCTGGCCAGGGGGAGGGCTCCAGCACATAATCATAGCTCTTATCTAGAGGGAACACTAGGAGATTTATACATCACTGGGACGGTTTGACACTAGCCCTGGTCCCAGATTTGTTTGTGCTCTTGCAAACTCCATTACTGTCATTTTCAAGCCTTGGCAAGAGAGAAGAGACAGACTGGCAGTCAGGCTAGTCTGACGCATAGCATTTGCTCGTTCACAGGTATCAGCTCAGGGCAGGCGCTGCACAAATTCATCTGAATATTAGATGATTAATGCAGCTGATGGGACTCTACATCATATAGACTTGAGATTGGTGAAAGTGTGCAGCAGTTGTTGAAAACATATACCCATCATCGAGCAAATTATGTACATCCTCCAATATTTATTGGTTGACAAGCTGGTGCACTTTTATGGATGAATAGGTTAAAGCTGCAGTCCTTGATGCAAAAAACAACAAACTGCAGTCCCCGCCACTTGGTTTGCTATAAAGCTGAGGGATGGATATTGTTTACAAGCAACGGAGTTAAACAACTGTTTTGGAAAAGGCAGTTGTACTAAACTCATGAAGCATCTATAAGTTATTTTATTAATCAATCAATGGGTGTATATTATTATTTGAAACAGCAAGATCCCAGATTGTGCCTTTAAATAAAGAAGTTGGAGGAGAGAGTGCTTGCCATGGAGGATGGGGCGAGTGAGAGAGGGAATGACTATTACGGCAGCCTTGCTGGGTGTGTTGGAAGCCCAGCTGGGAGTCTCTGTTGAGGACCATGCCCCACACCTTGGTGAGATCCTTGGTGGAAGAGGAGAGAAGTGTGAAGACGTACCCACAGGCTGCAGAGGAGATCTGTCAGTCAGTGTCATCTATTCAAATACATCAATTGTGTTTTCAACAGTTCGCATATCATGTTAGAAACGGAATGCATGTATGGCAAATATGTGTACCTGCCATGGGTACAGAGGCATTAGCCAGAGAATGAGTACATATAGGGCCAAAACGCAGTGCTGTCAAGTAGTAGTAGTCAGGTAGTGGTCAGGTCACCAACTCTGGTCCTTGAGACCTGGGTGTGCAGGCTTTTGCTCCAGCCAAGTACTAACACAACTGATTTAGCCAATTAACTGCTCATCAAGACCTCGGGTTCTTGTTCAGTAGACACAAAACAGGAGAAAACACTTTGATAAGAGAAGTAGCCTACTTCCTGAACTTGTCCAAGAAGAAGTCAGATTTTGGTTCTACAATGCAAAACATTTTGTGCCCCAGCCCTACCGAACAAACACGGCCCGAGTGTAGACCAACTGGCCTGGAACAAAAGCTGTTGGCATAAGTTGTATAGAAACATGTCTATGTGTCAGTTAAGTGTTTCTGTGGTTAAAGAGAGACATTACCTGCTGCTCTGTCTCCAGGCGGTAAGATGTGAGCTGGTATTTCCTGGGCTTTTTTCTGCCACTGTCCGGAACCACAAAGCTGGGGATGCCCAGGGCTCCAGTGTAGCTAAAACCCCATATGAACACTTTGTGGTTGGGCTTTCTCAGCTTCCCCACATACTGAAGCACTGGACCCTCGTTCTTTCGCTCCCGAGACCTGGAGGCACTGGTGGGGGCCGCATATCCCTGAGCTCCAGGTACTAACCTGTGTCGGACATACACTCGAAGGCACGCCATTGACATCTCCACCCCTCAGCCACCTGAAAAATCATGAAACGGAAACATAATAAGCCATATATTGGGTTGTCATTGGAAATTTGACAGAGAGGAGAGAAAGAGTCTTGCTAGAATCAGAGTTGTGTAAGTGGGGTTTAGCTCTGTAGTACTAAAGTGCACAAAATATATCATTTCAAAGAGTAAATACAGCCATTTGGAAACTAGCTAAATAACCAAGGTAAACATTGGCAACCACAGCACTAACCCATCTTCTAACAGGGCTAACGTTAGTAATCTAGCGTTACCGTTTTAGTAACAGTGCAGTGATTAATTGAATTTTAGCACGCAGCATTTAGATCGTTGTAAACAGCTAAAAAAACTCCTTTAGCTAGCTATCACCACTAACTATTATAGTCACTCATCATCATATAAAAATAGTAAAGTTAGCTACAGTAGCTTTGTAAATGGTTTTAACTTTGGTCCTTTTTAATCTTTACGACACAAGCTTCAATGCAAGAGCGACACCTAGATACTGATATAATCGTAATATTCATAGCTACCTACAGTGCCTTGCAAAAGTATTCACCCGCCTTGGTATTTCTCCTATTTTGTTGCATTACAACCTGTAATTTACATGGCTTTTTATTTGGATTTCATGTAATGGACATACACAAAATAGTCTAAATTGGTGAAGTGAAATTAACATTTTGTATTTATTTTTTAATCTGGTGCAACCAATTATCTTCAGAAGTCACATAAATAAAGTCTACCTGTGTGCAATCTAACTAATTAAGTGTCACATGATTTGTCACGTGATCTCAATGTATATATACACCTGTTCTGAAAGGCCCCAGAGTCTGCAACACCACTAAGCAAGGGGCACCACCAAGCAAGCGGTACCATGAAGACCAAGGAGCTCTCCAAACAGGTCAGGGACAAAGTTGTGGATTAGTACAGATCAGGGTTGGGTTATAAAAAAAATATCCGAAACTTTGAACATCCCACGGAGCACCATTAAATCCATTATAAAAAATTGAAAGAATATGGCCCCATAACAAACCTGCCAAGAGAGGGTCGCCCACCAAAACTCATGGACCAGTCAAGGAGGGCATTAATCAGAGAGGCAACAAAGAGACCAAAGATAACCCTGAAGGAGCTGCAAAGCTCCACAGCGGAGATTGGAGTATATGTCCATTGGACCACTTTAAGCCGTACACGCCACAGAGCTGGGCTTTATGGAAGAGTTGCCAGAAAAAAAGCCATTGCTTAAAGAAAAAAATAAGCAAACACGTTTGGTGTTCGCCAAACGGCATGTGGGAGACTCCCCAAACATATGGAAGAAGGTACTCTGGTTAGATGAGACTAAAATGGAGCTTTTTGGCCATCAAGGAAAACGCTATGTCTGGCGCAAACCCAACACCTCACATCTCCCCGAGAACACCATCCCTGCCGATGTTTTTCATCGTGAGCTCTCTATGTGATCTTTACACTAGCTGATTTCCAAGAGCTTCTGTATAATAACATCCATTTGATTTACAATAGTCTTTACTTTCACTTACTAATCATAAAACAGAAAAATATCACAGTAATGGTTGATTGAACCTACCCACTATGATGTCCTTCACTGGTTGCGTCTTAATGCCAATCTTCTGTCCTCTCCCACACCAATTTAATTGGATGGCTAGGTCAGATCCGCCACGGTGACCCTCAAAACGGGGGCCCCTCAGGGTTGCGTGCATAGTCCCCTCCTGTACTCCCTGTTCACCCACGACTGTGTGGCCACGCACAACTCCAACACCATTAAGTTTGCAGATGACACAAATGTGGTAGGCCTGATTACTGACGACGATGAGACAGCCTACAGGGAGGAGGTTAGAGACCTGACAGTGTGGTGTCAGGACAACAACCTCTCCCTCATCGTTAGCAAGACAAAGCCGCTGATTGTGATGGCTTAGCAGATAAGAAAAAACTACCAGTATTTACATGGCTAAAAGAGAAGGAATATAATATCTATTGTTTACAGGAAAATCATTAAACAATTTTAGATTAAGTTATTTGGAAAAAGACTGGGGGAGGGGGTGAAATATACTTCTCCAAGGGCAAAGAAACTCAAAAGGGGTGATGATATTAATTAACAATAATTTTGATCCGAATGTGCAAATTGTCCAAACATGTACGCAAGGTAGGTGGATTATTTTAAATATGTTATTGGACCATAAACAGATTTAACACAATTTATATGTTCCAAATAATGATGATCCACACTTCTTTGAAAATACACTACCGTTCAAAAGTTTGGGGTCATTTAGAAATGTCCTTGTTTTTGAAAGAAAAGCAAAAAAAAAAAGTGTCCATTAAAATAACATAAAATTGATCCGAAATACAGTGTAGACATTGTTAATGTTATAAATGCTATAAAAGGCAGATTTTTTATGGAATATCTACATAGGCGTACATTGCTCATTAGATCATTATCTTTCAGTTATGTTAGCACAGCTGAAAACTGTTGTTCTGATTAAAGAATCAATAAAAATGGCCTTTAGACTAGTTGAGTATCTGGAGCATCAGCATTTTTGGGTTCGATTAGTCTGAGATATGGCTTTTCTTTGCAACTCTGCCTAGAAGGCCAGCATCCCGGAGTTGCCTCTTCACTGTTGACGTTGAGACAGGTTAAATGATCTGATACATAGGACACACAATTATCAATCATAATGCATGACTACATTGTTTACGCTCAATAATTTTTTTATGGGGAATCTACAGTAAAGACGGTTATGGGTAGGAAGTTGTGCTTCCTACCCATAAGTAAGTAGTCTGAAATGCCTTCAGAGACAGGTGATGACATATTTGGGCTTCAACAAACATAGGACATGAATATATTGGGCATGTTGGTTAATGGATGATTATTGTTGGAATTGTTATAATGTACTATGTAATACTTGCCTAGTCCAGTGGTTCTCAACCTTTTTTGGTCATTGTAGTCCCAACCGCATCTTGCTCTGCCCAAAGTGCCCCCAAAGTACCTTCTCATATGCATTTTGCATGTAGGCATATGAAATTAGTCTTTCTAAATACCCACTTTGGATATTGGTTCCTGGTTGGAATGACTGGCCTTGTCTATCTACATAAGCCATATTAGGTCATGGCTTTCTCTATCTGTTCCTTTAATCTCATTTGATTGGTGTAAAAAAGGGATAAGGTGATTTTCCACTATAATGCTTATACCAGTCATTTCATTTATTAAGGCGAATGATCAAGAGCTCACTTTAAGGACATAGGTTGCATCTAGCTGCTCTTAGCAACTCGGGCATATTTACATACACTAGTGTTGCTTTCTACTGTATTGGGTTGCAACAGTTAAATACTATTCCATTTCAACTTACTGTGCCGTGGGTAGGCCATTTGGTTATTATGACGGGGGGAATTTGATACAAAATATTTGAAGGATCATATTATTAAACAGACTTTCCAAACGTGAGTCTTCCTTTCTGCTTACTTCGCGGCATATGTGGACAGAAAATGAATAACATGTGGGGGACGTTTATTTCTACATGAGGTAGACAGAGAGAAAGTGGGTCTACAACATACCCACATTTGGAAAGTCTGTTTAATAATAATTCCCCCGTCATAATGACCAAATGTCCTGCCTACTGGCACAGTATGGTTAGACATTTAAGGTTAGGGTTAGGCATGAGGTTAGCAGTGAGGTTAAGGTTACGGGATCGATCCATGTCATTTCAGCAAGCCATGATACCCACCATATCAGATTGTTCTGAAATCATTTCTGTAGTTAGAAACAAATAAGATTAGCATTCCTGCAACTTTATTTTGTTGAAATATCATTTTATCACTAAGAAATGAAGTACATTTATTGCACCAAAATTGGCCATTTTAATTTATATGATTCATATACTGAACAAAAATATAAAGGCAACATGTGAAGTGTTGGTCTCATGTTTAAAAGATCCCAGAAACTTTCCATACGCTCAAAAAGCTTTTCTCTCAAATGTTGTGCACATTTGTTTACATCCTTGTTAGTGAGCATTTCTCCTTTGCCAAGATAATCCATCCACCTGACAGGTGTAGCATATCAAGAAGCTGATAAAACAGCATGATCATTACACAGGTGGACCTTGAGCTGGGGACAATAAAAGGCCACCCTAACATGTGTATTTTTGTCACACAACACAATGCAGCAGATGTCTCAAGTTTTGAGGGAGCGTGCAGTTGGCATGCTGACTGCAGGAATGTCCACCAGAGCTGTTGCCAGATAATTTAATGTCAATTTCTCTACCATATGCCGCCACCATCTTTGTTTTAGACAATTTGGCAGAGTTTACAACCAGCCTCACAACCACAGACCACGTGTAACCACGCCAGCCCAGTACTTCCACATCCGGCTTCTTCACTTGCGGGAACATCAGAGACCAGCTACCTGGACAACTGATGAAATTGTGGATTTACACAACCAAAGAATTTTTGCACAAACTGTTATAAACTGTCTTTAGGGAATCTTATTGCGTCGTCCTCACCAGGGTCTTGACTTGACTGCAGTTCGGCATTGTAACCGACTTCAGTGGGCAAATGCTCACCGCCGATGGCCACTTGCATGCTGGAGAAGTGTGCTCTTCACGGATGAATCCCAGTTCAAACTGTACCGGGCAGAAAGCGTGTGTGGCGTCGTGTGGGCGAGCAGTTTGCTGATGTCAGCGTTGTGAACAGAGTGCCTCATTGTGGCAGAGGGTTTATGGTATGAGCAGGTATAAGCTACGGACAACGAACACAATAACATTTTATCGATGGCAATTTGAATACACAGAAATATCGTGATGAGATCCTGAGGCCCATTGTCGTGCCATTCATCACCTAATGGCTCCATGTCGCAAGAATCTGTACAGCCTGCAAACTCATCAGACATGTCACCCATTGAACGTGTATAAGTGTGTTCCAGTTACCGCCAATATCCAGTAACTTCACACAGCCATTGAAGGGGAGTAGGTAAACATTCCACAGGCCACATTCAACAGCCTGATCAACTCTATGTGAAGGAGATGTGTCACGCTGCATGAGGCAAATGGTGGTCACACCAGATACTGACTGGTTTTCTGATCGACGCATATCTGTATTGCCAGTCATGTGAAATTCATAGATTAGGGCCTAATGAATTCATTCCAATTGACGGATTTCTTTAAATTCTTTTGAAATTGTTGCATGTTACGTTTATATTTTTGTACAGTGTATAATATTCAATAAATATAGTACCTAACATCTGACTTGGACCTAACTTTAGTCTAGCAAATCAAATCAAAAACAAATCACATTTTATTTGTCACATGCGCTGAATACAACATTATCGTGAAATGCTTACTTACAAGCCCTTAACCAACAATGATGTTAAGTAAATAAGAGTTAATAAAAATATTAACTAAATTAACTAAAGTAAAAAAATGTAATAATAAGAACGAGGCTATATACAGGGGGTACCGGCACCAAGTCAATGTGCGGGAGTACAGGGTAATTGAGGTAATATGTACATGTGGGTTGGGGTAAAGTGACTATGCATAGATAATAGATAATAAACAGCGAGTAGCAGCAGTGTAAAAAAAGGGGGGGTCAATACAAATGGTCCGGGTAGCCATTTGATTAGCTGTTCAGCAGTCTTATGGCTTTGAGGTAGAAGCTGTTAAGAAGCCTTTTGGACCTAGACTTGGCGCTCTGGTACCGCTTGCCGTGCAGTAGCAGAGAGAACAGTCTATGACTAGGGTGGCAGTGATGCAGCCAGTCAGGATGCTCTCGATTGTGCAGCTGTATAACATTTTGAGGATTATTTTCAGTCTCCTGAGGGGGAATAGGCATTGTCGTGCCCTCCTCACGACTGTCTTGGTGTGTTTGAATCATGATAGTTTGTTGGTGATGTGGAAACCAAAGAACTTGAAGCACTCAACCTGCTCCACTACAGCCCCCTTTTCCTGTAGTCCATGATCATCTCCTTGTTATTGATCACATTGAGGGAGAGGTTGTTGTCCTGGCACCACACTTCCAGGTCTCTGACGACCTCCCTATAGGCTGTCTCGTCGTTGTTGGCAATCAGGTCTACCACCGTTGTGTCGTCGAAAAACTTAATGATGGTGTTGGGAGTCCGGCTTTGCCACTCAGTCATGGATGAACAGGGAGTACAGAAGAGGACTAAGCACTCCCCCATGTTGAAGATCAGCGTGGCAGATATGTTATTGCCTTCCCTTATCACCTGGGAGCGGCCCGTCAGGAAGTCCAGGGTCCAGTTGCAGAGGGAGGTATTTAATCTCAGGGTCCTAAGCATAGTGATGAGCTTTGAGGGCACTATGGTGTTGAATGCTAAGCTGTATTCAATGAACAGCATTCTCACGTAGGTGTTCCTTTTGTCCAGGTGGGAAAAGGCAGTGTTGAGTGCAATAGAGATTGCGTCATCTGGGGATCTGTTGGGGCAGTATGCAAATTGGAGTGCGTCTAGTGTTTCTGGGATGATGGTGTTGATGTGAGCCATGATCAGCCTTTCAAAGCACTTCGTGGCTACATTTACATTACATTACATTTAAGTCATTTAGCAGACGCTCTTATCCAGAGCGACTTACAAATTGGTGCATTCACCTTATGATATCCAGTGGAACAACCACTTTACAATAGTGCATCTAAATCTTTTAAGGGGGTTAGAAGGATTAGAAGGTTAGAAGGATTACTTTATCCTATCCTAGGTATTCCTTAAAGAGGTGGGGTTTCAGGTGTCTCCGGAAGGTGGTGATTGACTCCGCTGTCCTGGCGTCGTGAGGGAGCTTGTTCCACCATTGGTGTGCCAGAGCAGCGAACAGTTTTGCCTGGGCTGAGCGGGAACTGTGCTTCCTCAGAGGTAGGGGGGCCAGCAGGCCAGAGGTGGATGAACGCAGTGCCCTTGTTTGGGTGTAGGGCCTGATCAGAGCCTGAAGGTACGGAGGTGCCGTTCCCCTCACAGCTCCGTAGGCAAGCACCATGGTCTTGTAGCGGATGCAAGCTTCAACTGGAAGCCAGTGGAGAGAGCGGAGGAGCGGGGTGACGTGAGAGAACTTGGGAAGGTTGAACACCAGACGGGCTGCGGCGTTCTGGATGAGTTGTAGGGGTTTAATGGCACAGGCAGGGAGCCCAGCCAACAGCGAGTTGCAGTAATCCATTTGGTTTGCAACTCAGTGAACCTGCGCAGCATTCACTCAATTTGATGCCTTTGAATGAAGATTTCGATGCATATCTAATTTCCAGCAGCCATTTAAAAACAAGATGTCGTAAAAAAATAAAAAATCTAATTTTAAAAAGTATTCTGTTTAAATCGGCCACATCTTGAAAAAGAGGACATGCAGAAATAATAGTAATAATAATTTAAAAAAGATATACCCATCAAAAATCTATTAATTGAAAATCTGAGAACAGTAATATTGAAGGTACCCATAAGCAACCATTTCTGATGAAAAAACAAATGTGATGCATTTTGGAAATAAACTGTTAATAATTATTTTAAAAATTGTCATCTCACAGACGTGAGTGCTAAGGGTCGGTAGTCATTTCGTTAGACAGTCCTTTAGGCAGGTTAACTTGGTGTTCTTGGGCACAGGGACTATGGGGGTCTGCTTGAAACATGTAGGTATTACAGGCTCGGCCAGGGACAGGTTGAGAATGTCAGTGAAGACATTTGCCAGTTGGTCAGCGGATGCTCTGAGTACACGTCCTGGTAATCCATCTGGCTCTGCGGCCTTGTGAATGATGACCTGTTTAAAGGTCTTACTCACATCGGCCGGAACAGCTGGTGCTCTCATACATGCTTCAATGTTGCTTGCCTCGAAGCGCACATAGGAGTCATTTAGCTCGTCTGGGAGGCTTGTGTCACTGGGCAGCTCGAGGCTGGGCTTCCCTTTGTTGTCAGTAATAGTTTGCCAGCCCTGCCACATCCAACAAGAGTTTTTAGACGGTGTAGTAGGATTAAATCTTAGTCCTGTATTTAAGCTTTGCCTATTTGATGGTTCGTCTGAGGGCATGGCGTGATTTATTCTAAGCATCCGGGTTAGAGTCCCGCTCCTTGAAAGCGGCAGCTCTACCCTTTAGCTCAGTGCGGATGTTGCCTGTAATCCATGGCTTCTGGTTGGGGTATGTACGTACGGTCACTGTGGGGACAGCATCATCGATGCAATTATTGATGAAGCTTGTATCTGATGTGGTACACTCCTCAAGGCCATCGGATGAGTCCCGGAACATACTCCAGTCTGTGCTAGCAAAACAGTCCGGTAGCTTAGCATCTGCGTCATCCGACCACTTCCTTATTGAGCGAGTCACTGGTACTTCCCGCAGGAATCAAGAGGATAGAATTATGGTCACATTTGTCAAATGGAGAGCGAGGGAGAGCTTTGTACTCATCTCTATGTGTCGAGTAAAGGTGGTCTAGAGTTTTTTTCCCTCTTGTTGCACATGTAACATGCTGTTAGAAATGAGGTAAAACAAATGTAAGTTTTCCTGCATTAATGGCCACTAGGAGTGCCACCTCTGGATGAGCATTTTCTTGCTTATGGCTTTATACACCTCGTTGAGTGCGGTCTTATTGCCAGCATCTGTTTGTGGTGGTAAATAGACAGTTACGAAAAAATAGATGAAAATTCTCTTGGGATATAGTGTGGTCTACA
Source organism: Salmo trutta (assembly GCF_901001165.1). Lineage (NCBI taxonomy): Eukaryota > Metazoa > Chordata > Actinopteri > Salmoniformes > Salmonidae > Salmo > Salmo trutta. Next base: position 20,856,995 of record NC_042971.1, read on the forward strand.
GCTTATCATGAGATACATTACCTCAGATGACCAAAACCTTGAGACTTCCTTAATATTTGATTTTGCTCACCAGATGTTATTGACCAATAGTCACAGACCACCACCCCTTGTCTTACCGGAGGCAGCTGTTGCACGGAACAACCAGCCAACTGGATATTATCCATATTGTCATTCAGCCACGACTCGGTGAAACATAAGATATTACAGTTTTTAATGTCCCATTGGTAGAATAGTCTTGAACGGAACTCATCCAGTTTATTCTCCAATCATTGCACGTTGGCCAATAAGACTGATGATAGAGCCAGGTTACCGACTCACTGACTAATTCTCACAAGGCACCCGGACCTGCGTACCCTGTATAGGCATCTTCTCTTCATGCGACTGACAGGGATTTGGGCCTGGTCAGTTATCTGGAGTAAATCCTTCAGTTCTACATGTCTGACAAGTACTATGGAGCTGCGGCACAGAGTATTGTTTTCTTCATCCTATGTAATGTATTCTCAGGGAATTTGGTTATGTTTTTTTCCCATTCAGAGAAATTACTTATTGAAGTGGTGAGATTTATGTCCCATCTTACATCCTGATATTACCCAGTTCTGACCACTTGATGGTGCTGTTCCTGCTATTAGTTGATTATGTTAAAGGGATAGTTCACCTAAATTACCAAATGACATATTGGTTTCCTTAACCTGTAAGCAGTTTGTGGATAAGTTATGATAGCAACCCATGCTTTGGTTTTGTTCACCTGGTCACTGTTTCAAATGCTAACATTTAGCATTTGTGTCACAAATCCAATGCAAGTCAATGGTACTTATATTAAAATGTTCGGCACATCAAATCGAAATCATCTATAAGTGACATCATTGAGTACACCAATACTTTTTTATACTTTAGGATGATTTGGACAAGAAGTGTGAAAATGCTAATATACAGTGCCTTCAGAAAGTATTCACACTCCTTGACTTATTATACATTTTGTTGTGTTACAACTTGATTTTAAAATGAATTAAATATTTTTTTTTCTCACCCATTTACACACAATACCCTATAATGACAAAGTGAAAAGTTTTTTAGAAATGTTAGTAGATTAATTGAATATGAAATACAGAAATATCTCGATTGGGCATCAAATGACTTGATTTCTGCTAGTGCTAGTAAACGCTCCTTAAAACTGTCCCTTCTGTCACATACAGTTGAAGTCGGAAGTTTACATACACCTTAGCCAAATACATCTAAACTCAGTTTTTCACAATTGCTGACATTTAATCCTAGTAAAAATGCTCTGTTTTAGGTCAGTTAGGATCACCATTTTATTTTAAGAATGTGAAATGTCAGAATAATAGTAGAGAGAATGATTTATTTCAGCTTTTATTTCTTTCATCACACTCCCAGTGGGTCAGAAGTTTACATACACTCAATTAGTATTTGGTAGCATTGTCTTTAAATTGTTTAACTTGGGTCAAACGTTTCAGATAGCCTTCCACAAGCTTCCCACAATAAGTTGGACGAATTTTGGCCCATTACTCCTGACAGAGCTGGTGTAACTGAGTCAGGTTTGTAGGCCTCCTTGCTCGCAGACACTTTTTCAGTTCTGTCCACAAATCTTCTATAGGATTGAGGTCAGGGCTTTGTGATGGCCACTTCAATACCTTGACTTTGTTGTCCTTAAGCCATTTTGCCACAACTTTTGAAGTATGCTTGGGGTCATTGTCCATTTGGAAGACCTATTTGAGACCAAGCTTTAACTTCCTGACTGATGTCTTGAGATATATGTCTTCAATATATGCACATATTTTTCCTTCCTCGTGATGCCATCTATTTTGTGAAGTGCACCAGACCCTCCTGCAGCAAAGCACCCCCACAACATGATGCTGCCACCCCCGTGCTTCATGGTTGGAATGGGGTTCTTCGGCTTGCAAGCCTCCCCCATTTTCCTCCAAACATAACGATGGTCATTATGGCCAAACAGTTCTATTTTTGTTTCATCAGACCAGAGGACATTTCTCCAAAAAGTACGATCTTTGTCTCCATGTGCAGTTGCAAACAGTAGTCTGGCTTTTTTTAATGGCGGTTTTGGAGCAGTGGCTTCTTCCTTGCTGAGCGGCCTTTCAGATTATGTCGATATAGGACTCGTTTTACTGTGGATATAGATACTTTTGTACCTGTTTCCTCCAGCATCTTCACAGTGTCCTTTGCTGTTGTTCTGGGATTGATTTTCACTTTGGGCACCAAAGTACGTTCATCTCTAGGAGACAGAACGCGTCTCTTTCCTGAGCGGTATGACAGCTGCGTGGTCCCATGGTGTTTAAATGTGCGTACTATTGTTTGAACATGGTACCTTCAGGCGTTTGGAAATTGCTTCCAAGGATGAACCAGACTTGTGGAGGTCTACAATTTTTTTCTGAGGTCTTGGCTGATTTATTTTGATTTTCCCATGATGTCAAACAAATAGGCACTGAGTTTGAAGGTAGGCCTTGAAATACATCCACAGGTACACCTCCAATTGACTCAAATGGTGTCAATTAGCCTATCCGAAGCTTCTAAAGCCATGACATCATTTTCTGGAATTTTCCAAGCTGTTTAAAGGCACAGTCAACTTAGTGTATGTAAACTATTGACCCACTGGAATTGTGATACAGTGAATTATAATTGAAATAATCTGTCTGTAAACAATTGTTGAAAAATGACTTGTGTCATGCACAAAGTAGATGTCCTAACTGACTTGCCAAAACTATAGTTTGTTAAGAACTTTGTGGAGTGGTTGAAAAACGAGTTTTAATGACTCAAACCTAAGTGTATGTAAACGTCCGACTTCAACTGTACATACCTGGATTGTACAACATTTGCCCATTATTCTTTCCAAAATTCAAGTTCTGTCAAATTGGTTGTTGATCATTGCTACAGTAGACAACCATTTTCAGGTATTCAAGTAGTTTTCAGTCAAAACTGCAACTCGGCCACTCAGGAACATTCATTGTCTTCTTGGTAAGTAACTCTAGTGTAGATTTTGCCTTGTGTTTTAGGGTATTGTCATGCAGAAAGGTGAATTAATCTCCCAGTGTATGGTGGAAAGCAGTCAACCAGATTTTCGTATAGGAAAATCCTGTAAATTAAAACGGCCAATTTGGGTGCAATCAATTAGCTTAGTTTCTCAGAGATCAAATTATATTTCAACAAAATAATGTTGCAGGAATGCTAATCTTACCTTTTTCTAACAGAAACATTTTCAGAACAATCTGAGATGGTGAGTGTTGAAATCCTCTTCCTTGTACCTTTTGAGGTGGAACGACTTTAGGGTTAAGGTTAGTTTTAAAATCAGATTTTAAGAAAAGAAATTGTAGAAATAGGTGGTGTTTAGCAATAATTAGGAATTTGTGGCTGTGGTAACTAGTGATGACCTATGCCATAGTTCCTGAGAAATTTAAGCCGAAAAGAGTGCTAATTCAAAATTGCTAATCATGTGAAATTTATAAAATAGTCACTCAATAAATGGTCTCCCCTACTATGGGTCATATTAGCGGCTATCCCACCTTTTAAAATCCATTACATTAGCTTTGTAAATCACCAGCGGTACACCTGTTGACAACTTCCGGTAAAATTGGAGGGCGCGCAATTCAAATAAATAATCACACAAATTTGTGATATTAACTTTTTAGGGTTAGGGGGCAGTATTCGGAAATTCGGATGACTGACGTTCCCAAAGTAAACTGCCTGTTACTCAAGCTCAGAAGCTAGGATATGCATATAATTGGTAGTATTGGATAGAAAACACTCTGCAGTTTCTAAAACTGTTAAAATAATGTCTGTGAGTATAACAGAACTGATATGGCAGGCGAAAACCTGAGGAGAATCCATCCGGAATTTCTTTTTTTTGAGGTCATAGCCCATTAAATGCTTGTTTATGGGAGATTCAAAGGAGTTCCTCCCAGATTGCAGTTCCTATGGCTTACCAATTATATGCATATCCTAGCTTCTGGGCCTGAGTAACAGGCAGTTTACTTTGGGCACGTCAGTCAGACAGGAAGTGGAGGAAAATAGACTTTTGCCTGAATTAAAAAACAATGTGATTGCTTATCTTTGACCTTGAAGGGAAAGGATGTCAGAAGTTCTTCTAGTTTAAGTTACAACACAATAAAACGCAATAAAAAATTTAATTAACGCCACCAACTTGAACAGGGTGTAATAACAGCCGAGGTTGATGCTTTTTGCCTACTGTAAACATTGCACTCAGAAATGACTATATGAAAAGTTGATTTGAACCTTCTGAACAGTTAGTGGGTCAGGCGGTGCCCCACTGTCTGATTAATTTAATGTGATTTCTGATGATAGTTCTCGATTATATCGACTGATAGGTTCTGTATGGGGTATTTGACCAAAATATCACACGAGACAAACATTTTCAGCTGCCCCTTTAAGGGCGGGAGGTTACTGTGGCATCACGGGCACTCAAGCTGCTCGAGTAGTCCTTGACAATGTGCCTGTGAGAGAATCTGACTAGTAGCCATGAGCCGATTTTTTTGCTGGCAGTTGAAGCAAATTCAGACATTGAGAAACAACAGCTTGTGGGGAAAAAAACAATGTAAATAGCCAAGAAACACAAGGACAAACTAACACTTTAGTAGACTTGAGTAAAATAGACCAACTTTTATGCCTGTGTAAGTGCTTCTAAAAATGAATCTTCAATCACAGTGTGCTTAGTTCCCCAGGCAGGCAGTGTTACTGTGTGTCATGCCAGGTGGGATATACAGTACCACTCAAAGGTTTGGACACACCTACTCATTCAAGGGTTTTTATTATTCTACATTGTAGAATAATAGTGAAGATATCAAAACTATGAAATAACACATATGGAATCATGTAGTAACCAAAGAAGTGTCAAACAAATCAAAATACATTTTATATTTGTGATTCTTCAAAGTAGCCACCCTTTGCCTTGATAACAGCTTTGCAAACTCTTGGCATTCACGCAAGACTCAGTGTTGTTTTCCTCGAAGTGAGCAGAAAAGACATTTAGCTCATTTGGGAGTTCTGCATCACTGGGCATCTCACTGCTGGCTTTCCCTTTGTAATCTGTTATTGTCTGCAAGCCCTGCTACATACGACAAGCGTCGGAGCCGGTGTAATAGGATTCCACCTTTCTCCTATATTTTCCTTTTGCATGTTTGATGTCTCATCGGAGGTTATAGTGGGCTTTCTTGTATGCGTCCATGTCTGCGTCCTATTCTTTGTAAGCGGTAGCTCAAGCATTTATCTCAGTGAGGATAGTGCCTGTAATCCATGGTTTTTGGTTTGGATGCATTCATATAGTCACTGTGGGGACATCATCGCTAACGATGAAATAGCAGACTGCACAAAATAATTTCGGGAATATATTATTTATTTTGTAGGTTACAAATAGCTTATTTCAACAAACAAATAAAGAAGCTTATAGTCCAAAAACTGCATATGGCGTCGAACACATTTACTAACCACACACTTTATAAAAAAGTAACAGAGAAAATGGACACTTTAAAATGTGTAATACACCTGTGTCATTTTAGGGTAACTTATTGTATACTGAGCAAAAATACAAACACAACATGTAAAGTGCTGGTCACATGTTTCATGACCTGAAATAAAAGATCCCTGAAATTGTGATAGGACAATAAAAAGCCACTCTAAAATGTGCAGTTTTGTCACACAACACAATGCCTCAGATGTCTCAACTTGAGGGAGCGTGCAATTGGCATGCTGAATGCAGGATTGTCCACCAGAGCTGTTTCCAGAGAATTGAATGTTAATTTCTCTACCATATGCTGCCCCCAGCGTCATTTTGGAAAATGTGTTAGTATGTCCAACCGGCCTCAACCACAGACCACTTGTAACCATGCCAGCCCAGGACCTCCACATCTTCACCTGCGGGATTGTCTGAGACAAGTCACCCGGACAGCTGATGAAACTGAAGTGTATTTCTGTCTGTAATAAAGCATTTTTGGGAGGAAAACTCATTCTGATTGGCTGGGCCAGGCTCCCTAGATTAGGGCCTGATGAATGTATTTAAATGAACTGATTTCATTCTATGAACTGTAACTCAGTAAAATCTTTGAAATTGTTGCATTTATATTTTTGTTCAGTATACATAAAGAAAACAGATATGAAAATTCCCTCAAATAAAAGGTGACATTCTGTACTGTCGCCTCATCTTTCTATAGCCAAATGAAATGTTTTTGCTTCAATGTCCAAATAAATATGTAGAGGAGTGTACATTTACATTTCACAATTGTTTTACTTTCTCCAAGCAGTTAGTTAGTCCTAAGTGGTTACATTTAAAACACAATGCAAAGTGCCCTCTATGGTACACATGGTTGGCTTTATCTGCTGTTCAGTTTGTATTGCGCACATTAACCCATCTTTCCTTGCATTGCATTACTGACACAAAGTTTAATGCTCAGTTCGACTTGCGGACGCTGACTTTTTTGCAGGTGTTCTCCGTGCAGCGCTCCATGATGAGTTCAGGACTGGGCCGAGGGGGGATGAGGGGAGCCCCTTTCTTCAGCTCGCCCCCTGGACTAGAGCCTGCTGGCTTTGGGATGTTGTCTGAAAGTCAAATCGGTAGAAAACTATGAAGGCCTTTTTTAGAAACGGTCGTTGAAATTGGTAAAATGTTAAAAAATGTCATTATGAGAACTATAACAGTTGGACAATGGATGAAGATACTCCAAACTTTTGAATTCCCATCAGATATTGATTGAATTATAGAGACAAATAATTAAAGGGGTCTGAACTGGCTGATTTCGCCTTGGTTTTCCGCCCTCCTCATTAAGAAATACAAGTGAAAAGACAAGATTTGTGTCTTGGAGGTGTGCTTTGATGTGGGTGTGTTTCTTGTGGGTTTTTTCTCACATGGAAGCGTTCGTACATTCACTCTGGCAAAACTGTAACACAGTTAGTCACTCACCCGTCTATAACGTGAAAACAGTCTGCCAGGGAGTAAAGAGGTCAGAGTGATGTTCTCTCATTTGTGTCACGAGGTAGCTAGCAAGCTAGCCAACTGTAGCCAATTAGCTGTAGCCCGTGTGTGACTCAGGCAAAATTTGTTTGATGTTGGATATCTCTATTGGGCTAACTTCATCACGGTCAGTGTGCGTTCCGAGCAGGTTCAGAGAGAGAATTTATGAATGATCACCCACGTGTTAAGCTGAAATTACATGGAGAGACGCCCGTCAACAGCATGACATTTGTGTTTGAGAGTAGGGAGTGTCAATTCACATACGCTGTGTAGCGCATGCCAACTTAATTGCCATGAAAATCCATAATAAACAGTTGTATTTATGTTCACTATGTAGCCCCTGGGAATGATTGTTGTGTGTTCCTTTTGACTCACCTTAGAGGTCATACGGGAGACACCGTACCTGCCTGGGCTAAACAAAATGCGAAGAGAGTTGTAGCTTATAAACCCAAACAGACGGAAGTTGCTTTTATTTCAGCGCATTTAATTTCTTAACTGCTCATAAAACACTAGCCAAAATAGTTATTTAATCTCTTTTTGGTAATGTAAGTGTCGAGATGCTGCGTTAAATCCCCGACCAGGAGTTAGCGTTCTTATAGGGTAATGTGGGTCTACTGGGGTAGGGATGAAAAAGTCTGCGATTTGCATCCATTCAAATTAGCCCAAGTTTGCCTTGTTCAATCTCGCTAATTCTCTTAAACTAAATACTGTGACTGTAGCTTGGAATGTTGTTTGAAATTTCCGATACAACATCATTTGGCTGATATCATTAACCTAAAAAATAAATAAATGCTGTGTGCAGGGTATGCTATTACCACGCTAACACTCATTAAGACAGACTGGCAGCATAGCTAGCCATCGCAAGCAATCGCTGGTTGAAGTAACATTTGAGTGTAATGGAATTGACTGGTGACTATGATATGAATATTCATCACAACATTTCGACGGCGTCTATAAAAAAAAATATTAAAAAAATTATTAAAACGATTGTGTCGTTGTTGGTTGATTTCAGGTGAAGTTGAATTGTTAGATTGGTGCGTACCCCAGTCCCGGATGAGTAGTGTCCCCTTATATATGTAACAGAAAACCATTGTATTCTATTAAGCCCATTTCAGTCATTACCGGAGTCTTTGAAAGGTCATGACAAACATTTTCGCGGTTGTAATGTTAACATAAAAAATGAATGGCACAAGTGAAAGTAGGAAAGAGTAACAAGAGTAAAATGAAAGCAATCAATCCAGTGAAATTTAAGTGACAAGTGGAATTTGCACCCCTCAAACAGGAAATTGTTTTCAGAAAAGGAGAAATCCTCAGGTGATCTGGGCATGCGCATTGCTGCTTTTATGGAGACGGCAAAATACAGCTTTGCTGTCTGATTGAAGGCCTTTTCTGTGGCAGCAAGCCATAGCCAATACTACCCCACCGGAGACCTGGCTTCAAATAGTATCTGTATTCTTTCAAACTCTTAGCAGTGTTTGCTTGAGCTCAATCAATCTATCAAATGTATTTTATAAAGCCCTTTTTACATCAGCAGTTGTCACTGCTGCTTTACAACTGAGCTGTAAAGGAGTGCCTGGAGCTGAGCTTGCCTGGAGTGCTACATAAATGGGGACTGAACTTTTGGGACTATTTCATTGGTTCCATTCTGCATTCCAGGCAAGCTCAATAAAGCTTTGAAAGAAAACAAATACAGCAATATTTGAACCGAGGTCTGCCCCAATAGGATTTCATACGGTATAAAAATGGTGTACCTCCGTTCTTCCTCTCCTGCAGGGGAGACTGTGGGGCGTCATTAGAGGTCTTCCTGGGCTGATTGGGCCAGTCGCCTTTCTGCAGCAGGAAGCGGCGACTGTTCCTGCGGTACGTGTTCTGGCTGATGCCCTTGCGCCCTTTACCGTGAATACTCTGGGCATTGCGGATTGTAGACCTGAAAGCCAAGAGGAGATATATGTCGAAAGAGGAAAAGAGAAGTTAAAACAACACCATTAAAAAGTGTCAATATTTTATTTAACCATTATTTTGACAGGGAGTCAATTCCAAGACCAAAGTCTCTTTTCCAGTTATACCCTGTTTAGCACAACAATACATATACAAATACAATATACACAATAAACTACGCATCCATATAAACTTTGATATACACGTTATTATACACAGCAATACATGAAAAGCAAAACACAATCATAAAAAACAGACATTCTTCAGTAAAAAGATCTGAAATGCCTTAGAGGTACCAATTCCTCCAATTTTAAAGTATATTGGAGATCATTCCACACGTAAGGTGCAAGAAAACTAAAAGCAGATCTACCCAACTCAGTGGAAATCGAAGGTATCTCCAGAGTTAGCCCCTAAGACTGGGTCTGGTAGCTCATACGTCCAGCGAAGTAAAGGAAAAATACTTTGAAGTACTAAAGTATTTTTGGGGGGGTGGGTGGGGGTATCTGTACTTTATTTATATTTTTGACGTTTACTTCCACATTCCTAAAGAAAATATGTACTTTTTTACTTCCATACATTTTCACTGACATCCAAAAGTACTCGTTACATTTCAAACGCTAAGGCAGGACAGCAATATGGTCCAATTCAAGCACCTATCAATATAACGCATCATCCCTACTGCCTCTGATCTGGTGGAATGTCCGCATATATTTTTTTTAACAATAAAAAATGGTGACGTCTGGCTTGCTTAATATAAGGAATTTGATGTAGAATGTTGTCACGGATCCCTCCGGAACTGTGTCATTACGCACACCTGGTCCCAATTCCCACTGATTGTAATTGTATAAATGTGCTCTTTGTTTCACCATTGGGCTGTCAATTATTGTTCCAAAGTCCGTTCATGCGTGTGAGTACCTGTGCTGTGTGTTTTGGCTTTTGTGCTATTGTGGATCACGCAGATGAGTACGGGTCTCGTCCCGTGAGTTAATCATTGTGCGCATGTGTTATTTATGCTCTTTTGTTTTGGGTTTCTACCATGTGTTTTGTTACGTGTTTGTTTGGTCTTCGTCACCGAGCCTTTACACGGCACACTGTAATTTGGGCTGAATAAAAAACCTTATTACGCATTCCTGCGCCTGTCTCCCGATCCTTCATGTCAACGTGACAAATGTACATTTACTCAAGTATGACAATTAAGTACTTTAATTTTAAACCAGATACATTTAGACTTTTATTCAAGTAGTAATTTACTGGGAGACTTTTACTTGAGTCCTTACATACCTTACTTCAAGTTAATAATGCAGGAGGGCTTTATAAACAACAGTGCAATGCATCAATCTATGAGACTTCAAAGAGGGTCACCTTACTTTCTGATACGGAATGCAGTGATGTGTACTGAACCTATCGCCCGTAAAAAAGAGTAGTGCGCTATGATAACATTCGTCCAATGGCTTCAATACAATAAGAAGCCCATTTTAATTCTTAATTTCTTAACTCAGTTAAGACAAGGTACGAAAGACAAGGTCTTTGTCGGAGTTTCTATGCTTTTATAACTTTGTATTTATCCATAGAGGATGTCATCCAAAATAAATGTCAGGAAGTTTGTAGGCCTACCGTCTGGGTGGTGGAGTCTGTCTTCTAGTCACATTCTCCTCCGACTCCATCTCCTTCTTCTCTCCAGTTTTGTGGAGAAACATGGAGGGGAAGTGTCCTGTCTCCTCTCCTTTCCTATCCAAGACGAGATGCACCCAACAAGCACTTAGAAACACTGTGTGTGTGTGGCTATATGATACAACAGTAGCAAATATGTAAGCTACTACTGATCCACACAGCTGCCTGCCTGTGGTCCGAACTTATTACAGAGATGAATAGAGAGCAGGGAAGAGTACAGAATCAGCCTACATACCTGACCACCCACCATCCATCCAGCAGCTTGTGAATGACCTCAATAGTTTCCCCAGTCTCAAGAGTTAACTCGTCATCTTGTGCTGCCTTGTAGGCTTTGGTGGTGATATAGATTTCTCCTGTGGGGACAAACACACATTGGAATTATGAGCTCAAAGTCAAAGCACTTTAGCACCACCTAGAGCTGTGGATCCCAATCCAACAAAAAAACAACCTCCAGCTGCGTACACCCTCTAGCACCAGAGTCAGCGCACTCTCAAATGTTTTTTTGCCAGCATTGTAAGCCTGCAACACACACTATACCATATGCCTAATAAATGTAAGAATGACTGTGAGTTTGTCACAACCTGGCTCGTGGGAAGTGACAAAGAACTCTTATAGGACCAGGGCACAAATAATACATATTTCTTCTCTTTATTTAACCATCTTACATATAAAACCTTATTTGTTAATTGAAAATTGTGAATAACTCACCGCAGGTTAATGAGAAGGGTGTGCTTGAAAGGATGTACATAACTCTGCAATGTTGGGTTGTATTGGAGAGAGTTTCAGTCTTAAATCATTTTCCACACAGTCTGTGCCTGTACTTAATTTTCATGCTAGTGAGGGCCGGGAATCCACTCTCACATTTGGTAAGTGGTTGCAAAGGGTATCAGTGTCTTAACAGCGCGATTTGCCAAGGCAGGATACTCAGCGCAGCCCAATACAGAAATCTGGCAGTGGCTTCTGATTAAATTACATTTTCACAGAACCGCTTGTTGCAATTTCGATGAGGCTCTCTTGTTCAGATATCGATAAGTGGACTGGAGGCAGGGCATGAAAGGGATAAAGAATCCAGTTGTTTTTGTCATCGATTTCGGGAAAGTACCTACGTATTTGCGCATCCAACTCACTCAGGTGCTTCCCTATATCACATTTGACATTGTCCGTAAGCTTGAGTTCATTTGCACACAAAAAATCATACAATGATGGAAAGACCTGTGTGTTGTCCTTGTTAATGCAGACAGAGTACAGCTCCAACTTCTTAATCATAGCCTCAATTTTGTGCCGCACATTGAATATAGTTGCGGAGAGTCCCTGTGATCCTAGATTCAGATCATTCAGGCGAGAAAAATCACCCAGATAGGCTAGTTGTGTGAGAAACTAGTCATCATGCAAGCGGTCAAACAAGTGAAAATTATGGTCAGAAAGAAAACTTAAAGCTCATGTCAATACTTTGCCCCTTGATAACCAGCGCATTTCTGCATGTTATAAAGGCGTTACATGGTCGCTGCCCATATCATTGCATAGTGCAGAAAATACATTAGAGTTCAGGTGCCTTGCTTTAACAAAGTTAACCATTTTCACTGTAGTGCCCAAAATGTATTTCAAGCTGTCAGTCATTCCCTTGGCAGCAAGAGCCTCTTGGCAGTGTACCCGAGTGGCGTCGGGAGCAACTGCTTGCACGCGCGGTACCACTCCACTATGTCTCCCTGTTATGGCTTTTGCACCATCAGTACAGATACCAACACGAGCAGCAGCTACAGAGAGTAACAGTTCAAGTGATTGGATGTTAATTATTTGATTGGGCTACCTGTATTTGATAATGTGTTGTTATTTTGCTGAACACTGGATGGTTTCATTTTATTTTTGACAGTGAAAGTAGGCTAATCAGGCCTGCTGATGGACTGTTTGAAAATGTGAAGATATAAAAAAAAATTATGTGAATCACATTTTTATTTGGCGTACCCCTGACGGCATTGCTTGGGAATACCTGACCTAGAGGAAAGGATTCACTAGCTTCTCAAAGTTTGTTCAAAATTAGGTTAATATTATACAGACAGCCAACACAAAACCTAACAAACACATCACCTGTGACCTCACTGAAAATAGTGTCACATAGATATTAGATACAAATATAAATAAAAAATGTAGATTGGTTGCCACTAGCCTCCCTTGCTCTTATTTTAGTTAGAGCCCTAGCAGGTGGTGAGACTTGCCTGCATAGTTGGGATCAGCTTCTTCAGGCTCCTCTGGTCCATCAAGGGGCTCCAGGTAAGAGGCGGGCACCCAGCCCCGCTTGGTATCACACTGGCAGAACCACCAACCTGCCATGGTAGAGGGGTCAAAGGTCACGTGAGCGCTAAGCACAGAAACCATGTCCATGTTCAGTAGGGCATGCAATGGTAAACATTTAAAATGAAAATATGTGTTTCTTATTGGGTAGGAGGTATTCTCTCCCTGTTTCAGTCGGTTGTCTTTTGTTTCGTGCCTACTAAACAAGACCCAGAAGGAGCAGCAGTAGGTTCATCAGGAATACCTGTGGGATTACTAGGGCCTTTTCTCAATAGGATGTACTGAACTCCTCTGTCCTGTCGCCTCCTTTTGAAAAAGGTCAAAGGTAATCGAGGTCAGGCAGCGGAACTTGGCCGAAAATGCGCTTGTATGAAATTGGACTCCTTCTCCACTCGCGCGTCATCAGGCAAATGACACTTACAGGGGTGGACCCCAAAATAATCATATAAAGTAATAAAAACGAATGAAGTTAGTTGTGCAACACATTTTATAGATAAAACAATAAGTAGACTATTGTTTTTAAACGTGTGCATGCTTTTCTCTTCTGACAAAATAAAAACCGATTCAAAACTATTCCGCAAAGAACTCAGGTATCTACCTTTCATTGACTATCCTCAATGTAAGGTGGCTATCGAGGAGGGGAGGACACTCACAAATTGACATCTCCTCGATCGCTTGACCACTTATTGGCTTCCGGGTCACGGAGAAGAGAATGTGGAGGACAGACTTTTTCCCAAATGAGAAAAGGCCCATGTTGCATCCAGTTCACATTGTCACATGCACACTTTTGTGCCTATTATTTAATGGAAAATCTCAATTGTTCATGCTTGGTGTTGCCATCTTTTTTTTTTTTTTCACCTTTATTTAACCAGGTAGGCAAGTTGAGAACAAGTTCTCATTTACAATTGCGACCTGGCCAAGATAAAGCAAAGCAGTTTGACAGCATACAAAAACACAGAGTTACACATGGAGTAAAACAACATACAATCAATGATGCAGTAGAAAAAAAATAAGACTATATACAATGTGAGCAAATTATGTGAGATAAGGGAGGTAAAGGCAAAAAAAATGCCATGGACATCTAGTGTACACACTAGTGAATACACCACCCTGATATTAGAGCAACTGAATTTTAAGATGGCTTCTGCTCTGACTGGGACCAATCATTTGGTCAGTGATGTTGGGTCTTATTGTCACTCACCGTTTGGACTTTTCTCCACAATCTCCACAAAGTCTCCAGTAAGAAGGTTGATCTCATACTTGGAGGTCTTGCTGTAGTCAGCGATCACCCTGTAGCTTTCCAATATGATGGGGCCAGAGATTTCTGATCAGATGACAAAAATGACAATGACAATCTGCAGTACCTACATCAATATTTGGACCTATAAATTAATTATGTGTAGCCATAGATTCTTGAAGAATATAACTTATAAAGGCCTCATAAGCTTAGTTCAACTGACGTACCCCATCAGAACCCAAAATATAAGCTTGTTTTACTCCGGTCCTTGTATCCATAGCTCTGTATGAATTTGAGTCGTTACATTTCTCCAGCCCTATACCTCAGCTTTTTACTGAAACAGGGGCTTTGTCATTGCTTCAACTGCTGATTGCCACTTTAAATCACTATGGTAGATCTCTTTATAACAGGACTATAGTCCATATTCCCTCACAAGTTTGGCTGAAAAAGTGTTTCTATTAGTGGGTTTATAAAAGGGTAAAGACTAAGACAGGGTCTTACCAGAAGTGTTGCCTCTGGCCTTGTCCGTGGACATCACGATGTTCTCATTTCTTTTTAATCTACAGGGGAAACATGGAGAATTCAGTCATTATTTTACACTGAGTGGACAAAACATCTTTCCATGACATAGACTGACCAGGTGAATCCAGGTGAAAGCTATGATCCCTTAGTAGTTGCCAGGCGCACTGGTTTCTTGTGTATCTCAAGAATGGTCCACCACCCAAAGGACATCCATCCAACTTGACACAACTGTGGAAGGCATGGTAGTCAACACGGGCCAGCATCCCTGTGGAATGCTTTCGACACCTTGTAGAGTCCATGCCCTGACAAATTGAGGCCGTTCTGACGGCAAAAGGAGGTGCAACTCAATATTAGGAAGGTGTTTCTAATGTTTTGTAAACTCAGTGTATATCAATCCAGAAGCAAAGGTAACACAAAGGCTGAGTTTCATTCCCTCGTTCGTTTTCATTCAAGGATCTGATACAACTGGGTAGGTGTAAGCAATAACTCCGCCTAGTTATCACCATATTGCTTTTCCCCATCCAGTCCCATCAGATCTAGGAAAGGGAGTGAACGGGAGGAGAGGGAACATCTTCCTGGAACGTCTTCTTGGAATAAAACAGGGTGCATTCCAATTCATTACCCTTCTCCAAAAGTGTGCACACTGTCCTCTTCCCCCCGAATGCATTTAACCCATAAAGGGCTATTTATACCCTACGGAGACGGACCCAACGGAGAGTGGCTCAGTGTTGCAATGTCATTTTTCATCACAAAAGGGCCAGATCCTTGTAGTGTGATCCGACATTCTATGTACTCCCGTGCCACATGAAAATTGTAACATGCCGTATCATGTTACCAAAAGGTGCACGTTGGTCTAAAATAAGACTATACCCAGCGCACGCACCCGTGTAGATCTACACAGGTTAAGTGTGTGGAAACCTTAAAGTCGACTGACACGCAGGCACGTCACATGGTGATGTAATTTTAAATAGCTCCCTGTGTGTTTATGCTAGAGACTTACACCATACCCACACCGGCGTGCGCTATCATGCGCAAATCTATCGCCAAATGCGATCACGACACGCAGGTTAAAATATCAAAACAAACTCTGAACCAATGATATTAATTTGGGGACAGGTCGAAAAGATTTTACATTTATGGCAATTTAGCTAGCTAGCTTGCAGTTGCTAGCTAATTTGTCATATTTAGCTAGCTTGCTGTCGCTAGCCAATTTGTCCTGGGATATAAATGTTGAGTTGTTCTTTTACCTGAAATGCACAAGGTCCTCTTCTCCGACAATTAATCCACACATAAAATGGTCAACCGAATAGTTTCAAGTCATCTCCCCTCCTTCCAGGCTTTTGTTCTTTATATGGCGATTGGCATAACTTTCATAGTATTACCATGACAACGACTTTCCTCAGTTCGTCTTTCAGTCACCCACGTGGGTATAACCAATGAGATGGCACATGGGTATCTGCTTCTATATACCAATGAGAAGATGGGAGAGGAAGGACTTGCAGCGCGTTCTGCGCCACAAATAGAAGCAACTTCTATTTTAGCGCTTGGCAACGCAGATGCGCCTTGGCGCGAGCGAGCAGTGTGGGTGCAATGATTGAATAACATGTATGTGTAAATTTATTTTGCAATGTGAGCAGCATGTTACTGCTTCTTGTAGTGACTGGATCTCAATACCCTCTTTTGGCTGATACAGTGAGGGAAAAAAGTATTTGATCCCCTGCTGATTTTGTACGTTTTCCCACTGACAAAGAAATGATCAGTCTATAATTTTAATGGTAGGTTTATTTGAACAGTAAGAGACAGAATAACAACAAAAAAATCCAGAAAAATGCATGTCAAAAATGTTATAAATTGATTTGCATTTTAATGAGGGAAATAAGTATTTGACCCCCTCTCAATCAGAAAGATTACTGGCTCCCAGGTGTCTTTTATACAGGTAATGAGCTGAGATTAGGAGCACACTCTTAAAGGGAGTGCTCCTAATCTCAGTTTGTTACCTGTAAAAAAGGCACCTGTCCACAGAAGCTATCAATCAATCAGATTCCAAACTCTCCACCATGGCCAAGACCACAGAGCTCTCCAAGGATGTCAGGTACAAGATTGTAGACCTACACAAGGCTGGAATGGGCTACAAGACCATCACCAAGCAGCTTGATGAGAAGGTGACAATAGTTGGTGTGATTATTCGCAAATGGAAGAAACACAAAAGAACTGTCAATCTCACTCGGCCTGGGGCTCCATGCAAGATCTCACCTCGTGGAGTTGCAATGATCATGAGAACGGTGAGGAATCAGCCCAGAACTACACGGGAGGATCTTGTCAATGATCTCAAGGCAGATGGGACCATAGTCACCAAGAAAACAATTGGTAACACACTACGCCGTGAAGGACTGAAATCTTGCAGCGCCCGCAAGGTCCCCCTGCTCAAGAAAGCACATATACATACCCATCTGAAGTTTGCTAATGAACATCTGAATGATTCAGAGGACAACTGGGTGAAAGTGTTGTGGTCAGATGAGAACAAAATGGAGCTCTTTGGCATCTACTCACCTCGCCGTGTTTGGAGGAAGAGGAATGCTGCCTATGACCCCAAGAACACCATCCCCACCGTCAAACATGGAGGTGGAAACATTATGCTTTGGAGGTGTTTTTCTGCTAAGGAGACAGGACAACTTCACCGCATCAAAGGGACGATGGACGGGGCCATGTACCGTCAAATCTTGGGTGAGAACATCCTTCCCTCATCCAGGGTATTGAAAATGGGTCGTGGATGGGTATTCCAGCATGACAATGACCCAAAACACACGGCCAAGGCAACAAAGGAGTGGCTCAAGAAGAAGCACATTAAGGTCCTGGAGTGGCTTAGCCAGTCTCCAGACCTTAATCCCATAGAAAATCTGTGGAGGGAGCTGAAGGTTCGAGTTGCCAAACGTCAGCCTCGAAACCTTAATGACTTGGAGAAGATCTGCAAAGAGGAGTGGGACAAAATCCCTCCTGAGATGTGTGCAAACCTGGTGGCCAACTTTAAGAAACGTCTGACCTCTGTGATTGCTAACAAGGGTTTTGCCACCAAGTACTAAGTCATGTTTTGCAGAGGGGTCAAATACTTATTTCCCTCATTAAAATGCAATTCAATTTATAACATTTTTGACATGCGTTTTTCTGGACTTTTTTGTTGTTATTCTGTCTCTCACTGTTCAAATAAACCTACCATTAAAATTATAGACTGATCATTTCTTTGTCAGTGGGCAAAAGTACAAAATCAGCAGGGGATCAAATACTTTTTTCCCTCACTGTATGAAGCTTGAGCCTGTCTCATAATATGGGGTTAGTGAAAGCGATGTTTTTTCTACACATGGGAGGATCTGGACAAGAAAAAGGCCACAAAATTGTCTGTAAAACCCGAACCATGAGCTATAAACTAATTAGTCAACAGATGGGACTCTCACGAACATGACTGTCATTTGTCTTTCTCTACGACATCCACAAGCTTTATGGCAGTCGCCTGAAGTCTGTCGCGGATGTCCTAATTTCGAAGAGGTCTTCTCACAAAACTGACTGTCCAGATCAATGATTTATATATACACTAGATGACTCCATCTTTGCACTCCCCCACCATTGTAAAAAGGATTTGGGAAGCTATAGAAATGTAAATTATTAATGTCTACATTACTATTCCAAATGTTTTCATTTAGACACCTTAATACATACTTTTAAATTATATTGTGAGCTAAACATAAAAATACAAATATTTTCCTTAATGTTACTGATCTCACCACAACAAAAATATATGTAATTCTTTCCTTGATACATTTAATTGAAATACTGTAGAATTCCATTCATTCCTATGGAGAACTACTCCTACTGGAGAGTGCCAATACGTCCGACCGGTGGCTTCAAAGCCTCTCAATGGTCAATACATAGCATCAGCAATCCAGGGTTTATATACATCCAGACCGAGCCATGTGAGCTACAAACTAATAAGTCACCAATATCAAAAGGGGAGACTCGATCACGATTCACGGAGGTGTTGCTTGTTTTGCTCTATGAGCCACACAAGCTTCAGGCGAGTCATCTGAATGTAACCCAGTATTGGGCTGTAAAAATGGCACAATGTGCATAGGGTGTAAAAAGTGCCACGAATAAAGTGTCCAAACATGTGTCTAAATTGTTCTCTCAGATATAGGACAAACACTTCAAAACCTTATTCATTATGATAAAGTTTTTTGACTGTCTGTTTTGCCATGTACATGTTTTATTCAATGCATTTCTATGGGCTGTAGCAGTAAAGGCCAACTTCAATATTTAATTTTTAAAAAAAATGGACCTACAGGGATCCTAGAATCCATCCTAGAATCCAACAATTATACATGTTAGCTTAGTAGATGTTGTGATCTAAGGGCTTAGACCTACAGCATTGGATTGGTGCATACATGGCTGGAGGGAGTTTCCACCATGTTCCGCACACCAGTCCATTCCTTTTAAATCCATGTAGGGGAGTCTACGAGTGCACACTTCCCTGTGGCTCAGTTGGTAGAGCATGGTGTTTGCAATGCCAGCATGGTGTGTGCAATGCCAGGGTTGTGGGTTTGATTCCCAGGGGGGGCCAGTACCAAAAAAAATGTAAAAAATAAAATAAAAATGCATAAAATGAAATGTATGTATTCACTATTGTAAGTCGCTCTGGATAAGAGTGTCTGCTAAATGACTAAAATGAGAAGGGTAAAGAGTCAAAATGTAGCCACAGTGTTTACAGTTTAGTAGTGAGACATTGCTTGTTATTGTATTTACGGCTGTTGAGCAGGTGGGTTCTCGTCCTCCGGTCGGACCTTGAAGAAGTTGCATACCAGCTGGCAGTGTGATATCTTGGGGGGCAGGTTGATGAGAGAGTGGCAGTATTCAGCCAGAGTGCTCTGCCTGGTCTCGGTGCTCTTTTGGCTGTCCAACCATTTTGGGGCTGAGGATAGGAGGGAAAAGGAAAATAAAAAAATTTGCTGGTCAATTAAAATGGAATATTCAAAATAGCACACTACAGTTTTGGATGTAAATGTTATATGTTTATCTCTGAAAAGGTGGACCTTTGCGTTGATCAAGGAACTAAACGCATATTGCAGTTTCCTCTTAATGTATTAAAGCTACTTGTAAAAACATTAACATTTTACCTTTATTTAACTAGGCAAGTCAGTTAAGAACAAATTCTTATTTTCAATGACAGCCTAGGAACAGTGGGTTAACTGCCTTGTTCAGGGGCAGAATGACAGATTTTTACCTTGTCAGCTCAGGGATTTGAACTTGCAATCTTCCAAGTTACTAGTCTAACACTCTAACCACTAGGCTACCTGCCATCCTAGGTAGTGCAAATCAAATAGGATTTGGTGAAACAGAGTAGCTACTTACAAACCAGGGTTTGCTTTTCAATGTACTGACACTGAAATGAAACCTGTTTTGAAGCTGAAATCAGATCCTAATCCTACACCTTGTCATGCCCTGATCTGCTTCACCTGTCTTTGTGCTTGTCTCCACCCACCTCTAGGTGTCACCCATCTTCTCCATTATCCCCTGGGTATTTAAACCTGTGTTTTCTGTCTGTCTGTGCCAGTTTGTCTTGTATGTTCCAAGTCAACCAAGTCAGCCTTTTCTATTCTCTTTTGCTAGTTCTCCCGGTTTTGACCCTTGCCTGTTTTCTGGACTCTGTACCCGCCTGCCTGACCATTCTGCCTGCCCTGACCTCGAGCCTGCCTGCCACACTGTACCTCCTGGATTCTGAACTGGTTTTGACCTTTTGCCTGTCCACGACCATTCTCTTGCCTACCCCTTTTGGATTATTAATAAATATCAAAAGACACAAACCATCTGCCTCCCGTGTCTGCATCTGGGTCTCGTCTTGTGCCCTTATACACCTTCCAAATTGGCCAAATCCAGTCAATACATGATACTGGTTAGAGTAAAATCTTCATAGGTATTCTTATTTTCTGGGGAAGATTCTGGTATTGCATAGTACTTTGAGGTTTGTTCACAACTTCTGCTTCCCCATGTTGTATCAACACAAGCTTAACCACTTGAGCCCTGTTGAGGGTCCTTGTTGTGTTAGTTCAGTGGTTCCCAAACTTTTTACAGTCCCGTAACCCTACAAACATTCAACCTCCAGCTGCGTACCCTCTCTATCATCATGGTCAGCACACTCTCAAATGTTGTTTTTTGCCATCATTATAAGCCTGCCACACACACACTATATGATACATTTATTAAACATAAGAATGAGTGTGAGTTTTTGTCGAAACCCAGCTCGTGGGAAGTGACAAAAAGCTCTTATAGGACCAGGGCACAAATAATAATATAACAATAATAAATAATTTTGCTCTTTATTTAACCATCTTACATATAAAATCTTATTTGTTCATCGAAAATTCTGAATAACTCGCCACAGGTTAATGAGAAGGGTATGCTTGAAAGGATGCACATAACTGCAAAGTTGGGTTGTATTGGAGAGAGTCTCAGTCTTAAATCATTTTCCACACACAGTCTGTGCCTGTATTTCATTTTCAGGCTAGTGAGAGCCGGGAATCCACTCTCACATAGCTATGTGGTTGCAAAGGGCATCAGTGTCTTAACAGCGTGATTTGCCAAGGCAGGATACTCTGAGTGCAGCCCAATACAGAAATCTGGTAGTGGCTTCTGAATAAATTACATTTTCACAGAACCTATTGTTGTAAATTCGATGAGGCTCTCTTGTTCAGATATCAGTAAGTGGACTGGAGGCAGGGCATGAAAGGGATAAAAAATCCAGTTGTTTGTGTCATCGATTTCGGGAAAGTACCTGCGTATTTGCGCATCCAACTCACTCAGGTGCTTCCCTATATCACATTTGACATTGTCCGTAAGCTTGAGTTCACTTGCACACAAAAAATCATACAATGATGGAAAGACCTGTGTGTTGTCCTTGTTAATGCAGACAGAGTACAGCTCCAACTTCTTAATCATAGCCTCAATTTTGTGCCACACATTGAATATAGTTGCGGAGAGTCCCTGTGATCCTAGATTCAGATCATCCAGGCAAGAAAAAACATCACCCAGATAGGCCAGTCTTGTGAGAAACTAGTCATCATGCAAGCGGTCAGACAAGTAAAAATTATGGTCAGTAAAGAAAAGTTCAAGCTCGTCTCTCAATTCCAAAAAACATGTCAATACTTTTCCCCTTGATAACCAGCACATTTCTATATGTTATGAAAGCGTTACATGGTCGCTGCCCATATCATTGCATAATACAGAAAATACATAAGAGTTCAGGGGCCTTGCTTTAACAAAGTTAACCATTTTCACTGTACTGTCCAAAATGTATTTCAAGCTGTCAGGCATTCCCTTGGCAGCAAGAGCCTCTCGTGAATGCTGCAGTGTAAGCAACTGCTTGCACGCGTGTTACCACCCCACGATGTCTCCCTGTCATGGCTTTTGCACCATCAGTACAGATACCAACATGAGCAGCAGCTACGTTTGGCTACATACGGACCGTTAGTGGAATTCCTGTGAGAGAGTAATGGTTAATGTGATTGGATGTTAAAACCTCTTGAGGATACAATCCCGATAACGGGATTGGTTGGACAACAACCAGTGAGATAGCACGGCGCGATATTCAAAACAAAATAATCTCAAAATTAAAATTCAAGTATTATACGGCATTTTAAAGATACTCTACTCGTTAATCCAATCACATTGTCCGATTTCAAAAAGGCTTTACGGTGAAAGAAAAATATTAGATTATTTTAGCATAGCACCTTAGCAAAAAAAAAAAAATTCCAAGCACGATAGCATCACAAAACCAGATATACAACTAAAATTAAGCACTAACCTTTGACAATCTTCATCAGATGACACTCCTAGGACATCATGTTAGACAATACATGCATTTTTTGTTCGATCAAGTTTATATTTATATCCAAAAACCCAATTTTTACATTGGCACGTGACGTTCAGAAAATGTTTTCTCCCCATAAGTCCGGTGAATAGGCACATTTAATTTACGGAAGAACTCATAAACGTTGAAAAAATGTATAACAATTATTTAAAGAATTAGAGATAATCTACTCCTTTATGCAACCACTTTGTCAGATTTCAAAATAACGTTACGGAAAAAGCACATTGTTCAATATTCTGAGTACAGAACTTAGCCTTCAATGCTAAGCTATACAGTTAGCCTACAACCACGGCGTCGACAAATCTCTAACAATATGTTTGAAATATTTACTTACCTTTGCTGATCTTCGGCGGAATGCACTCGGATGGGCACCCACTTCCACAAGAAATGTTCATTTGTTCTGCAAAGTCCATCATTTATGTCCAAATACGTCCGTTTTGTTGACCCATCCAGAACACTTTACAATGCCATGTGGTGTGGACGCAAATCCATAGACGAAATGTTCAAAGTTCCATTACCGTTTGTAGAAACACATCAAGCAATGTTTACAATCAATCCTTTAGGATATTCTTTTACGTAAAATTGCGATAATTTTACAACCGGGCAATAGCTATTCATCCCAGAAGAAAAATATAAAAACGATGATGTCACGTGCACGCGCATCATAAGACACCTCTCCTCAGACTGGCCAATGATTGACTGAGCCAAAATGATCTGCCCAGTAACAGCTGACGGTTGAAACCAGTTCATAAAGATTGTTGACAGCCAATGGAAGAGTTAGGAGGTGTAACGTAAATCCTATGTCACTGTAGTTTTCCAAGGGATTCAAAACAAAAACTACATTTCTAAATTCTCCCACTTCCTGATTCAATTTTTCTCAGGTTTTTTGCCTGCCGTATGAGTTCTGTTATACTCACAAACACCATTGAAACCGTTTTAGAAACTTCAGTGTTTTCTATTCAAATCTGCTAATAATATGCATATTCTATTTTCTGGGCCAGAGTAGTAACCTGTTTAAATTGGGTACGTTTTTCATCCGGCCGTGAAAATACTGCCCCCTAGCCCCTACCTGTATTTGACATTGTGTTCTTATTTCGCTGAACACTATATGGTTTCATTAATTTTGGCAGTGAAAGGAGTCGAGAGAAAAAAACTCACCCAAATGTATAGCCCCGTTGGAAAATATAAAGGGACTGTTTGAAAATATAAAGATTTTTATTTCATTTTTTTAATTAAAAAATATTTTTTTAATAATTTTCTTTTAAATGTGAATCACATTTTTATTTGGCGTACCCCCGACGGCATTCCCCAGTTTGGGAATAACTGTGTTAGTTCATTTAGCTTTCGTACTAAATAATCACTAGTGGTCACAGCCTTTGGATTAAAATGTAATACATATATATGTAATACACATACAGAATCCCTACCTATCAGCTTTTAACTGTACAGCACAACAATTGAAGTTATTAATATACTATATAACTATTTAGACTGCATAAGAATAAGATACACTGTAATTTAAAGAATATATTTTTGATAAATAATTGATGCTGAAATTCAATTCTAGAAAGAAAAAATATATATATATATACATAATCCATATACTATATATATTGAATCAGGTTATTTTCAAAAAATATTAAAACGAGACAGGATGTTATGGTTTACTGATTAGCATTTATACAAAAAAGAGAAGTACATTTGTCACATCTGGATTGCAGCAGCAGGTGTTTCCTTATGCAAAGCATTGACTGACAACAAGCACTACCTAGTCTGTTCACCTAAGTGCATACAACACCTACACTTTTTTTGTTTTCAAATGAAGCAAAAAGGCAAAGGATACTAGAATTACAACATCACTGCTATAGTAAATTGTCAAGAGATCAATACTTTCTTTACCCATGATTTTCCATCTAGGTGCTCAATGCCCTTTACATGGTAAGGTGGAAATTCAACTCATCCACCACCAATGTGGTGCACAGCAACCATTTGTGCCAGAACGCCAGAATGCTAACCACACAACAGTTATCATTGTGGAGAGGTAAGCCATAGAGCAGATACATGTCCTTACCTGGTAATGCAGGGATGATCCTGTCTTTCTTATCGATGTCACCAGCCTCAATTGGGAACATCTCCATTAGGGATTTCTATAACCCAGACACATTATCAACTGACTGCAAATCAGTGGGGGTAGTAGGGAGGCAGTTATTCATCATGGATTTCTATAGCCCAGGCAGGCAGGCCCCATATCAACTGACTGCAGATCAGTGGGGGTAGTAGGAGGGCAGTTATTCATCATGGATTTCTATAGCCCAGGCAGGCAGGCCCCATATCAACTGACTGCAGATCAGCGGGGCTAATAGTAAGGCAGGGATTTCACAGCCTTTATCTATATTACGAGCTTTCAGTTATTGAGGTAGCAATGAAATCCCTTCGCCTGCTATTTTCATACAGACAAACACTACACATACACAGTTGTCCAACCTTTCTACTTTTTGCCTGAAGGCTATTCAATTATGTGAGCAGAGACTCACATGAAATGTGTAGATCTCCGGATAGCCTCTATAGATCAACTTCTCAGACAGGTTGTTCCATTTCACCATCAGCATGTAGACCTTTGAGAAAGTAGTCAAAAAGATAAGTGAAGAACCATCAAATCCTTACAGCTATTTTGCAGGATTAAAATGGTATGAAAGCAATTTAATATTAACTAATAATCCTGGTCATTAAAGTTTTTTAAGCAATTGTCTTTACTATTAAGAAGAGACTCGGACTAATAAGCACTTTGAATAGAGAATCTCCATTGAGCATGACTAGGCTTAATCTACGTCTTGGAAAACAACCTCATGCATTAACCTCCACTGAACCATTTGGTATTTTGGTCAACAATGATCAAACTCAAACTCACATAGTGCTGACTGGGGAAGAAGCGTTTCTCAAAGCCCAGAAACTCCACATGCCTGACATAGGTTTCCTCCATTGTGAGATGCAGAAGAGTAATGATCAAGTCCACAAATGTGCCGAGTGAAAAGTGAAAAGGGAAGAGCTTTTATAGCAACAGTGTGCACTCAGAAAGCAGCCAGCCCCTGTAGTAGGAGGTCCCCAACAGATACCTTGGGTTCCTCACGTAGCTATCACTGGTCATTTAATGAGAAATGGAAACTTTGGTTGCATATAGATCCTTTCAATTGCATCATCCATGAGTTCATTGGGTCAATTCATAATTTCAGAGCTATTTCCTTTATGAATCATTTATGAGTTCAGAGTTCATTCAAAGGCCATCATCTCAAAGCTATTTCCTTTATTTAAGTTATAAAGCTGTCATAGTCAAGAATAGATACAGTGCATTTCACAACATACTTTTTTTTATCTCACAGATAACATTTGATTCAAATAAATAAACAGATCACTAAGGGTTTTGTTGTTGTTGTTGTGGATATCTGTATGCTCTGTAGAAAGTTACATGTTTCACTTATTGGGTTAACGATTCAGAAAGTATTCATACCCCTTGACTTATTCCACATTTTGTTGTGTTACGGCCTGAATTCAAAATTGGTTAAATATATGTTTTTCTTACCCATCTACACGCAATACCCCATAACAACAAAGTGAAAACATGTTTCACACTCCTGAGTGAATACTTTGAAGAAGCATCTTTGGCATCGATTACAGAGTCTTTCTGGGTAAGTCTCTAAGAGCTTTCCACAACTGCATTGTGCGACATCTGCTCATTATTCTTTTCAAAATACTTCAAGCTCTGTCAAATTGGTTGTTGATCATTGCTAGAGCATTTCCAGGTCTTGCCATAGATTTTCAAGTAGATTGAAGTCAAACTGTAACTCAGCCACTCAGGAACATTTACTGTCTTCTTGGTAAGCAACTCCAGTGTAGATTTGGCCTTGTGTTTTAGGTTATTGTCCTGCTAAAAGGTGAATTAGTCTCCAAGTGTCTGGTGGAAAGCAGACTGAACAAAGTTTTCCTCTAGGATTTTGCCTGTTCTTAGCTCCATTCCGTAAAAATGTTTACCTGAAAAACTCTCCAGTCCTTAACGATTATAAGCAGACCCATACCATAACATGATGCAGCCACCACTATGCTTGAAAATATGGAGAGTGGTAGACAGTAATGTGTTGTATTGGATTTGCCCAAAACATAACACTTTGTATTCAGGAAAGAAATGTATTTGCTTTGCCACATTCTTTGCAGTATTACTTTAGTGCCTTGTTGCAAATAGGATGCATGTTTTGAAATATTTTTATTCTGTACAGGCTTCATTCTTTTCCCTTTGTCAATAAGATTAGTTTATTGGAGTAACTACAATGTTGTTGATCAATCCTCAGTTTTCTCCTATCACAGCCATTAAACTCCCATTAAATATTTAATGTCACCATTGGCCTCATGGCGAAATCCCTGAGCGGTTTCCTTCCTCTCTGGCAACTGAGTTAAGAAGGATGTCTGTATCTTTTTAGTGACTGGGTGTATTGATACACCATCCAAAGTGTAATTAATAAGTTCAACATGCTCAAAGGGATGTTCAATGTTTTTTACCCATCTACCAATAGATCTGACGGACTCTCTAAACACGTTTGTAAATTATGTTAGTGTTTGAGTGTGCCCCTGGCTATCCGTCTGGTTTGCATAATATAAGGAATTAGAAATGGTTTATACTTTTACTTTTGATACTTAAGTACATTTTAGCAATTCCATTTACTTTTGATAGTTAAGTATATTTAAAACCAAACACGTTTAGACTTTTACTCAAGTAGTATTTTACTGGGTGACTTTTACTTGAGTCATTTTCTATTATGGTACATATCTTTACTTTTACTCAAGTATGACAATTTAGTACTTTTTCCACCACTGGTCATAGTAGCACTGAATGTACTTTTATTTTCCTCAATGTTGTTCATAGCAACCCCATTACCACACAAATGTGGGGTTTCACCAGGAGTTTTGCAACGCAAAATGTCAGCAAGGCTTGTGATTTCCAAAAGTTTAGTAATTTTATAAAAAGGAACAAAAAGTCTGTTTGGAAACCTAAACAAACTCATAAATGGCTGTGTGCTTCCTCTTTCAAATATTAGTTGTTGATAAACTAGGTTGGATTTCTGTAGAGAGGGAAGAGACATCCACTCTCAGGATGAATGTGCAGTCCTGTCAGCATTGTTATCAGTAAATGAGACATTGAGAATTGGGTTTTGATACTTAATTTCACCAATCACAAAGGAATTAACTGTATACAAAAACTGTTTACACTTACAGGATGCAGCAGGATGTTTGGGCAATTAACCTATTTTGAAAGGGTGGTGCAAAACACACACACACACACACACACACACACACACACACACACACACACACACACACACACACACACACACACACACACACACACACGCTGGTGAGCCAAATGGATACACTCAATGCAACCTCCTTCCTCTTTGAAGTGAAGTCAATTGCAATACCATCCCCATCTCCCACCCCTATGAACCCATGGGCTACCCGTCACACAAATATTATGATACTATGAATTAGTCACCAGCAGTCCATAACACACAAAAGACAAAACTAAACAGCTTTGTTTGGTGTGAAATATCACATAATTGCATATAAACAAATAATACCAATTAAAATAAAGAAAATTGAAGATCTAAGGCAGCTGAACCATATAGTCAACATTTTTTGTGTGAGCTCCTATATGCAATTCATACTGACAACAAAGCAATCACAATAAAAAGGTGTCTTTTTTAAGAATAGTGGAGTTACACTGGAAATAATATTGAATTTGTCATTGAATCTGAACTTCTATTCATGTGGGTTTAATCATACTGACTATGATTTAATTCAAAGTACAGACTTTGAACTTATCTTGTTGTGATTATCTTTAGGATAATAGACAGTCTCTAATCAGATAAATGGGATCTGTTTCAATAACAGAAGCTATGAATTAGGCTTAGAAACTGGAATGTAGGAGAAGTACAGCAATACACTGTATCTATGCTAATAAAAGTGTGTTTCTTCTTTCACAGTTTGAGACTGGAGTGGAGAAGAGCCCTTGTACATTTAGTAAAAAGATTGGTTAAAGCTAATTTTTCTGTCAAAACTCCCTTTGTGAGGGTAGTTTCTAAGAAGACACACCCACTAGAATGCCTCTAGGCCTACGCAAAAGATATTGCTGACTTTGTTCATTCAATCTTTTTTAACTTGTGAAAATATATTTCTAAATAAATTATGTATACAAATAAGTATAGTGCACAGGGCTGGTGTTATGGGCAGGCCTTAGGGGGCATGGTCTGCTCTACCGTACCTCCTTGCCCGTCTTAATAAAATATTAAAATATTATTGACAATTTATTTGACCGAGACACGCGTCGACAGAAAGACGCATCAATCTCAGATAAAGCATCCGAGCGAGTGAAAAAACGCCCCTATGTCTCAGTATGTGTAGCCCATGTATCTGATACTGTCTGGTCAAAAAGAGTATGGCATGTCATACTCTTTTGGCCAGACAGCATCAGATACATGGGCTACATAGGGGTGCTGTTTATTCGCTCAGATGCTTTCTCCGATGAGAAAGTTTCAGCCATGCGAATTGAAGGAAAGTGGTCTGGTGCCAGAAATGTGGACTTGAGTCATAGGACTTGGACTCGAGTCAGACTCGAGTCACAAATATGATGATTTTAGACTCGACTTGACAAAATCAGAAAAGACTTGCAACTCGACTTTGACACCAATGACTCGGGACTTAACTTGGACTTGAGCCTTTTGACTCGAAATGACATGATACCCAAATATTAAAAATGATGCTATTAAAAAAAGTGTGCAGCGCATCAACTCTTCATTTAATGGATTACAGTTTGAATCGGACAGCAGCCAATCAAATTGTGCCAGCGGAGAAAAAGTTGCGCGTGGCAGTGCAGAGGAACGTCGGCGGGTGAATTCAGTTGGAGCCCTTGGAAAGATGGATATAAAAGGATGGATATAAATACTACGCTGTAGTCAACAAAAAACGCATTGCAACTTGCAAAACATGCGTTAAGAAAATTACAGACGGAGGCGCAACAACTTCCAACTTTGTTCGACATTTGAAGCTGCACAAAGAATGGCTAATATAGCCAACAGCTATATGTAAGTGTAGCATGTAGGCTAACGTAACGTTAAATCAATGAGCCTCCACACAGTCAGTCAGTGCGGGAACGTGATTATTGCACCCAAGATTGAGCTACAACTGGCTAGGCAGTTGGTAGCCTAAACCCTGCCTGATGTTACTGCTGTTCCTAAAACCATTGACATACGCTAGCCTACTGTAACCACACAAAGAGAGGGTGTGTGTGTGTGTGTGTGTTAAGGTTGGGCGATTGTGTACAAGCCAGCCTCGATAGTTGATCGCTATGGGGACGGGGGTGGGCGGTGCGGTGCTACTGCCGCCGCTCAATTATTCTTTGACAGACTTTTATTGAATTTGGTCGTTTGCAAATGCAATTGATCATAGGGCCCTGAGATAAGAGAAAATTCAACCGTTTATGCATCACACACACACACGTAGTCTCCATGTTCAGGTTTTATCTCCCATCTTTGGGATCTGTATTTTATTCTTAGACATTCAGGCCAGTGTTCAAATTGTAGGCCTACTTGAATTTCAGTAGCAGTTGTTTTGATGTACCTTTAAAAGAAATAACTTTATGGCAGGATTGTTTTAGGTGTCTAGAGTATATCTGGAGAGAGAGCACTACAATATTTTGTTTTTGTTGTCATTGATGTGTCTTTCTCATGGCTACCCATGTATTTCCATGGAAATATTACGTTTATTTGGAAAGTAATAAATATATATATTTTTAAAAGCATTCATGATTTGCGTAAATGTAATACACTAAGTATTACTCTTGTTAAAAATATGAAATGCTATTAAATTTGGTAGAGAGCACATTATGACCTGTTTAGGACTCGAAACTCAAAGTTTAGGACTTGAGACTTGACTTGGGACTTGTCGGTCTTGACTTAAGACTTGACTCGGACTTGCCTGTCTTGACTTGGGACTTGACTTGGGACTTGAGTGCTAAGACTTGAGAATTACTAGTGACTTGTAAAACAATGACTTGGTCCCACCTCTGGCTGGTACACAGTGTACTGTTCGGATAAGTAAATTGAAATACATTTACCAAAATTGTATATTTACTCCTGTCTATATAGAAATAAGTAAAATAGTTCAAAATACTTCACCAAAGAATCATTAGCTTCTTTCAATTTTTTTTGCTGTGAATTGTTTCAAATCACAAGTGTATATGCTTAAGCCTATTTCAGAAGCCAGTCATTTGGGCAGCATACGTGGCAATAGCCTAGCTGATTATTGAGTTGCGGCTGTCAGTGAAAAGCATCTAAAATATGTGTGAAGATGATACCTTGAGTATTGTCACGCCCTGATCTGTTTCACCTGCTCTTGTAATTGTCTCCACCCCCTCCAGGTGTTGCCCATCTTCCCCATTATCCCCTGTATATTTATACCTGTTTTTTCTGTCTGTCTGTTGCCGGTTCATCTTGTTTTTCAAATTTACCAGCGTTCGTCCTGTCAGCGCCTGTCTTTTCCCAGACTCTCTTTTTCTCGTCCTCCTGGTTTTTGACCCTTGCCTGTCCTGACCCTGTACCCGCCCGCCTGTCCACTCTGCCCGACCCTGAGACTGCCTGCCGTCCTGTACCTTTGCTACACTTCTGGATTACTGAACTCTGCCTGTCTCTGACCCCGAGCCTGTCTGCCGTCCTGTACCTTGGCTCCTACCCTGGATTATCAACCCCTGCCTGCCTTTACCTGTCATTTGCCTGCCCCTGGGGTTACATTAAACGTTGTTACTTCACACAGTCTGCACTTTGGTCTTACCTTGATTCCTGATAGTACGAACTGGCCATGACTGACCCAGCAGACCCGGGCCAGCTGCGCGACGCCATCTCCTCCGCCATTGGGAGGCACGAGGAACTGCTTCGTGGCCTTATGGAGGGGGTCCAAATGTTGGCTTAATGCCATGACCGGGCGTTGAACAGTTTGCTGGAGCAATTCTGTGGGATGTCTGGGAGGCAGCCTACCACAGTGGTAAGCCCACAGCTTCTCAGTGATTCAGCAGTCTCATCGAACACTCCACCTTCTCGGGAGCCCCGTTTACCCCCTCTGGAATGCTTCAATGAAGAGTCGAGCACCTGTCGGGCGTTTCTAACTCAGTGTGCCCTCATTTTTGAGCTTCAGCCCTCCTCCTTCCCCTTGGATCACTCCAAGGTAGCCTATCTCATCACGCTGATGTCTGGGAGGGCTTTCACCTGGGCTACTGCTGTATTGGAACAGCAGCCGGCCATATGCGTTAGTCTGGAGGGGTTCATGGAAGAGGAGAAGAAGGTTTTTTTCGCCCCATTCTCCGGGAGAGAAGCTGCCCGGGAGCTGATCCAGCTTCGGCAGGACTCCTGCAGTGTGGCTGAATATGCAGTGGATTTCCGCACGTTGGCAGCGGAGATTGCTTGGAACCAGTAAGCACTGTTCGATATGTTCCTGCATGGGGTCTTGGAGGAGGTCAAGGACAAGCTTGCTGCTCGGGTGTTACCTACGGATCTCGATTCCCTCATCGCTTTGACCATCCATATCGATGGGCGACTACTGGAACAATGGAGGGAGAGGAAATTCGACTTTGCTCACATGTCCAGGGATTCCACCTTGCCTCAGAGTCCTCCCAGAAGTCCTGATCCTGATGATCCTGTTACCGAGAGAACCCGAGGCCTCCCGACCTGAACCCGAGAGTCGCTGGAGTCAGCCGAGTCGCCGCTTCCCGAGCCTATGCAACTAGGTAGAGCTCGGCTATCGCCAGCAGAACAGCAATACAGGATCAACACGGAGAGTTGTCTGCATTGTGGTACTCTTGGTCATTTTGTGTCTTCTTGTCCTTTAAAGAGATCAGGCTCACTGGTAGGAGCAAGTACTCTGGTGGGCCATATGGAGAACTTTCCTGCTTGCACCCCTGTTCCTGCCATTCTGCTGTGGGGTAGCCAGTCTAAATCTCTCTGGGTCCTCATTGACTCTGGGGCTGATGAGAGTTTTTTTGGACGCAACCCTGGCTTCCGAGCTGAACATCCCCACTCAGCCCCTCTCCACTCCCATGGAGGTTAGAGAGCTGGATGGGCGCCCTATAGGCCGGGTCACTCATATTACCACTCCCATCAACCTACGGGTGCCAGGGAACCACAACGAGACTATTCAATTTCTGGTCATCAAGTCTCCTCAGATTCCTGTAGTATTGGGATTCTCCTGACTCCAGCGACACAATCCCCTCATCGACTGGGCTACTGGTGCCATGGTGGGCTGGAGCCCATCCTGCCACACTCAATGCCTGAAGTCAGCTCTGCCTGCCCCGGGATGTCTTCCTGGGGGCTTGGCCTCTCTGCCAGCTCCGCAGAGTACCAGGACCTCCGGGAGGGGTTCAGTAAGGCCCGGACCACTTCGCTTCCGCAGCACCGACCAATGTCCAAGTCCAGGCTCTGGCTAGGCCACTCAAGAACATTCAGAGACTTGTCCCGAAGTCACTCTTGCATTGTTTTGGCTGTGTGCTTAGGGTCATTGTCCTGTTAGAAGGTTCACCTTGGCCCCAGTCTGAGGTCCTGAGCACTCAGGAGCAGGTTTTCATCAAGGATCTCTCTGTACTTTGCTTCATTCATCTTTCCCTCGATCCTGATTAGTATCTCAGTTCCTACTGCTGAAAAACCTCCCCACAGCATGATGCTGCTACCACCATGCTTTACCTTATTATGGTGCCAGGTTTGATCCAGATGTGATGCTTGGCATTCAGGCCAAATAGTTCAATCTAGGTTTCATCAGACCAGAGAATCTTTTTTCTTATGGTCTGAGAGTCCTTTAGCTGACTTTTGTCAAACTCCAAGTGGGCTGTCATGTGCCTTTTTACTGATAAAACAAATTAGGGAGGAGGCTTCTAATGTTAACATGCATGAAACCAAGGTTATTACGGTTACAGAAGTCATCAAAAGAGAGCGCCTGGGGAGTAGGAGTGGAGCCAGGCACTGCAGGGCCTGGATTCACCTCTACATCCCCAGAGGAGCAGAGAAGAATAAGTATGAGGGTACGGCTAAAAGCTATAAGAATTGGTCGTCTGTGACGTCCAGAATAGAGAGAAAAAGGAGCAGGTTTCTGGGGGCGATAAAATAGCTTCAAGGTATAATGTACAGACAAAGGTATGGTGGGATGTGAGTACAGAGGAGGTAAACCTAGGCATTTAGTGATTATGAGAGAGAGATTGTCTCTAGAAACATCATTGAAACCAGAAGATGTCATAGCATGTGTGGGTGGAGGAACTGAGAGGTTGGATAAGGTATAATGAGCAGGGCTAGAGGCTCTGCAGTGAAATAAGCCAATAAACACTAACCAGAACAGCAATGGCCAAGGCATATTGACATTAAGGAGAGGCATGCTTAGCCGAGTGATCAGAGGGTCCAGTGAGAATTAAGACAGCTAGCCGGGCCATAGGTAGCAAGCTGGTGGAAGATGGGAGGGAGGTCTGTTTTTAGCCACCTCGTGCATTTCCGTCTGTGGGGTTCCGTGTGGAAGGGGGGACCTGTCCAAGTTGGCAAAATAGTTAGTTATAGTGGCCCAAGAAAAGTGTCCGATAGACCTATTCAGATCGCAGCCGAAAAGACAGCTAACGATTAGCCGGCCGCAGATGGGCGATCAGGTTACGTCGCGACGGAGGGGCCAGTTGGATAACTCCTTCGGGCAGATAACGTCGGTGGTCCAGTCGTGAAGACTCGATGGGGCTCCGCATCGGCAGTACAACGGGTCAGGATAGGTGAGTTGTAGCACAGGAGACACTTCAGCTGGCTAGCTCAGGAATAGCCCACGAGTGGCTGACGGAACTCTTCAGCTGGCTAGCTGTCTAGCTCCGTAATAATGTGTGTTAATTCCGTGACCGACGTTGCCAATAGTCACTCAGGTAGCAGCTAGTTAGCTGCAAGATCCAGGTGTAAATGTCCAGAGCCTGCGGTAGAAATCGGGGAAAGGAGAGAGAATAGGTCCGATATGCTCTGGTCTGAGTCGCGCTGTACAAAAACTGCCGATAGCTTTTCGAGCTAGTGGACAGCTGAGGATGGCTAACCGTGGCTAGCTGAACTTCAACGTTAGCCAGTGAAAATGGCTAACCTCTGGCTAGCTTCTGTTGTGGAATTCAGATGAGGTAAATAATACTTTCTTTTTTTTTTTCTTTTTTTTTTAATTGGTGAGGCGGGTTGCAGGAGAGTGCTTTGAGGTTGAGTATTTGAATAAAAAATGTAAAAAGATAAGTGAAGAAAAAATATGTAAATATATATATACACACGAGACACGACAGGACGTCTGAACTGCTACGCCATCTTGGAAGTCTGGTTGATCCTAGGGAGCAATTTCCAAACGCCTGAAGTTAAACACCATGGGACCAAGCAGCCGTCATACCGCTTAGGAAGGAGACGCATTCTGTCTCCTAAATTGAAAAACTCAGCATTTTGAATCTGGCATCATTTTGTGTATCAGTTCATAAACCATGTGCCATGGAATCGGTACATTGAAAATCTCTTCTCAACTATTTTGCAACCTGTATGGCAAAGCTGTACATGTTTTGGTCCTTTATGCAGGGCCGACAGACAAGTTCCTTACCTTCTCCTCCTTCCACTTGCCTCTTCCATTTTTGTGGTAATACTGCAATTAGTGGGTTATAATTTTGAATAGCAGACATTTCCATATATTTTTCCATATATTTTTTCCATATATTTTTGTGTGATATAACTCAACTCAGTCTATTTATGGTATAATTTACAGAGTTTATACAGTTTTTAAAAAACATTTCCCAATTTGTTATTTATTTTGATCATTTAGTATATTTAAGTGATAATGCCCGAGAAGTATTTGGAGGATATATTGGCATGGGTGTTGTTAGGCCCAAGACAAAGTCCAGGGCATTGTCAATGGCATTATCACTTTTATACAAAGGGTTACCAACATATTCAAATAACGATTGACATATTTTCATTATAAACATTATTTTGATGAATTTATTCATACTATTTCATCCTTCCACAGATATAGTCCCGCAAACAAATCTACGGTTGCTACCCAATCCGGCTGGTCATTCGTTCTATTGGTTTGGTTGCCAGAGACGCGACCCAGTCGTTTAGTCTTTTTGTTCTGTATCTATGGACGCGACCCAGTCGTTAGCTCTAAATGTTCCATTGCCATACTGGCTGGCAACGTTCTCATCCCTTGCTTGCTAGCTAGCTAGCTATGGCTAGCTTACAGTCACATAAAACAGTGCAGATAGAATAACAACAGTAGCTACATTTTTTTAAGCTGTTTTCTAGTGATATTTATTTGGATACATCCTTAACAATGAGCGAATGAGGCACAATTTTGCCTGGCATAGGAAATGTGCTCTCTCATTAGGACCCTGTTGTTCAGAGGAGCTAGCCAACAACACAGCTAACACAATAACTTCAAACTGAAGCTGGAAAGACTGCAAACTTACTGCACTTCATTTAGTTTTACCTTTTTTCAATTGACATTTCTTTGTATATGTCCATAACAATTATGCCAGCTGATTCATGATTTCGACTGGCTGAGAAACGCTGCCTGCCTCACTCTTGTCCCGACTCCTTGACCCCTACACGTTCGTTACTATGGGACAGTTGGAGATCAAATTTGCAAATGTCGGAGAGACAGACAGCAAGGTTTATACAAATCTCCGCTGTTGAAAACTAAATGTTTGTCTAAAAGAAATGTGAGAATGTCTAGATGCTTTTTATAGTGGAGATCAAGTTTATAACTTTCCTGCCTGGGCTGATGAGACAGTGGATTGCGAAGTCAGATGGAACAGAGTAAATAGGCATTTTAATGCCATAGTTTTAGCTGGGGGTAACTTGTGGCTGGAATGTGCTTTTAACCAATCAGCATTCAGGATTAGACCCACCCATTGTATAACTGAGTTTAACCATAATATTTGTTGTAATATTTGTTATGTCTTTTCTGGTAGATTAAACTCAAATAGCAACCATCTTTCTATGGCTTGTTTTAAAAATTGCAATATTTTGGAGATTATTTCATTTTCAAATAACCCGAATGTGAGAGGTTGACGAGAAGCAAGTACAGGGAGTGAAGATTTAATGGATAAACAGACATATAACAAAACAAGAACAGCGTCTGGACAGGGGGAACAAAACAATATTAATGCAGACGGGAAAGAAACTGAGGAAGTGACAGATATAGAAGAGGCAATCAATAAAGTAATGGAGTCCAGGTGAGTCCCATGAAGCGCTGAGGCGCGTAACGATGGTGACAGGTGTGCGTAATGACGTGCCGCCTTCGAGTGCCAGAGAGGGGGAGCGGGAGCAGGCGTGACATAAAAAGGCCATTCTTGAACATGGGGTGAGCTATTCTTACTAATCTGTTAGAGAACAAGTTTGTATTTAAGTATAGTTTTTATATGACTGAAGCCTTTAGTGAGAGGTCTAATGCTTTAATATTTAATCATTTCTGCCATCCGAATTCATATTCATTATATAAAAAGGCCTGTTTAATTTTGTCTGGCTTGCCATTCCAAATCAAATTGAATATTTTTTGCTCATATAATTTAAAAAACAAGTCGTTAGGTGTAGGCAGGGCCATAAGCAAATACGGTAGGTCAGCTGGGATATGACAAAAGAGTTAATCAGGATGATTTTTCCACAAATAGACAGTTATTTTCCTATCCATGGTAGCAAGATCTTATCTATTTTTGTTAACTTTCTATTCAAATACATTTTGTAGTAAGATCATTTCATTCTTTCGGGATGTGAAGATTGGACGTGCTACCTTGTCCCAGACCTGCTGTTTTCGACCCTCTCTCTATCACACCTGCTTCTTCAACCTCTTAATGCTTGGCTATGAAAATCCAACTGACATTTACTCCTGAGGTGCTGACTTGTTGCACCCACTACAACCCCTATGATTATTATTTGTTCCTGCTGGTCATCTATGAACGTTTGAACATATTGAAGAATGATCTGGCCTTAATGGCTTAATGGCTATCTGGCCACCCCTCAGAACCTGGTTCCTCTATAGCAGTGGTTCCAAATCTTTTTATAGTCCCGTACCCCTTCAAACATTCAACCTCCAGCTGCATACCCCCTTTAGCACCAGGGTCAGCGCACTCTCAAATGTTGTTTTTTTGCCTTCATTGTAAGCCTGCCACACACACACTATACGATACATTTATTAAACATAAGAATGAGTGTGAGTTTTTGTCACAACCTGACTCGTGGGAAGTGACAAAGAGCTCTTATAGGACCAGGGCACAAATAATAATATAATAATAATAAATAATTTTGCTCTTTATTTAACCATCTTACATATAAAACCTTATTTGTTAATTGAAAATTGTAAATAACCACAGGTTAATGAGAAGGGTGTGCTTGAAAGGACGCACATAACTCTGCAATGTTGGGTTGTATTGGAGAGAATCTCAGTCTTAAATTATTTTCCACACACAGTCTGTGCCTGTATTTAGTTTTCATGCTAGTGAGGGCCGAGAATCCACTCTCACATAGGCACGTGGTTGCAAAGGGCATCAGTGTCTTAACAGCGTGATTTGCCAAGGCAGGATACTCTGAGCGCAGCCCAATACAGAAATCTGGCAGTGGCTTCTGATTAAATTACATTTTCACAGAACCGCTTGTTGCAATTTGGATGAGGCTCTCTTGTTCAGATATCGGTAGGTAGACTGGAGGCAGGGCATGAAAGGGATAACGAATCCAGTTGTTTGTGTCATCCGTTTCGGGAAAGTACCTGCGTAATTATGCACCCAACTTAATCAGGCGCTTCGCTACATCACATTTGACATTGTCCGTAAGCTTGAGTTCATTTGCACACAAAAAAATCATACAATGATGGAAAGACCTGTGTGTTGTCCTTGTTAATGCAGACAGAGATGAGCTCCAACTTCTTAATCATAGCCTCAATTTTGTGCCGCACATTAAATATAGTTGCGGAAAGTCCCTGTGATCCTAGATTCAGATCATTCAGGTGAGAAAAAACATCATCGAGATAGGCCAGTCGTGTGAGAAACTCGTCATCATGTGAAAATTATGGTCAGTAAAGAGAACTTTAAACTCGTCTCTCAATTTTAAAAAAAAGCGTTACATGGTCGATGCCCACGAGAGTTCAGGGGCCTTGCTTTAACAAAGTTAACCATTTTCACTGTAGTGTCCAAAACGTTTTTCAAGCTGTCAGGCATTCCCTTGGCAGCAAGAGCCTCTCAGTGGATTCTGCTGTGTACCGAAGTGACATCGGGAGCAACTGCTTGCACACACGTTACCACTCCACTATGTCTCCCTGTCATGACTTTTGTGCCATCAGTACAGATACCAACATGAAAAGCAGCTATGTGTGGCTTCATACAGACTGTTAGTTGAATTCCTGCGAGAGAGTAACGGTTAATGTGATTGGAGGTTAATTATTTGACTAGGCTACCTGTTTTTGACATTGTGTTATTTCGCTGAACACTAGATGGTTTAATTTTATTTTTGACAGTGAAACAAGGCTACTCAGGCGAGAAAGAAATCTTACCCAAATGTTTAGCCCCGTTGGAAAATATACACTGCTCAAAAAAATAAAGGGAACACTTAAACAACACAATGTAACTCCAAGTCAATCACACTTCTGAGAAATCCAACTGTCCACTTAGGAAGCAACACTGATTGACAATAAATTTCACATGCTGTTGTGCAAATGGAGTAGACAACAGGTGGAAATTATAGACAATAAACAAGACACCCCCAATAAAGGAGTGGTTCAGCAGGTGGTGACCACAGACTATTTCTCAGTTCCTATGCTTCCCTGCTGATGTTTTGGTCACTTTTGAATGCTGGCGGTGCTTTCATTCTAGTGGTAGCATGAGACGGAGTCTACAACCCACACAACTGGCTCAGGTAGTGCAGCTCATCCAGGATGGCACATCAATGCGAGCTGTGGCAAGGTTTGCTGTGTCTGTCAGCGTAGTGTCCAGAGCATGGAGGCGCTACCAGGAGACAGGCCAGTACATCAGGAGACGTGGAGGAGGCCGTAGGAGGGCAACAACCCAGCAGCAGGACCGCTACCTCCGCCTTTGTGCAAGGAGGAGCAGGAGGAGCACTGCCAGAGCCCTGCAAAATGACCTCCAGCAGGCCACAAATGTGCATGTGTCTGCTCAAACGGTCAGAAACAGACTCCATGAGGGTGGTATGAAGGCCCGACATCCACAGGTGGGGGTTGTGCTTACAGCCCAACACCGTGCAGGACGTTTGGCATTTGCCAGAGAACACCAAGATTGGCAAATTCGCTACAGACGCCCTGTGCTCTTCACAGATGAAAGCAGGTTCACACTGAACACGTGACAGACGTGACAGAGTCTGGAGATGCCGTGGAGAACGTTCTGCTGCCTGCAACATCCTCCAGCATGACCGGTTTGGCGGTGGGTCAGTCATGGTGTGGGGTGGCATTTCTTTGGGGGGCCGCACAGCCCTCCATGTGCTCGCCAGAGGTAGCCTGACTGCCATTAGGTACCGAGATGAGATCCTCAGACCCCTTGTGAGAGACCATATGCTGGTGCGGTTGGCCCTGGGTTCCTCCTAATGCAAGACAATGCTAGACCTCATGTGGCTGGAGTGTGTCAGCAGTTCCTGCAAGAGGAAGGCATTGATGCTATGGACTGGCCCGCCCGTTCCCCAGACCCGAATCCAATTGAGCACAACTGGGACATCATGTCTCGCTCCATCCACCAACGACACGTTGCACCACAGACTGTCCAGGAGTTGGCGGATGCTTTAGTCCAGGTCTGGGAGGAGATCCCTCAGGAGACCATCCGCCACCTCATCAGGAGCATGCCCAGGCATTGTAGGGAGGTCATACAGGCACGTGGAGGCCACACACACTACTGAGCCTCATTTTGACTTGTTTTAAGGACATTACATCAAAGTTGGATCAGCCTGTAGTGTGGTTTTCCACTTTAATTTTGAGTGTGACTCCAAATCCAGACCTCCATGGGTTGATAAATTGGATTTCCATTGATTCTTTTTGTGGGATTTTGTTGTCAGCACATTCAACTATGTAAAGAAAAAGTATTTAATAAGATTATTTCCTTCATTCAGATCTAGGATGTGTTGTTTAAGTGTTCCCTTAATTTTTTTGAGCAGTGTAAATGGACTGCTTGAAAATGTGAAGAATTTTTTTTAACCTATTTTTTCTTTTATGAATAAATTATTATTATTATTATAAAAAATATGAATCACATTTTTATTTGGCGTACCCCCGACGGCATTACCCCAGTTTGGGAATACCTGCTCTATAAGTTTCTTCCTAGGTTCCTGCCTTTCCTATCCACCGTGATACTACTGTCACGTCTGCTTCTGCTCCTTCCCTTCGGCATACGACGTCGCCAGAGTGCTAACCACCGGTCCTGGGATTCATCATTATGCACACCTGGCACTCATTATTACTAGATCATTATGACTCACACCTGGACTCCATTGCCTTCATCATTTCCTCCCCTTTATATGTCACCCTTCCATTTTCACTCACCAGTTGGTATTGTTCTTGTGTATTGGCGTACTGCCTTGATGTTAGTGTCATGTTCTTGGTTTTGTTGTTTTATTAAAACGTTTCACCTGCTTCCGACTCACCTTCCCATGATTACAACTACATCTGCATTGCTTGCTGTTTGGGGTTTTATGCTGGGTTTCTGTATAAGCACTTTGTGACATATGCTGATGTAAGAAGGGCTTTGTAAATACATTTGATTTGATAGTATTTCCATTTTACCGTCAGACTATTTTACTGGTAAACTACACAGTAATGTAAAAGTTGTATTTTTTTGTGATTCAATACGTAATATAGTACACTTATCATAATTCAATTGTAATCCAGAGAGGTTAGAACAATTATCTAGATCCTCTATGAGGCTGTGGAGGGATCCAAATTGCGAATTTAGTGGAATAATGGAAAACCTTGTTTTACTCCTCTTGACAGTTAGCACACCCAACTACCTCATCCCCATATTTTTATTTATGTTCTTGCTCTTTGCACCCCAGTATCTCTACTTGCACATCATCATCTGCACATCTATCACTCCAGTGTTAATGCTAAATTGTAATTATTTCCATCTCTATGGCCTATTTATTTCCTTACCTCCCCAATCTTCTACATTCGCACACACTGTACATAGATTTTTCTATTGTGTTATTGACTGTATGTTTGTTTATGTGTAACTCTGTGTTGTTGTTTTTGTCACACTGCTTTGCTTTATCTTGGCCAGGTCACAGTTGTAAATGAGAACTTGTTCTTAACTGGCCTACCTGGTTAAATAAAGGTGAAATAAAAAAAATAAAAAACAGTTTAATACTTTCTGAAAAGTGGCCATATTTTACATCTAGGGTTACTATACATAACTTTAACCCATTGTATAAGAGATTCTCCTAAATTAAAATATTCTGGGCATTTATATATAAATTCCAGTCGTACTTTATCAAAAGCCTTTTCAAAGTCAGCTATGAATACTAGGCCTGGTTTCCCAGGTTTTAAAAAGTATTCTATTGTTTCCAGTCTTATATTATCTCTACTGTACATCTAAAAAAACTCTCTAATTAGGATAAATAAAATCCGACAATACCTTTTTAATTCTATGCACAATGCATTTGCTAGAATTTTTGCATCACAACACTGAAGTGTAAGCCTTCTTGTTGAATATCTGATAGTCTACCATTTTTATAGGAGTGGTTAAAACATTCTAATAACGGTCCTCTAAGTACATCAAAAAAAGTGTGATATACCTCAACTGGTATGCCATCAATCCCTGGATTTGTCCCTGACTTAAAGGCATCAAGAAGTTCCTCCTCTATTCCTTCCCTGAGTATTTCTTTACAGCTGTTTATTTTACATTATTAATAGAAAAAAATCCTTGCAATTAACTTCGGTTAGTGGAGATGGAGGAGACTGAAATCAAAACAAATGCTTAAAGTACTTTGCTTCCTCTTTCAAAACATTGTTTGGTGAATCATGGGTGACTTTTCCCCATATTCCATGCAGTTCGCTTTATTTTTTATAATATATTACACTTGATATTTCTTGAATAACTTCCTCCAGTTCTTTTTATTTTTCCTAGAACTCATTCTGTGCCTCTGGTACAGTTTTTATTGCTATCTATCTCTACTGTTAGTCCCGCTAAGTCCTTTGTTAATATGAACTCTTTTGACCTAAATTTATTTTTGTTTTAAAGATGCGTATTGAAATGCATGGCCTCTAAAAGCACATTTAAAAGCGTACAATAAGGGAATCTGCTGAACCTATGTTATAAATTCTTCTGCCTTGGTTAAAAACAAGTTGTCATCCAATAGGCTTTGATTAAATTTCCAATATCCTCGTCCACATAGAAATTCTGTAAGAATAATATATATGCCAATTATTTGATGGTCTGATTGCATTCTGTCCCCTATCAACACTTTTTTTTATACTTTTGTTGCCTGCGAGAATGATGTAAGAAAGTAATCAATACGACTAGCTTGATTTATCCTCCGCCATGTTAATCTCATATTAGGTCAACTTATTTTTTCTGGAGCCGGCCCTGATAGTGCACCTGCTGCTGTCGTACACTTGTAATGGAAAAGTTAATGTAAGGTGAACATTACATAAACAAAGCATCTCAAAACTGAAATAAAGACAAATTGCAACAGAACGTACTGTAAGCATGATTCCGCCAACAGTTGTACTACTAGGCTGATAACAAGACATTTATAAATCGGGTATATAGGCTACGAGAACGAAAGGGTATACTCTGTATATCATTGAATATATTGTCTAATCTCTAATGAGTCTATAGATTATTGAGACACATATATTGAACTGTAGACAATTAATTAGAACATTTCTCATATGAAGTTGTGGAGGCCTCTTCAACACAGTTTCACTGTCACTGCCTTGGGGCCTTGAGATTACCATTGACCAGAGCGACAAGAGCCCCCTGGTGGCCATCCAACATCATCACCAACATCACCACCTTCTCCACTGCTGCTACTATCAAAAAAGACAGGCAAAACCTGTTCCTTAATAAGAGATTATTCTGTATTTTTTGTTTACTTTTTAGACAGTAGTTCTGAAAATAGTGCTCACATATGTGCAGATTTGTGCACCACATCATTGCGCTCTCTTGCCACGTTCAAAACTCGGAACTGGCCACTAGGAAATCTCTGACTTTTGAC
This sequence comes from Salmo trutta, assembly GCF_901001165.1. NCBI lineage: Eukaryota > Metazoa > Chordata > Actinopteri > Salmoniformes > Salmonidae > Salmo > Salmo trutta. The sequence goes on from NC_042971.1 coordinate 20,900,818, forward strand.
TTCAGTGTTTTCAAAACAATTGGAAACTCTGGAGAAACCTTTTTTCCCATCTGGGAAAAATATATTTGTACGGTCATCCAAATTGGAATTCCAACTCGGGCCTCTTTCTAGAGCTCCGGCTTTCTGACCTGAAGATCACTGATGTGATGATTTGACCTTGTCTCTTGCAAACAAATCATAATAACCCACTGGCATATTGTTCACAGTCAACATTTACATTTACATTTAAGTCATTTAGCAGACGCTCTTATCCAGAGCGACTTACAAATTGGTGCATTCACCTTAAGATATCCAGTGGAAAAAACCACTTTACAATAGTGCATCTAAATCTTTTTTTTTGGGGGGGGGGGGGGGTAGAAGGATACTTTATCCTATCCCAGGTATTCCTTAAAGAGGTGGGGTTTCAGGTGTCTCCGGAAGGTGGTGATTGACTCCGCTGTCCTGGCGTCGTGAGGGAGCTTGTTCCACCATTGGGGTGCCAGAGCAGCGAACAGTTTTGACTGGGCTGAGCGGGAACTGTGCTTCCTCAGAGGTAGGGAGGCGAGCAGGCCAGAGGTGGATGAACGCAGTGCCCTTGTTTGGGTGTAGGGCCTGATCAGAGCCTGAAGGTACGGAGGTGCCGTTCCCCTCACAGCTCCGTAGGCAAGCACCATGGACTTGTAGCGGATGCGAGCTTCAACTGGAAGCCAGTGGAGAGAGCGGAGGAGCGGGGTGACGTGAGAGAACTTGGGAAGGTTGAACACCAGACGGGCTGCGGCGTTCTGGATGAGTTGTAGGGGTTTAATGGCACAGGCAGGGAGCCCAGCCAACAGCGAGTTGCAGTAATCCAGGCGGGAGATGACAAGTGCCTGGACTAGGACCTGCGCCGCTTCCTGTGTGAGGCAGGGTCGTACTCTGCGAATGTTGTAGAGGATGAACCTACAGGATCGGGTCACCGCCTTGATGTTAGTGGAGAACGACAGGGTGTTGTCCAGGGTCACGCCAAGGTTCTTAGCACTCTGGGAGGAGGACACAAGGGAGTTGTCAACCGTGATGGCGAGATCATGGAACGGGCAGTCCTTCCCTGGGAGGAGGAGCAGCTCCGTCTTGCCGAGGTTCAGCTTGAGGTGGTGAGCCGTCATCCACACTGATATGTCTGCCAGACATGCAGAGATGCGATTCGCCACCTGGTTATCAGAAGGGGGAAAGGAGAAGATTAATTGTGTGTCGTCTGCGTAGCAATGATAGGAGAGACCATGTGAGGATATGACCGAGCCAAGTGACTTGGTGTATAGTGAGAATAAGAGAGGGCCTAGAACAGAGCCCTGGGGGACACCAGGGGTGAGAGCACGTGGTGCGGAGACAGATTCTCGCCACGCCACCTGGTAGGAGCGACCTGTCAGGTAGGACGCAATCCAAGCGTGGGCCGCGCCGGAGATGCCCAGCTCGGAGAGGGTGGAGAGGAGGATCTGATGGTTCACGGTATCAAAGGCAGCAGATAGGTCTAGAAGGATGAGCGCAGAGGAGAGAGAGTTAGCTTTAGCAGTGCGGAGAGCCTCCGTGACACAGAGAAGAGCAGTCTCAGTTGAATGCCCAGTCTTGAAACCTGACTGATTAGGATCAAGAAGGTCATTCTGAGAGAGATAGCAGGAGAGCTGGCCAAGGACGGCACGTTCAAGAGTTTTGGAGAGAAAAGAAAGAAGGGATACTGGTCTGTAGTTGTTGATGTCGGAGGGATCGAGTGTAGGTTTTTTCAGAAGGGGTGCAACTCTCGCTCTCTTGAAGACGGAAGGGACGTAGCCAGCGGTCAAGGATGAGTTGATGAGCGAGGTGAGGTAGGGGAGAAGGTCTCCGGAAATGGTCTGGAGAAGAGAGGAGGGGATAAGGTCAAGTGGGCAGGTTGTTGGGCGGCCGGCCGTCACGAGACGCGAGATTTCATCTGGAGAGAGAGGGGAGAAAGAGGTCAAAGCACAGGGTAGGGCAGTGTGAGCAGGACCAGCGGTGTCGTTTGGCTTAGCAAACGAGGATCGGATGTCATCAGCCTTCTTTTCAAAATGGTTGACGAAGTCATCCGCAGAGAGAGAGGAGGGGGGGGGGGAGGGGGAGGAGGATTCAGGAGGGAGGAGAAGGTAGCAAAGAGCTTCCTAGGGTTAGAGGCAGATGCTTGGAATTTAGAGTGGTAGAAAGTGGCTTTAGCAGCAGAGACAGAAGAGGAAAATGTAGAGAGGAGGGCGTGAAAGGATGCCAGGTCCGCAGGGAGGCGAGTTTTCCTCCATTTCCGCTCGGCTGCCCGGAGCCCTGTTCAAGAACTCATCCCCTACTTGCAGACACCCATGGGCTGGTGAGTTGTTCACTATAGATTCTAAATCCAACGCAGGTGTCTTTATCTGACTTATACAGGGTCACCTGCCATTCAGCTGCCTTTCATGGCCTTTATGTTCATCCATCAGACAGATACACTGCTATCAGTATGGGAGTAAATCTCCAGCAGCTTGTCATGACGAGAGCAGATATTTTCCTGTAGTTGTGTGTTGGCTTTGACCAGCTTGTGCTTCTTAAAAGCAGGAGATTCATAGTTACAGTGGCTTGCAAAAGTATTCACCCCCCTTGGCATTTTTCCTATTTTGTTGCCTTACAACCTGGAATTAAAATTGATTTTTTGTGGGTTTGTATCATTTGATTTACACAACATCCCTACCACTTTGCAGATGCAAAATATTTTTTTATTGTGAAACAAACAAGAAATAAGACAAAAAAACTGAAAACTTGAAGTTGCATAACTATTCATCCCCCAAAGTCAATACTTTGTAGAGCCACCTTTTGCAGCAATTACAGCTGCAAGTCTCTTGGGGTATGTCTCTATAAGCTTGGCACATCTAGCCACTGGGATTTTTGCCCATTCTTCAAGGCAAAACTGCTCCAGCTTCTTCAAGTTGGATGTGTTCCGGTGGTTTACAGCAATCTTTAAGTCATACCACAGATTCTCAATTGGATTGAGGTCAGGGCTTTGACTAGGCCATTCCAAGGCATTTAAATGTTTCCCCTTAAACCACTCTAGTGTTGCTTTAGCAGTATGCTTAGGGTCATTGTCCTCTCGGAAGGTGAATCTCCGTCCCAGTCTCACATCTCTTGAAGACTGAAACAGGTTTCCCTCAAGAATTTCCCTGTATTTAGCGCCATTCGTCATTCCTTCAATTCTGACCAATTTCCCAGTCCCTGCCGATGAAAAACATCCCCACAGCATGATGCTGCCATCACCATGCTTCAATGTGGGGATGGTGTTCTCGGGGTGATGAGAGGTGCTGGGTTTGTACCAGAAATAGCATTTTCTGTGATGGCCAAAAAGCTACATTTTTGTCTCATCTAACCAGAGTACCTTGTGGTGGCTAATTTCCGCATTACCAAATGAGGAGTTACAAACACACCAGTCCGAGTTAAACTACATCTTTAATACTTAAGATACTTTTGCAAAAGTTCTTGACCTTCAATAATGCACTCTCTCGAATGAACCAGGAAGGTGATTACAGAATGGCTACAGGGATCTTTTATAGCAACGATACACCCCCTTCAACGTACATTGACAAACCACAGATACTTAGTAACAGTTCACAAAGGTTAAGTTTTGTATGACAGATATCCATAAAACACAGCAGACAGTAACTGCTATGTCAACAGGATTAATGGTATAGCCCAGTATCTGGTCTCCTTAGAACCGTCCCTCCCTGGTACGGTATTGAACAGAACTATTTCATCCAATGGCATATATCAATTGTCAACTCTAGATACTCCCATCTCAAGCAAACCCCCTCTTGACCCCACTCCTGGACAAGCTCACTGGGGGGAGTGAGCCTCTAGGTCATATATTATCACAGGATAAGTGTGAGATCTAAGAGAGGACATACAAGGGTCCAGTTACTGCCATAATCCTCCCCACAATAAAGAAAAGGAGGGAGTGACTTGCTCACAGACATTGTGGAGACAAGTCATTGGTTCCCCATTAATCACGCCATCCCTTCACATGGTTTAAGAAATAGGTAAAGACACATTCCCATGACGACAAGTCTGACCTCTCCCCTCTCTGGGCCCCAAGTGTCTGAGCCCCAGCTAAGGAAGACGTGCAACTGAAAAGACACCAGAGTCCAATGGACACTTTCTAATGACAAGTACCTCAAATAAGCATATTATACTAATAAAACATCTTAATTATCTATGTTACCCAACTAATTCTGATTCGTCCACGACAACCTTCTTCCACATGTTTGGGGCATCTCCCACATGGTTTTTGGCGAACACCAAACGTGTTTGCTTAATTTTTTCTTTAAGCAATGGCTTTTTTTCTGGCCACTCTTCTGTAAAGCCTAGCTCTGTGGAGTGTACGGCTTAAAGTGGTCCCATGGACAGATACTCCAATCTCCGCTGTGGAGCTTTGCAGCTCCTTCAGGGTTATCTTTGGTCTCTTTGTTGCCTCTCTGATTAATGCCCTCCTTGCCTGGTCCATGAGTTTTGGTGGGCGGCCCTCTCCTGGCATGTTTGTTGTGGTGCCAGATTCTTTCCATTTTTTAATAATGGATTTAATGGTGCTCCGTGGGATGTTCAAAGTTTCAGATATGTTTTTATAACCCAACCCTGATCTGTACTAATCCACAACTTTGTCCCTGACCTGTTTGGAGAGCTCCTTGGTCTTCATGGTGCCCCTTGCTTGGTGGTGCCCCTTGCTTGGTGGTGTTGCAGACTCTGGGACCTTTCAGAACATGTGTATATATACTGAGATCATGTGACACTTAGATTGCAAACAGGTGGACTTTATTTAACTAATTATTTGACTTCTGAAGGTAATTGTCTGCACCAGATCTTATTTAGGGGCTTCAAAGCAAAGTGTGAATACATATGCACACACCACTTTTCAAGTTATTTCTTTCATTTCACTTCACCAATTTGGACTATTTTGTGTATGTCCATTACATGAAATGCAAATAAAAATATATTTAAATTACAGGTTGTAATGCAACAAAATAGGAAATATACCAAGGGGGGTGAATACTTTTGCAAGGCACTGTAACTTCAGAACACAGTTGACTACAAATACAAAGTTGACAAAGTCTTTACAATTGATACAAACAAGTGACATATAAAATATGCTTCAAATGAAAACTGAGATGACTACATTAAAATATAAACAGTAAGGGGCAGCAGGTAGCCTAGTGCTTAGATTGTTGGGCCAGTAACCGAAAGGTTGCTAAATCGAATCTCCGAGCTGACAAGGTAAAAATCTGTTGTTCTGCCATTGAACAAGGCATTTAACCTGCTGTTCCTAGGATGTCATTGTAAATAAGAATGTTTTTAACCGACTTGCCTAGTTAAATAAAAAATAAATAAGCCTATTTCAATCATATTGAAATACATTTCATGTTTAATCAGTTGAGTCCTATTTTGCTACTTGTAGGTTAGCTCTTAAAAACCATTCTTCTCCGTATGTATTGTTTTCAGGCATTACTGTCACGTCCTGACCAGTAAAGGGGTTATTTGTTATTGTAGTTTGGTCAGAACGTGGCAGGGGTGTGTTTGTTTAGAGTGTTTCGGGGTTTGTTGGGCTATGTTCTATGTTAGTATATTTCTATGTTTCTCTAGTATGTCTAGTTCTATGTTTAGTTAATGGGGTTGACCTTCAATTGGAAGCAGCTGCTCCTAGTTGCTTCTAATTGAAGGTCCTATTTAAGAGGGGTGTTTTTCTGTGGGATTTTGTGTGTTGTTGTTTCTTGTTTAGCTGTGTGCCTGACAAGACTGTTATCGTCGTTATTTTTGTATACTTTTGTTTTCTTTCTTTCTGCCAAATAAAAGAAGATGAGTATACACATTCCCGCTGCATTTTGGTCTAATCCTTACGACACCCGTGACAATTACATTCACCCACATTTGGCTCTATGTAAACTACAATTCCGACGTCGTGTTGAAACGATTTTCTAAACATATGCTGATATTCCCGTTATCTATCATGTCAACGATAAAGCTTTTAAAAAATATATACCCTTAGTTTTGCAAAGATCCATCTGTGTGTGCCTCCAGTTGATGAACTACACTTCCTCCCCAGTTAGTTTACACACAGGTGTTCGGAGCATGCTGGATAGCTAATTAGCATAGGTGGCGGGCCTATGTCTTGTCTGTCTGTCTTCCGTAAACAAGCGCTGTAACATGGAGATATGGCTGTGTGGGAAAACTAACCCTATAAAGGTGTATAGTAATTGACCTTTTATTTTTTGAAAAATATTTCTCAATTATATGAAAGATACATACAGTACCAGTCAAAAGTTTGGACACACCTACTCATTCAAGGGTTTTTCTTTATTTGCACTATTTTCTACATTATCGAATAATACTTAAGACATCAAAACCATGAAATAACACGTAGTAACCAAAAAAGTGTTAAACAAATCAAAATATATTTGAGATTCTTCAAAATTGCCACCCTTTGCCTTGAAAGCTTTGCACACTGCTAGCATTCTCTCAACCGGCTTCACCTGGAATGCATTTCCAACAATCCTGAAGGAGTTCCCACATATGCTGAGCACTTGTTGGCTGCTTTTCCTTCACAATGCGGTCCAACTCATCCCAAAACATGTCAATTGGGTGAGGTAAGGTGATTGTGGAGGCCAGGTCATCTGATGCAGCACTCCATCACTCTCCTTCTTGGTCAAATAGCTCTTACACAGCCTGGAGGTGTGTTGGGTCAGTATCCTCTTAGAAAAACAAATGATAATCCCACTAAGCGCAAACCAGATGGGACGGCGTATAGCTGCAGAATGCTGTGGTAATCATGCTGGTTAAGTGTGCCTTGAATTCTAAATAAATAACTGACATTGTCACCAGCAAAGCATCATCACATCTCCTCTTCCATGCTTCACGGTGGGAACCACACATGCAAAGATCCTCCGTTCACCTACTCTGCGTCTCACAAAGACACGGCAGTTGGAACCAAAAATCTCAAATTTGGACTCATCAGACCAAAGGACAGATTTCCACTAATGTCCATTGCTCGTGTTTCTTATTGGTGTCCTTAAGTAGTGGTGTCTTTGCAGCAATTCAACCATGAATGCCTAATTCATGCAGTCTCCTCTGAACAGTTGAGATGTGTCTGTTTTTTGAACTCTGAAGCATCTATTTGGGCCACAATTTCTGAGGCTGTTAACTCTAATGAACTTCTCCTCTGCAGCAGAGGTAACTCTGGATCTTCCTTTCCTGTGGCGGACCTCATGAGAGCCAGTTCCATCATAGCGCTTGATGGTTTTTGCAACTGCACTTGAAGAAACGTTCAAAGTTCTGTATTGACTGACCTTCATGTCTTAAAGTAATGATGGACTGTCATTTGTCTTTGCTTATTTGAGCTGTTCTTGCCATAATCTGGACTTGGTCTTTTACCAAATAGTGCTATCTTCTGTATACCACCCCTACCTTGTCACAATACAACTGATTGGCGGCTCAAACACATTAAGAAGGAAAGAAATTCCACAAATGAACTTTTAACAAGGCACACCTGTTAATTGAAATGCATTCCAGGTGACTATCTCATGAAGCTGACTGAGAGAATGCCAAGAGTTTGCAAAGCTTTCATCAAGGCAAAGTGTGGCTATATCAAATATAAAACCACTTTTTTGGTTACTACATGATTCCATATGTGCTATTTCATAGTTTTGATGTCTTCACTATTACTCTACAATGTAGAAAATAGTAAAAAAAGAAAAACCCTTGAATGAGTTGGTGTGTCAAAACTTTTGACTGGTACTGTATGTTCCTTATGGCCTCTGCAGAACTCAGGGCAAAATGTTGGCGTGGGATATCTCTCGCTTCCTCTTCCCACTCTACTTTAACCACAATGAAAGGAGAATTGTGGTTATAGAGATACCCAGCCTAAAACCCCAAAGAGAAAACATTGCAGATGTAGAAGCACAGTGGCTAGGAAACACTCCCTAGAAAGGCAGGAACCTAGGAAGAAACCTAGAGAGGAAACAGGCTCGAGGGGTGACCAGTCCTCTTCTGGCTGTGCCGGGTGGAGATTGTAAGAGTCCAGATCATTCTTCAAGATGTTCGAACGTTCATAGATGATAGTAACAGTTATAGTGGGTGCAACAGGTCAGAACCTCAGGAGTTAATGTCATTTGGCTTTTCATAGCTGAGCGTTCAGAGGTCGAGACGACAGGTGAGAGAGAGAGAAATAGGGAGACAGAGAGAGAAATAGAGAAAGGGAGCGAGAGAGGAGGGGTCTGTGGCATCATGGCATCTGTGACAGCCTCAATGGGGCTTCCCATGTTATCTCCATGTTAAAGTAGTACATTTGTCTTCTTTTGATGTTTGAAAAAGTGTAAAGTTAATATTAGTGACTTACCACCACATGCAGTGCTGGAGTTGAATCAAATGGAGTTGAACCAAATCTTGTCATTCATTTATTGTGGCCACTAGATGGCGGCCATATAGCTTAAAGACATTTACAAACCAGGCAAACCAATTTGAAGAAGACAATGATCTGATCATTGGCTGATCACTCCCAACCCATAAGAATCCCCACCCAGTTGACTACCTTAAAATGGTGAATGCCCTCAATGGTAATGGTCATGCAAAAACGGTTTATTTCCATTTATTGATCTCTATACATCTCTATGGGTAAAAGCCTGAAGCATCTGGTCAGGGATTCCACTTACCACCAAATATAGTCGTTAGAGGAAATCCAGTGACAGGCAGAGAAGATGGAGCATAATAAAACTTGGTTGGCATTCGGCATTTCTCATGGATGTTTCGGATCTCAAGACAGTTTTCTATTCTCAAAACTAGAATCTTTAACGAGATAGTTAACCTAAATTACAAAAAGACTGGTTTCCTTACCCTGTAAGCAGTTCTATTGACAAGGTATGACGGCAATACATTTTGGTGTTTTATTTCCCTGGCACTGTTTTCAAATGCTAACGTTTTTGCATTTGTGGCACAAATCCCATTGAAGTTATGGTATCCATATTAGCATTTTTGGTAGTTGATTATAAAAAAAAATGCTAAAATCGGTACCATGACTTTCTTTTCTTTAAATATGCTTGATAATTATAATGTTTTGTGTTGTAGTGATCCTTGTATGAGCCATGTTCCAAATTCCACCAAGTTGGTTCACCCTATTGGCGCTATGTGTAGGATAATTGCCTTTCACGCCAGCGACCCGGTTTTACTTCCCCGCCCCACCATTCCCTACAGTGGTGTCAGAAGCGGGATGGCGGTCATTAGGCCTGGATGTGTAAGGGGGCTGAGAAGTTGAAGCACGGGCAATGCCTTCCCGTTGGAACATGGCTCTTATACTTGCTATAAGAGCCATGTTACAATTTCCATCTATTAGCGCGATGTGTAGGGCCTTTGCCTTTCACACCAGCGACTCTTCACTTACCTGCTTCGCCATTAACTACAGTATCAAGGAAGTTAATTGAGCATCTCTTTTGCAGTGATGACGGCACAAGAGGCTGCTGAGGGGAGGACAGCTCATAATAATGGCTGGAATGGAGTGAATGGGAATGATATCAAACATATGGAAACCATGTGTTTGACGTGTTCGATACCATTCCATATATTCTGTTCAAAACATTACTATGAGCCCATCTTACCTAATTAACGTGTCACCAGCCACCTGTGGATGACAGCTATTAGAAAACACAAATGTGGTAATACATTTTATAAAACATTTAAAGTATTTCTTGATGACAATTAGGACACTTACCATAATTCCTAAATAAATACAATATTTTTTTATGAGGCCTAACCAAATGTCATTTCAACATTTTATAGGAGAGAAAGCCAGAACTGATCAAGGCACTAACGACTAATTCTTTACACCTGGTGTAAATGCTGTGGCAAGGGCCTTACCTATAATTGGAGATTTGAGTGAATTCAGTCAGAACTTATCATGAGTTTCAAGAGGGGGGTGTTTTGGTGTGTGTGATATATTTTGAAAAGTGGTTTTTACGCTACTCACAACTCTATAGACAGAATGAGAATGTCTCTACAATTCCAAACTCGAAGCCGGTTTCTTGAGCTCCATCTTTCAAACAGCCTTAACGACTGGGATATGGATGAAGAGATCAAGCTGACCACAACAACTGACCAATTTTACCAAGGTAAGAAAAACACGTGTGCAATTTACACTCGGAAGGGGCTTAATGATGTCATGCTGCCCTGAAAAGTTGTGGTACAACACTTTTTCCTTTTTTTTCTGTGTATATATTACTCATTAGCAGGAGACAAACAGAATGATCAGTATCTGGTTCAGTGGCAGTATGCAAGAATATCGAGAAGAAAGGACGACCTCTCTTTTCAAAACTATCAGAAATCAGGTGAGGGTAACATGCCTAATTGAGATGTTACTTATCTTTAGTCTTAGCCCCACTTTAATGTTTCATGTATGTGTTTGGTGCTTCAATGTTATCTTAAAATGTACTTGCATTTCAGACTCTCCAATACAGCCAAATCTATGGTTGATGGTCAACCCCAACCTTGCCTGCCCAATTAAGTATCCCAAAAAAGTAACAAAGATATTGAGTCCCAAGGTGCCACTGAAACACCTGGCACCAGTACCCAAGCCCACAGTCCCCCATGTCAAACCCAAGTCTATCCCAAATGTGCTTCCAGTTTCACCTACTGAGGACACCTGCTTAGCCGACTCTCTACATGATGTGTCCTGCAGCGAGTACATGGTAGGTAAACTCTGATCAGGAGAACAAACTTAGTGAAAAAAGATATGTATTTATTTCATGGTTTTCAACCAAGATTATATCAGTGCAATATGTATTAGCATTTAAGAGCACAACGGACATATTGCACTCAATTGATCTCTTGCTTCAATAACATCTTGTGACATATTTTTCATAGCTTACAGATGAGGATGACGCCTCTTCGGTGGATGTCCCCGTTTGTCGGAAAGTCAAAACTGCCCGCAATGCGAAGGCCCCTAAGGGTGGACCACGAAAGCTTAGTCTGGCACAAAGCAAGCGCCTCCAGCGGGTCCTTCAAGACAGCAACAACCTGAAGAGCGGAGCCTGGCTGCGTCCCCCTGTCAACTACTGCGTCTTAATTGCCATGGCTATTGGCAGCAGCCGCACTGGCAGCTTCAATGTCCAGCAGATCTATAACTTCACAAGGTAAGAACTACTGACCACAGAGAAGCAGCATGTGTTTTTGAACTGATGGGTGGAGATTCCCAGACCAGTAACACACTACAGTTACTTTTTTGTTGACGCTGGAGAAACTATACCGAATCCCAAATCGACCCCAAGTACTTGTGGAGAGCTGAGAGGATTTGACAGTAAGAATGTAATGGATCCACCTTGTCCTCTGATAGACTAAGGGTGGAAGTTTCACCATATTGCTTCTATCAATAACATCCTCTCAGTGCTTCACAAGTGCATACAGAAGAGTTTAGGGATCTATTTGTTGTTGTGCCATCTTTAACATTTCCATCTGCCATTATTGGGACACTTGAGGTCGCAGTCCTTGAAAGTGTAATGGGAGGATGATTTTGTGTGATTCTCACGGCTCCCTCTCCCAGAGAGCACTTCCCATTCTTCCAGACAGCCCCTGACGGCTGGAAGAACACTATTCGCCACAACCTGTGTTTCAGCAACAGCTTTCGTAAGACCCCACAGCAGGTATGCAGCGAGGGGAAGAGGAAGTCCTGTCTGTGGCACCTGACTCTGGAAGGGCGCCGGAGGCTGAGGGATGAAATCCACACCCTTACCGGGGACTCGTACAAAGTGTTGAAGAGAAGCATGAATAATCCTGGTGAGTTTCAGGGGGCATAGTCATAGAATTACATATAGCGCATTTGAATTCAATTATAGGACCTCTGTGCAGAGCTGTCTTATTAGGGGGTGACACAGGACATTGTTTTCTTGCTATTTACATATGTAGGGCTGTATTTGATTAATATTGGATGTCGATGACCCAATGATGTCCACCACTGTACATACCGGTAATGTTTTATACTTATGTATGGGCCAGACTTTGGGCCAGGCTTTCAAATGAGGCTAAGGAAGTGGTTGGACAACAGGAGGATTTTCCTACCGAGCTGGAAATACTGTCAGTTATGTTGGCGTGGCAACGTGTACATGACTGACATTTTTCTTCTTCCTATTTGACAGATATGATTCAGACTTTGTTCGCGTTATGATCTGTGCCTTAGAGGTTACCCCAAACTGAGGTGGGACCTTGGGACATTGGCTGTGATGCAAGGGGCATCGATGGCTGTTGATAATGCATAAATGAACAGCAGCACTTGAATATTTTTTTTCCTTAGACTGTATATTTTTGGGGTATATTTTGGGTTGTGCTAATGTTTTTCAGGCATTTGTGTATGCATTTCACTAACTGTACTTTTTGGATTTGTTTTCAAAATAAAAATGCATCAAATATAACTTTTGGCAAATGCCACCACTTGTTTATCTACTATCATCTCAGTTGGCTGATAAATAATAATAAATATAAAAATTGTTTTGCATATAAAGATGACTAGCAAAAAAAAAAATCCAGTATAGATGGGTTGGTTGTTTAGCAACACAATCTACATGTGCACAACTATGGGACAAAATGGATGGGGTTTGCTTAGATTGCTGCTTGTTAGCCATATTAGCATCGACATGAAACCAGCTGAAATTAAGCATTTACGATTCCCCAAATGGTAGATTCATGTCATTGTTGGTAGCCATCCAGAATCACAACTCATGGACTTTGATCCTAATTAGAAGGGATCCATCTTTTGTCAGAATATACTTTTTGTAGCTGGTTTAAAGCCAATTTATGCTTGATTTGGAGGCTCTGTTCAGAGTGTGTGATGTGGAGTCTCCAGAGTAGGGGTAGGTTGCTGCAGGCACTTCATGTTTTGGATTTAATCAACCTGGAAGACCAGGTGTATTGACTTTGGGCAATCACTGAACTACTTAATTACCTCAGTTGGTCAGGTGTGGTGTCTAGCTGGAAGAAAAATCCTGCAGTACCTGCGGCACTCCAGGAACAGGGTTGCCTGCTCCAGAGGCTTGCAGAGGCCAAATCGAGCTCTGTACCGCATTGCATGGTGCCTCCCAAATGTAACAATGTGGAGGGCTCCATATAGGTCTGCATGTGACATGATTGGTTGACAGTAGGTGGGGGTGGTACATCCTGTATAAACTCACTTCCTTGACGACAAATATGGAGAACTTTGAATGGCTATCAGAACAAGTTCACAAACATAAAAAAAAACATACCTCGTAGGGATTTCAGACACATGACTTTGAACTCCTGGAAAGAGATCAGGGAGGTAATGGGATAGATGTGGTGAAGACGCTGGATCGGCTCACATTCAACAATTCTGATCTAACAAAGTGAATATGTCAAATCTGTCGCTTGTAATGTAACAGGCCCAAAATATGGTTGCTAAAATCTGATTTGGGTATATTTGGCTGCATAACATTTAGAAGTTGTCCCTTTTCAGGTTTAGAAAAAGTGACTGCTAAATGCTTACTCCCATTTGTATAAGCTGGTAGCAGAGCTAGCGTACAGAAATCGGTGGTGGTAGTCAAAGTACAGTAGTTAATGGTAATGCAGTTGATTGATGACATGAACATTTTGTTGGGGGCAATGGAGAGATTCGGGATGGAGATGCAGGTGGGAAAACGGTGCAGTCTTGGCTGAGCTCCTATGTTAAGCACCTGGAAACGGACTCCAACATCTCAGAAGAGGTAAGGTCTTGTCGTTTTGTATATCGCCAGTTGCTTGTAATTCGCTGGATGACTAAAGATTAGCCCTGAATCACTACGAGCGGTGCAGACCAATTTATTGGATGCGTATGACAGCAAAAAGCATAAATGCTCTCGACTTCTGCTGAGGCTGCATCACAGTAAATGCTGTACGGCCACTGCAGATGTCAGATTGACCATGCAGAGCAAAGGAGAACTTACTCAGCAGGTTAGGAGAATAAATGTGTCAGGTTAGGAGAATTAGGTTAACTAAAATGCATACAAAAAAAAAAAATCTACTTGGAGGAAAATGTTGACAAAATCTGGATCCCATCTAGTCCAGACCATGGACTTCTGCCCCACTCAGTGTTGCCATGTTTGCGGTTTTCCTGATGAGTTGGGCAACTTTGAAACAATATCACAGGTGAACATTTATTGGTTGCGGGTTTTTGGGCTATTTCTAAGTTGCACAGCGGCCGCCATGGCATTTCTTAAAAAAAAATATATATATATATATATATACTCAGCAAAAAAATAACATCCCTTTTTCAGGACCCTGTCTTCGTAAAAATCCAAATAACTTCTTCATTGTAAAGGGTTTAAACGCTGTTTCCCATGCTTGTTCAATGAACCATAAACAATTAATGAACATGCACCTGTGGAACGGTCATTAAGACCCTAACGGCTTACAGACGGTAGGCAATTAAGGTCACAGTTCTGAAAACCTAGGACACTGAAGAGGCCTTTCTACTGACTCTGAAAACCATCAAAAGAAAGATACCCAGGGTCCCTGCTCATCTGTGTGAATGTGCCTTAGGCATGCTACAAGGAGGCATAAGGACTGCAGATGTGGCCAGGGCAAAATATTGCAATGTCCGTACTGTGAGACGCCTAAGACAGCGATACAGGGAGACAGGATGGACAGCTGATCGTCCTCGCAGTGGCAGACTACGTAACAACACCTGCACACAATCAGTACATCCGAACATCACACCTGCGGAACAGGTACAGGATGGCAACAACGACTGCCCGAGTTACACCAGGAACGCACAATCCCTCCATCAGTGCTCAGACTGTCCGCAATAGGCTGAGAGAGACTGGACTGAGTTTTTAGGCCTGTTGTATGGCAGGTCCTCACCAGACATCACCGGCAACAACGTCGCCTATGGGCACAAACCCACCGTCGTTGGACCAGACCGGACTGGCAAAAAGCACTCTTCATTGACAAGTCGCGGTTTTGTCTCAACATTCACATTTATCGTCGAAGGAATGAGCATTACACTGAGGCCTGTACTCTGGAGCGGGATCGATTTGGAGGTGGAGGGTCTGCCATAGTCTGGGGTGGTGTGTCACAGCATCATCGGACTGAGCTTGTTGTCATTGCAGGCAATATCAACGCTGTGCGTTACAGGGAAGATATCCTCCTCCCTCATGTGGTACCCTTCCTGCAGGCTCATTCTGACATGACATGCAGAACATGCAGGTGCCTTGGTGGAAGAGTGGGGTAACATCTCATGGTAAGAACTGGCAAATTTGGTGCAGTCCATGAGGAGATGCACTGCAGTACTTAATGCAGCTGGTGGCCACACCAGATACAGACTGTTACTTTTGTTTTTGACCCCCCCCCACCCCACCCCACCGCAGTTAGCCAACTGTAAATATGGCAAATTGGTCCTGTGAGGCTCAGTTGGTAGAGCATGGCACATGCAATGTCAGGATTGTTGGTTCAATTCCTGATGGGGCCATCCATACAGAAAAAAAATAAGTATGCACGACTGTTAAGTTGCTTTTGATAAAAGTGTCTGCTGAATGGGTGTAGAAGGTTATTAAAAATCCAGTGTAGTGGACCTTAAGGCCCGGATTACCCATGGTTTAAAAGGTGTATATTTCAAAACATCTCTACTGACGTCAAGATCTTAGAAAACAATCAATTTATTTATGCATTTAATTTGAGATGAGGTCAAACAAAATTTCCTAGGCTCGTCCGAAAACGGGAAATCTGCCGTTGCTACATCCATTTTTAGAATTGTAAATGTACCCATTGATAGTTGAAGAATATAACTTATAAATGCCTCAGGAGCTTAGTTCAACTGTCGTACCTGATCAGAACCCAAAATATAAGCTTGTTTTACTCCAATGTTTTGTAAACAAAGTAAATGTAAAAAACACTACAGTCTACAGCCTCATAACATGGTTAAAACTATCATTTTGATACCATGGACGGTCAGTCCTTGCATCCATAGCTCTGTCTATACATTTGAGTGGTTAGATTTCTCCAGCCCCATCCCTCAGATTTGTACAGAAACACAGGCAGGGATATCGCTTTGTTATGGTTTCAACTGCTGATTTATCACTTTAAACCATTCAAATAAATAAAGCTAAAGCTAAGTATCGGCTTCATCATCATAACCATACATTACATTCCCATTGCAGTACTACACTAATGTAGTGCACTATATAGGGAATAGGGTGCCATTTGGGTCTGTGTATGTGTTCTATTTGGCACTTGTAGAGTAGGGCTAGGAATTGCCAGTGACCTCACGATAAGATATCACGATTCGTAGTTGCCGATAAGATATGTATTGTGGTTTTCACGATTCTGTATGTATTGCGATTCGATACTGTGATTTTGTTGCGATTTGATGTTTCAAACATATTACTCACCATATATACAGTATGTCTGCTGCAGAAGGACAAGAGAGAACCATGAGAACACTAATGTAGTGCACTATATAGGGAATAGAGTGCCATTTGGGACGCAACCATACTATTACCCTAGTGGAGTTTTCCCATGGGGACAGTGAAAATTCCTATGGCCTCCATTTGAAATGTCCCTCAGTTGACAGCTCACACATCACTGCGCAGTTGGCAGCAAATGAAAGGGCACAGCAGTGACCACCATAAGAGATCTTAATATCTGGGTTAAAATACTACAGTAGATAGATTAGGATCCTAACATAATATCTTGATTCTTCAATTAATGTTAATGAAGAATCAAGACATTGTGAATTAGCTGTTTAGGTATAGATTGCGGTATGTCTGGGTGATACCGTCCACCTCCTTCCAATTTGTGTAGGGAAAATCCATTTGAGGGAAATTTCATTGGCTTGGGTCAGTCAGAGTTGAGGTAATGGAGTATGAGGATGAAGGAAAAGGACGAGGATGTCAGGAGGAGTTTGTTCTCTCTCCGTCCTCTGCCTATAGACACGTGTTGGAAATACCAATGTCTTGAGACATTTGTTGTTTTCATGTTTTATTAGTTATTAAAGGGGAACTGCACCCGCTGATTTGGCCTCGTTTTTTTGGCTCGCTCAAGAAATGCTGGTGGCCATGACAGAAGCCAAATGTGAGTTGGCTTGGGGGTGTGGTTTGATGTGGGTGTTTCTTAGGTTTATCCATGCCACCACCAAGACACACCCATCTGTCAGAACTTTTCCTGTGCATTCCTGAAAGTATTCAGACCCGTTGACTTTTTCCACATTTTGTTACTTTGCAGCCTTATTCTAAAATTGATTACATTGTTTCTCACTCTACACACACAATACCCCATAATGACAAAGCAAAAACTGGTTTAGAAATGTATTACAAAATAGTACATTTACATTAGTATTCAGTACCCTTTACTCAGTACTGGGTTGAAGCACCTTTGGCAGCGATTACAGCCTCGAGTCTTATTGGGTATGATGCTACAAGCTTGTCACACCTGTATTTGGGGAGTTTCTCCCCTTCTCAGCAGACCCTCTCAAGCTCTGTCAGGTTGGATATGAGCGTCGCTGCACAGCTATTTTCAGGTCTCTCCAGAGATGTTCGATCGGATTCAAGTCCGGGCTCTGGCTGGGCCACTCAAGGATATTGAGAGACTTGTCCCAAACCAACTCCTGCGTTGTCTTAGCTGTGTGCTTAGGGTCATTGTCCTGTTGGAAGGTTAACCTTCGCCCCAATCGGAATTCCTCAGCACTCTGGAGCAGGTTATCAAGCATCTCTTTGTACTTTTTTCTGTTCATATTTGCCTCCATCCTGACTAGTCTCACAGTCCCTGCTGCTGAAAAACATCTCCACAGCATGATGCTGCCACCACCATGCTTTACTGTAGGCATGGTAGCAGGTTTCCTCCAGACGTGACGCTTGGCATTCAGGCCAAAGAGTTCAATCTTGGTTTCATCAGACCAGAGAATCTTGTTTCTCATGGTCTAAGAGTCTTTAGGTGCCTTTTGGCAAACTTCAAGCAGGCTGTCATGTGTCTTTTACTGAGGAGTGGCTTCCGTCTGGCCACTCTAGCATAAAAGGCCTGATTGGTAGAATGCTGTCCTTCTGGAAGGTTCTCCGATCTCCACAGAGGAACTCTAGAGCTCTGTAAGAGTGACCATTGGGTTCTGGTCACCTCCCTAACCAAGACCCTTCTCCCCCGATTGCTCAGTTTGGCCAGGCGGCCAGCTCTAGGAAGAGTCTTGGTGGTTACAAACTCCTTCCATTTAATACTGATGGAGGCCACTGTTCTTGGGGACCTTCAACGCTGCATAATTTTTTTGGTACCCTTCCCCAGATCTGTGCCTCGACACAATCCTGTCTCGGCGCTCTACGGACAATTCCTTCAACCTCACGGCTTGGTTTTTGTTCTGACATGCACTGTCAACTGTGGGACCTTATCATGCCCAATCAATTGAATTTACCACAGGTGGACTCCAAGTTGTAGAAACATCTCAAGGATGGACAATGGAAACAGGATGCACCTGAGCTAAATTCTGAGTCTCATAGCAAAGGGTCTGAACACTTATGTAAATAAGGTGTTTTTTAGTTTTAATACATTTGCAAAAATGTCTAAACCTGTTTTCGCTTCATTATTATTATTATTATTATTATTGTGTGTAGATTGATGAGAAACAATTTATTTGATCAATTTTAGAGTAAGGCTATAACAAAATGTGGAAAAGGTCAAGGGGTCTGAATACTTTCCGAATGCACTGTATGTCGTCACAATATGGAATTGCTTTAAGATGGTCCTACCAATAATTATTTAGCTACTGTATTTGATTTAGAATTTTAGGACCCCTGTAGGTATCAAATATAAAAACAATATTTCATTAAACATTGAATTTGGCCTTACTGCTATTAGCCCATATACACACATTTAATAACATGTGTACATGGAAAAATTGTCAATTTTAAATCTAAAGTAAATATGTTGTCTGTCCTATATCTGAGAGAGATATAATTTGTGGAATTAACCGTATACCATTACGTGGAAATGCCTTATTCATTTTCCGGCCCGGTACTGGATTATCTTCAGACGAGTCTTGTGACAAGATCGGAGAACACCTTGATGTTTGTGGGAGTCCTCCTTTGATAGAGGGGTCCAAACCATTTGGACGCTACAGATGTTTTCATTTATTTGTATTTTTATTTTATTTAACCTTTATTTAACTATGCAAGTCAGTTAACATTTTTATTTACAATGAAAGCCTAGGAACAGTGGGTTAACTGCCTTGTTCAGGGGCAGAACAACATTTTTACCTTGTCAGCTTACGAATTTGATCAAGCAACCTTTCGGTTACTGAACCAACACTCTAACCACTAGGCTACCTGCCAACCCCAATTCATGAAACGAACACAGCTGTAGCTCGGCCACCTTCCACCGCAGATGTGAAAGGTCAACATGCAAAAAACATATCTATAGCTTAAGCAGACAGATGTTTATTTGTTATTATACCTTGAGCAGAGCATGAGGTGGTCTTTATGCCCAGTTTATGAGGCCCCTTGATATGAGGCCTGAGGCTATTGGCTCTTCTGCTTAATGGTAAGTCCGCCAGTGCTGATATGTTGGAAGTTATAGGAAAAGAGATGGACACCTACATCCTGGGCTGCACAATCTCCTTTTGTTTCTGTTGTGTTATTTGGTATGTTTCTATTCTTTATTGAGGAAAAATGTAGCTACGACTGAGATGTGGTTGTCTCACCTAGCTATTTTAAGATGATTGTGTTACTGTAAGTCGCTCTGGAGAAGAGCATCTACTAAATCAGGGTTTCCCAAACGCTGTCCTAATTTAACTGTAAAAACCTAAGTTAGACTGGCCCGCTGGGCTAAAAATAGACCAGCCCATCTGGCATTTGCCCAAAATGCCAGACTGCCCCTGGCTCCAGTGGATTTTTTTTTAACCAACTAGGCAAGTCAGTTAAGAACAAATTCTTATTTACGATGACGGCCTAGGAACAGTGGGTTAACTGACTTGTTCAGGGGCAGAACGACTGATTTAACCTTGTCAGCTCGAGGAATCAATCTAGCAAGCTTTCGGTTACTGGACCAATGCCCTAACCACTAGGCAACCTGCCGCCCCAGAAGAAGCAGAGGAAGGAGAAGATTGGCCCCAGCTACCCTCGGACACCACAGTTTGAGTTGGCTACAATGACTGTGTTTAACAGTGTGAGGACACACTTCAATCAAGTGGGTGAGTGCCACAGCCTCAAAGGTGTGACTAATTGCCTTGTTAGCACCCCAATATGTTTAATTGGTTAATTGTGTTCACCTGTATTGTCTTTAAGCCTTGTTTCTTTGTTTGAGGGGTGGCCACCCAAAGGAGGGAATGCAGTCCTGAGGTATGGTTGTTTCTAGGATGTGGTAATGAGTCTGACACTGTGGAAGTTATGGGAAACAAGATGGACGTCTGCCTCCTGGGTGCCTTTTGTTTGCGGTTGATTTGTGTTCTTGGGTCAACCTGGACAGTACTGAAAACATCAACTGATGGAAACCAGGTCTTCATTTATTAAATGTCTTAAAACTGGTCCTTCACACTGCCTGCTCAACCCAGATCCCAAAGAACCTGTCACTTTCCACCTCATGAAATATAACACCTATAAACATTTACATTTAAGTCATTTAGCAGACGCTCTTATCCAGAGCGACTTACAAATTGGTGCATTCACCTTATGATATCCAGTGGAACAACCACTTTACAATAGTGCATCTAAATCTTTTAAGGGGGGGTTAGAATGATTACTTTATCCTATCCTAGGTATTCCTTAAAGAGGTGGGGTTTCAGGTGTCTCCGGAAGGTGGTGATTGACGCCGCTGTCCTGGCGTCGTGAGGGAGCTTGTTCCACCATTGGGGAGCCAGAGCAGCGAACAGTTTTGACTGGGCTGAGCGGGAACTGTGCTTCCTCAGAGGTAGGGAGGCGAGCAGGCCAGAGGTGGATGAACGCAGTGCCCTTGTTTGGGTGTAGGGCCTGATCAGAGCCTGAAGGTACGGAGGTGCCGTTCCCCTCACAGCTCCGTAGGCAAGCACCATTGTCTTGTAGCGGATGCGAGCTTCAACTGGAAGCCAGTGGAGAGAGCGGAGGAGCGGGGTGACGTGAGAGAACTTGGGAAGGTTGAACACCAGACGGGCTGCGGCGTTCTGGATGAGTTGTAGGGGTTTAATGGCACAGGCAGGGAGCCCAGCCAACAGCGAGTTGCAGTAATCCAGACGGGAGATGACAAGTGCCTGGATTAGGACCTGCGCCGCTTCCTGTGTGAGGCAGGGTCGTATTCTGCGAATGTTGTAGAGCATGAACCAACAGGATCGGGTCACTGCCTTGATGTTAGTGGAGAACGACAGGGTGTTGTCCAGGGTCACGCCAAGGTTCTTAGCACTCTGGGAGGAGGACACAATGGAGTTGTCAACCGTGATGGCGAGATCATGGAACGGGCAGTCCTTCCCGGGAGGAAGAGCAGCTCCGTCTTGCCGAGGTTCAGCTTGAGGTGGTGATCCGTCATCCACACTGATATGTCAGCCAGACATGCAGAGATGCGATTCGCCACCTGGTTATCAGAAGGGGGAAAGGAGAAGATTAATTGTGTGTCGTCTGCATAGCAATGATAGGAGAGACCATGTGAGGATATGACAGAGCCAAGTGACTTGGTGTATAGCGAGAATAGGAGAGGGCCTAGAACAGAGCCCTGGGGGACACCAGTGGTGAGAGCATGTGGTGCGGAGACAGATTCTCGCCATGCCACCTGGTAGGAGCGACCTGTCAGGTAGGACGCAATCCAAGCGTGGGCCGTGCCGGAGATGCCCAACTCGGAGAGGGTGGAGAGGAGGATCTGATGGTTCACAGTATCAAAGGCAGCCGATAGGTCTAGAAGGATGAGAGCAGAGGAGAGAGAGTTAGCTTTAGCAGTGCGGAGCGCCTCCGTGACACAGAGAAGAGCAGTCTCAGTTGAATGACCAGTCTTGAAACCTGACTGATTTGGATCAAGAAGGTCATTCTGAGAGAGATAGCAGGAAAGCTGGCCAAGGACGGCACGTTCAAGAGTTTTGGAGAGAAAAGAAAGAAGGGATACTGGTCTGTAGTTGTTGACATCGGAGGGATCGAGTGTAGGTTTTTTCAGAAGGGGTGCAACTCTCGCTCTCTTGAAGACGGAAGGGACGTAGCCAGCGGTCAAGGATGAGTTGATGAGCGAGGTGAGGTAAGGGAGAAGGTCTCCGGAAATGGTCTGGAGAAGAGAGGAGGGGATAGGGTCAAGCGGGCAGGTTGTTGGGCGGCCGGCCGTCACAAGACGCGAGATTTCATCTGGAGAGAGAGGGGAGAAAGAGTTCAAAGCACAGGGTAGGGCAGTGTGAGCAGGACCAGCGGTGTTGTTTGACTTAGCAAATGAGGATCGGATGTCGTCGACCTTCTTTTCAAGATGGTTGACGAAGTCATCCGCAGAGAGGGAGGAGGGGGGGAGAGGGAGGAGGATTCAGGAGGGAGGAGAAGGTGGCAAAGAGCTTCCTAGGGTTAGAGGCAGATGCTTGGAATTTAGAGTGGTAGAAAGTGGCTTTAGCAGCAGAGACAGAAGAGGAAAATGTAGAGAGGAGGGAGTGAAAGGATGCCAGGTCCGCAGGGAGGCGAGTTTTCCTCCATTTCCGCTCGGCTGCCCGGAGCCCTGTTCTGTGAGCTCGCAATGAGTCGTCGAGCCACGGAGCAGGAGGGGAGGACTGAGCCGGCCTGGAGGATAGGGGACATAGAGCGTCAAAGGATGCAGAAAGGGAGGAGAGGAGCTTTGAGGAGGCAGAATCAGGAGATAGGTTGGAGAAGGTTTGAGCAGAGGGAAGAGATGATAGGATGGAAGAGGAGAGAGTAGCGGGGGAGAGAGAGCGAAGGTTGGGAAGGCGCAATACCATCTGAGTAGGGGCAGAGTGAGAAGTGTTGGATGAGAGCGAGAGGGAAAAGGATACAAGGTAGTGGTCGGAGACTTGGAGGGGAGTTGCAATGAGATTAGTGGAAGAACAGCATCTAGTAAAGATGAGGTCAAGCGTATTGCCTGCCTTGTGAGTAGGGGGGGAAGGTGAGAGGGTGAGGTCAAAAGAGGAGAGGAGTGGGAAGAAGGAGGCAGAGAGGAATGAGTCAAAGGTAGACGTGGGGAGGTTAAAGTCACCCAGAACTGTGAGAGGTGAGCCATCCTCAGGAAAGGAACTTATCAAGGCGTCAAGCTCATTGATGAACTCTCCAAGGGAACCTGGAGGGCGATAAATGATAAGGATGTTAAGCTTGAAAGGGCTGGTAACTGTGACAGCATGGAATTCAAAGGAGGCGATAGACAGATGGGTCAGGGGAGAAAGAGAGAATGTCCACTTGGGAGAGATGAGGACCCCAGTGCCACCACCCCGCTGACCAGAAGCTCTCGGGGTGTACGAGAACACGTGGGCAGACGATGAGAGAGCAGTAGGAGTAGCAGTGTTATCTGTGGTAATCCATGTTTCCGTCAGCGCCAAGAAGTCGAGGGACTGGAGGGTAGCATAGGCTGAGATGAACTCTGCCTTGTTGGCCGCAGACCGGCAGTTCCAGAGGCTGCCGGAGACCTGGAACTCCACGTGGGTCGTGCGCGCTGGGACCACCAGGTTAGTGGCAGCGTCCACGCGGTGTGAAGCGTTTGTATGGCCTGTGCAGAGGGGAGAGAACAGGGATAGACAGACACATAGTTGACAGGCTACAGAAGAGGCTACACTAATGCAAAGGAGATTGGAATGACAAGTGGACTACACGTCTCGAATGTTCAGAAAGTTAAGCTTACGTTGCAAAAATCTTATTGACTAAAATGATTAAAATGATACAGTACTGCTGGCTGGTGAAGTAGGCTAGCTAGCAGTGGCTGCGTTGTTGACTTTGTTTGAAAGTGTTGCTGGCTAGGTAACCTCGATAGTTTCAGTACTACACCTTATCATGATACAAAGGCAACTATGTAGCTAGCTAACATAACACTAATCAAGACGTTCCTTTGTAATGTATTTAGTTTCTACAATGCTGCTCGTCGGTAATAGTTGGCTAGGTTTGGAAATGGCGTCGCGGGGGACAAAAATAGCTGGCCAGCTAACCTCGATAATTACTCTAAACTACACAATTATCAAGCTATGACAAAGACAACTTATTGACTAAAATGATACAGTACTGTTGGCTGGTAAAGTAGGCTAGCTAGCAGTGGCTGCGTTGTTGACTTTGTTTGAAAGTGTAGCTGGCTAGGTAACCTCGATAGTTTCAGTACTACACCTTATCATGATGCAAAGGCAACTATGTAGCTAGCTAACACTAGCTAACCTGTCTAGCTAACCTCGATAATTACTCTAAACTACACAATTATCTTTGATACAAAGACAGCTAAGTAGCTAGCTAAAAAATTGCTCAGATCAAACAAATCAAACCGTTGTAATGTAATGAGATGTAACCACACTAAACCTGTCCAGTTTGTGGTTTAACGGTTACCAGCCTTCTTGCTCTCTATTTTAATGGTAAATTACCCCATATTACATTTTTATTGAACCTTTATTTAACTAGGCAAGTCAGCTAAGAAATTCTAATTTACAATGATTGCCTACCAAAAGGCCTCCTGCGGTGATGGGGGCTGTGATAAATAAAATATATAAATATAGGACAAGACACACATCACGACAAGAGAGAAAACACTACATAAAGAGAGACCTAAGATAGCAACATAGCACTGCAGCAACACAAAACATGGTACAAACATTATTTGGCACAGACAACAGCAAAAAGGGCAAGAAGGTAGACACAACAATACATCACGCAAAACAGCCACAACTGTCAGTAAGAGTGTCCATGATTGAGTCTTTGAATGAAGAGATTCAGATAAAACTGTCCAGTTTGAGTGTTTGTTCAGCTCGTTCCGGTCTTCAGCTGCTGCGAACTGAAAAGACGAGCGATCCAGGGATGTGTGCGCTTTCGGGACCTTTAACAGAATGTGACTGGCAGAATGGGTGTTGTATGTGAAGGATGAAGATTGCAGTAGATATCTCAGATAGGGGGGAGTGAGGCCTAAGAGGGTTTTATAAATAAGCATCAACCAGCGGATCTTGCGACAGGTATACAGAGGAGTATAGAGCGCAGTGATGTGTCCTATAAGGAGCATTGGTGGCAAATCTGATGGCCGAATGGTAAAGAACATCTAGCCGCTCGAGAGCACCCTTACCTGCCGATCTATAAATGTCTCCGTAATCTAGCATGGTCATCTGAATCAGGGTTAGTTTGGCAGCTGGGGTGAAAGAGGAGCGATTACGATAGAGGAAACCAAGTCTAGCTATAACTTTAGCCTGCAGCTTTGATATGTGTTGAGAGAAGGATAGTGTACCATCTAGCCATACTCCCAATACTTGTATGAGGTGACTACCTCAAGCTCTAAACCCTCAGAGGTAGTAATCACACCTGTGGGGAGAGGGGCATTCTTCTTACTAAACCACATGGCCTTTGTTTTGGAGGTGTTCAGAACAAGGTTAAGGGTAGAGAAAGCTTGTTGGACACTAAGAAAGCTTTGTTGCAGAGCATTTAACACAAAATCCGGGGAGGGGCCAGCTGAGTATAAGACTATCATCTTCATATAAATGGATGAGAGAGCTTCCTACTGCCTGAGCTATGTTGTTGATGTAAATTGAGAAGAGCGTGGGGCCTAGGTTTGAGCCTTGGGGTACTCCATTGGTGACAGGCAGTGGCTGAGACAGCAGATTTTATGACTTTATACATTGCACTCTTTAAGAGAGGTAGTTAGTAAACCAGGGAAAAGACCCCTCAGAGACACCAATACTCCTTTGCGTGCCCACAACAATGGAATGGTCTACATATCAAAAGCTTTGGTCAATAAAAATAGCAGCACAACATTGCTTAGAATCAAGGGCAATGGTGACGTCATTGAGGACCTTTAAGGTTGCAGTGACACATCCATAACCTGAGCGGAAACCAGATTGCATACCAGAGCGAATACTATAGACATCAAGAAAGCCTGTCAGTTGGTTATTGACATGTTTTCCCAACACTTTTGATAAACAGGGCAAAATAGAAATAGGCCTTTAACAATTAGGATCCAGATGGTTTTTGTGGGGTCAAGTTTCAGGAGCTCCTTTAGCACCTCAGACTCAGTGACTGTCTGCAGGGAGAAACTTTGTTGCGGGCAGGGGAAAAAGGGGGAAAAGCATCGAGCTTAGTCAAATAGGAATCCTGACTTAATGAAGTGACTATCACTTTATCACAGACATTTATCACAGAAAAAACAATAGTACTGTATTTCATTATCCACCAAATACTAGCAGATTAGTTAGATTGGAGCCAGGCTGGCTGTCTGTACAACTTGTTTAAGAGGTACAGTTCACTATGGGTATAGATAATCTAAATTCATTTTATTCATAATTCAACTTCAAGACTTGGCTGCCACCTATTTAAGTGATAATGTCAGAGAAGCCGGTGTTTGGAGGATATATTGGCATGGGTGTCAGTCGAGGACCGGCAAACCGTGCCAATATATCCTCAACACCAGCTTCGAGGTCATTATCACTTTTATAGAACGGGTTACCAACATATACAAAAAATGATTTTCATTAACAATGTTATTTTGATGAATTTATTCATATTATTTCCTCCTTCCACAAGATATAGTCCCGACACAAATCTAGGGTTGCTACTCAAGCCGGCTGGTCGTTCGTTCTATCGGTTTGGTTGCCAGAGACACGACCCAGTCGTTAATTGCCACACTGGCTGGCAACATTCTTATCCCTTGCTTGCTAGCCAACCAGGGATCATTTACAGTCACGTCAAACAGTGCAGCCAGAATAACACAGTAGCTGCATTTGCATTTGTTTAAGCTGTTTGTTAGTTACATTTATTTGGAGACATCCATAACAATGAGCTAATGAGGTGTGATTTCACCTGACATAGAAAATGTGCTCTCTCATGAGGAGCTAGCCAACAACACAGCTAACACAATGACACGGTCATTACTATGCAGAACAGGGCTCCGGGCAGCCGAGCGGAAATGGAGGAAAACTCGCCTCCCTGCGGACCTGGCATCCTTTCACGCCCTCCTCTCTACATTTTCCTCTTCTGTCTCTGCTGCTAAAGCCACTTTCTACCACTCTAAATTCCAAGCATCTGCCTCTAACCCTAGGAAGCTCTTTGCTACCTTCTCCTCCCTCCTGAATCCTCCTCCCCCTCCCCCCCTCCTCTCTCTCTGCGGATGACTTCGTCAACCATTTTGAAAAGAAGGCTGATGACATCCGATCCTCGTTTGCTAAGCCAAACGACACCGCTGGTCCTGCTCACACTGCCATACCCTGTGCTTTGACCTCTTTCTCCCCTCTCTCTCCAGATGAAATCTCGCGTCTTGTGACGGCCGGCCGCCCAACAACCTGCCCGCTTGACCCTATCCCCTCCTCTCTTCTCCAGACCATTTCCGGAGACCTTCTCCCCTACCTCACCTCGCTCATCAACTCATCCTTGACCGCTGGCTACGTCCCTTCCGTCTTCAAGAGAGCGAGAGTTGCACCCCTTCTGAAAAAACCTACACTCGATCCCTCCGATATCAACAACTACAGACCAGTATCCCTTCTTTCTTTTCTCTCCAAAACTCTTGAACGTGCCGTCCTTGGCCAGCTCTCCTGCTATCTCTCTCAGAATGACCTTCTTGATCCTAATCAGTCAGGTTTCAAGACTGGGCATTCAACTGAGACTGCTCTTCTCTGTGTCACGGAGGCTCTCCGCACTGCTAAAGCTAACTCTCTCTCCTCTGCTCTCATCCTTCTAGACCTATCTGCTGCCTTTGATACCGTGAACCATCAGATCCTCCTCTCCACCCTCTCCGAGCTGGGCATCTCCGGCGCGGCCCACGCTTGGATTGCGTCCTACCTGACAGGTCGCTCCTACCAGGTTGCGTGGCGAGAATCTGTCTCCGCACCACGTGCTCTCACCACTGGTGTCCCCCAGGGCTCTGTTCTAGGCCCTCTCCTATTCTCACTATACACCAAGTCACTTGGCTCGGTCATATCCTCACATGGTCTCTCCTATCATTGCTACGCAGACGACACACAATTAATCTTCTCCTTTCCCCCTTCTGATAACCAGGTGGCGAATCGCATCTCTGCATGTCTGGCAGACATATCAGTGTGGATGACGGCTCACCACCTCAAGCTGAACCTCGGCAAGACGGAGCTGCTCCTCCTCCCAGGGAAGGACTGCCCGTTCCATGATCTCGCCATCACGGTTGACAACTCCCTTGTGTCCTCCTCCCAGAGTGCTAAGAACCTTGGCGTGACCCTGGACAACACCCTGTCGTTCTCCACTAACATCAAGGCGGTGACCCGATCCTGTAGGTTCATGCTCTACAACATTCGCAGAGTACGACCCTGCCTCACACAGGAAGCGGCGCAGGTCCTAGTCCAGGCACTTGTCATCTCCCGTCTGGATTACTGCAACTCGCTGTTGGCTGGGCTCCCTGCCTGTGCCATTAAACCCCTACAACTCATCCAGAACGCCTCAGCCCGTCTGGTGTTCAACCTTCCCAAGTTCTCTCACGTCACCCCGCTCCTCCGCTCTCTCCACTGGCTTCCAGTTGAAGCTCGCATCCGCTACAAGTCCATGGTGCTTGCCTACGGAGCTGTGAGGGGAACGGCACCTCCGTACCTTCAGGCTCTGATCAGGCCCTACACCCAAACAAGGGCACTGCGTTCATCCACCTCTGGCCTGCTCGCCTCCCTACCTCTGAGGAAGCACAGCTCCCGCTCAGCCCAGTCAAAACTGTTCGCTGCTCTGGCACCCCAATGGTGGAACAAGCTCCCTCACGACGCCAGGACAGCGGAGTCAATCACCACCTTCCGGAGACACCTGAAACCCCACCTCTTTAAGGAATACCTGGGATAGGATAAAGTAATCCTTCTACCCCACCCCCCAAAAGATTTAGATGCACTATTGTAAAGTGGTTGTTCCACTGGATATCTTAAGGTGAATGCACCAATTTGTAAGTCGCTCTGGATAAGAGCGTCTGCTAAATGACTTAAATGTAAATGTATGCAACAGCTGGAGATCAAATTTGAATATTGAAACAATGTTGGAAGTGTCAGAGAGACAGAGAGCAAGGTTTATACAAATCTCTGCTGTTGAAAACGAAATGTTAGTCTAAAAGAAATGTGAGAATCTCTAGATTTTCAATTGGCACATTACAGGTTCATCTTAAAATAGACGTTTAATAAGTGTGAAGCAGAAAGGGAATATCCAGCAGAGGTTTGTATTAAAAATATAGAGTAATATTGTTAGGGTAGACTACAATGAAAACATTGCCTTCTAGTAAGGAGAGAATCATGGTTTGGTTTCTTTTATTTTCCAACTTTACGACGGATGATAACGACGAAGACATTGATAAGGAGGGTTGATGTAAACTCAATGAGTGTTGGCAGTATGTGAATGGTAACGTTAGTGTTTTTTTGTTGTTGATAGCACTCTAATGATGCAATATTTTAATCATTTGAAAAGCTAAGGTTTCATGATGAGTTGAGGGATTGAGCGTTGAGATTGTAAAAAGACTAGCTGCGATTGAAAGCAAGCGGACAATGGGACATTTGAAGTAGAGGTATGAGAAACGTTCTTTGACAGTTTCTGATTCTTGTTGCTTGGTTTAGTAGTTTAGGTAACACCAGTAAATTGAAGCAGGAAGGTAATGTCATTAAAAATGATTATCTGCTTCCATTACGTGGAACAGTGTCAAGTACTTAAAGTGAATGTTTTAGTATTGAATATTGAGCTGATTGAATATTGTGCTGAGGGGGGCCAACTTTTTGTAGGCCCTAGATTTGTTAAAACAGGTTTTTATTTTCACTAAATTAATGCAACAGGTTGAATTGATAAGATTAACAGAAAGGGGCTCTGGGTTTGTTTACTTTAGGTGTCTATTCCACTTTATGGAACACAGTATTATCTGATGTGTTTGAGTAGGATTTTTTCTTCCAGGACTGATGGAAGTCCACTACAGTATGTCTGTTAAGGGATCCTCCACATTAAATAGGGCCTGGAAAATGTACATGGTGTCACGTGTTGTCCCTCTCCGGCCTCTAGGTCACCAGGCTGCTTGTTATGGCGCACACCTGTCACCATCGTTACACGCACCTGCGTGTCATCGCTCACCTGGACTCCGTCACTTCCTTGATTACCTTCCCTATATATGTCACTCCCTTTGGTTCCTTCCCCAGGCGTCATTGTTTCCTGTCTGTGTGTCTTGTATGATGTTTCATTTATTTATTATTAAAAACACTCATGCCCTGAACTTGCTTCCCGACTCTCAGCGCACATCATTACACATGGTAGCAGGAAGATAAGTATGCCATGAACCAAAAGGTTGTGAGTTCCAATCCCAGGTGAGGACATGTTGAATAATAAGTGTATAAATGAACAAGCACAATGTACATCAAAACTTGTGTCAAATATGTTGAAACCATTATGTTAAAAGCACTAATTGAACATGTGGGTGTCCCAAACCTAAGTTCTCTCAAGTTGGAGCTAAGTTTGGGCCAACTAAACATTTTAAGTTCAGTAAACTAAAAAAAGGCTGTGGAACCAGTTACTAAATAAGAATTAGTTGAATCAAACACTGTACACCTGGCGACAGTGTCAGAGTGCATGCGCCTGGCCCGCCACAGGAGGCGCTGGAGCGCGATGGGACAAGGACATTACGGCCGGCTAAACCCTCCCCTAACCTGTACGACGCTGGGTGTCACCTCATGGGTCTCCCGGTCACGACAGGCTGCAACACAGCCCGGTATCGAACCAGGATCTGTAGTAATGCAGTTAGACTGCTGCGTCACCGTTTCTGGTTTTCCAGATAAATATTTGAAATTATTCAGTTGTGTAATCACTGCAATGCTTCGGTTTCTGAGCCTCGGTGTCCAACGCCAGGCTGAGACAAATGCAGACCAGGATGAGGGTAATCATGGTGATGGAAACAGAGGGGAAGGCAGACCTGGACTAGACTAAGCCAAGAGTGCTCAGAACTACCCATTTTACACCGGTTTACAGGCAAGGCCAACACCCAGCTTTTGGGAGAGGGGTGTGACATTGGGTTGGTCACATACCAACCAAGCAGGTATGACAAGACATTATTGAGGGCAGCATAATAATTCTCTAATTGCTTGAACAAATTAAAGCATATGATTTTATCACTTTCAAGTGGCACTATACTGTAGCTCAGTGTGTGTGTCGGAAATCTTTTAGCTATTTTTGGTCTTTGCCATATCTGTCCTTGGAAAAGAAACACTGAAATGCAGCTTTTCAAATATTTACTGGTTTGCTTGCTATGTGGGGTCTAGACCAGATTATTTTAAAGCACTTTGATAAGTGCTTACGTAAGAAGGGCTTTATGAAATACTTTTTTAAAAATGAACTTTTATTTACTCAGGGTAGCCCAATAGTGCCCTGAGTACAAACATTTTCTCTCAAACAGAACGAAAATGTACATTACAAAAAAAACAACCACAAGGCACAACCTCAACACAACAATTTCAACAAATAAACCACTACAATCAATCGAAACAACTGCAATCTAGTTCTAAAACTTGAGAGGCAAAATTAATTTGGAAATTGGATGGTAGTTATTTAAGTCAGAAAGATCTCCTAATCATTAAGAACACCTGCTCTTTCCATGACACACTGACCAGGTGAATCCAGGTGAAAGCTATGATCCCTTGTTAAATCCACTTCAATCAGTGTAGATGAAGGGGAGGAGACGGGTTAAAGAAGGATTTTTTAAGCCTTGAGACATGGATTGTTCATGTGTCCCATTCAGAGGGTGAATGGGCAAGACAAAATATTTAAGTGCCTTTGAGCGGGGTATGGTAGTCGGTGCCAGGTGCCCCGGTTTGAGTGTCAAGAACTGCAACGCTGGGCTTTTCACGCTCAACAGTTTCCTGTGAGTATCAAGAATGGTCCACCACCCAAAGGACATCCAGCCAACATGACAAATGTGGGAAGCATTGGAGTCAACATGGGTCAGCATCCATGTGGAATGCTTTCGACACCTTGTAGAGTCTATGCCCCAACAAATTGAGGGTGTTCTGAAGGGAAAAGGGGGTGCAACTCCATATTAGGAAGGTATTCCTAATGTTTTGTAAACTCACTGTAGGTCAATGGTTCTGCAGTAAAACGGGATTAAGTGAATCAGCCCCAAATGCATTTTGTTTTTAACATCAATCTTTAGCAAAGCACTTAGTACATCAGACACCAATGGTTGAAATGAAAATAAAGTATGTGTCAGTCAGCCCAGAACAGATTGTAGAGAATGATGCACTAGAGGACTCTCAGAGATTACTCTTTCAAATAGGTGGCCAGCTGAAACAAAATGGCAATTAAAGTACCACATACTTCCATTGTATGGGACCAAAGGCTGTCAAAACCAGCTGTGTCAATAAGGGGGTGGAGTTTTGTTTCAAAGATTTGACCACTTTCCAGAAGTTAGCTGGATTACCACAAACTGCCATGCAGAAAAAATATCAGCCCCCTCAGAGTAGCATGAGATTGAACTTCACTCAACTTTCTAGAGTTTTCACCTTAGTTAACACTATCAATGTTTCCCTTAAAGCGGGTACAGCCTCAGAGATCACAGTAAAAAACACCGGAAGTTTCCCAGAATTTTTGTTGAAGTTTGTGCTCAACAGAATTTGAGGGAACATTGATAACCACCACGATCCGATACACAATTCAAGAAATGCTGATTTTGCTTTTCTAACCAGAGATGGACATTTATTTCTCAATTGTCTGAAGGACTGCCAATCAAATGTAGAATCAGTCAGCCATAGCCCAAACTACATTTCTTTGCTGTAATTTCACAGACAATGTGTGAACCAAGGATTAGATCTGTTTTTCACCCGAGAGCATATTTATCTGCCACAGAGTTAAACAGGGAAATAAACGATTAAGAGCCTGATCCGAGTCATTGATACAACCCACCAGTCAATCGACCTCAGCTCAGACAAAAACATTTTGCTCATTAAAATGAAAAGGTCTCTGTAATAATGCATGAGCAAGATTTAGGTAGTTTAACACGTTTTATACAGGCAACGGGACAATAGTCACTGAACTCATTGGCAATTATCCCATTGGCTGTAAATTTATGAGCGGTATTTGTTAGAATAATATCTAAGAGAGTAGATTTCTCAGGGTGTTTGAAGTTGGGGTGAGTTGGTTATCAGCGGAGTTAGATTTACCTCAGTATAAATATCTTTCAGCACATCAGATACGGGCATCAACCAATCCAGATTAAGATCACACACTACTAATAATTCGAATTTAGCATAGTTAGACAGCAGGTCAGACAATTTGTTAAGAGCACAAAAGGATGCCTAAATTCTCACTAGTGTCAAATGGGCATTATTACACATTTAGGACTAGACATTCAAATTGCTTAG
Organism: Salmo trutta; assembly: GCF_901001165.1. NCBI lineage: Eukaryota > Metazoa > Chordata > Actinopteri > Salmoniformes > Salmonidae > Salmo > Salmo trutta. The sequence continues at coordinate 20,934,203 of NC_042971.1, forward strand.
GGACTAAGGTGGTAAAAGATACAGAAACATGTTAGTTGCTCTTTATGTATATGGCGACACCCCTTCCTCTGCCAACACTATCAGATCAAAAAAAAGAAAATTACATCCAGTATATGTTACATCCTGAATGTTTTTTTGTTACGAATTTGAACGGGATCTTAAGCATTTTCAATCTCTTTAAACAGATCGATTGTAGCAGCCCTAACCCTAATAGAAATATCCAGTTTGATCTGTAACATTTCATTTGAACTACATCTATATTATAACACTGTCCAAAGGTTGTCAAACATGTTCACATATACAGCACGTGGCATTTTCCACCAAATCTAAGCACTTTACTTTACCGTTTTATAAAGGTCTCTGGTCACTGACAGGCATTTGTCTCCGCTACATTGTATTTTTTTTATTTAACTAGGCAAGTAAGAACAAATTCTTATTTACAATGACGGCCTACCCTGGCCAAACCCGGACGACGCTGGGCCAATTGTGCGCCGACCTATGGGACTCCCAATCACGGACCGGTTGTGATATAGCCTGGAATCGAACCATGGTCTGTAGTGACGCCTCTAGCACTGAGATGCAGTGCCTTAGACAGCTGCGCCACTCGGGGGCCCAAATCAGAAAGGTGCAGGCAGAGGTCTGGCCCAGAGACAATCTTAGCTGTTATAGTATTGTTGATAAGGATATATTAGAGTCCAGGAGATGAGATAAGGACTTTCTCTTCTTTGTTAATTTATTCTATGCTGTATGATGCGGTCTTGCACTGTTTTTTTTCTTGTGTTTTGTCTGTATTCCATCAGGGACCTGTAATGAACACGATGGGAGACAGAGAGCTGGTTTCAAGCACAGGGCGCAGCAGGTGTTTATTGTAAAGGACCACAGGAGGAGGCAGGTAGCTGGGTCCAGGGGCAGGCAGAAGGTCATACACAGGGGGTCCAAGAAGGCAACAGTAACGTCATCTGGGAGATCAGGCAATAGGTTCAGTCCGGTAGACCGTAAGGAGAGCTGGTTCACTCCATCCTCTGCAGGCAGCCATGGTTCGGAACTCAAGGGCATACTCAGTGGTGGAGCGACGGCCCTGTCGCAGCTCACATAACTGGTCCCCGGTGTGACGACCTGAAACTGAATGGTCGAACACCTCCTTGAAGAGGGCGTGGAAACGTGAATCAGAGGACAGATTAGAACTTTGAGCGGTCCGCAGGGCTGTGACCCAATCCAGAGCTTTGCCTGTGAGTCGGGAGATGACGAAGTCCACCCTGTCTTTGTCTGAGGTGAAGTCAGCAGGGTGATGGTCTATGTACAGGTTACGTTGCATGAGAAATCCTTGACATTTCCCTGGGGAGCCATCGTAATTATTAGACATGGATATGGGGGAGATGAACGAGAGGAGGCTGTGGCACCTGATATCGGTGACGCAGGAATGGACTGGCGAAGGAGGTCGGAGTTCATCGATTCGTTCCTCCTGTCAGGCTAGACATAGCTGGAGCGAGGCTGAATCCACCTGTTGTTTTTTGGTGAGGTATTCTGTAATGAACACGATGGGAAACAGAGAGCTGGTTTCAAGCACAGGGCGCAGCAGGTGTTTATTGTAAAGGACCACAGGAGGGTGCAGGTAGCTGAGTCCAGGGGCAGGCAGAAGGTCATACACATGGGGTCCAAAAAGGCAACAGTACAGGCAGGAAAAAGGCTAGTAACGTAGTCCGGGAGATCAGGCAATAGGTTGATAACAGGAAATCCAATAGGCTAAAGTACAGGCAGGGAATAGGCAAAAAGGCTTCGTTAGTGAGGCAGGCAAAAACTATCATACACGGGAGGATTCAATTACGGGAAAAACAGAGCTTTGAATAGAAGTGTGCCACAAAACAAACAATACCTCACAATGATGGGCTGCAAAGAACTGAACTAAATAGTGTTTGATAATGACATACAGGTGTGTGAACAGGTGATCAGAATTCAGATGATTGGGATCTGGAGAGGGAGCTGCATACAGGGGACCTATGTGTTTGAGAGTGTGAGTCGGAAGCAGACGTTACAGGACCATGTTGTAGACAAGTGAATTTCGCTTTAACGTGTTACCCCCTCAGTTGTACTCGGTGCATCTTTTTTCCCAATAAAATCCATAAATAAATAAATCAATCAACACATGTAGGACTACAGGGCTCTGTTTGGGCGTATTCTAAAAAAAAAAAGAGCTCAACGAAGTTTGAATTTACTTGCTCAAAATATATAAATTCCAAAGCGGCTGACTGAGACTCCCCTTTCTAATACACACTTGTGCTGTTAACAAAAATTTTGGGGATCTTATGGGATCAGATCTGAAAGAACCCTGGCATACCTTGAAAAATAGTCTGTGTAAAATACTTTCAGGGTGAGGAATCACATAACATTAAGGCCAGGATTCAATCCGATCATGCTTTGTCGGCTATTTAAATGTAATTTCTGATTGAGCCAACATATGCAGTGTTACTGTGAATGCCGTCTCCGTGAACACGGGAACATTGCCTTTAAAAGCCGTATAGCTGACAGCGCGATCAGATTGAATTCTGGCCTAAGTTGTGAAATACTGAAATTCCCTTTTAAGTGTCTTTAACGAGTATTTGGGCAATATGTGTGGTCTCATTGCATTGCGAATAAAATGAAAGATAAACATGTGAAACAAGAAGGTATACCAAAATATGCTGCAGTATTTTCGCATCCAAGCCCAGAGAATAATACTCCACCATCAGTGTTTCCAGCCAGCTTCTTTAATCATATTTCCAACTCATATTTCCCTCCCTCCACCCAGTAACATAGACTGAAATAAAATGAAGACATTTTGCAATCTTTCCCTTCATTTTAAACAATAGATCAGTCAAATTTAAATCGCTCATCTAAAAATAACTATTTACGTTTTCAGAGGCAGTGACCATATTAATAGTGCTCATAATAATATAATAAAGTCTAGACAAAAATAATACAAATACAGATTACATTAATATTTTAGGGATACTTTGCAGTCTTATTTTTTCTAATGTTTTAGTAGTTTCTGTTAAAATAATACATGATTGTATGATGTAGAAAGCAGAAGGAAAAAAACAACAAAACCAAGGAAATGTGAAGATTGCTCTTACTTTAAGAGACGCAGTGTTGGTCATTATTGTATTTCTTTTATATTTAAAAGTCAATACAAGTCGCTCTTCTTTTATGTTCACTTCTTTGTTTCCATCCAAGAATCCAAGCCACAACTTTATATTTAAACATTCTTCCAGCTGGGCTAACATTGGAGTGAAATGAATATACAGTATTTGTTGTGCCAGTACTTTCTCAATCCAACCATGAAATCACAGAGGTCTGTGCTCTCACCCCAGAAGCTAAATTTGTGAGTGAAGAGTTCCTCAGTAGCTTGTAGCCAAAGGATGATGTACAGTAACACAGAGTTTGGAGTTCCAAAAACAGAGAAAAGGGAAGGTATACAGCAACTGGGCACATAGCTCGGGGGGATGTTCCCCCGATCTAAGAGGGTCACTGTCAATTAGGAATGGATGAATACCACATTACTTCAGGGGAAAGTCAATAACAGGAACGACGGACTGTCCTCTCGTATTTTGCTATATCACACGTGCTTCCAAAGTGCCACTAATGCCAGCCAGAGGAGATACAGCCACACTGAAAGATTAAGAAAAATTGCTCTTACTAACTACTAACAGTATTTCACTGGGTTGGCAAAGTAGACCTATCTAGCAGACCGAACTGGTCCTTTTTCTTGAGATGCACAACATTTTCCCTTTTTTTGGAGAACTGCTTGTTTTTCTTGAGATCCAATAAATTACTTGAGGACCTCTTAAGGGGATAATCCTAACTTCCACTTCCAATAGTCTTCCACATCTATACATACCGAAGGGAACATTTTAAGTGAAAGTTAAGATTCACTCCAGAACGTCATTATAGGCATGATGGTGGGCTAACTTAACATACTATTATGTTTTGAAGTTAAGTAAAAACCACTGATTAAAATCTCAATGACCATTCTCTAAACTTAAAATGTTTTGTTCTAGCGGATCTTCTGCACACTTCTCACTTTGGTATGCCTTTGCTATGGTACATGATCCTTTAGGCCCAAAGCATTAGCCACCACACGGGGGTGCTTTAAGTTGGACTATAGCATCACGTACAGTTGTGTTTCTGGACCCGGCTGGATAAATTGAAAGTGATGAGTTCCGAAGGCCCAATGCATGCGAGCAATGGGAAGATGACACTTATCCACAGGAGGAAAAAAAGATCTGGTGGTTGAGGGGGGTATAGTCCAATGGTCCTTGTGAGAAGGCTGTGGAGAGTTGTAGCGTTCCTCCCTGATTGCTGTGTGTGCCTGGGAGGGCCTGCGGGGTGTCTCAGTCTCCTCTTTAGGTCAAAGCAGCATTGGAGGGGTGAGGGGGTGAGGTGGGGGGCACCAAGAGGACAGGGAGAGGTGACCAGGTGTCCCCCTCCCTGTCAATGTCACTATTTTGTTCTCTTGTGGTGGAGGATTAGGGGCTCTGTCACCACTAACTCTCATCTGAAGAGAGACAGAAAACAAAGAGAGAAATAGTGAAAACATATTTCCAATTTGCTTTCCTCATCTTGTTTTGCTCTTTGATATCTGACCACAAAACATATTTAAGTGAAATTGCCCGAGAAGCCAGTGTTTGGAGGATATATTGGCACGGGTGTTAGGCCCGAGTTGAGTGCCGCCAAACCGTGCCAATATATCCTCCAAACACCGGTTTTGAGGGCATTATCACTTTTATACAATGGGTTACCAACATATTCAAATAATTATTGACATTTTCATTGTAAACATGATTTTTTACACTATATCATCCTTCCACAACACAAATCTAGGGTTGCTAGAGACGCGGTCCAGTCGTTCAGTCTTTTTGTTCTGTATCTAAGGACGCGACCCAGTCGTTAATTCTAAATGTTCCATTGCCATACTGGCTAGCAACGTTCTAATCCCTTGCTTGCTAGCTAGCCAACTACGGCTAACTTACAGTCACGTCAAACAGTGCAGAAAGAATAACAACAGTAGCTGCATTTGTTTAAGCTGTTTTCAAGTGACATTTATTTGGATACATCCATAACAATGAGCTAATGAGGCACATTTTTCCTGACATAGAAAATGTGCTCTCCCGTCAGGACACTGTTGTTAAGAGGAGCTAGCCAACAACACAGCTAACACAGTCACTTCAAACTGAAGCTGGAAAGACTGCAAACTAGCTGCACTTCATTTCGTTTGACCTTTTTTCAATTGACATTTCTTTGTATATATCCATAAAAACTATGCCAGCTGATTCATGATTTCGACTGGCTGAGAAACGCTGCCTGTCGGTCCCGACTTCCGACATGTTCATTACTATGTGACAGTTGGAGATCAAATTTTAATATTAAAACAATGTTGCAAACGTCGGAGACAGACAGCAAGGTTTATACAAATCTCCGCTGTTAAACTAAATGTTAGTCTAAAAGAAATGTGAGATAATGTCTAGATGCTTTTTATAGTGGAGATCAAGTTTATAACTTCCCTGCCTGAGCTGATGAGACAGCGGATGGCGCAGTCAGATGGAACAGAGGAAATAAGCATTTTAATGCCATAGTTTTAGCTGGGGGTAACTTGTGGAATAGACACCGGCTATGATGTGCTTTTAACAAAATCAGCATTCAGGATTAGACCCACCCGTTGTATAAATGTAGGGTATCCAACAACAAATCTAGTTACAAGTTGTGATACGTATTCTGTTTGTTGTCCCGTGTGTATGGTTTACTCAAACTTCAATGCTTGCAGAAATTACAATGCATTGGTGGAGCACAAGATATCTATGCGCATGTATTACAAAAGCCCTTTCAAGCATCTTGTGCATGCAAACTACTCTTGTATCTGTTCATGATCAGTAAAGTATCAGTGTGTGTCCCAAATGGCACCCTATTCCCTATAAAGCCTTATGGGACCTGGTCAAAAATAGTGCACTATTAAAGGTTATAGGGTGCTATATGGGACGCAATATCAGTAATTCACAGTACCTTTGTTCTCCTCTGTGTCAGTAGCTGTTTCACTCAGCCTTTGGCGCAGTTCATTATACTTGGCTTCCACTTCCTGAAAATAAATTGTTGACAAACTTATCTCTGGTAGAACAGAAGCGATGGATAAAATTAGTGTGTGGATGGATGAATGAATGGATGAATAGAAACATTTAATAGTATGGGCAAAAGCATGAGGGACTGAAATTAAGAATTTGAATGACTTTACTTAAAGCGCTTCTCATACATTTCTGGTACCATGAAGTTCTGGAATGTATAGTAGATGCTTTATGGGCTCTTTTTTTTTTTGCGCTGATAACTTTTTTTGAAATAATTTTTTTCACATAATGTTTCTGCCATTGTTTCCTATGACCGAAAATAACTTCTGGACATCAGAAGAGTGATTGCTAACCTCGATTCGGATGAAGATTTCTACTTCAACAGGTCGGCAGCGCAGGACATACTGCTCACCCCGACTAGGCCCTAATACCCGACACTCGGAAGAGAAAGAGACGGCAATATAGTGACCGACGTGCGGGCACCATAATAAAACTGCGGCGGTGAGTAAATAAACAACCTCCACTCTCTTTTCTATTGGCTATTGTACAATCAATCACTGGAGAACAAACTGGACGAACTCCATTTGAGACTATCCTATCAACGGGACCTGAAGAACTGTAATATCCTATGTTTCTCAGAAACATGGCTAGACAAGGATATGGATAATAAACAATTAGCTGTTTTCTCTATGCATCGGCAGAACAGAACGGCAGCATCGGGTAAGCTCAAGGGGGAGGTGTGCGTCTCTTAACAAGAGCTAGTGCCCAATCTCTAATATTAAGGAAGTCTTGAGATTCTACTCGCCTGAGTTAGAAAACCTCATGATAAGCTGCAGACCATACTATTTACCAAGAGTTTTCATCTACAGTTGAAGTTGGAAGTTTACATACACCTTAACCAAATACATTTAAACTCAGTTTTTCACAATTACTGACATTTAATCCTAGTAAAAATTCGCTGTCTTAGGTCAGTCAGGATCACCACTTTGCTTTAAGAATGTGAAATGTCATTAATAAATGCATCGATGACATTGTTCCCACAGTGACAGTACGTACATATCCCAACCAGAAGCCATGGATTACAGGCAACATTCTCACTAAGCTAAAGGCTAGAGCTGCCACTTCCAAGGAGCGGTACACTAACCTGGACACTTATAAGAAATCCCGCTATGCCCTTCGATGAACCATCAAACAGGCATGGCATCAATATAGGACTAAGATTGACTTCTACTTCACCGGCTCTGAAGCTCGTCGGCAGGGGTTGCAAACTATCATGGTTTACAAAGGGAAACCCAGCCGCGAGCTGCCCAGTGATGTGAGTCTACCAGATGAGCTAAATGCCTTCTATGCTAGTTTTGAGGTAAGCAACACTGAACCATGCGTGAGTGCACCAGCTGTTCTGGACGACTGTGTGATCACACTCTCCTTAGCCGATGTGAGTAAGACCTTCAAACAGGTTAACATTCACAAGGCCGGAGGGCCAGACAGACTACCAGGGTGTGTACTCAGAGCATGCGCTGACCAGCTGGCCAGTGTCTTCACTGACATTTTCAACTTCTCCCTAACCCAGCCTGTAATACCTACATGATTCAAGCAGACCGCCACAGTCCCTGTGCCCAAGAACGCCAAGTTAACCTGCCTATCGCCCCGTAGCGCTCACATCTTGTTGCCATGAAATGCTTTGAAAGGCTGGTCATGGCTCACATCAACATTATCCCAGACACACTGGACCCACTCCAATCTGCATACCGCCCCAACAGATCCACAGATGACACAATCTCTATTGCAGGAACACCCAGGTGAGAATACTGTTCATTGACTCATTGCTTAGCTAAGGACCCTGGGACTGAACACCTCCCTCTGCAACTGGATCCAGAACTTCTTGACGGGACTCCCCAAGGTGGTGAGGGTAGGTAACACATCCACCACACTGACCCTCAACACGGTGGCCCCTCAGGGGTGCGTGCTTAGTCCCCTCCTGTACTCCTTGTTAGCCTACGACTGCGTGGCCGTGCACGACTCCAACACCATCATTAAGTTTGCAGATGACACGACGTGGTAGGCCTGATCACTGACGACGTTGAGGCTGCCTATAAGGAGGATGTCAGAGACCTGGCAGTGTGGTGCCAGGACAACAACCTCTCCCTCAATATCAGCAATACAAAGAAGCTGATTGTGGACTAAAGGAAACAGATGGCTGAGACGGGGCTGAAGTGGAGCTGGTCGAGAGCTTCAAGTTCCTCGGTGTCCACATCAAAGGATCTATCATGGTGCAAACACACCAACACAGTCATAAAGAGGGCACGAGAAACACTCTTCCCCCTCAGGAGGCTGAAAAGATTGGGCATGGGTCCTTAGATCCTGAAAAGGTTTCTACAGCTGCACCGTTGAGAGAATCTTGACTGGCTGCATTACCACTTGACATCCGACCGCAAGATGCTACAGAGGATAGTGCGTAGGGCCCAGTACATCACTGGGGCCGAGCTCCCTGCCATCCAGGACTTCTATACCAGGCGGTGTCAGAGGAAGGCCTTAGAAATTGTCAAAGACGCCAACCACTCAAGTCATAGACTGTTCTCTCTGCTACTCCCAAGCTAGTGGTAGTGATGTACCAAGTCTGGAACCAACAGGACCCTGAACAGCTTCTACCACGAAGCCATAAAACTGCTAAATAGTTGACCAAATAGCTACCCGACCCTTTTTGCACCAACGTTTTTGACTCATCACATACGCTGCTGCTACTGTTTTTTTATCTCACTTTATTCCTAGTTATATGTACATATCTACCTCAATTACCTTGTACCCCTGCACATCAACTTGGTACTGGTACCATATTCATTGTATCTATTATTATTACATAAACTTTTCTATAATTTCTCTATTTTCTTTCTCTCTGCATTGTTGGGAAGGGCCCGTACGTAAGTAAGCATTTCACTGTTAGTCCACACCTGTTGTTTACAAAGCATGTGACAAATACAATATGATTTGATTTTGTGCCGAAGCTGCCCTGAGGCATCCATCAAAGAGCCGTTAAAACTGACCTTAGATCAGACCTGGCTTCAAATACTATTTGAAATCTGTCAAATTCTTTAAGCGTTTACTCTAGCCTGCCTGAAGTGCGAACACAATCAAGCATAGAAAGTATTAGAAATTAGTTCAAATAGTATTTGAACCCAGGTCTGATCTACAGGGGCAACTTCTTCATGGTACTCAAAGGGGGGTTGATGGTGTACCTTCAAGTGCTGCAGGTTGGCCTGCAGCAGGCGGATGTGGGTCATGACCTGGCGGCTGAGGTTGGGGCCAGCATCCCCTGTCTGCGAGGATGAGGAGAGCAGCTTCTTCAGGTCGATGCCCGAGTCCGAGTCCCACTGGGCCCCGCCTCCACCCTTGCCACTCGCCTGACCATCGTCGTCTGTGCTGCTCTCCCCCGAGCCCCCCAGGACAATGTAACTGCCTGGAAAGAGAGAGAGAGAGCAAGAGTCTGATTTATTGCCTGGTCTTGTCCACTCTGTTCTAATGAGTAATGCATGGCTTGTGGACATTGTAGAGGGAAACAGAAGACACAGACGTTTTCCTTAGAGCCTTATCCTTCAAATGGTGGGGTCATAATATTTTGTAGCTTAAACCGTTCAAAAGATGGTTCATTCTTCCTACAAACGTGACTAAGCTCAATTTTTGTATTTTATTTGAGAGTTTCTCGTGACCCCATTTTCAAATCAGGTGACCCCATATGGGGTAGCGACCCTTAGCTTGGGAAATGCCGGTTTAGAGCCATAAAGCAGATAATCTCTGAAAAGTGTAAGTTATGCCCACCTGAGAACTTTTAACGTTCACAATTAAAAAGGAAGAACCTCACATGCATAATGATATCATAAAACGGCTATAAACACAACTTGTTCAGCTATGAGGATATTTGAACAGTACAGATTACAGGGTGAATCCTAACTTCCGCTTAAGTCAAATTCTCCTATTGACATCTAAACATGACTAAGTGAAAATTCGACTTAAGCAGAAGAGGATTGGCCAATAAGTTTTCTGCCCTCCCATGACTTGTCCAGCTCCCTGAATGTCCCAGTTGGCTCACCGTAGGCTTCTTCGAGACATCTGAGGACTATGTCCCCAGACGGGAGTTCCGAGGATCCTGGGGCCCCCTCCTCCCTCCCCGCCTCGGTCCTCTCCGAGGTGCCGTTCTCCGAGGAACCAGGAGAGGATGCTGCTGCGCTCCTAGGGCCCGATATACTGCTGTTGCTGTCCTCTGGGCCCCTCAGTGACGTGGTCCTCAGCAGGCGGGCGCCATGGGCCAAGCCCTTCCTCTGCTCCTTCTCCTTCTTATTCTCATTGTTCTTGTTGCTGCCCTCCTCTCTGCTTGTCATGTGGTTGAGAAGGACCTGCCTCAGGGCTGCCACTGGGAGAAGGAGAGAAAGAGGGCAGTTAATAAAACAAACATATTTATTCAGGGGAACCCAATTGAGACCAGTCTCTCATTTACAATGGTGCCCTGAGGACAAAAGTCATCAAAACAACAAAAATAGATAAAACTACAAAACATCAGGTTATTTCAACAAGTTATAATAATCAATTGAAACAATTGCACACCTCATTGAACTCATTTAACTGAGTTTTAAACTGCCCTACTGGCAACAGGTAATCCAGGTGCATTTTTTTTTTAAGGTATTCCATAACTGGTGTGTTAAAACTGCTACATGGTCATGTTCATTAGGCCAATAAAAGTGTTGAGCTATTAACTGAAATGTTATTTTTTGTTTTTTAAACAACTACAGTAATTGACTGACGGTTCAATTATTTAAATCAGTTTTTTTTCTGTGAGCTCAATGCGCATATTGCAGTTTCTTTAGAGATAAATCAGATCTAGCCTGAACTGTGCTATTGGCGAGCCGTCATTCAGGGTAGGTGGGGCAGGACCTGTTTAGCTAAAAAAAAATGTTTTGCATGTTATTTTGACATTAATTCATGTCACATATCAGTTTGCAAACAATGTCAAAAAAGAAATGATTGAGTTAATTTTATTGTATTTAACCTTAACTAGGCATAAAGCTGCCGCAATAAAGCCACATTCAAAGTCTCTTTCTTGAGTAAGGCATCTCCAAAATGCAGGTATTTCAGCCTAGCTTAGTGCTTTCTGTGGTGGAGGGGCAGCCAGCGGAATATACAGAGCGTAGGCGTTGGTGATATTCTCTTGTTGCGCCGTGATTTGCTCAGTAATCTGTCACTCATCGGGACACTACGTCACCGCAGAATCTACAGAGAGAGCTAGGCAGTTCAAGCCCCTTGGGTGCTTGCCATACATTTACATTAGAAGTGCCCATCCAAGAAGGCTCAAGGTCATTGGCCACAGATAAAATGACGTCAAATCGCATATCTACCGCAGTTTTGATTGGACTGACCATGTTACTTTTAAAATCTTAGCTAGCAAGCTAGACAAGGAGTCATCATCATGAATCACGTTGACTGGCAAATCCTTTTCAATCCTTGTCATATGAAAAAAAGTATAGATAAAAGGTATCGGTGCTCATCGGCAATTGGACATAAACATTACACAAGTTGGAAATTGGAAATTCAACAATCAGTGGTTTGGAAGGAATCAGTGGCTACCTGCAAGCGTCGCAAAGCAATCACTAGCCTGCTATTCAGTGGAGTGGGTGTGTGGTCCAAGTCTGGGTTTAAGGGTCTCTTTTCCAAGCTTAAAAGGATAAACATTCACATGCAACACCATGGATGAGAAAAGGTTGAATACATTGGCCATGCTGGCAATCCAGCATAACTTCTACCCGCGTTCCAAATAACTGAAAACTCAGAACTGGGAAATCTCGACTTCAGTGAGTTCAAGACAACTGGGAACTCGGAAAAAAACTAGCTCCGACTGGGACAAATACGTTCTGAACGGTCATCCAACTCAGAATTCCAAGCCGGGAACTCGGGCCTCTTCGTACAGCTTGCAAACTAAAGATAACTGATGTCATGATTAGACCTTGTTTTTTCCCCCCCCAGAGTTCCCTGTTGTCTTGAAAGCCCCCTTGATGACAAATTTTGCCCACAAGAACAACCGCCACGCCACCTTCCTGTTCAAGTGAGCACAGCACATCAATGTTGAGTCCAAAAATGTCTTGTATGCTTCTGCATAAATTAGCTCATGTGCTTTTCTTCACGAGGAGGAGATACTATATGTTGTTGGGTCTGTAACCATGTTTGCCAGTGACAGTCTATTCCCATTAAAATATTTGTTTTCAACAAAAAGTTCAGTAATAGATCCATGTAATTCCAGTTGATATTGCGAGGGTTGTTATGTTTGCGCAATGCGCTGTCTATGCGTCGGTATATCGTCTATAAAAGTGTATCCTCGTGATTGTATTTTCCTTCAAATAGTAAGCGAACCGCACATCCATCCATCTCTCTCTCTCGAAGAGTCAAGGCCTCAACATCTTGCTGAATTTATCTGAATTTCTGTCGGTGTCCATTTTGAAAGTGCTGAACAAATAGGCCTACCTCGTTGCAGCTCATTTGCTTGCACTTGCTTATACTTAGAGCTAAGTGTTAATTATATAAGAACAAACATCAATATACTGAACATAAATGTAATAATGTTTGAATGGTTCAAAAGTCAAAACTCATGTTGGCGTTCAGTATTATTAAGGACAATGAGGTTCTTATCGACTTACACAAATCCACAGGGAGTCAGTAGAAACCACATTTGTTTAATTAAGCAAGTCAGCCAAATCAGCTATGTTTTTCAAAAAAGGAGGTAAATGAGGGTGAATTAACTGTTTCGCTGCCAGACAAGGCTCCACTGATAGCCAGGTGTAGCGGTGGTAAGGATTCACTCCATGGTGCTGAAATGAAAGCTTTGCTGTTGGGACAGCTTTATGTTTTACAATTGGCTCATTCATCCCCCCTCCTCTCCCCTGTAACTATTCCCCAGGTTGTTGCTGTAAATGAGAATGGTAAAACTGGTAAAATAAAAAAATGTAGGCTCTAAAAGTTTATGTGCACCGTTTGTCACCGTTATAGTGCAATTGATGTATTGTTTAGTGTTGTGTTTTTGGCGTGCTGGTATGCATCCCCCAAACAATTTGAGTTTGCCCCACCAAGATTTACATGCTAAAATCGCCACTGGCGATGTAGTAGGGAGTTGTAATTTTAAACATGCCAATATTATAAAAAGTTTAGCGCATACAATGTGGTAATTAACGACAATGACCATAATCCATTGGGCATCTACTTGCCCGGTCCGTGTTTCTTTTATGCTTGCTACAGAAGAGGCAGAAGAATGCTCGATCGTAAGGGGATATAGAGAGCAGCTGTTGCTTCGCGAGGTATCTCTCCCTGAAAATACACGATCTAAGTGATTGATAGTTGGTATTCAGCAGTCATAAAAGTATGCCTTATTTACTTTGAAAAACGACCAAATACGGATTTTGTCAAACAGCATATGCAGCAGCTCTATGATGGTTAATAAGCAGTCACTACAATCATGTGACTTTTATTAATTGTTTTATTCTGTGTTGTTACAGCATTCAACCCAAAGTAATCGAAACCGAAATCGAAAACTGATTATATTTTCATAATCGAACCAACCTCAAAAAGCACTAATCGCTCAGCACCGGACAATAAGAAACACATTTTTAGTTTCTGTCAACAAAACATTATGATAGTGTCATTCAATCACTATGTGTCATATTGGTTTAACTAAGGCCAAGGTAGTAAACTCACAGGTTCTTAGGGCCTCCTCGGCTCTGGAGGGGGGCATGACGAAGGCGTCATGGGGCTCCTGGTCATCGATGGCAATGCCTTGGCATGACCTCTCCTGGAGTAAGGGCAGTCTGTCTGCCAGCTCTCCAACCAGAAACGCTTCAACTTCCTCCTCGTCTACCTCCTCCTCTTCTTCTCTTCTGTCTAGCAGTAGCGGCAACTCTTCTTCCTTATCGTCTGATTTGATGCTGTCGAATGGGTTGATTGATGTGGGCGTGGCTTGCAGACCAGGCGAGGAAGTGACATATTTTTCTAGGGGACACAGAAACATGGGTAATGAAGTTGTTTTAAAGCTGCATGAAGCATAGTCAAACTCACATAACTTTTCATAGGGTCGAAAAACTTGATTAAATGTCTTGTAATTGATACCTGCGAACTGGATACTTCCCGTGGAAAGGCGGTCTGGGTCTTTGCTCAGTTTGGGTATCCCTGTGCTTATCACCTCCACTGCGTCTCGCTCAGCACTGCAACACACATGATAAATGCACGCACGCACACACGCATAAATTATAAACTAAGGCGATGTGAAACGGGAGCCTATTTTCATTTGACAGCAGAATATATAACAGTTAAATATAAAAAATATGATATATATAAATAGCCAAAAAAGGCCAGTTAACTTACTCGGTCTGAGGTAAAGGTATGATGTTGTGCGGCTTCGTCTTCATGGTGTCTGCCCTCTGCGTTATCAGACACTGCCACCTAGTGGATGGGAGGAGCTATTGAGAAACATTGCAACCAGAGAGATAGAAAGAGAGCCCATCCCGTCTTTCTGTCAAGTGCCATCTATCTCTATGAGAGCAACTTAGCCTGGAGGGACTCGACTTAAAATACAAATAAAACTACGAAAATCCAGCTTTTTCAGAAATATTAGTTGGAGGATCCTGTCCCTGCTTATTTTCCCCTGGAATCCTTCAACTGGAATTTCTGGAAAACCTGGGAACTTTAATAAAGTGTCCAGAATGTTTCAATCCTAGGTCCAGCCAGGTGACAACTGAATGGGAAGTTGAATTAAGTGACTTTGACAGACTTACGTTCTTTGCTCGGACACGGTCTGGGCCATTAGCTCGTAGATCTGGGCTCCATTGTCAGACATGGACAGCACGAAGAAGGACTTGTTGTCTGTCAGGGGAAGAGACAGCATATCATCAGAACATATATTATGACAGTCTGCTATGTTGTCTTTCCTCTCCAAAGCCCACCAGATATAGCCTGCTACCAGATCTGTTTGTGCTGTATAGCCAACTCCAATTTAGCCTGGTCACTTCAGTAAAACAGAATGTGAGCTATTGCAAGATCAAACGGGTTCCACCAAACTTAGTCTTTTTAAAAAAATTTTTTTTACATTTTAGTCATTTAGCAGACGCTCTTATCCAGAGCGACTTACAGTAGTGAATGCATACATTTCATACATTTTTTCTCCGTACTGGTCCCCCGTGGGAATCGAACCCACAACCCTGGCATTGCAAACACCATGCTCTACCAACTGAGCTACACGGGACGTCATTCCAAACATGATGGTTGGCAAGACTGCACAAACAGATCTGGGACCAGGCTACCACAGATATGTTGCTTTAAGCAATTTTATTGGACATTGATTCCAATAAACTTTTCAGTGGGACCCAACATTCAGAATGTGACAGATAGAAATGGAACATATAAAGCTGACACAAATATCCATTCGGCATAACAGAAAATTACATCTGTTCTACAAAAACTATTTCAGAATTTTTGTAAACATTACACACTCCTGAACAACCCTCTTAATTAAACTAAGTGGACGTGGCTTGTTAGTGCTTGCTTGTGTGTCTTTGTATCTTCATGTATCGTGTCTTATGTACTCCTGCAGAATGGATTTCCCTGTGGGAAATAAAATGAATTCAATGGACTCACCGGTGGCCACGGAGCGCACCAGCACTGTGTTGAGCTTGATGATGGGGCTAAAGATGTGCTTGGTGTCGGCGGTGCCCGCCAGGTTCTTGCTGTGGCACTTGAGGACCAACCGCTCGTCCTGCTTCTGCAGCAGCACCAGGATGTCCTCCAGGAGCAGCGTGTACAGCTCTGAGGGCACAGGAGGAAGTTCAACTGTTTAAAGGTCCAATGAAGCCATTTTTTCTCTCAATATCAAATAATTTACGGGTAACAATTAAGTACCTTTAGTTTGATTGTTTTGCAATTAAATTGGTAAAAATGTCTCAAGCAAGAATTTTGCTAGGAATGTCTGGGAATGGTCTGAGTGGGAAACTGGAAATTAGCTGTTATTGGCAGTGAGGTTTGGAACTCTTTCTTATTGGTCTCTTAACTAATTTACCACCTGGTGATGTCAGAAGGGTACTCATGCTACTTTTTGTTGATTAATTGGTAGTAATGTATGGGAACATTTTGTATCAATAAAATGTATTTATAAAGCCTTTTTTTACATCAGCCGATGTCACAAAGTGCTATACAGAAACCCAGCCTAAAACCCCAAACAGCAAGCAATGCAGATGTAGAGGCACGGTAGCTAGGAAAAACACCCTAGAAAAGCAGGAACCTAGGAAGAAACCTAGAGAGGAATCAGGCTCTGACGGGTGGCCAAGTCCTCTTTTGGCTGTGCCGGGTTGAGATAATAACAGTACATGGCCATGATGTTCAAACGTTCATAGATGACCAGCAGGTTCAAATAATAATAATCACAGTGGTTGTAAAGGGTCAGCACCTCAGGAGTAAATATCAGTTGGCTTTTCATAGCCGAGCATTCAGAGTTAGACAGCAGGTGTGGTAGAGAGTATCTCTCAGTCCTGGCGTTTGGTATAGAGAGCAGATGGTTTACAACACACAGAAAAGCACTTACACTAGAGAGGACAAGCTAGTGCTTATGTAGGCTAAAACTAGCATGTGTACCCTTTTGTTTTCTACTGTATGTTGTAGCCAGCATTAGACGATGACAACTCAAGTGTACCAAAGGGCTAAGCTGAAAATGATATTAGACATTGTCCTAAAGGAGAAAAAAAAAGACTACATTATCAAAATTTCTACACCGCTAAAACACATTATGTTAAATTGTGGGCACCTACCGATTGTCTTGTCTTTGTTGACCTTCCAGGAGAGAGGTCCCTCGTGCACCATCTTCCTCTTGGTCAGGTCCAGGCTCTACAGACACACAATTTTATTTTATTTATTTTTATCAGGTAAGTTGACTGAGAACACATTCTCATTTACAGCAACAACCCGGGGAATGGTGGCCATGATGGTATGAGGGCCAGATTGGGAACTTAGCCAGGACACCAAGGTTTACACTCCTACTCTTACTATAAGTGCCATGCAATCTTTAGTGACCACAGAAAGTCAGAACACCTGTTTACCATCCCATCTGAAAGACCGCACCTTACACAGGGCAATGTCCCCAATCACTGCTCTGGGGCATAGAGTACCACAGTATGAGTGATAATAACCATAAAACCTAGTGGTCAAACAGGGAAATGGTTCTAATCCTTTTTTCCATCATTCAATTTTCCCATAAAGATTTTTAGAAAGACTTAAAATAAATAAAGGTGAAATAAATAAATAAATAATAAATAAAAAATAATCTTCCGTGTAGGCTTACCCTGGCGTGATGTTTTGATAACCGTGCAAATAGGACTAGGTGACTTTTATGAATATATTCGCCTGTATTTACCCCCCCAAAAATGGAATGCTAATTGGCTGCCAATGAGGCTATCATAAAGAACTACAAATGCCATGATGATCTGGACGAGCCTGACAATCGAGGCAAATGTAAGAATCTTTGGATTAACTATCTAATGTTAGCTAAATTTAGTAATGAATAAATTGGCTAAATGTATTTAATTTGACAATTCTGTGAACTATCTTGTGGAAGTTTTAAATTGGCACAATACCTGTTAGCAAAGGTGTCAGCTAGAGATGATGTGCAGGAGCTTGCAGGGATTTGTAGTCTTGCATGATGTCTACTTTGATGCTAATTAGCATTTTCAAATCTGAGAGTAAATAAAGAGGAATATATTGATAAAAGTCAACTTGTCCGAGAGAGATTTACATGGTTATCAAAACGTCATGCCAGGGTGAGCCTACACGAAACACAGCCCTTATTTTAAGTGATTCTAATATCCCCTATGGGAAAAAACAATTGGAACCATTTCCCTGTTTGAATGCTAGGTTTTATGGCCTCCACTATGGGCTCTATTGGGATTTTATTTTTTGACCAGAGGAAAGAGTGCCTCCTACTGACCCTCCAACACCACTTCCAGCAACATCTGGTATCCCATCCAGGGACTGACAAGGACCAACCCTGCTTAGCTTCGGAAGCAAGCCAGCAGTGGGATGCAGGGTGGTATGCTGCTGACGACACTGACACGGGCGTACACACGGGCGTACTGACACCACGCCAGCGCACACATCAGAACAGGCACCTTTCTAAAGCTTTATGCCAACCGGGGTTGTTGCCAATGAGCATATGTCATTAATCAACTTCCCTGGTCAAATAAAGGTACATGCATGTAAATAAATGGTGAGACAAGTGGAGGAATAGAGGAGTTGAGTCTCACCTTGAACTCTGAGATCATTGGGTTCTCACTCTGTTTGAGTGAGGACAGGTCCAGGCGTCTTTGGTAGTCCTCTAACCTCTGTAGCGAGAAGAGCACACAGACTTATCAGCACTGGCTAGACAGGACCTATTCAGTCCCTTAGCTGATATATTGTGGTAGAAAGGTGGCAGGCATAAGAGTTGCACTGTTTACTATATTTTACATGAATACTGTTTACACAGGGAACTCATGTATTCGTTTAACCACTTATTGCCAGAGCAATACATCAATTATTAACATTTTAATACAATTTGAGGCTGGGGTGGTGGTGGACTAGCAGAAAACAGACAACGCATAGCAGGTGGCTGCAATAGTTACAGCAGCAGCAATATTAAGCAGAAAAGACAAACCAATCGCATAGCTAGGATGTGTGCACAACTGGTCAATTTAAATAGACTGCCATATTAAGGAAGGACATGTTGTTTGAATCCCTTTATGCAAACACTTGAGTTTCCCATCTGAACTGGCTTCGCAAACAGTTTTCAACCGATTCATTTAATATACACCATCAACATGACTGCACCATGACAACTGTTGGTGTAGCTCAGCTGTGGGCATGTGTCTAGTCCCAGTGGTTCTCCTCTCCATAGTCAGTTACCTGTTTGTTCTCTGCCTCTTTCACTGTCTGGTTGACATAGTTGAGGATCTTCCTGCAGCACTCCCCGGCCCTCTTCACCTTGTCCCTCTCCGCTGCATCCTCTGTCAGGAAAAAAAACCACACAAACTGATGATATCAGTCTTATGGATTGGACCAGAAAAGTGCACTACAATATTCTGGTGTGTATCAAATAAGTGCACTGCTATCTTAAGGAGTGGTCCAAATAAGCAGAGTCGGCTCTATGGGGTGGCAGAGCCAGGCATGGACCCCCCACCCAGTTGTTTCCCCATAAACATAACAAATGGTATATGAATTACAATGCCTGGTTTTGCCAATGTACGTTGTCGGACCTGCCAGTAGTACAGACCAGGACATAGGCTATGCCCAGTGTGCGCTCATGACCTGAGAAAGGGGGAGGGAGTGGGGATGTAATATTTAGTAGTTTAAATCCAAAAATGCATTCTGATTGTCATAAGGTGGCCCAGCAGACTGCTGGGCCAACCACCGAGGTTGAGGGGCCTAGCAGCAAATGTAATACCGCTCATCCCCCACGCTGCCTGCTGACCAACAAGATTGAGAAGAGCCAGGGCCTAGCACCAGCAGGATGAGGGTGACATCACAACTAGCACCTGCACCTCCGTTACTCCAGCCAGTAGCCCCTGACGACCTGTTGGATCTAACCAACGAACCACAACCAGTGGAAGCAGTTTATCGATTCTTGCAAAGTGAAATCGTAACCACAGCCCCACTCAGTGCTCTTGAAGGTTACGGCGGGCTTTTGTCAGCAATTCCGACTGTGCTGTTGTCACCGGAACATGGATTTGGATAACCATTTGGGACATCTAGAGCAATGTGCGAAAATTCCTTCTCCACTCTGAACAACGTATTCAGTGAACACAGAATGTTACATCAAAGAAAAGCCCAGCTTGTCTAGCTGGCATTTGATAGGGGGCCTGACAAGTACATTTCGCCAGGAAGGAAAATGGAATCAGAAACTTCATGAGATTCAACACAACATGGAGGAGGCTGCAACTCGTGTAAATGGTAAGCTACAACCTTTATGGGCCTCCGTGCCAGAATTATGAATGAATTGATTTTCCCTCATGTTCCCCTGGTTGTTTGGCAGATTTTTTTTTATGTAACATAGTTTTAGATGTTTGCTTTTTACTTCAATGCATCTTTTAGATTTATCTGTGATTCTTAATGTCATTGCTTGCGTTTGTGGGTCTAATTGCTATTGATAGATATACAGCTTTTGTTATTTGATGGGTATAGGGACAATGACCAATGTAGTGTTTCGGTTGTGCTCTGTGGTGACGATGAAATTGGCAGAGCATCCAACGTTATCCTTTCATCGCACTGACTGGTGGTAGCCTTCTTTCAATGGTTATGGCATGTGCTGTTTTAATGAGCGCATCTTGGGCTACCAGTCTTCGTGGGCTTTTCTTCAACAGTGCGTGTTTTCTTGTGTACAAAATGACGGTTGTTGTGTATGGTGCATTCGGAAAGTATTTAGACCACTTGTCTTTTTCCACATTGTTACGTTACAGACTTAACGCTAAAATTGATGCATTTTTTTTCTTCTTCTTCTCAGCAATCTACACACAATACCCTATAACGATAAAGTAAAAACAGGTTTTTAGAAATGTTAGAACATTTAAAAAAAACTAATTAAAAAAAAATTAAATATCACATTTACTTAAGTATTCAGACCCTTTACTCAGTACTTTGAGTCTTCTTGGGTATGGTGCTAGAAGCTTGACACACCTGTATTTGGGAAGTTTCTCCCATTCTTCTCTGCAGATCCTCTCAAGCTCTGTCAGGTTGAAAGGGGAGAGTCATTGCACAGCTATTTTCAGGTCTCTCCAGAGATGTTCGATCTGGTTTAAGTCCAGGCTCGGGCTGAGCCACTCAAGGACATTCACAGACTTGTCCCAAAGCCACTCCTGCGTTGTCTTGGCTGTGTGCTTAGGGTCGTTGTCCTGTTGGAAGGTGAACCTTCGCCCCAGTCTGAGGTCCTGAGTGCTCTGGAGTAGGTTTTCATCAAGGATCTCTCTGTACCTTGCTCCGTTCATTGCTCCGTTCATCTTTCCCTCAATCCTGACTAGTCTCTCAGTTCCTGCCGCTGAAAAACATCTCCACAGCATGATGCTGCAACCACCATGCTTCACTGTAGGGATGGTGCCAGGTTTCTTCCAGATGTGACGCTTGGCATTCAGGCCAAATAGTTCAATCTTGGTTTCATCAGACCAGAGAATCTCGTTTCTCATGGTCTACGAGTCCTTTAGGTGCCTTTTGGCAAACTCCAAGTGGCTGTCATGTGCCTTTTAAATGAGGAGTGCCTTCCGTCTGGTCACCCTACCATAAAGGCCTGATTGGTGGGGAGCTGCAGAGATGGTTGTCCTTCTGGAAGGTTTTCCCATCGCCACAGAGGAACTTTGGAGCTCTGTCAGAGTGACCATCGGATTCTTGGTCACCTCCCTGACCAAGACCATTCTCCCCCGATTGCTCAGTTTGGCCGGGTGGCCTGCTCTAGGAAGAGTCTTGGCGGTTCCAAACTTCTTCCATTTAAGAAAGATGGAGGCCAGAGTGTTCTTGTGGACCTTAAATGCTGCAGTAATTTTTTCGTACTCTTCGCCAGATCTGTGCCTCGACACAATCCTGTCTCAGAGCTCTACGGACAATTGCTTCGACCTCATGGCTTGTTTTTTGCTCTGACATGCACTGTCCAATGTGAGAACTTATATAGGCAGGTGTGTGCCTTTCCAAATCATGCCCCATCATTTGAATTTACTACAGGTGGACTCCAATCAAGTTATAGAAACATCTCAAGGATGATCAAGGGAAACAGGATGCACCGAGTCTCATAGCAAAGGGTCTGAATACTTATGTAAATAAGGTATCTGATTTACAATTTTTATAAATAAAAAACTATTTTTGCTTTGTCATTATGCGGTATTGTGTATAGACTGAGGAAGTTTTAAAAAACATATTTTAGAATAAGGCTGTAATGTAACAAAACGTGTAAAAAGCGAAGGGGTCTGAATACTTTTCGAATCCACTGTATATGGCTGCATTTCAGATAGGTCTATATATTTTTTTTACATTTTGTACAGTATGTAGGACCAATACCATGTGTAGCCTACTAAAACAAGTAGGCAAACTTTCCCTCTTATCATTCATTTGCATTACACAGTCATTGTGTGATAGGCTACTGTAAAAGTGATGTCAATACTATGAAAACGACACAAAGCCTACTTTTTCGCCCAATCCCTGCTCTCTTGCAATAGTGTGTGTGTTGCTCTCAGAATAGGCATTTACTCTTATTCGCGGCAAATTCAAATTAGCAGTGGTTGAAAAAGTACCAAATTGTCATACTTGAGTAAAAGTAAGAATGCCTTAATAGAAAATGACTCAAGTAAAAGTGAGTCACCCAGTAAAATACTACTTGTGTGACGTGATGAGGTTGGACCCAGGAGCAGAGAAGAGACCAGACAAGGAATCAGTGGTTTAGGATAAACGTAAATACTTTACTGAGAAACGGCAACAGAAGGATCACAGTAACACTGGGAAAACAACAAATACTAGGGCTGCTGTCCTAGTATTTGTCCACTTACCCTTGCCTTATGCCCTTGGGGGAATCCCCATCGCCATCTTGGAGAGCAGTCCAAATGATTAGCCAAGCAAGGGAAGTTTGCAACATAAGCCCCTCAGCCCCCGTTTTTAGTTGGCTTTGTGAGTGTACAATTATGTTCACTCCGGGGCCTGAAACTCCCCATAATTCAATTTGCGACGAAAAACAACATCAATGGAGAGTTCAGCATACAAGTGGAAGTAAAAACGAATGCAAATAAGTTCGAAATTGTGCTACTAATGCACATGACGGCACAAATACTTCTTGTAAAAAGTAAATATGTTTTTGATTGGTTATCTTTTGGAAATTGTAGAAATAAAACATTGTCCTTCTTCAGAAATTCCAGCTAGGCAGGCTAACGTTAGTTAGCTAATTAATTTGCGAGCTATCATACAGTAGGCGTATATTAATAGTTCTATATTTAATATAAGTAGACATGCACTCATAATTGACTATAGCGCATATAAAGCACCCACAAGCTACCTGTGGCTGAAAACACAACAATCACGGGATGAACGAATGACGCATTTCCAGCCAAGGGTGGTCCATTTAAAAATCATTCATTCTTCCCTCCCTCCCTCACCCCTTGCCCTGCAAGTGTATACTCGTCAGACGTCATGATACGTCATCAGAAGTGTCCACATAATTTGAGGGCTGAGGGGATAGGGTGTCTTTTAAGTGTTTGGACCGCAGCCTAGGGCTCGAAAAACTCACTCAGGAGACAAACACACATGGCAAAGGGAAACAGAAAACACACCTCTCTTAACAGGGAAATCATAATTAGTGAACACACCTGTCATTAATGTCTCTAGGACGGTTTCTGCCGCCCTCTGGTGACAGGAGAAACCATGAAAACTTGAGTAAACGTCTAAAAGTATTTGCTTTTAAATATACTTAAGTACCAAAAGTAAATGCAATTGCAAAATCATACTTAAGTTTTAAAAGTAAAACTATACATTATTTGTTTTTGTTAATTTACAGATAGCCAGGGGCACACTCTAACGCTCAGACATAATTTGCAAACAAAGCATTTGTGTTTTGTGAGTCCGCCAGATCAGAGGCAGTAGGGATGACCAAGGATGTTCTCTTGATAAGTGTGTGAAATTGACCATTTTCCTATATCCAGTTAAGTACTTTCGGGTGTCAGGAAAAATGTATGGAATAAAAAGTTTTAAAAAATCTTTAGGAATGTAGTGAAGTAAAAGTAAAATGTTTTCAAAAATATAAATAGTAAAGTCAGATACCCCAAGAAACTACTTAAGTAGTACTTTCGAATATTTTAACTTAAGTACTTTACACCACTGCAAATTAGCTACTGCCATGTAGGACATTTCACATCAGCTATTACTATAGAATATGCACTTAGTTTGATTTAGTTTTCCTTACTGAAACTCTCCCACACAGAAAATATTGCGCACCTGGAGAAGTGGCGGCTTGGTTACGGTCATTGCGTAGTGTGTCAAATTCGACAGAAACGAAGCCTATAGTTCTAATTATTGAAGTTTAAGCGACGAAGCCTGTAAGAATATTTGATAAGCTAGTGGTGCTCACCCTTTCGAGTTGATCTGTGTGTGTTGGTAGGCGCAAATTATGTGTTAGCCTAATGCAGCTATGGTTGCATTTCAGGTACACATGTTGTATTGGGGTGCATACTGTATCTTTCTGTTGTTATTATATAAAGCGACAGTTGTTGATGTGAACGGCTACATTTCAGATACATTTTGTACATTTGAACAGTAGTAGGACTAATCCACCTTGTGTTATTAAGGCGCTAAAGCAATACTAGTTGTGCCCTTCTATGGATTTAAAATCCCCCCTCAGGCATGTCATCCTGGAGCTGGGCCTGCAAATAAGTGCAATACAGTCTTATGGAGTGGGCCAAATAAGTGCACTTCAAGACCAAGAATGTGAAGGGATGGGATGATGATGCCGGCTTCATTTATAGCCTAATCTTCAGAATCATTTCTTCTTCAGATTTTACAATCTCTGATTGTAAAAGTTTGAGTAGCTAAATCTGCAGTACTGCCATTGAAAAAGGCTTTCATTTAGTTCAGTAATGTTATTAAATATTAGAAGATCATAGGGCTTGGAAATACACTCCTCTTCAATCAACCATAAAGAAATGCAATACTTATCTTCCAACAGGTGAACTCAGAAGAAGAGCGATACAACTTATTCCAAATTCTTTTCAGGCCCAAGTCTCAACCTTTATTAGTTGTGTGGACAGAAATGGTGTTTTATAGTGGTGTCTGTGTACTGTACCTGTGTACTTTGCTATGCTCTCCAGCAGTAGCGGATACTTGGTCAGCCTCTGCATCTCCACTGGAATGATATCCTTCAGCTGCAGTCTGCGACACAGACGGTTGCTCTCAGCCTCCTTCGGGACGAGAGACACACCCGAGTCAATACTACAGTCACTCACTCCAGATCACCTCAGTTCATCCATGTCTTGAACCTCCCCATCTATAACTGAGCTTGTATGGTTACGATGATGCCCACTAAATCCCGCTTGAGGGAGTGAATAACGTTGTATTGTTCTATATTGAATTGCAAAGTATAGTGTAGTGCAGTATAGTATAATACTGTATATTGCACTACATTAGTATAGTATAATAAAGTATTGTATAGTACATCATAACATAGTATAATATAGTTTAGAAAAGCATAGTATAGTTTGGTATACATGGGTTGCACCTCATGTCATTGTTATGAACATTCGTAAGACGGCTCATCCATGGGGGCTAATGATTGTTTAGTCTAAATTACACTATAGTGGCTTGGAAATACGATGACATTGCTAAAGTAGGCGAATAGTTAGTAGGAAACAAAAAATAATATTAGGATGTCATCAAATTGAATTTAAAACAATATTGTCATTCGCAATAGAAAAGTTAGCTAGCTAAAATCCGGTGCGTTCCCCTCAATCTTACCTATCTAGCTAACGTTGTACTACATCTAAAGTCAATCTGACGACATCACAATGACGACAAAAGTCCGTTTTTTTCTATAAATGTTTAGCTTCCTATAGAAATGTAATTGTGTGTCCAAGCCACTATAATGCGCTTCAGACAAAATCTAAATTAGCAGCAATTATGAATGCATTGAGTAGAACGTCCAATCCTCAAGAGAACCTTCACAACAAAATTGTGACGCAACATGCAACCCATGACAAGTATAGTATAATATAGTATAGTTAAGTATATTGTGTCGTACCTGCATAAAGGAGGTGAAGCGCTGGTCCTTCTTCTGCCGGGTCTTGATGAGTTCCAGGGCGAAGGGCTGGTTACTGCAGAAGGTGCCCACCGCCCGCTTGATCTTCTCCTCCTCGCCATCACTGAACTACACATGCACACACAGAGGGACATGGTAACATGTGCAAAAACACATACGCACGGAGGGACATGGACACACCCGTGCGCACGGAGGGACATGGACACACCCGTGCGCACGGAGGGACATGGACACACCCGTGCGCACGGAGGGACATGGACACACCCGTGCGCACGGAGGGACATGGACACACCCGTGCGCACGGAGGGACATGGACACACCCGTGCGCACGGAGGGACACAAAGACAAATACACGCACGGGCATGGACAGACAAACACACACACATGTACACAGAAAATGACACGCACAACAATGTTATCCCAATGGCTTTTGGATGTACAGTAATACTCCCCCCTCTCCTCTCCTGCAGTGACGGAAAGTTTGCCCCAAATGGCCCATAGGGCTCTGGTCAAAAGTAATGCACTATAAAAGGGAATAGGGTGCCATTTAGGATGCAAGTCGAGTCTTTTCTTACCCAAGCTAGTAGATCGTCTCCTATCAGGTCTATCACTGACGTCTCGTTCTTCTTCCGAATGACTGTCACCTGTTCTGTTATCGACACTAGGGAGGAAGAAAAAGAGAAAAGCGATTACATGAAATGCGATAGCAAGGATTGGATATGCACAACATAAAAAGTCAGGGAAAATAATACATCTGTTTGGGAATAGGTTCATATCAATGATTTAGGAAGTGAAAATGGAAGTGGAAGTTAGGATTAGCCCTGAGAGAGGAGTTTAACCAACACTGACATACACACAGCGTACCATGTAGCTGGACAATCTCCTCTAGGTTAGTGAAGATGTGTTTAATGTCTCCAGGAGGCAGGATGCTGTCTCGGGTTAGTTTCTGGTAGAACACGTTGTCCAGCACCTTCAACATCCTCAGGTGGGCTCGCTCTGTGTAGAACAGCTCTGTGGAGACACGCACAAAGTCAGACCCAAAGAATTAAACAGAACAAGACTGCTGTCAGCACATTCTAAAGCTATGCAGGTCTATGACATCAGCCACTAGGGTGTGTCTAATCCTAATCCTAAATCCATGGCATTAAAATGCCTATTTCCTCTGCTCCATCTGACTGCGCAATCCACTGTCTCATCAGCTCAGGCAGGGAAGTTATAAACTTGATCTCCACTATAAAAAGCATACAGACATTATCTCACATTTCTTTTAGACTAGCATTTAGTTTTCAACAGCGGAAATTTGTATGAACCTTGCTGTCTGTCTCTCCGACATTTACAACATTGTTTCAATGAACGTGTAGGGGTTGAAAGTCAGGACGAGAGAGAGAGAGGCAGGCAGCGTTTCTCAGCCATTCGAAATCATGAATCAGCTGGCATCATTTTTATGGATATATACAAAGAAATGTCAATTGAAAAAAGGTCAAACGAAACGAAGTGCAGCTAGTTTGGAGTCTTTCCAGCTTCAGTTTGACGTTATTGTGTTGTGCAGAGGCTAACTCCTCTGAACAACAGTGTTCTAAGGAGAGAGCACATTTTCTATGCCAGGCGAAATCGTGCCTCATTAGCTTATTGCTATCGATGTATCCAAATAAATGTCACTAGAAAACATCTTAAACAAATGCAGCTACTGTTGTTATTCTGTCTGCACTGTTTGATGTGACTGTAAGTTAGCCGTAGTTGGCTAGCTAGCCAGCAAGGTATAAGAATGTTGCCAGCCAGTATGGCAATGGCAGTATGGCAATGGCAGTATGGCCAGCCAGTATGGCCAGCCAGTATGGCCAGCCAGTATGGCCAGCCAGTATGGCCAGCCAGTATGGCCAGCCAGTATGGCCAGCCAGTATGGCAATGGAACATTTAGAACGAACGACTAGGTCGCGTCCATAGATACAGAGCCGGCTTGGGTAGCAACCCTAGATTTGTTTTGGGACTATATCTTGAGGAAGGATGAAATAGTATGAATAAATTCATCAAAATAAAGTTAATGAAAATATGTCATTAGGTCATCAATCATTATTTGAATATGTTGGTAACCCATTGTATAACAGTAATAATGCCCTCGAAGCAGGTGTTTGGAGGATATATTGGCACGGTTTGCAATATCCGTGCCAATATATCCTCCAGACACCGGCTTCGAGGGCATTGTCACTTAAATATATATCTCTATGGTCATAAACTAGGTGGAAGCCATCTTCTTCCTGACAGATGGCATCAATCTAACGTGACCACATCTGACTGAAGACAATGAGGTGGAAACAAGATTTGCTTTTGGGAATGAGGCCTGCAAATGTCCTGGTATATCAGGATCTATCTACACAACATATGTTGTCGAATTTGGACACTTTTCTATGAAAACATCACACAAACTTTAGTGGCTTGTTGTTTAGCTAGCGGATCCACAATCACTGATACTCATAGTGAAAAAGTTCACCACTTGAATGGACACAGTAGCCTTGGTCATGGACACAATCTCAAATAACTAATTAGGTCAGGCTGGGGCGGCTAGGATATAAAGCTATGTATGAAAATATAAAGGACAAATTCTAATACAGCACATCATACTTGCCATCTCAATAACCATGTCTCTTAACAGCTAACATGAAACTACCTGCAATATTCAACAAATCTATCTTTAGCAGACTGATAGCATGAAACTACCCGATCTGTATGATTGATCCCCAGGCAGCTGTACATTTTGTGGAAGAAAAATGGTCACAGGTCTCACCGTTGATGACTTCCTGTCTCTTGATCTCCTGTGGCGTCAGGCCCGCCAGGACCTCTCGGCTGACTAGCGTCTGCCAGTTGGGAGAGTCCTGCTTGCACTCGATCTCATTCCCCAGGTCGTCCTCATTTGGCACACCTGCACAGCCTAAACCCTGCATCCTGACATGAGAACAACAAGTCGCTGATGATGACACCTGGATTGTGTTCATTAGGGCATGCAGTGGCAACATTTTTGCAACGGAAAATGAAAACAAGCATTTCTTATTGGACAAGAGTTCAGGTAGTCTCTCCCTGTTTCAGTCAGTCTTCTTCTGGTTAGTTTTATTTACCTTTATTTACCTAATGAACACGGCCCTGGGGCCACTTAAACAACATTAAAGCGCAAGTCTCCGATTGAGATCAATGTGTGATTAATTGGGAAAGTTACCAAGTTACTAAGTGCAGGCCTTTAATAATAGGAAAAGGTTGACTAGTAACTCAATCAATTCTATTCAAAGATTTTGACAGAGTTAAGAGGCTCCCAAGTGGCGCAGCACTCTAAGGCACTGCATCTCAGTGCTAGAGGCGTCACTGCAGACTCTGGTTCGATCCCGGGCTGTATCACAACCGGCCGCGATCGGGAGTTCCATAGGGTGGCTCACAATTGGCCCAGCGTTAGGGGTTAGGGGAGGGTTTGGCCGGGGTAGCCCGCCTTGTAAATAAGAATTTGTTCTTAACTGACTTGCCTCGTTAAATAAGGGTTAAATAAAATAAAGAAATAAAATGTAATCCAGTTAATGATGATTAATCAAGCACCACTGATTCAGTTCATTAAATTGTGTGGGAAACGCAAACCCTTTGAACAGCTGATGCCACAGAACAACTGAGGAAAATCAGTTCTCATTCATGCCAAACCTTCATACGACTACAGAGACAAAACATTTTTATAAATAAAATTAAAACAGACCTGGATTCAAATACTATTTGAAATAATTTCTAATTCTTTATCCGTACTTGATTGAGCTTGCCTGGCTAAATTGACCAATGGAACAGTCTAACTAGAGCAACTGCTCAAAGTATTTGAACGATTTCAAATACTATTTGAACCCAGGTCTGTAAACAACATCACATGAAATCGACAACACAAATAAAAATAAAAAAAAGACTCACCTCCGGGCTGGTTTGGGTGTGCCTCCCTCTTGAACTCTGGAGAGAGAAGATCACAGTCCCCGTCAACACACTTCTACTGAGCCCAAATCGCGGAGGTCCTAAGGCATAGGTTGGAGAACTCCCCGTCTCCAAGCAATACACCATAAGAGGACATTTTATTTCAATGAGTTTCAATGAGGTAATGAATGATCAGAGAGACAAAGAACGTGATTTCAATGGCTCCAGTCTTCAGTATGTCACTGAGTGCTGTAGTAGAACAGATATGGCTCTGAGTATGATGGCTGGGTATGGGCTGTGTATCCCAGCACAATGGCCGAATGAGACTGTGAGACAGCAGACTTTGCTGTCGACCGGTCATGTCGGATGATAACAAATGAGCTTGGCAGTGGACCAACACATCAGCAAAACGTTCTGCCTTGGAAGGCTTTTTCTGGGAAAGCTTGCTCCCTCCTCGGACCAATATTTCAGTGATCATGCAATTCACCCAGCATGAGATTTAGTGTGTGTTCCCAAATGGCACCCTATTCCCTATTTAGTGAACTACTTTTGACTATATAGGGAATGGGGTGCCATTTGGTTTGTAGACTTAGCGTAGATTTGTGTTGACCCAGAAGACAGTCCTGACTCCGATTAGATAAACTGTTCGAGATGAAAGGATGGTATAGATTAGTTTCCCAACCCTTAAACAGATTAGACATTCACTATGTATTGACGAAACCATCACATTTGATTACAGCAGATCTGCCCTCTGTATTTCTACGCGGTATACTTCTCAATGGTCATGTAGGCTAAGTAACTAGCACATCATATGGAAAGGTGCATTCACCAAGTCAAAAAGCCTATCTCACTGTAACCTCACTATGTAAACAATATGATTTTTGAGGGGGGGGGGCAAACGCCAAGGCAAGCAAAGAAATTATCATCATACAATGTAAACTTTTTTTTGTTGCATTGGTTGTAAAATACATTGATTCATGTTCTCGCTTACCTAATAGTTTAGTAAAGTGCTAAAGAAAGGTCACGTGAAATAGGCTCATGGAGTTAATTGACTTCAATGGCCCCATTAGCCTGAATTCACCTCCATATTTAAGTTGTATATTTCCCAAAGTCTAATCAATACCTAGCTGTGTGTTTTACACTGAAGTGTGTTATAGTAAGAGAGACACTATCACTTGTGTATAGACCCTGTGGCCTGTGTGGTCTAGCAGTTAGCACCGCATAGTCGGCATGAGTTTGAATCCAACCCCTGACACCATGAACTTGTGCCCGCCCTTACCCGTCACTCTCACGCTCCTCCTCCTGCAATTGGTCCAGGGTGCAGGGGCTGAAGTCAAAGTGGGTGCTGGTTGGGTGGGTCATCCTGTCCTGGGTGTCGCTCGAGTGGAGCCAGTCAGAGCTCAACCTGGGCAGGGCGGAGGAGGGAGTGAGACCTGGAGAGGAGAGAACAAAGGAGGAGAGCAGAGGTCAGGGGCTGTATGTAAAAATAATCTCTGAGTAAGAGTGCTGATCTACAATCTGGTCCCAACTGGCCCTGTAATCTTATTTCCGTTGTGATCTAAAAGGCAAGACTGATCCAAAATCAACAGTCCTACTCAGACACTTGATACCACCCCAGAGGGAGGTCCCCACATTAGAACAATAATCCAAAGGGGCAATGTCCCTCCCCAAGTGGATTAATAAAGTTCTATTCAATTCTACCAGGGTGAATGTTCCTCTCCATGTGAATTAATAAAGTTATATTCTGCTCCACTTAAGTCGACATAAGTCCAACAGGAGGCAATACGGTCCTAAGTAATACGGTGAAGACTCACAGAAGTTTCTTCATTCGGAAGGTCAAACAAGATCTCCATTGAAGAGAAGCACGTTAGTCCACATTTACGCTGTGTTCATTGTCTTATCGTGTGATGGAACATGCTCAAAAATCAAGATCCCCTTTAGTCAAAAAGCAGTGCAAGAAAGAATATCCGCACGACATATAGCAAGACGTTCAAAACTAAAATAGAGGGGTTGTTTCGACAGATCGACATCATATGCAGACAAAGACGACATGCGGACAAGAAGGCCGCCCCCCAATTAGGAATAAACAAGAAGAAACCAAAGAAGGCAATTATTTTCCAGAAGGCTGGGCCACTGTAAGACAGGCTAAACCAGTGTAATGAAGTCCTGACAACAAAAAGGCCAGGGAGCAAACTTGTCAGAGAGGAGGGAAGTGGACCACAGAACAAAGGCAAACAAACAGCGTGGGAGAGAGAGGGTGGGGTGGTGCATGGAAATATAGAGAGGAAGCCAGATGGAAGCAAGACATGGAGGCAAGACATGGAGGGAGGGAGAGAGAGAGAGGGGGGAGAGAGAGAGAGGGGGAGAGAGAGACAGAGAGGGAGAGAGACAGAGAGGGAGAGAGACAGAGAGGGAGAGAGACAGAGAGGGAGAGAGAGAGAGAGAGAGTGATGATATTGGACGAGGCGAGTCCGCCCCTCAAATATATAGCAATTTGAGCACTTGGAAAAGCACTACAGCGCTATAACACAATCCTTTACCTTCTATCATTATTTGGGAAATTGGAGAGGAAAAGGCAAATAGGAAGAGAGAGTAAGGAGGAAAGGCATGGGGAAGAGACAAGGGGTCCTTACCCGAGTCAGAATCGCGTCCCATGGGGTCGGAGCCCTGGCTGGCTGGGGCACTGTGTGGGGGTGAAGTGATGAAGGCCGAGGGGTGGGTGGCCACATCCGAGCCTGGATCCCTTGATTGGTTGCCGCGGGCCGAGGATTCTGGGTGATCGGGGATGCTTAAGATGGGCTGCGAGAGCTGTTTCTGGGGGCCCCGCTGCTTGTTCATCTCTATGGCCTTGCCGACTACACACAAAAGCAAACAGACACACCCGCATTAAAATAAACTACAATCAGTACTGTAGCTCACATAGCCATGGGCAATACATGGTAATAAAGTTCATGATGCCATTGACCTTAACAATGGCCCCAGGACCAGTGGAAGACATATAGCGCCATACTTTCAAAGATCCACCACCATATTTTACCGTAGGTATGAGGTACTTTCCTGCATATGCTTCTGTTTTTCAACATCAAACCCATCACTGGTGTTTGTGGCCAGAGCTCTATTTTCATGTCATCTGACCATAGAGTTGAGGTCATTTATCAAACTCCAGGGGGCGCTATGGTGAGAGGACATGAAAATAGAGCTATTTGGCCACAAACACCAATTATGGGTTTAGTGTTGAAAAACATCAGAAAAGTACCTCATACCTACAGTACAATATAGTGGTGGATCTTTGATGTTATGGAGCCATTTTGCTTCCACTGAACCCCATTGAAAACCTGTGGTTTGAATTGAAGCGGCCAGTCCATAAGAGCAGACGAAGGATATCAAGAATCTGGAAAGATTCTGTATTGTCACACCCTGACCTGTTTCACCTGTCTTGTGCTTGTCTCCACCCCCCACCAGGTGTCTCCCATTTTTTCCCATTATCCTATGTATTTAAACCTGTGTTTTCTGTTTGTCTGTTGCCAGTTTGTCTTGTCAGGTCGTACCAGCGAGTTTCCCGTCTTCCTGGTTCTGACCTTTCTGCCTGTCCTGAGCCTACCTGCTGTCCTGTACCTGCCTGACTCTGACCTGGATTACGAACCTCTGTCTGCCCTCGACCTACCGGGAGAATCCGATTTCACCAGAGTTCCCTGGTGAGCCTTGTACCCCTCTCCATGCCATCAAGCTGTGGGGTGACCAGTCCAAATTTCTCCGGGTGCTCATTGACTCTGGGGCCGACGAGAGCTTTATGGATGCTAACCTGGTGTCGGACCTGGGAATCTTCACACAACCCCTCTCCATTCCCATGGATGCCAGAGCGCTGGATGGGCGCTCTTTTTGGCAGAGTCACCCACAATACGATTCCTATCAACCTGCGAGTGTCAGGTAATCACAGTGAGTCTACGCAGTTCCTGCTCATTCAATCTCCTCATGTACCCGTGGTTTGGGGGTTTTCTTGGATCCAGAGGCACAACAAAATGTTACCCGCTACCACTCATCTCCTCGGCTTTCCAGCCTCTCCAGGCGGTGACCATCTTCTCAAAGTTGGACCTTCGGAACGCCAACCATCTGGTTCCGATATGGGAAGGAGACGAATGGAAGACAGCCTTTAACACTGCTAGCGGGCACTACGAGTACCTTGGTCAGTCCGAATGGCATCACAACACTCCCACAGTGTTCCAGGCCCTGGTCAACAATGTGCTCCGTGACATGTTGAACCGGTTCGTATTTGTCTACCACGACGACATCGTTTCCCCCCGTTCAGCTCAAGAGCACGTCCTCCAGCGTCTCCTGGAGGACCAGCTTTTTGTGAAAGCAGAGAATTGTGAATTCCATCGCCCCAGCATCTCCTTGCTAGGATACGTCATCGCTGCAGGAAATATTCAAATAATTCTGACAAGGTGAGAGCGGTGGTGGATTGGCCTCAACCCACATCCAGAGTGCAGCTGCAATGTTTCCTTGGGTTTGCTAATTGCTACCGCCGCTTCGTCCGGGGTTACAGCACCCTGGCTTCCCCCCTCTCAGAACTCACCTCTCCCAAGGTTCTGTTCACGTGGTCTCCAGCAGCTGACCGGGTGTTTTTGGACCTCAAGCATCAATTCACTACAGCTCCCATCTTAATCCATCCGGACCCGTCCCGTCAGTTCGTGGTGGAGGGCTACGCCTCGGATGTCAGAGTGGGGGCCGTCCTGTCCAAGACTATAAGCTGCTTCCCTGTGCTTTCCTTTCCCATCGTCTTAACCCTGCTGAGAGGAACTATGACGTGTGAAGTCAAGAACTACTCAGTTAGGACGGAGTTGGAGGAGTGTTGGCACAGGTTAGAGGGGCGGAACATCCATTCTTAGTGTGGACTGACCATGGAATATCTCCGCACCGCCAAGCGCCTCAACTTAAGGCAGGCTCGATGGGCCCTGTTATTCACTTGTTTTAATTTTACTCTCCTACCGCCCTGGGCCCAAGATTGTGAAGCCTAACACGCTCTCACGCATGTATAGCCCCCCCTGCTACATCATCTGATCCAGAGACCGTTCTCCCTACCTCTTGTCTAGTGGCTGCACTCATCTGGGGGTATAGAGAGCCTGGTCCGTAATTGGGGCCTGGCTAACTGCATATTTGTCCTGGACTCTGCCCGTTTCCCGGTCCTGGAAAGGGCACATTCCTCTATACTTACCTGCCATCCTGGCTCCCGTCCGACAACGTTTTTGGTGTCTCACCATGGTTCCCTGATGTCTCCACGTTTGTTGCTGCCTGCACTGTGTGTGAGCAGAATAAGACTCTGCGGCAAGCTCCGGTTGGCCTCCTTCAACCACTCCCTGTTCCTCACCACCCCATGTCCCATATATCCCTAGACTTCGTCACTGGTCTTCCTCCGTCAGATGGCAACACCAGGTCTCTCGCCCTTTGAGTGTTTCTTGGGATATCAGCCCCCACTCTACCCTGAGCAAGAAGTCAGCATACCCTCTGCCCAGATGTTTGTCCACCGCTGTCACCGTACCTAGAAGAGCCCAGTCCGCTCTTCTCAAGACCACCTCCAGGTATCGGTGACAGGTGAGCCGCCACCAGACCCCTGCTCCCAGCTATCGTCTCGGGCAGAGGGTATGGCTTTCCACTCGGGATCTACACCTCCGGGTGGTCCCGTAAACTTTACCCCCGTTTTATCGGCCCTTTCCCTATCTCTAAAATCCTTAGCCCTTCTGCTGTTCGTCTTCTGTTGCCCCTCTGTATACATCCCACTTTTCATGTGTCTAGGAATAAACCTCTGTCTCACAGCCCTTTGTCTGTTTCCAGGCCCAACCCTCTCCCCTGTCTCATCGACGACCATCCGGCATACACGGTGAGGCGCCTCCTGAGTGTTCAACCTGGGGGCAGGGGATTCTAGTTCCTGGTTGACTGGGAGGGTTATGGCCCGGAGGAGAGGTGCTGGGTCTCCACTAGGGACATCCTGGACCCAGCCCTCATCACTGAGTTCCACCGCCGGCACCCCGTTCAACCATGTATGGCGCACCTGGGGGGGGGGGTACTGTTACACCCTGATCGGTTTCATCTGTCTTGCGCTTGTCTCCACCCCCAGGTATCTCCCATTTTTCCCCATTATCCCCTGTGTATTTCGGTCTTGTCAGGTCGTACCAGCGTGCTTCAAGTTTTCAAGATTTGTTTCTAGTCTTCCCGGTTCTGACCCTTCTGCCTGAAAGTATGCATCTTATAAATAGCTTTACATAAACCTTATGTCTGAACTCGTCACTGTGGTAGAACGTTTATTTTCATTGGCAATTTTCTGCATTTATTAAAAGTCCCATCAGGTAGACGGATTTCAGATGTGTCCACGTAAACAGGATTATTAGGGATATTGTTAATCTTGCAAAGCATGTAAAAGTTGAACTATTATATTAACCGGACTATCCACAATAATCACAGTGTTGTTATTCTCGCAAGGAGAGGGTGCAAAAGTATTGAAAACAGGGGTGCCAAAAATTAACCCCTATCTTTTAGAGATTCGTTGTTATTTGTTAAACACAAACTCTTTCTCTGAGCAGTTGTATTAGTATAAAATAATATAATTTCCCAATTTTTGGAGCATACAATATAGCTCAATAGTTGTATTTCTTTTATACAGCATTTTTTGCTAATCTTTAGCAAGAGTGACAATAATTATGGACCTACCTACCTACCTACCTACCTACCTACCTACCTACCTACCTACCTACCTACCTACCTACCTACCTACCTACCTACCTACATACATACATATATATATATATATATATATATATACACATACATACACACATACAGTATATTGTAAAAATATACAGAATTTTTTTTTTAATGAAATGTATGCATTCACTACTGTAAGTCGCTCTGGATAAGAGCGTCTGCTAAATGACTAAAATGTAAAATGTATATATGGTGTGAGCAGCACAATGTAATAGGGAGCTGACTCACACAGCTCCAGACAGGCACTTCCTGCTGCGGAAGTCCACAATCTCTTTACAGCGCTGGATGTAACAACACCACTGGCGTCTGTCCGCAGTACAATACCAGGATACATTCCACCGAACTAAGTTAAAATATCAACACTTCCATACTACTGGTGATGTATTGGCCATGCATGCTAAGAAGTATACTAGTGAGGATATTGGGACATAGGGATGTGGTCTTGTTTTTCTAAATCTTTTAAATCTTTTTTTTTTTTACTTCAAGACATAATGGTCTAGGTAGGATTCATATTTGCGTTACGACATTACTGTTTCTTGTAGGACAAATATTTTAAAGAGCAAATGTGGTATTTTTATGTGGATTCCAATCTCAAGGTCAATTACATTTCAATTCAGTAAAATCAGGAAGTGAACTCAAATTGAAACTGAGAACTTTCTCAATGCTTTTCTATGACGAAAATCCTAATTTCAGTTTACTTCCTGAATTGACTGAATCGAAATGGAATCGTTGAGAATCTCAAAAGTTGAAAAAAAATTGTTTTCTTTTTCACAATGGTTAGTTTGAGATGTGTATTCAGGCTCAGTAGTAATATTATATCTCAACTTCATATATGACGTCACTACAGAGCCTGTTACACATCTCAAACTAACCATTGTGTTTTTTTTGTTCCACACTGGTGCTGCACACTAGGAGGGAACACTTTGTAGTCTTCTACACTTACTTGAAGTGGAGTCCACACGGCTGGGCCGACGAGGAGGGCCGAGGATGCTGGGAAAACGAGGCTTCTTCACCTTCTCCTCCCCCTCTTTCTCAGTTTTGATGCTCTTCTGCTCCATAGAACAAAACAAATTCAAAATCACCCAGTCAGGGAATTTAAAGCTGGGCCAAATTTAGTAGGCAAATGTTGTGGAACGTTGCAGATAGACATGTCATGAATAGATCTGATGTGATTCCTTATTCTACATCATGTTTGTTCTATGCTATATTACTATCTGAACATTGCACAACATCGCGGCCTGCTGAATGCTGCCCTGGAAAGCTGTTAACAAGTGGGCCAAAATGTTACCATGCTTTGTACCAAGAAAGACCTCGCACCAAGAAGTGTGAGTAAAACAGTGCCACCATGGGAAGAAACAGAATGATTTATGCTACATCAAATGTGAAGTTCCTACAAGCAGTAAATGACTACAGTAGTGTACTGAAATGCATAATTGATGCGTCTAGGTGTGTGTGTGCTGTACCTTGATCTTGGGCAGGAAGTTGATGCGGACTCGTTTGGGCTCTAGGCTACGAGGTTCCTTCACTTTAACTCCCAGGTGTTTCATATACGTGAGGATAACATACTGCATAGTAGTGCTGGAACACAACACAATACACTATTAAAGGGATTCTCTGGTACTTTTGTATACTTTTTAGCCAGTAGTTCTGAAAGTAGGGCTCACGAGCCAAAAGTGGTTTTCGAAAATTGCGTACTACGTCACAAACTCAGCAAAAAAAGAAACGGCCCTTTTTCAGGACCCTGTCTTTTAAAGATAATTTGTAAAAATCCAAATAGATCTTCATTGTAAAGGGTTTAAACACTATTTTCCATGCTTGTTCAATGAACCATAAACAATTAATGAACATGCACCTGTGGAACGGTCATTAAGACACTAACAGCTTACAGACGGTAGGCAATTCAGGTCACAGTTATGAAAACTTAGGACACTAAAGAGGGCTTTCTACTGACTCTGAAAAACACCAAAAGAAAGATGCCCAGGGTCCCTGCTCATGTGCGTGAACGTGCCTTAGGCATGCTGCAAGGAGGCATGAGGACTGCAGATGTGGCCAGGGCAATAAATTGCAATGTCCGTACTGTGAGACACCTAAGACAGCGCTACAGGGAGACAAGACCGACAGCTGATCGTCCTCTCAGTGGCAGACCACGTGTAACAACACTTCCACAGGATCGGTACATCCGAACATCACACCTGCGGGACAGGTACAGGATGGCAACAACAACTGCCCGAGTTACACCAGGAACGCACAATCCCTCCATCAGTGCTCAGACTGTCCGCAATAGGCTGAGAGAGGCTGGACTGAGGGCTAGTAGGCCTGTTGTAAGGCAGGTCCTCACCAGACATCACCGGCAACAACGTCGCCTATGTGCACAAACCCACCATCGCTGGACCAGACAGGACTGGCAAAAAGTGCTCTTCACTGACGAGTCACGGTATTGTCTCACCAGGGGTGATGGTCGAATTCGCGTTTATCGTTGAAGGAATGAGCGTTACACCGAGGCCTGTACTCTGGAGTGGGATCGGTTTGGAGGTGGAGGGTCCGTCATGGTCTGGGGTGGTGTGTCACAGCATCATCAGACTGAACTTGGTGTCTTTGCAGGCAATCTCTACGCTGTGCGTTACAGGGAAGACATCTTCCTCCCTCATGTGGTACCCTTCCTGCAGGCTCATTCTGACATGACCCTCCAGCATGACAATGCCACCAGCCATACTGCTTGTTCTGTGCGTGATTTCCTGCAAGGCAGGAATGTCAGTGTTCTGCCATGGCCAGCGAAGAGCCAGGATCTCAATCCCATTGAGCACATCTGGGACCTGTTGGATTGGAGGGTGAGGGCTAGGGCCATTCCCTCCAGAAATGTCCAGGAACTTGCAGGTGCCTTGGTGGAAGATTGGGGTAACATCTCACAGCAAGAACTGGACAATTTGGTGCAGTCCATGAGGAGGAGATGCACTGCAGTGCTTAATGCAGCTGGTGGCCACACCATATACTGACTGTTACTTTTGATTTTGACCCCCCCTTTGTTCAGGGACACATTATTCCATTTATGTTAGTCACATGTCTGTGGAACTTGTTCAGTTTATATCTCAGTTGTTGAATCTTGTTATGTTCATACAAATATCTACACATGTTAAGTTTGCTGAAAATAAGCGCAGTGAGAGGACATTTCTTTTTTTGCTGAGTTTATGTGCAGATATGTGCACCATGTCATTGCTCTCTTTCTTGCTCTGCTGCTGGTGCATCATGTGTATCTTGCTACTCACTCTAATGGCGAGGGGCTGAAGTTCATTGGTTGAACTTTGCTAGGGCCCACATGGGGGAAAATGGTGCAGCACATCTTCCAGAAAAACTGTTGCTTTCAAACTAGGGATTTTGTGGCTAATTGAAGTAAGACAATAATTCTGCTCATAGATTATGCATGTATGAACATTGACACATCCAGCCCAAAGTGGGATGTTTAAAAATGAAATACTTTGTCACCAAAGTTCTGGAGCATGTCTTTAATTAACTGTTAATATTACCATAAATACACTTTCAATTAATATTAAAAGGTCCAGTACAGCCATCTTGATCTTAATAATATGAACTCATTTA
This sequence comes from Salmo trutta, assembly GCF_901001165.1. Lineage (NCBI taxonomy): Eukaryota > Metazoa > Chordata > Actinopteri > Salmoniformes > Salmonidae > Salmo > Salmo trutta. The sequence continues at coordinate 20,974,382 of NC_042971.1, forward strand.
CAATCATTCAACCATCATATTGATTAACTGCAATAATAATTATACTTTTTAAAATAAAGTCTCATGATACATAAATGTCTCTCGAGACTCTTTGAAAACAGTCATTATAATATGACACATTATCAATCAATAGAAGTATATTTGGGGAAAATCTAATGAAAAGGTTAGGACACGTTTCTTCAAACCTGACCTGATCAGTTTTTACTATAACCGTATTCTTCAATACGATTAATTATCTCAGAACAGGGTCGAGTTCATAAGGGAGTGCAACCGAAAATAACATTTTATTTTTGCATTGGACAAGACCAGGTAGTCCCTCGCCATTTCAGTCAGTTCTCTTCCATTTGGTGCCTAATGAACAAGACCCAGGCCTAACTGAAAATGTGTAGTACCACAGATCTCCAGCAGATAGAGTGAGAGGACTCTATGATAACCAGTGATGGCAGACTCTCAGGATGCATCCCAAATGGCACCCTATTCCATATATAGCACAATACTTTTGGGCAAAAGTAACCTGTGCCACACCAACAGCTTTTCTCACAGGATGGATACACAACATACTGATGGAATTCATGGAACTCAATATAATTTAAAATGACTAAAACCAAATCGAAACTATGTAGAAATTATAAGGACCTGCATTCATACAGTTTCTTGACTGTGTCCAGCTCGCTAATAATCACTGAAGAGTATTAAACCAATTATCAGAGAACATTATTCCAATACACTAATTTCAGAACAGGGCCCGCATTCACAAAGCATCTGATAGTAGGGGTGCTGATCGAGGATCAGGTCCCCCTGTCAATATAATAATATTCATTATTATCCAAAAGAGGTGAAATTATCTTAGATCAGCATTCCTACTCAGAGAATACTGGCCCAGATAAAGTATGTGTGATTCACCTTGACCTTCACGAGTAATTGAACACATACATTTAAGTCATTTAGCAGACACTCGTATCCAAAGCGATTTACAGGAGCAATTTGGATTAAGTGACTTGCTCAAGGGCACATCGATCGATTTTTCACCTAGTTGGCTCAGGGATTTGAACCATCAACCTTTCAGTTACTGGCCCAACGCTCTTAACCATTAGGCTACCTGCCGCCCCAACCCTGCTACAACCACTGTATGACAACACACACTCACTTGAATTCTTTCAACAATCAACACTGCTACTTCCACTGTCTAGAGTAGACTCTAGCATGACAACAGACCTATCAAGTCTTATTCTGACATCATGTGGTTATAGTTAGACGGAACATAGAAAAATCCCACTTCTTACCACTTCTCCTCTTCTGTGGGCTGTGACGTCAGCCTGGAAGGATAAAAACACACACAGGGTTAACTGACGCTCACACACAAACCACACACAGCTTCCCTTATGCTACAAAAAGACACATGTGAAGTCTGCTGGTGTAATGGTAATACAGTTCCATTAGCCTATGGGTTTATGTCAGGGATGGGCAACTTTGATAGGGGTGGGGGGCACAAAAAAATCTGAACTCATCATGAGGGGCTGCAGTGGCTCGTGGGTCTGCGTACCCACATCCATACCCACACATGCAGTCAGAGCTGGCCCCAGACGTTTTGGGGTGCTAAGGGAAATTTTGTTGAGGGGGCCAACATTTTAATGGCCCCCCTCTTGACAGCAGAGAGAAAAAGGTTTGAGTTAATTTCCTGCAAGTCTTCACATTTTTTAATAGGGCGGAGAAACATTTGCAGTTTTTAATATGATATCTGAGTGAGAGTGGCTAACAAAATCAATGGGGGCCCCCGGTCAGTAATTCAACCATGATTACTACAACTTTAGATCGCTGGCTAGACTAACTTACTAGTCCAAATTCTTTTGGCCTGTGCTGACATGGGCTAATTGAGTGACTATCAGTGACTGACATAACAAGAGAAAAACTGCTGATGCACAAACAAATGTTGAAATTGCACCTGGTGTATTCTACTATTCGAACTCACTACAGTGACTGAGGATTTTCTCTTATCAAAAAAACACCCCAAAAGCCAGTTTCAAAAGGCTATCCTATCTATCTACAGCCCTGTAATCTGTCCAGTTCAGAGTGTTTGAGGCCCGGAGAACAGAGACACGCAAGCACTCACTGACCTGGAAATAACCACCAGAATGGCTGTGTGTGTGTGTGTGTAACTGGAGACAACACACTTTTGTACTCTAACCTACACCTTATGCCATTACCAGACTAGATAATCCTTATGGAGCTGATAACTTCATGCTACTGTGTGTGTAGTGGCATGTGTGTGTGTGTGTGTGTGTGTGTGTGTGTGTGTGTGTGTGTGTGTGAGACAAATAATGTATGTGTAAGAAAGAATGAGCAATTGTACACTGCACTCGTCTCCTGTCTATCTCAAAGGGTAAGTGGAAAACAGAGACAACAGCTTTCTTTGACCTGACTCTTGTGCCATGTTGTCATTCACTAATCTTGATGATGCTGGTAACGTCTGTGTCTCTGTGTGTGTGTGTGTGTGTGTGTGTGTGCGCGCACGTGGTTCTGTCCCTGTGTGTGTGTGTGCATGTATTTCAGAGACTTACAAGACGTCCTCTATCTTGGAGATGATGTGTTCGGCACAGGAGCGTTCTCTATCCAGCGCCACGCGGTCTCTCACCCTCTCTGTGTCCAGTTTAGCCAGCTCCCCCTCTGCCAAGGTCAGGCCCATGCTGCGCTTCTGCCTGTAGACACATACAGGCAGACACACACAGATGAATAGACAAAAACAGGCAGACACGAACGCACACACACACACACACACACACACACACACACACACACACACACACACACACACACACACAAATGATTAATCCATGCATTAATTATGTGCACATCATCATCTTTGAGAAGTGAGTGTGTGCACGTGTGTGTTTGTAGTGTGCATTTATGGTGTGTGTGTGGGTTTGTAAATATACTAAATATAATCACGTCACCAAATAATTTATTAAAACACACTATTTTGCAAAGAAGGTCTACAGTAACCACAACAGCACTCTGTAGGGTAGCACCGTGGTCTAGTCGGAGGACAGCTAGCTTCCGTCCTCCTCTGGGCACATGGACTTCAATACAAAACCTAGGAGGCTCATGGTGCTCACCCCTTTTCACTTATACAGTAATTATGATGTCTTGCAGCATGAACTGACATGTTGTCCACCCAATCAAAGGATCAGAGAATTAATCTTGTACTGAAAGCATAAGCTACAGCTAGCTAGCACTGCAGTGCATACAATGTGGTGAGTAGTTGACTCAAAGAGAGAGAAAGACAATAGTTGAACAGTTTTGAACAAATGCATTTCTTCCAAAATGAAGGAGAAGCAAGAGAGAAAAATATACAGAGAGAGATGTCATTTTTTTCACTTTCAGTTTCACTTACTTAGCTAGCAAATGCAGCTAGCTAGTTTAGCCTACTGAATCACCCTGCTCAAACAGAGGGATGCTATGTTAGCTAGCTGGCTGGCTATGAGGTCAAGGTAAGCTTCAAGTTTTATGCCGTAGTAACTGCTTACTGCCTGATTGTAGCAGGTTTACTAACGAGTTAGTTCTAATCGCTATGCTGACTATGACGTTACTTTAGCTAATATGGTGACAACGATGTAGGCTGTGTGTAGTGGTTTGGCTTGGAAAGGTTTTTTCCTGGTCACATACAGCTGATGTGTTGGGCATTGAAGTCCACAAGCGAAGGGAAGAGGTGAGAGGAGGAGAGAGCATAGATACGAGAAGGAATACAACGTGACTGTGTTTATGCGTGATCAGGGGGTGTATTCATTCTGCCGATGCTGTTGAAAAAACATTTCTTAAACGGAACAAAATGTGAATAAAATACTTGTATTTGTCCAATAGAAACTCTCATTTGCAACTGTTGGACTAATGATATCATCCTATATCAGCTCGATGCAGGCAAGAGTGTGCAAGGTGGTATTGAATTTCACTGTCTTTCCATGTGTCACTGGCTTTCACCTCAAATTTGTCTCACAACCTACGTTGTAAACTTTCATTCATAGGCTAGGTTGTAGCAACCTCATGATGGGTAGAGGGAAAATGTTAGTATCATGTTGTAGCCTAAACCTATTGCTGTTACATTGAACTGGGTGAATGGAATGTATTATTATAATTATTATTTATTATCTATGCATAGTCACTTCACCCCCACCTACAATTACCTCATCTTCTTGAACTGCACTCTTGGTTAAGGGCTTGTAAGTAAGCATTTCACGGTAAAGTCTACTCTTGTTGTATTCGGCGCATGTGACAAATAAAGTTTGATTTTAATATGAATGACAGTCATCCAATATGCTGTAATAGAAATAAGGCCATGCTCATGAAAAAATAAATGTCGTCCCTCATCTTAAACGGCACTGACCGCCACTGGTGTACATGTGTCTGTCTAAATGCGTGTGTGTGTGACCTGAAGTCCTCTAGGTTCCCCTGGATGTCTGGTAGCAGTGTGTCCTGTAGCAGCTGTGTGTACTGTCTGTGTAGCTCCTCTGGGATCAGCTCAGGTCTCCGCCGATCTGGGAACACACAACAGCATGTTAGCCAACACACACACACACACACACACACACACACACACACACACACACACACACACACACACAGTCTCAAGCTGTCTTCCTTTTTTGGAAACGTTCTAATCAATTACACTAGACGATACACTACTGTATTGCTATAACTGTTACTAAACTTATACAAGACCTGAGAGGATTATGTGAAAACAAAAAGGGTTGAAACAGCTTACCTAGTTCAGAGGCAATAGACTCAGGCACAGCTACTTTCAGATTCTGCAAGGGAAAAATAATCAAATATCTAACCAAAAAAAAGATTCTTTCAGCAACAAATCCCAACAAACACAAATATAATTTCCTTTGCCTCCAGCATAGCAGATAAAGACTACATTTAAGAGAATACTAAGCATCTTGCAGATCAGCAGAAGCACACCGTTAGTAAAGGAACTTGGCTGTCCAGACACACTCGCACCTAGTGGACAAAGGTTCCTCAAGCAACATAGGGAAGACTGGAGAGAAGATAGAAGAGCAGAAGAGAGGAAAAAAGAGGATCTGATGGATGGTGCTGGGGTTTTAATTCACACACGCTAGTAATGTGCGGGTTGACTCATAACCCGCAGACCCTGCAGTAATATCCGCGAGGCGGGTTTATGGTCATGAAATACTGTGTGGATGAAAGGTGGGTGGCTGGCTGAATAAAGAGACAACAATACCTTAAGTCCATAAATGTATCATTCTTGTGCAATTTATATCTATAGGCTACATTTCTTTAATTATGTGACGCTATCTGGTACCAGTGCATAACCCTAAGATTTAGGGCCTAACAGTACGTGCATCAAACAGCCTGCAGGCCAATTGCCAAATACTTTTTGGAACGGGCAGAAAAAGTTGACGTCAATCCACGGCGGCTAAAAAAGAACTTTGTCTTTAATTGAATAAGAGAAAAGCTGAGAAATGGAGAGTTGAAAATAAAGTGAAGGGAGGGCCAGAAAAATAATGTTTAGAAAAGATTTGGTGAAGTGGTAAAAGAGGATGATAGCATTGCTATCAGCTATGTTATGTGTGATGATTGTGAGGTGCTGTACAAATTCGACAGTCAGAAGACAGGGACTTCAAGTAGGCCTATGGCATGTCAAGGAAACTATAGCCTTCTGTTCAGATCGATTAAATGAAAAATGAAATCAGGACACTGATTGTAGGTCTATAACCTCTAACATAGTGTTAATATTTTTATATGATTTAACGTTTATTTAACTAGGCAAGTCAGTTAAGAACAAATTCTTATTTACAATGACACCCTAACCCGGACGACGCTGGGACAATTGTGCACTGCTCTATGGGACTCCCAATCACGGCCGGTTGTGAAACAGCCTGGAATCGAAACAGGGTCTGTAGTGACGCCTCTAGCACTGAGATGCAGTGCCTTAGACCGCTACGCCACTCAGGATCCTACAGAAGTAAGCGTTTCTTGCAGTAAAATGATATACCAAATGTAGGCAAAAAAATTTACTCTGGAACAGCAGTGGAGAAATATAATTTATTTCTTTCAGCATCTTGAGAAAATGTGAATGCACAGTTAGCACCTCTACAGACGGTATCTATCTTTATCAGCAGCTGATAGTATTTCAACCACACATAAAATATGCATCCAAGCCAAACTGAAATCTTATCATAACATGTTGGGTCGTTTTCACAGCTTTCCATTTCCTTACAACTGGTCAAACTGATGTCATTTGAACATTTTGTCCAGAAAATCATAGGTGTGGGGGAGCTGTCGCTGTGGGACGTTAAGTGTGTTGCTTAAGGGCACAACGGCAGGCAATGACATCTAGGGTTTGATACCAGCAACCCTCCGGTTGTCAGCTCATCTCCTGACAGATTTTCCCCGTCGGATCCGGAGATTCGAACTGGCAACCTTCTGGTCTAACCGCTAGTGTGTTTGTATGCATGTTGCATGCGTCCATGTGTGCCTTTGCGTGTGCTCCCACATAATGTATGTGTACATGTGTGTCTTACCGCTGCTCGGTCCATAAAGAAAGTATAGAAATCCATGAAGATCCGTCTGGTCTCTTTGGAGTTGGTCTGCTTGTACAGTTCAGCGTAAAGGTAGCACAGCTAGGAGAGGACAAGGACAACATTAGGTCTTAAATACTGACCAATGCCTTCTTGGGACAAACCACCAAAGTGCTAGAGAGTAACTGCTGTACCCTATTAGAAAAAAAGAGTTTATTAGGGATGTGAAATGTCACCATATTTTCTGGATTTTAATTTTATTTTGGGACAGTTACCAGAATTTTGTACACCTAGGGCTCTATTTTAACAAACCTAACGCAATGGTACATCTAAGCGCAGGCAGTAACACTGTCAGAAATATTTAACAATTTTCGGCGCACTTGCTGCCATTGCGGTGAAAGGGCTGGGTTGTGATGAATAAACAAGTTGTGGGTGTGTCGAGGCTAGGCCCTTCATTGGCCAATCAGAATGTGCTCCATGGTGAAATATGTGACTCGTTTCAGGAAACTAGGCATGTGGCGCACGTCACTACTTCACAGGAGCGAAATTTTTTTATGAAAATGCATTTTTGGGCAGGAATGCCTTTCATGTGACTTAATAACAAACTTGTATCCCATCCATAAATACAAATACAATTATGAGCCTAGTTGGTTTAGCCACGGAAAAAGACAGGAACCTTCCCGCTAGCGATGATTGGCTGAGATAATGGATTGGCCAGACATGCCGGGAGAAAAGTTTGGATTGGTCTGCCGTGTAGCTCGCTTCTGTCAATAACGTGAGCTGTTAAGTATGTGTGACAGCCCTTTCTACCAAGCCGTTTTTGAAAGACATAACATTAGACATTGAGACCTACAAAAGTTTTGCTACTTTTCTCAACAACATTGATGCCCTGAATTTAGCAGGCGCTATTGACAGATCAGTAGGAAAAAGTGATGGGCTACTTTCTGCGCACGTCTTTAGTCCTGTATTGACGCTTTGCCTGTTTGATGGTTCGTCTGAGGGCATAGCGGGATTTCTTATAAGCTTCCGGGTTAGAGTCCCGCTCCTTGAAAGTGGCAGCTCCAGCCTTTAGCTCAGTGTGGATGCACTGGTTGGGGTATGTACGTATGGTCACTGTGGGGACGACGTCATCGTTGCACTTATTGATGAAGCCAATGACAGATGTGGTGTACTCCTCAATGCCATTGGAGGAATCCCGGAAGATATTCCAGTCTGCGCTAGCAAAACAGTCCTGTAGCTTAGCATCTGCTTCATCTGACCACTTTTTTTTATTGATCTAGTCATTGGTGCTTCCTGCTTTAATTTTTGGGAGAGCTTTGTATGCATATCTGTGTGTGGAGTATAGGTGGTCCAGAGTTCTTTTCCCTCTGGTTGCACATTTAACATGTTGATAGAAATAAGGTAAAACTGATTTAAGTTTCCCTGCATTAAAGTCCCCGGCTACCAGGAGCACCGCCTCTGGGTGAGCGTTTTCCTGTTTGCTTATGGCGGAATACAGCTCATTCAATGCTATCTTGGTGCCAGCCTCTGACTGTGGTGGTATGTAAACAGCTACAAAGAATATAGATTAAAACTCTCTCAGTAGGTAATGTTGTCTGCAGCTTATCATGAGAAACTCTACATCAGGCGAGCAATGGCTCGAGACTTCCTTAGATACCGTGCACCAGCTGTTTACAAAAATACATAAACCGCCGCCCCTTGTCTTACCAGACGCCGGTGTTCTGTCCTGCTGGTACATTGTATAACCAGCCAGCTGTATGTTGATATTGTCGTGGTGATTTGATGTAGTCCGTGGTGAGTAATCGCAGGCCTGATGTCTAGAAGTTATTTTCGGTCATAAGAGACGGTAGTAGTAAAATAGTAAAAAAAAATAAGTTACAAACAACGCAAATAAACAAACTAAAAAACACAATCGGTTGGGGACACGTAAAACGCCTGCCTTCTGCTCCGGCGCCATTTTTTCACAAGTACTATCACTGTACCGTTTACACCTTCTGTATCCTGTGCATGTGACAAATAAACTTAGATTTGATATAGCGTGTGTTTACCACATGGCCAAACATGTGAATCCTTAAAGAGATGGGTGGGGTTACGGCTTAAGAGGGTGTGAACAACGCTGAATGTGTGTAGAAAAAGAAGAGCTCTCCAGTACATGTACCAAAATATTTTCTCAAAAGTAGGGTTAAAAGTTTATTAACTTATTAACTTTCAAAGCAGAATAACTTTCCCATTGTTCCTCAACTGCAGTATATGATATACCATTTTCTAGCTCTGAGTCTGTACTTTTATCCAAAAAACACAATTTCAAATGTTCCTACGAATCAAGGCGGTCGGTCACATATGCGGTTGCTTCAAGTTGTGTACTTACGGTATTTTATGTATTGCTTTAGAATCAACCCCAATTCCAATGTTATTCCATTATAGTTTGTTAAATGGGTTACAGCAATGAAATAACAAAATGTAGATCTATCTTTGCTAAATACGTTAACTTGAACCCATTTGCAGTCCACATTGTTCTAATTAATCGCATGGTATAGGGGCTAGGCCTACTGTCAATTGCATTATGGCTGAGCATGGACATGCCAAACATTGTCAATAAGCAAGATTAAATAATAATTTTAATCAAATTCTAAACAAAATAAACAACAACTTGTTTTAAATAGGCTATGTCACACAGGCAGCATCATTTCTTTTCGTGGGTATAAAATATTAAAACAACGCAGACTATGGAGGGTTTTACACACATCCAAACTTTTCACAGTAGCTGGATCCAATATAGATCCAATATATACACTACCATTCAAAAGTTTGGGGTCACTTAGAAATGTCCTTGTTTTTGAAAGAAAAGCAAATGTTTTGTCCATTAAAATAACATCAAATTGATCAGAAATACAGTGTAGACATTGTTAATGTTGTAAATGACTATTGTAGCTGGAAACGGCAGATTTTTTATGGAATATCTACATACGCGTACAGAGGCCCATTATCAGCACCATCACTCCTGTGTTCCAATGGCACGTTGTGTTAGCTAATCCAAGTTTATCATTTTAAAAGGCTAATTGATCATTAGAAAAGCCTTTTGCAATTATGTTACCACAGCTGAAAATGGTTGTGCTGATTAAAGAAGCAATAAAACTGGCCTTCTTTAGACTAGTTGAGTATCTGGAGCATCAGCATGGCAGCTTCATTAAATAGTACCCGCAAAACACCAGTCTCAACATCAACAGTGAAGAGGCGACTCCGGGATGCTGGCCTTCTAGGCAGAGTTCCTCTGTCCAGTGTCTGTGTTCTTTTGCCAATCTTAATCTTTTATTTTTATTGGCCAGTCTGAGATATGGCTAAAACACACTAAAAAATATACAACCCAAATGGTTCCTAGCCTTCCACGCATGCTTTATGTCCCTAACACCAAAACAAAATAATATTAAATATCTATATATTTTTTATACAACTTAACTAGAGAATCTAATAGAAAAACACAACACTTTAATAACCTTGGTGTGCACGTGTGTGTATATGTACAGTGAGTGTGTATGTATGTGGTGGTCTTACCAGAGGTGCAGGGTCAAACTGAGAGACCACGTGATGGAGGAAGGCGGCCAGGTGAGCGGGCCGAGACTTGAGCAGCTCTATACTCTGGAAACAACAACACTGACCATTGATCTGAGAGACACGGAGATAGAGAGACAGGGTAGAGATCAACAGAAAGATAGAGTTGAGTAAGAGAGATACCAACTCCGTTGTCTTGTGGTTAAAGTGTTTTCACCCTGAGATTGAGAGGTTGGCGGTTTGATCCCCGGTCGAATCATATCAAAGACTATAAAAATGGGACCTGATGCCTCTCTGCTTGGCATTCAGCATTAAGGAGATGATTGCGGTAAGGCGCTGTGACAGGCTAGCATCCTGTCCGGGGGGTGTACTTTTACATCAATCTGCCTCACGCTACTGGCTTGGCTTTATTTTCCAAGGCTTGCTAAGAGAGAGAGAGTCATCGAGAGAATGAGACAGACAGGCACAAAATGAGAGATAGAGAGAGAGACAGCCAGAGAGAGAGAGACAGCCGGAGACAGTCAGATGGAGCCAGACAGCCAGAACCAGACAGACATGACAGCTAGCCAGCAGTCTAGCAGTAGTCCACCAGTACCTCTTCCTGCTCGGTGTCAAAGTAGTCATCCTCCGCTCCGATGATCTGGGGGTTGAGACGGGACAAGGGGCTGCCCACACTACACTGGAAGTTACAGTTCTGAATCACACATACACACACAGACATGAGCATGACTTCCTTCTAAATCTAGTGTTGGGAGTAAACAACAAATATACTGTGTGTGTGTGCGCATCTCCGTCTCACCAAGTCCGGCGTGTCCTCGGCGTCAGGCGAGGGGCAGGAGTTGAGGCTGTCTCGGGGGGTGGTCTTTGGGCTATGGCAGGGGATCTCTCTTTGGCACGGACTCTCAGGGAGGGGACTGGGAGACACCTGAAATACAGAGACACACACACCATTCACATACTGTATAACATTTGCCAGTCTCTGATTATGAATGGGCATTGTGGTAGTGATACCACACGTTCCAGTCAAATTTTCTGATAGAAAAGTATTCGGGGCTCCCGAGTGGCGCAGTGGTCTAAGACACTGCATCTCAGTACAAGAGATGTCACTGCAATACCTGGTTCTAATCCAGGTTGCATCACATCCGGTAGTGATTGGGAGTCCCATAGGGCGGCGCACAATTGGCCCAGCGTCGACTGGGTTTGGCCGGGGTAGGCCGTCATTGTAAATAAGAATTAGTTCTTAAACTGACTTGCCTAGTTAAAAAATTGAGGAAAATAGGAATTGGCATTTCAGTTTACTCCCTGGCTGACCCTGTATAAGGCATATTTCACAGCACCTATTGGGTGTATGTGACAATAAAACATATGATGATTATTTTTTATTCCAGTACAATGGTATTGTATTGAGAATGCCAATTCACATGTAGTTGTCATGGAGCGTCTGGTGGTGATAATAACAGACAGGCTAATTGGCCAAGTTGACTCACAGTGTTATTGGTCCAGGTTCCGTTGCTGCCGCTCTCTACCTGCGAGGAGGGGGTCTGCTCTCCATCAGCCACCCCAACGCCCCCCCCCTCACCGTCCCAGGGGGAGAGGGAGCCATCCTGAAAACACACACACCTACTATAAATGGGTGGCAGGCCAGGCAGTAACTGCGCTGTCCCTTTGAGAGTGTGTCTGTACCTGTGAGATAGAGACAGCAAGAGAGTGCTTGTGTGTGTGTGTCTATGGGAGAGAGAGTGTGTTTGTTTTTGTGTGTGCTTGTTTACATATGCACGTACATGTGTGTGAACATATGTATGTGTGTATACCTGAGGTGTGCCTGTGGCCTTTCTGAGCTGGCCATGCAGCAGAGGAATGTGTTTCTTGGCCTCCTGGATGTCCTTCAGTAGTTTCGCTGTGGGGTTCCTGCTGTACTCATCTTTCATAGCCTGGACATAACGTGACATAACACAGGACACGTAAGGAGAGGAATTAGGTAGAAAGGAAGGGGGCGGGTGGAAGAGAGAAGAGGAGGTGTGTGTGTGTGTCAGTCAGTGAAAGAGAGAGGGAGAGTGTGTGTGTGAGTGTACATGCGTGTTTGTGTGTCCAGTTCCCACAGTCCTAGTTTTAGTTCATGGTCTATCATAGAAGGAAGTGAAACTAAGGGGAGGGCAACATGTGGTCAGTGTTTATCAGTGGTTACCCATGGTAACTGTAGTGGTAACTGTTTAGTGGTAAGAATTATTGGCTTTTGGGAAATGTAACCACTACTTTCTCAACAAAAATGAAAGGAATTCATAATAAAAAAAGACTTACAACAGAAACAGAAAAGACACAGCAGAAATAGAAAATGTAACATTACACATCAATGGTGAAGATACATGTAATACAGAAGCACTGAATATTCTAGAGGCAAAACAAAAGGACTTTGAGGAACTCTGGAAATATTAGCTTTCATTTATAAAAAATAAAGAGAAAATTTGATTGAGAATGGCAAAAAATGCATCAAAGGTTTTTCCTAAACCTTCAATATAGAAACGCGACCAAAAATAACTTACAAAAAATTGTTAAACGATGGAGAAATCCTTATCTCACTAACAGAGATCTTGAATGAAGAAGCAAAATATTTTTAACAAATGTTCTCTTGTATTGCTCATAGAACCAAAAAGTCCCTACCAGATATTATTCATCACGATCAGACGGGATTCTTAAAAGGAATATATATTGGAGACAACATTAGACATCCATTAATGGAAAACTATGAGAATGCTGGGAAACCAGATATAATCTTTATAGCATAATTTCAGAAAGCATTTGATACAGTACATCTAGAATATGTTTATAAGTGCCTGGATTTTTTTACAATCTGGAGAATCTCTCATAAAATGGTTAAAAGTCAGGTACAATAAAATAATAAATAATGGTTACTTCTGAGAACTTTGAATTGTCAAGAGGCGTAAAACAAGGTTGCCTTCTATCACCATACTTATTTATTATGGCCATTGAACTGTTAACTTGAACTATTTAGCATTCTGGCTAATGATAACATTAAGGGGCTAAAAATGAAGGGATTAGAGACAAAAGTATCAATCTATGCCAATAATTAAAGTTCTCATGAGTCCTCAATCTTCAAGGGCCTCAATGTGAACCTGGATCATTTATCCAGTTTCTCTGGACTAAAACCCAACTACAATAAGTTGATTGTATTACGGATAATATTACGGATTGGGTCTCTAAAAGATACAAACTTTAAATTGTCATGTGTTCTCCTGGTTAAATGGTCAGATGGTTAAGTCGAAAAGATACAAACTTTATCCCGAAAAAGTTGAGCGATCTTGCAACGATTAATTTTGATCGAAAACTTAGCAAAGTTACCTCTCTACGGTTTCAAGATTCTATCTATTTGCGGGAAGAATACCCAGATGAATTCTCTAGTGATATCGCACTTTACATATTTATTCATGGTTCCAGGAGAATCCTGTTTCAAATCATGCGAGAGAAAGAAAAAAAAATCGCTTTATTTGGAATGTCAAACCAGATAAAGATAAATGCATATATTTATAATGAACATGAGTTAAAACTATTAAATTAAACAAAACATCTCTCTTAAAGCCTTCATTGTATCTAAATCCAAACGGGTTTTCTAGGTAAGCTACTAAGAGAGGCCCATCATATGTTTAAGACTGGGCTCTTTGGCTTTTTGCAGATCAAGGGTAATTTCAGTGTAGGAAAGGATGAAACAGCGTCTGTGCCACCAGTAAGTACAGATAGTAGTATAAATCCCCTCGCACGGTCCCCACAGCCGGACAACTTTCTCATGGCTTCTGGAGGGAAATGCTGTAGGAATGCTCAACCGGTGTCGCACATTCAGACAGAAACTTTCAACCGGTTCCCCCCATTAAGCAGCGAGTCGGAGTCAGAGGCCAAGCCTTCTCTGGTCTCTACTCCTCCCGTTACGGGGTCTGAGACGGCAAAGTCTCCCACCATTAGCTCTGACAAACTGAAAACCCTAGTCATTGGCGACTCCATTACCCGTAGTATTAGACTTAAAACGAATCATCCAGCGATCATACACTGTTTACCAGGGGGCAGGGCTACCGACGTTAAGGATAATCTGAAGATGGTGCTGGCTAAAGCTAAAACTGGCGAGTGTAAAGAGTATAGGGATATTGTTATCCACGTTGGCACCAACGATGTTAGGATGAAACAGTCAGAGGTCACCAAGTGCAACATAGCTTCAGCGTGTAAATCAGCTACAAAGATGTGTCGGCATCGAGTAATTGTCTCTGGCCCCCTCCCAGTTAGGGGGAGTGATGAGCTCTACAGCAGTCTCACAACTCAATCGCTGGTTGAAAACGGTTTTCTGCCCTTCCCAAAAGATGGAATTTGTAGATAAGTGGCCCTCTTTCTGGGACTCACCCACAAACAGGACCAAGCCTGGCCTGTTGAGGAGTGACGGACTCCATCCTAGCTGGAGGGGTGCTCTCATCTTATCTACGAACATAGACAGGGCTCTAACTCCCCTAGCTCCACAATGAAATAGGGTGCAGGCCAGGCAGCAGGCTGTTAGCCAGCCTGCCAGCTTAGTGGAGTCTGCCACTAGCAGTCAGTGTAGTCAGTTCAGCTATCTCCATTGAGACCGTGTCTGTGCCTCGGCCTAAGTTGAGCAAACCTAAACATGGCGGTGTTCGCCTTAGCAATCTCACTAGAATAAAGACCTCCTCCATTCCTGCCATTATTGAAAGAGATTGTGATACCTCACATGTCAAAATAGGGCTAGTTAATGTTAGATCCCTCACTTCCAAGGCAGTTATAGTCAATGAATTAATCACTGATCAAAAACTTGATGTGATTGGCCTGACTGAAACATGGCTTAAGCCTAATGAATTTACTGTGTTAAATGAGGCCTCACCTCTTGGTTACACTAGTGGCCATATCCCCCGCGCATCCCGCAAAGGCGGAGGCGTTGCTAACATTTACAATAGCAAATTTCAATTTACAAAAAACCCGACGTTTTCGTCTTTGGAGCTTCTAGTCATGAAATCTACGCAGCCTACTCAATCACTTCTTATAGCTGCTGTTTACAGGCATCCTGGGCCATATACAGCGTTCCTCAATGAGTTCCCTGAATTTCTATCGGATCTTGTAGTCATAGCAGTTAATATTATAATTTTTGATGACTTTAATATTCACATGGAAAAGTCTACAGACCCACTCCAAAAGGCTTTCGGAGCCATCATCGACTCAGTGGGTTTTGTCCAACATGTCTCCAGACCTACTCACTGCCACAGTCATACTCTGGACCTAGTTTGTCCCATGGAATAAATGTTGTGGATCTTAATGTTTTTCCTCATAATCCTGGACTATTGGACCACTATTTTATTACGTTTGCAATCGCAACAAATAATCTGCTCAGACGCCAACCAAGAATCATCAAAATTCTCAGACAACCCAAAGATTCCTTGATGCCCTTCCAGACTCCCTCTGCCTACCCAAGGACGTTAGAGGACAAAAATCAGTTAACCACCTGAGGAACTCAATTTAACCTTGCGCAATACCCTAGATGCAGTTGCACCCCTAAAAACATTTGTCATAAGAAACTAGCTCCCTGGTATACAGAAAATATCCGAGCTCTGAAGCAAGCTTCCAGAAAATTGGAACGGAAATGGTGCCACACCAAACTGGAAGTCTTCCGACTAGCTTGGAAAGATAGTACCGTGCAGTATCGAAGAGCCCTCACTGCTGCTCGATCATCCTATTTTTCCAACATAATTGAGGAAAATTAGCACAATCCAAAATGTATTTTTGATACTGTCACAAAGCTAACTAAAGTGCAAGTGTTGATAAAGTGTTTTACAAAATAAAATTATTTGAGGTGAGGAGGACGGTTTGTTTAAGATACTATTTCAGGAGAACCGAATATGAGTTGGCCTACTGTATGTTATCTGGCTATGCGCCATGCCATAGGCTTGTTCATTTATCAGACAAGATATGCTTATACAGTGCATTCGGAAAAGTATTCAGATCCCTTCACTTTTTCATCTCAAGGATGATCAATGGAAACAGGATGCATCGGAGCTCAATTTCGAGTCTCATAGCAAAGGGTCTCAATACTTAGGTAAATAAGGTATTTCTGGTTTTTATAATACATTTGTAATTTTTTTTTTTTTTTTTCTTCGCTTTGTCATTATGGGGTATTGTTTGTAGATTGAGGGGAAAAAAACGATTTAATACATTTTAGAATAAGTCTAACGTAACAAAATGTTGTAAAAGTGAAGGGGTCTGAATACTTTGCGAATGCACTGTAGTCCCGTGTCATTTTATATTATATGATTTTACAGTAAGAAGAATATAACTGAATTTAGCTGAATAAAATAAAAGAGGATATTATTATTCCTATTCAGGAGCAAGTCTGCATATGAAATGGCTACCTTGATCATAAAAGTGATCATTTGAAACAGGTCCTATTTGCTAAATTTAGAATCATTTGGCAACTTTAGTTGTGAATGATATAAACCTTAGGAATCAAAACATATATGGGCTGCATAATGCGACTGTAGGCTATTAATGATTTGAAAAAGTCACAAAAAAAGCTTGCACTATGTTCCTTGCTTCAGGCTGCAAACACTGTTCTCTTATCAAGTGATAATATTTTCACCCATCAGACTATTCTCAATTTAATCTCGTCTTTATTAATACTGTATGTAGAAATGGGCAGGACATTCATATGCACTCGAATAGCGAATGGAGGCCACTTTCCTGCCAGTTAGTTTTTCCATGCTGGGTAGGCTACTCATGTTATTTCACTACATGTATCAACCACTGTTTGAGGAGCATGTAGCCTCGCTACGCGACAGGTGATATTCCTCCCAAACTCTGTATATCATGAGCTCTCCAACCCTGTTCCTGCAGCTACCCTGTGCTTAATTTGGGAAACCATGTGAAATCTGTTCAGGAACATTGATAGTAACATGTTTTCACAAGGAAACATATTTAATTAAACTGTTGACAGCCCCTCTCTCTGCATGCTCGAGAAAGGAATGAAGGAGAGAGAGATGGAAACGCATGGTGTTCAGATATTCTGTAGCTAAAGGTAATGTGTCATCCTGTATGAGGAAAAGAAAACTATTACTAGTCTATTCAAAATCAAATACAAATTCACTATAAATGTAGGCTAACTCTTTAAGCGAGTTGGGTACTACCAACGCATGTCCAGAGGGCATTAGAGGAGATTACCGTGACTGTCACGTGTGGCTCAGTTGGTAAATCATGGTGCTTGCAATACTAGGGTTGTGGGTTTGATTCCCATGGGGGACCAGCAAGTGCTGGATAAGAGCGTCTGCTAAATGTCATAAATATAAATGTATAGTAGTAATAAGGTCACCGCAACAACCCTAGGTGAGTCTAAGGCTTAAGAGGGTGTGAACGATGCTAAATGGGCATAAACATAGAGTAGCACTGTAGCTGTTCAATGTGAAAGGTTATCCTTATTATACAACAATAGGCAATTTAATACTGTTAATGGTTTGCCTAGTGGGGGAAGTTGGTGAGAATGTTCAGAGAATCCATTTAGGCAATTTGGTGAAAGTATTCCTTCTCTAAATATATGTTTCCCAAGGATTCATGTAGAGCAAGTGTGAAAATCGAAAATGTTTGAATGCCTTTTTCTCCAAAATGGGATTATAAATGGATACATTTTTAAAGCAGCATTACTTCCCCAATTTCAAATTTTGGAACATAAGACTGAAGAGAGATGGGGGCGGTCACATGGCGTTCAAGGAAACTCAGTGAGTATTCTATGCTACACTGGAATGAGGCCACTACTATGGATGCTGCTAGGAACTGAATCGTGCTGGAAATTAACATAATGAATAAGCAGCAACGTGCGCAATGACATCATTAAGCGTTTGATGACAATTTAATGTGTGAATGATTTGTATTTAATCTGGGTCTGTATTTGGGCTCCTGAGTGGTGCAGCGGTCTAAGGCACTGCATCTCAGTGCTAGAGGCGTCACTACAGACCCTGGTTCGATCCCGGGCTGTATCACAACTGGCCATGATCGAGAGTCCCATAGTGCGGCGCACATTGGCCCAGTGTCGTCCGGGATAGGGGAGGGTTTGGCCGGGGTAGGCCGTCATTGTAAAATAAGAATTTGTTCTTAACTGACTTGCCTAGTTAAATAAAGGTACAAAATAAAATAGAAATCAAATAGTATCATAGATGTACAGGGCGGACCTCATCCTAGATCAGCAGTCCTACTCTGAGATGCTTTATCAACATGGCTCCAGGTCCTATGAACCTAACTATAAAAAAACACTGTCAATTCCAAAGAATACTCGAAATTTGAATTATCTCATTCAAATCAAAGATTAAAAGTTCAACTAGATGACTGTCTCATCTCCTCATGTAGAAAACTTCAGAGTATGGTGATACTATGTGTGTGTGTCTTGCCTGTAAGTCCTGCTGCTCCTTGGACAGCATCTTCTGTAAGATGTCCACCTTCTGGCTGTGTACAGCGTTATTCTCCTCCTTAGAAACCAACCAAAATGAAGAAAAACAGAAATTATAAGAGTGTTTGCTTCCGGACAGGACAGCGACAAGTGCAGCAGAGGGAGAGTGACAGCTTTATGAAAAAATTGAGGAAACTAGTGAGAGAAGCGTGAGAATACAGATCCAGTTAGAAAGTGAAAGAGGTAGAGTGAGTGGGGGTGGGTGGAGGCTGAAGTGGGAAGGAGGACGGGGGGATGGGGACGGGTGAAGAAGGGATGTGGAAATGTGGAGGCCGAGAGAGACAGAGAGACAGAGACAGAACTAAAAAGAGACACGTCTGAAATGGCACCCTACTCTACTTTGTGAAAAGGATGCCATTTCAGTTGCAGCCACAGAGCAAGGTGGCCGTCGGTCGTACCCAGAGGGGCAGCGGGGAGATGTGGTCCTGGGGACTGGTGGAGGTGGAGCAGCGCTTCCCTGTTCCCCCCATTGTTCCCGGAGAGTGGGGTGAGGAGAGGGACGACGACAGGACCCCTGGGTCTCCAACCTCGCCCTCTGACAGGGGGATTTGAGCCAGTCCCGGGGGCCTCCCCAGCACTGTGAGGGCCACATAGGAGCCCGCTGACACAGAGAGACAAGAGAGTCCGGTTACATTATAAAGCTACTAATTGTTCGCTTTAAGAAAGTGTGTCTCTTGAAGAGCCTGTGATTTTTCATGTCTATGAACAATTAGATATAAAACTGGAACTTTGACTTACATTTGATTAACTTTACGACTTCTACATGGTTTGAATGTGTTACTAAGCTCCCGTTGACCTGCAACAAAAACAGAACATCTGCTATATGTCACATCAACGTCAATCAAATGAAATACAACACTTTCTATGGGAGGACTATGCATTCTGTCCCAGATTGGAAGCCCCATATTAGTTCATGGGTACATTCAACAGGAGCAGGTGTATGTAACTCTTTCCATGCCAAGAAACACCTTATTTCTTTCTAAATGTTCATTAATTTTAAATTTTAGTCATTTAGCAGACACTCTTATCCAGAGCGACTTATAGGAGCAATTAGGGTTAAGTGCTTTGCTCAAGATAACATCAACAGATTTTTCCCATAGTTGGCTCAGAGATTCGAACCAGCCACCTTTCGGTAAACTGGCCCAACCTGCAGCACAACCTGCCCATTCAAGTGTAAACATCCATACATCCATGCATGACTAAGTGAAGATTTTACTTAAAGGGAAGCTGTACCTATAGACTTCCATTCATAGCAGAAACGCTAATTAACAATGTCTCGCAAAACTACCTTCAACTTCTTTAAAATGAACACAGAGACATAAAAATGGTATTAATGAGTTAATCTGACTCTGGGTAAGTAGAAAAAGGGCTTAATTGCCAAAGTCTCACACTTTCCCTTTAGGAGAAAGTTTGGATTCCCCTCACAGACGAACAATTCATTTTCTGCACTGACACTACGCACAGAATGAAGGTATCCTGTCCTTTCCTCATGACTTTGGAATACATTGCCATGTTATGGTGTAGCTCCTCATCAACCCAGCAGGGGGCAGAGTTGGAAAGTATGCAGGGAGCCTAATCCATGACCCACAACCTACCTTTGTAGCCTGCAGGGTTCTCTTGTCTGAGGCGGGATGAAGTTGCCCCAACACACTGATCTTAGGTCAGTTTAGCATTTTCCCTACTAATGGTTAAGTTTAGGGGACACTGATCCTAGATCTGTACCTAGGGGAAACTTCACCTGATCAGTCTCTGTCTAAGAGACAGTGGCAGAATGAAGTTCCCCCTTCACACTGATCGGTTTAGCATTTTGCTTGAAATGCATAAGGTAAGATTTTGGAAAGATAACCCTTAGATCTAGGATCAGTTTATCTCAGACAATAATAAAATTGCGGAATTGCGTCAGATGCTGAATTAAGTTCTGGGGGGAGACATGTTAGAAAATGTACTAACTAATGACACTAGCGAAGCCTCCACCCCTCTAAACAAAAACTCTCAGCAGGTTTCGGGCAAGTCTATGGGCCAAATAGAACCTGCGAAAATGTGATTTGTCCAAAATGATCAGACACAAAAAATCTGTGTACCGGAACAAAGTTCCTCGTTAGTCATCCCATCCCACAGTCTATTGACAGATGCTACTACATGCACTACATTACATGCATCTGTCAATGAAAGATTAGGCTAAGGGTAATGTCTAGGAGGAGTGTAATGGGCCCCAGAGAGGGAATGAGCCTCACCTTGATGATCCTATCACCCGTCTGGACGCCCGCTCGCATGGCAGAGCCATCTGCAGAAGAAGACAGTACAGGACAGGACACGTAATGGGAATGAGAATTATAAAAAGGTTAGCGATATTACTGTATCCAACTGTATAATGACACATTCAGAGATAAATCCAATACATTGTATTGTTGCCTTGGATATCAAGACTATATGATGTAGAATATATATTAATATTCTGCTCTGCTCCCAATCAAACATGTTGATCTAACGTCAGAGGTTTACACCCCCTTAAAACAATATATATATATATTATACATACATTTTTATATGGGTGGCCCTAGTGGGAATCGAACCAGCTACCCTAGGGTTGCAAGCACCATGCTTTACCAGTTAAAGGAATACTTCGGGATTTTTGGCAATGAGGGCCGTTATCTACTTCCCCAGAGTCAGATGAACTTGTGGATACCATTTATGTCTCTGTGTCCAGAATGAAGGAAGTTAGAGGTAGTTTCTCGAGGGCCAATGCTAACTAGCGTTAGCACAATAGGTATCATCATAATTTCCTTGACTACAGCACAGGAATGTGTAGATTAGAATAGGATGGAAAAGGCCTTACCCTCTTTGACCAGCTGCACAAATACAGGGTTGTCTCCGCTCACCGTCAGCCCAAAGCCATTCTCATCTTTCTGGATGATCACACAACGCTGGACAAGCCCTACACAGACAGACAGACAGAAGAGAAAGATATGGTGGGTTACACACCATCACAACACAACACATGGGTTGGCAAAGTGACAGGAAACAAGGATGGCGATGTGGGACACGGTGTGTGACGGGGCATAATACGCACTATGGGTGTCAAACTGTTCTCCTATATATAGGGCAATGTGTCTGCTTGGTGGCGGAGGTACTCTTTCAATAGCTCAGCTCTGTATTTGTGGCTAGTAGTTTTTATAAAATGTTGACGAGGCCTGGGGAAAATGGCTTTTGAAACTTCTATTAAGTGGCAGGCATGAATGATTGATACCAAAGGATACCTGTTTTCAAATACTTAATACGCCCCAGTTATTATAGAACTTCACTCTCTTCTTCAAAAGCCTTTAACACATGGATGCATTTTGTAAAGTGCTTATTGTTGGTAAAGGGATAGTTCAGCTAAATTGCATATTAGATATTTGTTCCCTGAACTTGAAAGCAGTCTATGCACAAGGACAGAATAACACAAACGTGTGGATTGCAGTCACTCGTTGGCCATAGACTGCTTTAAGGTAAGGAAACAAATATCAAAAATTTGCTGAACTATCCCTTTAATATCAGTATTATGCCAAGATATGCCATTATTCATAGCAGCCTAACACATGACCCTCTAAGAACCCAGCTTGACACTCATAAGGACACGTTGTTTGGGGAACATTGATATAAGTGCCAACAACACCCCCTGTCATGTTTACTTGAACACAGATTGAGTTGTTTGAGTTGCAAATAGACACACACAGGATCACACCAGTTCACATGCAGGTGAGTTTCACTAACAGAGGTCAAATACAATGGTTCACCCAAACCAATATCATCATTATATACAGGGAGTGCATATTGTAAAAGCCAAATGAGAAAGCAGATTAAACTAGTAATCCAGGTTGCAGGAGGTACAGCAAGACATTTTGCAATGTCAAATAATGGCAACAATGTTGCAAACCAACAACTTATTACTAAATGTATTGCTTTGGTTTTGTTAAACTAGCCACTGACACTAACTGATACTGTACATAATTATTTCTGCATAGAAAAGTATTGGGTGGACTGCCTAAGAGTTTTTTTGTTGTTGTTTTAAAACCGCAACATTTTATCTCCGCAGCCAAGGAGGACCTCAAAAAATTTGGTGGGTGACCACGCCATTCGCCACGGCCACCACCTAAGCCCCACATTGAACCAGAAAAACCCCTGCTATAATAGCATTTTCTAGCCAAGAACCAAAGTAAATTCATGTCCCCCAGTTAGCATGCTTTAAATGTCATGTCCAAATCACATCAAAGTTATTGGGCTACACAATCCCTTTCAGATATAAGTTGGACATGAAATTGAAAGCATGCTAACTGGGGGACATTGACATACATTGGTTTTTGGTTACAAAATGCTAACATTAACGGTTGGTGGCAGTAGCTAGCTTAATGACAGCAAAGCATGTAAATAAATAGGTAATTTGGCTGAACTGCCCCTTTAACATTTTAGAGTGAAATGTATTTTCAGGCCTAAATAGGAGTCTTCATACATTGTGCATTTTTACCCCCTCAAACCCTCCTGGTAGCGTTCCTTCATCAACCCAAACATCTTCCTTCACGCTGCTCTGGCCAGGTAACACTAAAACATCCAGACAATGTTTGTCAAACACTGTGGGAAAGTTCACTGCCAGGGCAATAAAAGGCAAGGCTGAGTTTAATCAAGATAAAATAAACTGAGAACAAAGGAGGTGTAGGACTCATGTTAGGGCGTGAGTGAATGACAGGGGGACACATGGCAGAAGGACTGGGGACTTCACCACACAAATCAGTCACCACACACTAACGGGGTATATCTCAATAGGGGAGCAAGATGTCCACTTCTACTTGCCTCCCTTAGTTTGCACTGAACTTAACAGATTGGATAAGTGATAGGTGAAATGTGAAAAAAAGCCTAGTCCTGGTGAAACTGGCTTTCACCTGTCCACTGGCCAGTTACCGCATGTCAGATGAAGGAAATGACAGGAAAGGGAAAGGAGGTCATTTAAAAGACTATTGAGACACAGCCGTTTAGACCATCTTACCACAGGACTCAGAGTGGATTCCCTCGGCTACTACACAGCCAGTCTGCTGCACGGGCATGTCTAGTACAACACGACAGACAGGTCAACACGACAGACAGTCGTGTTGTACACAACCAGGACACACAGAGGGGGAAAAATCACCAAAAGCCAAGAAAATCAAAAAGGAAACATTGGGAGGGAGGCGAAAATAAACAATGACAGATAAAAAGTGAGTCTTTATCCCCAGTGTGACTATGCACCTTACAGTCTGAATTTTGTTGCAAATAGTAATTGTTTCTGATAATGCACCCTTGAACACAAACAAAACTGAAATGGTAACTGAGGGTATGAATGTTAAAAAAGATGAGCAGTATTCAAAAGAATAATGATTCTGAGGAAGGCCTAAAATGGCGCTCATACAAAGAAAACGAAGGCATAAAGATAAATGTTTCTCAACCTTTTTTGTACCAGTTTTTCCCTCCTTGCGGGACAGCTTACATTAAAACTAGCTCTGTATAACTGACCAGATTAGAGTATCAGGGACCGTTCAGCAACATACCATGGACCGGAGGTTGAGAAACACTGATATATACTGTATATTGTTAGGCTTAAATGGCATGTTTTCATTATTCCCTAGACCTACAAGTAACATTCACAATGCACTAACAACCTTCTGTGGTACCAGACCATTCAGAATATCCTATGAGGGTATTTTTAAATCAACGGCGAATTAAAGCGTAATTAAAATTCAAACCTGGAACCTTAGTGTATTGGACACCATACCACTTCTCTGTTTAGTCCAATTTCTCAGTGAGAAGAACAGTGTTCAAAGCGACAACGCCTAGTACTGAGGATACATTTACACTACAAACAGCTTTGACTAGGAAACATGCTGTCACCAGGGCATTGAATAGTCACGCCAAGAAAGTCTTTCATATAGTCAAGCAAGAGAGGGACTTTGGTGCTGCGTTTGTCTGTAGAGCAGACTACCTCATCACATGACTAGGGCTCAAAGTGCACTTTCAACCTCAAACTCCAGCAGCTGTGACTGTGTGTCTTGCATCCTCAGACTCCAGCAGCAGTGACGTGTGTACGAGTGTGCATGTATTACTGTGACTGTGTGCGCGTGCGTATATATATATATATATATATATATATATATATATATATATGTGTGTGTGTGTGTGTGTGTGTGTGTGTGTGTGTGTGTGTGTGAGAGAGAGAATGTGTGTGTTTCATTTAGCTGCTGTTGGCATTTCCCCAGCCTAACAGAAGATAAGCATCAGCCTGGTCCTGCGTGTTTATGTCTGTCAGCTGGGGAGCCACGGCGCTCCCATTTCACCCCCCACCCCAGACCAAACATTAGCTCCTAGTCCCCAGAGTGGAGCTGTAATACCAGGGTCATATTCATTAACAGTCTCGGACCCCTAGGCAACCCAAATCCTAGGCAACTGGTACATTGTAGGAGGCAATAAGAATCTCGTTTTTGTTGCGAAACATTTTGGGTTGAAAAACATAAATGTACCTTTCTTATTGGACAAGGTAGTCCAACCCCGCTTCGGTTTCTTTTCTTCAGTTTGGTGTCTAGTGAATAGACACTGGTATTACACTGGCGCTACAGCAGCCCCCTAGGCTACAGCATGTCACCGCAGCACTTTCTCATGTTGAGACACTGCATAATTAACATTCCATTATCTAATGTGAGATAGTGAGAGAATTGGCGTGCTACCTACCGCAGGATCAATGACAAGTTTACAGACCGAAAGGGGACGATAACAAATGATTGGCTTCAGCATGCATTGATGTCAAGGGGAGACTAAAGCCCTTTCAAGATGATTTGATACGTAGTTAGATACAGGGACTCCGATAATATACTGGAACGATACATTTTAGTTTGAAACGATTCGGTGCGATTCGGTTTGATTAGAGGAACGAATCCATGCGATTCGGTTTGATGCGATACGATTGCACTAACATTTGTCGCATAAACACATTCATTTTCCATTCTGCTGCTGATGGAGCTCATGAGCTGGGCCTCTCTGACCTGGATCTGTCTGAGCTGACGTGTGTTTGTGTGTGTAATTGATATACACCTTCCTTATATCAAGTTGCACACCCATTTGCCCTCAGAACAGCCTCAATTCATCGGGGCATGGACTCTACAAGGTGTCGAAAGCGTTCCACAGGGATGCTGGCCCGTGCTGACTCCAATGCTTCCCACAGTTGTGTAAAGTTGGCTGGATCTCATTTGGCTGGTGGACCATTCCTAATACACACGGGAAAATGTTGAAAACCCAGCAGTTCTTGACACACCTGGCACCTACTACCATACCCCGTTCAATGGCACACAAATATTGTCTTGCCCATTAACCCTCTGAATGGCTTTAAAAATCCTTATTTAACCTGTTTCCTCCCCTTATTCTACACTGATTGAAGTGGATTTAACAGGTGACATCAATAAGGGATCATAGCTTTCACCTGGTCCGTATGTCATCGAAAGAGCAGGTGATCCTAATGTTGTGTGCACTCAGTGTATATGTCTATGTTGTATTTAGGCACCTGAGCTGAGAAATAAGGTAAAGTGGGAAACTACCACTCCACTATCAGTTAGGGAGGGGGCATTGTTTTATTTTGTCCCTCCCCCTACAGCTTTCAATGAACGGGACACGGACACTTACAAGAAAGCCCTCTACGACATCCGACGAGCCATCAAACATGGAAAAGGTCAATATCGGACCAAGATAGAATTCTACTACACCGGCTCTGAAGCTTGTCGGATGTGGCAGGGTTTTCAGACTATTATGGACTACAAAGGGAAACCCAGCCATGAGTTGCCCAGTGACGCAAACCTCCCAGATGAGCTGAATGCCTTCTATGCTCACTTCGAGGCAAACAACTGTGTGATCGCTCTCTCTGTGGCTGATGTGATTCTCAGAGGATGCACACACCCTCTGGCAAGTGTCTACACAGACATTTTCAACATCTTGTCCCAGTCTAATCTCCCAACATGTTTCAAGCAGACCACATGTTCCAAGAACTTGCCTAAATGACTATTGTCCCGTAGCACTCACATCTGCAACCAAGAAATACTTTGAAAGGCTGGTCATGGCACACAACACCATAATACCAAACATCCTGGGCCCACTCCAATTCGCATACCGCCCAAACAGATCCACAGACGAAGCTCTCTCTATTACACTTCACACTGCTGTCTCCCACCTGGACAAGAGGAATATCTATGTGAGAATGCTGTTCATTGACTACAGCTCAGCGTTTAACACCATAGTCCCCTCCAAGTTCATCACCAAGCTCGGGACCCTGGGACTGAACACATCCCTCTGCAACTGGATCCTGGACTTTCTGACGGCCAGCCCCAGGTGGTGACGGTTGGTAACAACACATCTGCCATGCTGATCATCAACACAGGGGCCCCTCAGGGGTGTGTGCTTAGTCTACAACTGGAATCCCTGTTCACCCACGACCGTGTGGCCATGCAGCACCATCAAGTTTTCTGATGTCACTACGGTGGTAGGTCTGATCAACGATGAGACCGCCTACAGGGATGAAGTGAGAGACCTGGCAGTGTGGTGCCAGGACAACAACCTCTCCCTAACCTTCAGCAAGACAAAGGAGCTGATCGTGGACTACAGGAAACGGAGGGGCGAGCATGCGCCCATCCACATCGACGGGGCTGTAGTGGAGAAGGTCAAGAGTTTCAAAAAATGTTTTTGTTTTTATATTAATCATTTTATTTATTTTTTGTACTTTTTACCCCTTTTTCTCACCAAGTTCGTGATATCGAATTGGTAGTTACAGTATTGTCCCATCGCTGCAACTCCCATACGGACTAGGAAAAGGCGAAGGTCGAGAGCCATGCATCCTCTGAAACATGACTCTGCCAAGCCGCACTGCTTATTGACACACTGTTCGCTTAACCCGGAAGCCAGCCGCACCGATGTGTCAGAGGAAACACTGTCCAACTGGTGACCGTTTCAGTGTGCATGCACCCGGCCCACCTCAAAAGTCGCTAGAGCGCGAAGGGACAAGGACATCCCGGCCAGACAAACCCTCCCCTAACACGAACGATGCTAGGCCAAATTGTGCACCGCCTCATGGGTCTCCCGGTCGCGGCCGGCTGCGACACAGCCCGGGATCGAACTGGGATCTGTAGTGACGCCTCTAGCACTGCGATGCAGTGCCTTAGACCACAGTGCCACTCGGGAGGCCCAGATCCTCAAAGTTACATGCATACAGCTGCACCATTGAGCGCATCTTGACTGGCTGCATCACCGCTTGGTATGGGTCCTGCACCGCCCTCGATTACAAGGCGCTACAGAGGGTGTTGCAGACGGCCCAGTAAATATCACTGGGGCCGAGCTACCTGCTATCCAGAAACTCCATGCAGTGTCAGAGGAAGGCCCGGAATATTGGCACACTTACCTGTCGGGTCAAACTCATGCAGAGGTGGGACTGTGTTTTTTTCACTCTTGGGTTTCTTGTCTGGGGGGTGGTCCTTGCTGAGAATGCTAAGGGTCCTGGGTACACAAAAACACAGATGGCATGGTGAGTAACACACACACAGACAGACAGACACAAACACAGGAATTACTGACTCGACAAATCGGTCTAGACACATGACAGCTATCATCCAGAAAGTGAGGTCAGTACAGGTGCTTTAAAGCTGGGACTGAGAGATTGAAAAACAGCTTCTATCTCAAGGCCATCAGACAGTTAAATAGCCATCACTAGCCAGCCTCCACCCAGTACCCTGCCCTGAACTTAGTCACTGTCACTAGCCGGCTACCATCAGGATTCTCATCCCTGCACCTTAGAGGCTGCTGCTCTATGTACATAGACATGGAACACTGGTCACTTTAATAATGGAACACTGGTCACTAATAATGTTTAAGTACTGTTTTACCCATTTCATATGTATCTACTGTATTCTAGTAGATACACTATTCTATCCATGTATTCTTCACATACTGTATACTATATATTCTGTCCATAATGTATATACATCATACACGTTCAAAGGTTTGGGGTCACATAGAAATGTCCTTGTTTTTGAAAGAAAAGCAAATTTTTTGTCCATTAAAATAACATCAAATGTATCAGAAATACAGTGTAGACGTTGTAAATGAATATTGTAGCTGGAAACGGCTGATTTGTAATATCTACAGAAGCCCATTATCAGCAACCATCACTCCTTTGTTCCAATGGCACGTTGTGTTAGCTAATCCAAGTTAATAATTTTAAAAGGCTATTTAATCATTAGAAAACCCTTTTGCAATTATGCTAGCACAGCTGAAAATGGTTGTTCTGATTAAAGAAGCAATAAAACTGGCCTTTAGACTAATTGAGTATCTGGAGCATCAGCATTTGTGGGTTCGATTACAGGCTCAAAATGGCCAGAAACAAAGTAATTTCTTCTGAAACTCGTCAGTCTATTCTTGTTCTGAGAAATGAAGGCTATTCTATGTGAGAAATTGCCAAGAAACTGAAGATCTCGTACAACGCTGTGTACTACTCCCTTCACAGAACAGCGCAACAACTTTCTATTCTGGCTCTAACCAGAATAGAAAGAGTAGTGGGAGGCCCCGGTGCACAACTGAGCAAGAGGACAAGTACATTAGTGTCTCTAGTTTGAAAAACAGACGCCTCACAAGTCCTCAACTGGCAGCTTCATTAAATAGTACCAGCTTCTGCCGTTTCCAGCTACAATAATCATTTACAACATTAACAATGTCTACACTGTATTTATGATCAATTTTATGTTATTTTAACAGACCAAAAAATTAGCTTGACTTTCAAAAACAAGGAAATTTCTAAGTGACCCCAAACCTTTGAACGGTAGTGTATATAAATATATGTATTTATTTATACTCCGGACTCCAACATTGCTCGCCCTAATATTTCTAAATTTCTTAATTCCATTCTAAACACATTAAGTGTAATCTTAACATGCTGAACAGAGTGTAAGGCGGTATGGGGTCCTAAAGCCTAATCACATCGGGATTAATCCACTCAAATACAGGGCTGCATCTAATAAGGTTCCATTACGGACACATACCAGGTGTCCCAACTCTTGGGAGCATATGGTTTATTTTGTGGTAAGACGTTCTAGTTATACGGAGATATTCATCTGGATGTCACGATTGCAGTCCTTCATGATGGACAATGTGGACAAAGATTAACGAAACAACTTACCTGGTTGCTTTTTTGGGAACCCTGCGAAAACAAAGTTGAGAAAGGATTAAAAGCTTTTATACTACTCTTTGTCATTGGTGAGATCCTGTTCTAATTCTATATTGTGATGCCTATTCAGATTTCTTTTTCTAGACAGGATAATTTTCGCCAACTGTATGAAGACTCCTTGGGCCTGTAGAATTTTAACACTTCTGTACCTCACAGATGTCAAGTCAAGCAACAACTGATTAAGCCGACCCAACGTTCACCCTGACATTCTTAATTCGCTACCACATGTGACTATATCCGACAAAATTTTATTGCCATTGCATGCTACGTCAAGTATGTTACACAATGAACATACACTACCAGTCAAGTTTTAGAACACCTAGTCATTCAAGGTTTTTCTTAATTTTTTGCTATTTTCTACATTGTTGAATAATAATAGTGAAGACATCAAAACTATGAAATAACACATATGGAGTCATGTAGTAACCAAAAAAGTGTTAAACAAATCAAAATAAATTATATATTTGAGATTCTTCAAATTGCCTTGATGACAGCTTCGCACACGTTTGGCATTTTCTCAACCAGCTTCATGAGGTAATCACCTGGAATGCATTTCAATTAATAGGTGTGCCTTCTTAGAAGTTCATTTGTGGAATTTCTTTCCTTCTTAATGCGTTTGATCCAATCTGTTGTGTTGTGACAAGGTAGGGTTGGTATACAGAAGATAGCCCTATTTGGTAAAAGACCAAGTCCATATTATGGCAAGAACAGCTCAAAAAAGCCAAGAGAAACAACATTCCATCATTACTTTAAGACATGAAGGTCAGTCAATATGGAACATTTCAAGAACTTTTAAAGTTTCTTCAAGTACAGTTGCAAAAACCATCAAGCGCTATGATGAAACTGTCTCTCATGACGACCGCCACAGGAATGGAAGACCCAGAGTTACCACTGCTGCAGAGGATAAGTTCATTAGAGTTACCAGCCTCAGAAATTGCAGCCCAAATAAATGCTTCACAGAGTTCAAGTAACAGACCCATCTCAACATCAACTGTTCAGGGGAGACTGTGTGAATCAGGCCTTCATTGTCGAATTGCTGCAAAGAAACCACTACTAAAGGACACCAATAAGAAGAGGAGACTTGCTTGGGCCAAGAAACACGAGCAATGAATATTAGACCGGTGGAAATCTGTCCTTTGGTCCAAATTTGAGATGTATGGTTCCAACCGCCGTGTTGGAACCATAAATCACTAATTAATTTCATAATCAAAAGGGCAGTGGTGTGACGATGCCAACATAAGCCCCATGTCCTCAGGCACCTTCTGGCTCCCAGTTGTTCCACTGGTTGGCATATCAAACACGTAGATCCCACCCTACCCTGATCCCTAAGTCTGACAGATAGGAGGAGGATGGGAGGGATCTTCATATAAATAGCACAGGCCCCGCTCTCTCTCTACTCCTCCACATCCTTCCACGGGGGGTTTTTGTTTTTGTTGCTGTTCCTTCTCTCAGACAATGGGGCCTGAACTTTGAACAATGGCGTTCACGTCAAAGCCAACTTACTACACTGCAGCATTGTAAGACAGATTCCCAGAAACAGAGGGGGCTTCTGGCAGGGCTCCCATTTCCTGTCCTGAATGTGGGCGGGTGGGGGATGAGAGGGGAGGAGAAGAGGAGGGGGATAAAGGGGAGTGGGTATCTTTAAGAGAAGGCAAGAGGGGTAGGATTTGGACTGCAGAGCTCGTACTTGAAAGTCTCTTTTGACAGAAAAACATCACTCAGTCTAACCATGGACAAGATCCATAATATATAACATTTACCGAATACACTGTGATACAACACTCCACTGCTACTGCCTTGAATTTGAGAGCACCTCTTTATATTTTAAAAGTTACTTAATTCGAC